>NC_060259.1:75587039-76213500 GCF_921293095.1 Ischnura elegans
TAATTCCCAACCCGGCTCATTAATAATAAAACAAAATAGGTGCTTAAGAAATATCAAAGTGAACTATTTATGCGGGTGGATGAAGGTTAGTTGACGCCTTTGGACCATTTTTACTCTGGAAGTTAGTCTCTGAATTGCTCTTGACAGTTCCAAGCGATAAAAACTATATCTATGGGGACTAAACAGCAGCTTTTGAGATTTTAAGGTCTTTATGCAACGTACTTAAGCCCATAGAGAGTTTCTCTGGCTTCGAATAATCTCATGTGATTCAAACACCATATCCTGAGGGACGGGAATTTCCTTGGTTGCCCCAGGTGCACATTGATTGAACAAATATACGTGTTTATCCAGGGATGCCGACTTATAAAAAATATTGGGGGGGCCCATACCGGGGATCATGCCCCGGGAAATTTTATAAGTATTGGGTTTTAAGTTTTTTAAGCATTTTAGAAGAGTCATATGATCAACGTTAGAACTCGGATAACTCGAATCTCGATATCTGGACACTCCGCGGAAAACGACAAGCCTGACACATTTTTTCCTCACACCCATAACTAAGTTTTGAGGAGGCTCGGGCCCCCTCAGGCCCCATGGAGTCGGCGCCTCTGTGGTTATATTAAAAATATGGTGCGGTTTTGAACGTCATTCAAATTTAAAACAGAATAACTTACAGTTTATATTTTAATATTTGTATTTGTCGTCTTAAACAGTTTTTTGCACAATCACTAAATTTCAATATACTTAGTCGCTCAACATGAGAGAAACCTGGCGTTGACATAGCCTTATCCTAACGAAAGGTGCTAAAAGGATCATGGATTAACGTCCTATCCGATGGATGGAGAGCTGCAATTTAAGTGCCCTCATGAAGGCACTCAAGCAGGGTTGGGGTAGCCTCTGAATAATCTCCGTCACCATATGCCTACTATCTTCATGTGAAATACTGAAACGGCACCACTCTTTTATGATAGCCCCCAATTTCCTACGGAATCCTCCAATATAAACTAGCGGACGTAGATCGTAAACTTATCTTTATTTTTTTTAGATCTGCACCCTCAATATTTCCTATCACGGTGTTTTCATCTGCCTCATTGGATCTGGCTCTCTCAATGGTATTATCACCTCGTGGAAGAGTTTAAAGTATACCGGGACTAGCCACGGTGATAACTTATACGAGAGTCACCCGCTATGCACAATCGTGCGAAAGATCCACAGAGAAAAAAATCATCCGCCTTGACCGAGATTCGAACCCAGATCCCCCGATTTCCGGTCGAGTGCTTTCGCCATTTAAGCTACCGAGGCGTCATTCTTCCCTGTGGATATATTTTGACACTACCGGACAAGGTGTTGGTGGACTGCTGAGCATATGATGCCACAAGCAGTCCAAATCGTGCGCACAGCGCCACAGCCGGAGAGCAGGCCCTGACATGTGTGGAAGAGTGTTTTCTAGACGCTTGGTGCTACGAAATAGGTGCGCTTGCCTCTTTTCCTTCGGGCTACGCCCGCGGATGCCAAAAATATCACGTTCAGTTTTTCTCTCTTCACTTACTTTTTTTTTTTGCAACATCGACTAAGTTAACGCCGGCTCTCATCGGCCGGAGAAATTTTTCGGCAGGTCCCCCGACCACTTCCTGCCGGTCATGCAGCTTCCGAATGTGGTGGGGATCTGTCTAAATCCACCAGTGGTTGCAACTTCATACTATCGCGAGCATTTTCGAGCCGTCTGCCGAATCCTCATATCTCAACCGGTTGAGAGAGTACCCTTAGTACTATATAGGGATTCGCAGCGACACAAGTCACCATTCACTTTTAAGGGTGCTCAAAGATGGAAAAATCAGAATGCCAATTTAAGAAGGAAAAAAGTGAAATTCACTATTCACTATTCTCTCCTCCGTAGATGATTGCCAAAACAACGTGTGTTATTATTTTTTTCTAATTTTAATCGGCATTCTTTCTTTGGACATTTTTAATCTAAGCCAATTAGTTGGAAATTTTAATTATTACGTCTTCCAGCACATTCAAAAAAAATGTAATTATCATTAAAGAGTTCTACCTATTACGGAACATTTCCATAGTGTAGTAGAAGTATTCTGGCAGTAATTCCTCCCTTCATGGACTTACCTCTTCAATTCACAATAAGGCCAACTGCCTTACATTCTATCTAAAAATCCTATTCATTTTTCCAACACTATATCTTCTAACACTAACCCTCAGCGCTCAGCACTCACTCCATCTATACTTTCTGTCTCCTCCGTATGAGGCAGATTGAAAATGAGCTGTTTACGCATAAAGGGTACGAAGGGTAATTAAGGTCACTGTTCTGGGAGAGGGGGCTGTTAATGACTTTCAAACATCTCAGCAATAATGAGTCAGAGATCTGATGCCCATAAATACCTGATTAATAGATATTCATGATTTTTTTTAAAACATCGTTTATTAAGCTGTAAAATAAAAAAAACTTGCATTTCAGAAATTGTGAGGGGCGGCCGTTACCCTCTTTATCGGCCACTGAAGGGACGTTCGTACTCCTCGATTCTCTGACATTGTCCTAATAAGATACATAGGTGCATCTCATGTTCACAAACCCCGTGGTAATACTTTTGGTTGCGTTCGCCGCGTCCTTTTCGCTCGCCGTTTTCTCATTACTGTTTGTTAAGTCAAGTCATACAACTACCGCGGTTGGTCATCCTGCCGAGTAGGCTCACCTTTTGATACGCTCAAAGAGAAAATATAAAAATCCTGCCATGCGGCCATGAATTCAACATTAAAAGTTTTCCACTCCTCCGTGTACAATGGCCATCCTATTTGCCGGCCTCGGTGGCGCCAGGATAAAGTCCCCGACTGCTAACCTAGAAGTCGCGGGTTCGAATCCTGCCTGGGTGGTTTGACCATTATCCAGGGCATGGAGGTATGTGATTGTTAAACAAGTAAATTGTAAGAGAGGACTATCTAGTCCTAAATTCGCTTGTGAAATAATTACGACATTATTATTATTTATTATATTTTCACAGCATCTTTGCTGATTATAGGCTAGGTACGGGTATCACCAAGCACTCTCGTCTTTTGACTCTGCATTGAAAAATTTTCTGACAATCCGACATGTATTAAAAATTGCTGCTTTTTGTATTGTAATGAACAAGTTTTCCGGCAGTCCAATAGTTTTAAGACCTTGATGGATTGAATGAGGCACTATTCCTGTGGCAGAGATAATGATTTGTATTATGTGTACTTTATCTGATTTCCACAATCTCTTAATTTCATCTATAAGTTCTTCATACTTTTCCGTTTTGTTGGAATAGGCTGTCGTGATGGTATGCAAATTAGGTACGGCCATGGCTATCAAGTACGTTTCATTGTGAATTTTATCTTGCACTACTAGATCAGGTCTATTGCTATGGACTGCTCCATCGGTGATAATTGATCGGTCATCAAAAAACCTTACAGTGATCGTTTTCAAGGATGGTTTTAGGTGTGTACTTATAATAAGGAACTGCATTTTCTATGAGTTCATACTTTAGAGCTAATTTCTGATGGATGATGTTGCATTTTTGATTGTGACGGTGCAGATAGTCTTTTTGGGATAAGTTAGTGCATCCACTTGTGATGTGTTGTATCGTCTCAGAGGCATTATCACCTTTTCTGCATCTGTCATCCAATAAATTTTGGTTTTTAATTATATATTTTTCATAATTTTTTGTTTTCACCACCTGGTCTTGTATTGCGATCATAAATCCTTCTGTTTCTGGGAAGAGTTGCCCATGCCTGAGCCATGCGTGCGATGCATTTTTATCGATTTCAGGGGCCTCCAGGGCATGAGGGTGTCTTCCGTGAAGGGATTTAGCTTTCCATATTGACATTTTACTGTCTATAGTAACAGTGGTTTCAATAATTTGCGTACTTTCGTCAGATAGGTTTAACAGTGTGTATTTATTGTCTGTATCGCAGATAGTTCTCAGGAGATCCGAGGTAGATTTCTTGCTGAAAAAATATATTTCCGTAACTGAGAAAGTTGTGAGTTTTGCTGATTCTTGATGTCTACTAAACCATTCCACCGAATTTTCTGGGCAACGTGCTCCTCTCTTTATTCGAGTTTTTATGGAGCATATATTTCTCTGTCATTTGGGACCAAATGTTTCTTTGTAGGTCGTCTAGATGATTGTGGCCATTTGATTATACCAAAGGAGTGTGTCAGGAGAGGGATGGAAAAGGTAGTAAATGAATTAGGGAGGTTTTTGCTGTTTAATTCCGTGCAAACAAGTTTCTTGATTCTATTTTGGAATTCAGTCGAAATTTTTTGCTTTATCGTAGAGTGGTCTAGTCGTCTTGCTAGCTGGAATCCTAGGAATTTATAGGTATCTCCCTCATCCATGGCCTCTATTATTTGCCCATCCTGTAGTGGAATATCATAATTATTTTGTATTGATGATGTCTCCATGTTTCTGGGTTTCACCGCGTGGATTTTATTTGTGACGACAGTTTCTCCGGTATTCCAACCGGCGTCTTCAGGTCGATGTCGGGATTCAATTTTTGGTGAATTATATAGTTCATTTTTGGCGCCAATTTTTCATGCTGGATGCTGATTGGTCCACCTTCTTTTCTCTCGTATGACCCTCTTCCACGAACTGTGGAGAGGGTAGCCGTCTTCTCTATTCATGTTTTCCGGTGTATTGAATATTTCGATAGCCTCCTTTATTACCCTGGGATAATATCTATTTTCTTTTGCCGCAACTGTTGCTTCGTCAAACTACGCATCAACTTATTTTGTATTATTATTATTATTATCATCATCATCATCCTTCCCAAGCAGTGCTGGGCGGCCTGCTAATATCTAATGTTTCTTCTCAAGTCTAAACCCGTCCCTCCTCACCATATGTACAGTAACAATGTTTGATCGCTGGCCAACACTCGCGATCGGGAGAGCGGAGGACGAGTTGGGAGCCGCCCGACGCCTTTGAAAGTGATCTCGTTTCCGAGGCGATCGAGAAATGGCTCGTTTTTTGCGCGATGGAACGTTTCCTCTGCGGGCGGCATGACTTTCCCACACCGGACGGCTGCGTGCGGCCGCAAGAAAAATCCACCGCCTCCCCGATCCGCTCTGTCGCCTTTGAAAGTGTAAGTCGGCGGCCAGGCCTCCTTCGGGAATCCGCGACGTTGCTTCACGATTTTGGGCGACCCAATGCCCGTGTCGACTACGAGGTGGAGCTGATGCACACCATCGAACGACGCTTCTACGCAACACTCAATCAGATGCATTCGCGGTTCTGAGGAAACATCCATCCCCCTCGATCCGTCGTAATAGGACTTTTAACCCAATGTTACTTCTAAGCAACATCAAAAATGTTTAAACTTTCAGCTCTATTTAGGAGATATCCAAACTAACTATTATTTTGTAGTTTAAATTTTTATGACGAGATATTTAGCTGCCAGGATAATTATCATTGAGTGTAAAATTTTCAAGTTTTCAAAATGAAAAATCTTGAAATTTTATTTCTCCCAGAAACAGCTCTGGGTTAGGAAGGGTTAACTGATGTAGTACTCTGTTAAAAGGCCGTTTTACACGGGGCACGGAATTGCGCAGGTTGGAGCTGCATTTATTTCTTAAATGGCGTGGAATTGCGCGAATGCATGAACGAAATTAGAACAGGGGCTATTTGGCCGTCTCGCACACACGTATTCTCGCATGTGTTTTAGCAATTCACCGCTTCACACGACGCAATTTTGACTCCGCCTTCGCACTACGTCAGATTGCGCAGTTCCGTGTACCGTGTAAAACGGCCTAAAAACTTTGTCACGGTAAAATTTTAAGGGTATACACAGTAGATCTGTTTCAACTTTTGCTTGTTTTTCGATTTGAAAAAAATGCATCCGAAAAAATTCTGAGGCAAAATTTTCAAATCTGAGATACAGACATGCAACAAATGAAGAGAGGGATACCTTTCTGAACGGATTGGAATATGAATTTGTTCCATCATTGGCAAAAGGAGATCTTAAATGCTGTAATAAGTAGGTGCAACTAGGTTTCCGGGTTTTCCTCCGCGTTGATTCATTTTCGCGACGACAGCTTCGCCGACGTTGCAGCAGACGTCTTCAGGTTTGGAGTGTCGTGGAGGACAACCCGGAAACCTAACTGTGCCCACTGCACCACTCCACGGAAGCTTCCATCAACGCTTTAATAAGCACTAGGTGGGAATCGGTACGCGCATCTTCTTTCCTTTTTTTTATTTTATGGCCTTCCCTTTTTTGCTAACCGATGGCGTCCTTATACCTCAGCCACACGCCTATAGAGGCAGCTTGTAATATCATATGTAGATTAAAATTATATACAATGACTACTTAATATGCAGTGAAAATTTCGAAATGATAGCCTAAGTTTCGATCGAATAATCCATCACAAAAAATCGGTCGTGTGCTTGGCATGCATCCTCTTCAGGCCGTTTTATATGAGGAATTGCAGTCAATTTACCAACACTCAGTTGGTCCACCGAAACGGAGTCGATTTACCGAGACGCAGTGATGCTTCGTTCAGATTAAGAGTGTTCCAGCAATCGTCGGAACACTCTTAATCACGGAATTATCGTGCATTCACACAAGAATAGTTAAAACCTGAGCTCCCCTACAGAGCTGAAATCTAAAGTGAACGAGAAATTGACGATTAGTAAAGCTGTAGAGATATGGAGGGTTAAGATATTACTGCGTTCAACGTGTATTTAACTTATAATTTTTCTTCAACCCATATTCTTCCTTGCTTGGACAAATCCATGAAAAAATAGAGCGATGGGAGCTTTACAAAGTTTCGTCTTTCTCTTGTCGCTTCCTCTTCCCGTTTTACAGCGCCTAATGGTCGAAAAGTGGCAACGTTCGGAACTACGTCAACTATTGTCCAGACATGCGTTCACAGAGCTAGTTCCGCCAACTATCGTTTGGACGATCGCTGGGACAATCGTAATCTGAACGAGGCATGAATGCACTGACCCGCAGTCGATTTACCGACACGAAGTCGATTCACCGACACGAAATCGATTCACCGACACGGAGTTGATTCATCGACACGGAGTCGATTCATCGACACGGAGTCGATTCATCGACACGGAATCGATTCACCGACATGGAGTCAATTCACCGACACGAAGTCGATTCACCGACACGGAATCGATTTACCGACACGGAATCGATTTACCGACACGGAATCGATTCACCGACATGGAGTCGATTCACCGACATGGGGTCGATTCACCGACACGAAGTCAATTCACCGACAAGCAGTCGATTCACCGACACGAAGTCGATTCACCGACACGGAGTCAATTCACCGACACGCAGTCGATTCACCGACACGGAGTCGATTCACATACACGAAGTCGATTCACATACACGGAGTCGATTCACAGACGCGGAGTCGATTCACCGACACGTAGTCGATTCATCGACACGGAATCGATTCACCAACACGCAGAGAATAATCGAAAGGTGATGCATCTTTCCCAATCAAAAGGTCGTATCATGTCATTAATTGTAACTAATTACTCGTCTAAAACTTTGGCCATAATTGTAAAATTTCGAGGTGCATATATTAAAAGGTTGTCATCACATTCCTGTCCAAAAAATTCTAAAGGAGAACAGACAGTGGTAAACTTCTTAAATTTGTGATACAATAGAAAAAACTGGAGCAGTGTCGTTTTGGAAATCATGGCTAAAATTACCGAGATATGCGAAGCTGCGCTCACATCAGAGCAAAATTCATTTAATCTCGAAAATCGGCCTTTTGAAATTGAGTAAAATGAAGAGGTGGATTGGTTGGCCGATTTTAAATTGATCCAGTGGGCGTTTCAACCAGTGGTAACTTCCGTAGCATAACGGCTCGCCTGTACAGATGAGCCAATCCTACTTCACGCCTCATTCAGGTTTCACTGTCTCCTTTCTCCTGACACACTGGCTACGCGCCTCAAGGCATTCTCTTCTGGTGCGGGACACAAGCCTAAAAGAAAACTGGCGAGATTGATGGCGGGGTGGAAAAAGGACTTTATTCCGCTCTACATATAACCTGCCCCGTCACACGTAAGCTGAAGTCGAGTCGACAACGTTTATTTCCTGGTTGTGACGCTAACGCATCTATACATACAAAAGAGCTCTAGGGGCATGTCAGGAATTGTTGGAGCATGCAATTAGTCCTTAGCTACACTCACCCGCGAGCATAGGGCCAGTGCACGCTCACGACTTTTTTGCCGCACATTAATATTGTTTGTTTTCCAAAATATAAATTACAATGTTAGGGTATTTTAAAGCATTTGGATAACTTCTAACATTAAGAGCACTTTAATCATTTTTCTCTTTCATGTACAAATAAATTAAAACACATGAACATGCAAATTTCTTCATGAATACTTTGAATAATTTTTGCAAAGGAATAGGGTGGTTTCATATTATTTTTCTATTGCTTCGATCGAGATATTATTACTCCGGGAGTACGTATTTCACGCTTTTAGATTTTTAAATGACGATATCTATTTTTCGCGATTAAATGAAAAGTGAAAATTTTCAAGCGCGAAAACGCGATGGTTAAGTATGAACGCTAGGAAAAGCCCGTGTGACGTCTGGCTGCTGCTGTGTGAGTCCACCTGGGTGCGAGGCTATGAGCGCCGATACGACGCAGGCTGCTAGCAGGTAGCAGAATACCCTGCTAGCAGGTAGCGCTTGGCTTAAATAAGGATTATTAATACCCTATCAAACAAATGAAACTTTCCGACCATAGGCAATTTTAATAGTTGATTATTAAGAGATGTTTCCTGAGCTCTGTGTCTCATGCATGCATTCGTAATCTGCGACAATGTAAAACTCCTGACTACTCGCATAGGATCTAGGTCCCTGTGACGTCACATAGAGTGGCACCAATCTGGCCTTTTTCAAATGAGGTTATAATTGGCCATTAACATTCATCTAAACTGGGATTTCTAAAACCACAAATTTTGTATATTATGAATACACTAATGGTGGGTAACGACTCGCAATCAATGCCTTTCGTTTTCTTTGATGAAGGAAAGTACCCTATTTCGGACGATAATGTTCTTGGCCGAGGAAAAAGTACAGAAATATAATAACAAAGTGTGCCACCAGTGATCTATACGCTATTTCGAATTTTCAAAAAATGCGGCAAAATCCCCGCTTAGCGTGCAACTAGGGGTTAAGGAGGAAGGTTCGCGACTGCGCGATTCAGAACATATACTATATACCCATATTATTTTTAAAAATTCGCTGCCTTCGTTGAGGTTAAAAAGCAATATAATGTTACAGAAAATGGGAATAATTCAATCTTTATCTCCTTAAATCCACAAAGTTCCAGTTTTTTGCTTGATATTTGAACCAGCTGTGGCATTATTTTCATGTATATGACGCAATTGAACTTTGATAACAATAATTATTTGCTTATAACTCAAAATATTGTCGGGCGATAAGCATCAGTTTTTTGTTATCTGAGCTCTTAAAGTATAGATAGCATTATATATATTTTTTTAATCAAAACGACATATCTATTTAACCATTAATCGCCATTTTTCGCATATTTAGACAAGTGTCTTCATTAACCTATATAACGAAGAGGTTTTTAAATACAAAATTCAAAAACGGAAGTCCTAAATCCTGTGTACGTATGTCGATGAAGCGTAATTAGAAGAGTAAATTCCGAAATTTAAATATAAAAGGCGTACACATCCTATCTCGAACCAACCTCCTGCAACAAATGAAATACATTACGTGTATTTTGAATTCAGTTTAGCTTTAACAATGGTTAACAATAGACCAAAATAAATGTTTACTCTCCAGTATACATTTTTCTCTTTAGCAATAAACCACAGCCATATTTTCATATCGTCTGCTGGTGATAAGCTTCGGACTCCCCAAGTCATATTTTTAAGAAGAGAATGTAAATTAAAGTACTCAAGGTGGCTGCGTAGAAGCCAAAATTTAAGGAGATGATTGAACAAGCCAACTCCAGTACTGTTGTAGAGAATGGAAAAAAATTGTGCGTGAAATATATTATTTTTTAAGTTAAAAACTTGACTCCTCTCCTTCGTCCCGAGTGCTAAATTTTACGGAAATAAAATTTTCATTATTTCAAATCAAATTAAACAAAATTTAAAAAAAAACTTACCGTAAAAACCATCAAGCAACGATGATATTATCAAATATTTGAAAATCAGTCTGTTTCATGAGCAGTTGCCGAAAGTTGCTCTTATTTAATCTGAAGCACGAGACCAGGATGCTACATTTTAACGGATAATCCCCCAAATTTCGGAGGTGTCTAAGAAAATCTCCATGCTGTCCCACCATTAAAAAAAATAAGTCTATCGTAGTAAAAAACAGGAAATCACTCACTCCGTGATGCAGGCAGACTGGTTGGTTTGCTTAGGTGAGGGTAGAGCTCACCCCGAACTAGGTCACAGCTGTGTGATGTCACAAGGTAGGGGGGGTCAGTTCCTTTCTCTAGGCCATCTCGCGCTTAGAGGATTTTGATTTCGGTTGTCCGAAGGCTTCAGCCGGGATTTGAACTCCGGACTCCTCGATCAGGGGAGTGCTCCGCCAACTAGGCTATCACGCTCCTCAAAACAGGAAATATTTAATCGAAAATACCCATCAATGAGAAAAACATAACTTCATCAGTCCTTAGGACAAATACTTTCCTAACGCTGTACGCGATGAAGTCAACATATCCTCCCAGAAGTAGTTAGGTTCAGCGGAAAAACCGAGGGTACTGACGTTAAAACATAATTCAATCATGAAAACAAGAAATTGAGCTCCTCTAATAGTTTTTCTGCTCATCATGAATCCGTGTGGAAAGGAAAAACTGGTCCCTGTCCATGGGGAAGACATGGTCTCATCTACACGAATACTTTCCCGTGAAAGTTTTCAGAGCATGAGTATCGGAGAGATTCCGTCTGATTTAAAGGAAATGAAACAGGAAACCCTGTTACACCAACGATGTCATTCTAGCATGTACAACAGATTGTTTCCCCATAAAATAATGACCTTTCATTCCACAATTTATGGTATGATTAGTGCTCAACTTTCAAAAATGACTACTTGAGGGAAAAAAATTCATTTGAACATATTGCTTCCGTCAATTGAAGCTTCACTGATTTGACGCACAAAAAAATAGATCAGTCGGTTAGTCAATTATATTTAGATGGCAATATTCACGATAAAAACGAATTTCATGTATTTCTCCTGGGAGAGTTCAAGAACCGTTACATGATTAGCGGCTGGCAAAAATTTCAGGATTTTTAAACACTATTACAGTGCCGTAAGATCTAAGATTCTTCCAGTGGATGCACTATGAAGAGCCCCTAGGATGGTACACTAGGTATCATGCCTCACATTTAAGGAAAAAGAAAAACTGTATGGAAAAACCGAAAATAAAAAAACTATAAAAATAGGGAAAACAAATCATAAGCAAACGCTGCGAAAATAAGTACTCATTAAATATTTAACTCAACTTTTATTATCCATAAAAATTCAAAATAAAAATTGGATTTTAAATATTTCATTCAATTTCATCTCTCGTCAGACTTTTATTCAGTAATACGAAAGTACGAGTTAGACAAAGTAAACGCCATCTGTAGAATAGACATCTTTAAATACCAGAAAAATAGCTTGATTAATGGAAAAAGAGAATTTGCTGACTACTTTAAATCAACAAGTTTAATACTGATACCCTAACAAAACAGCATTGGTAAATATGGGATATCTGTCGAATTTTACTAATGTTGTTTACATTAAGCATCATTGAAATAACATCAGTCCATATCTAGCTCATCGAATCGCTTGTCGCTCCTTATTAATTGTAAGATAGACGAATAACACAAATAACAAACAGAAATTGCTATTCGGAGGAAATCCGACCGGGATGAATTCATAATGCAGCTGGGGGGAAAATCATTCAAAACAGTTAGATTGGTTTGACGCAGCTCTCGATTCCGCTCTCCTATCGTATAGCCTTTTCATAGGGACGTTTTTAATCACTTATACGACCTTAACAACCTGTCCTATGTAACTCATCCAGGGCTGTCCCTCGCCATTCTTCTCCTCCACCTGTCTTTCGACGATGTCCTGTCATCAGATGATCAAGTCTCATTGAGTGGCCGACTAAGTTCAAGTAATTATGGGAAGTTTCAACAGGGACTTGATGACACGGTTATATGCTACGCCGCACCAGGGGCGCAGCTAGGAATTAAGGCTGGGAGGGGGGTTTAGGTGCTACTAATACCGGGGTGTGTGGGGGTATGGAATACCCACCAGGATAAGCGGTTGGTGCGAGATTAATAAATTGCGGAATTTTAAGGTAAATGGTTCAAAATGGTGAGTTTTACGGCTTTCTGGGGGATGTTTTATTAATCCTTACACCATTCTATTAGTAATATCAATCCAATTAAGTAAAATGGATTAAACTTAAAAATTTCTCTGAGCTCTGGGGGGGGGGGTTATCCCCCAAAACCCCCCCATCGCTGCGCCACTGCGCCGCACATCATATTGCCTCATTTGCTATTAATTTCTCTGCATGTAGATGCAGCAGCGGATGTAGGAAAAACTAATGGGGGGCGCAAAAGATATCTTGAGTTACATTCACTTTTATCGTAATAAAAAATAATCACTACATTTTCTTTACGAGGCTAAATCTACCAAGGACGTACCCAGTATCACAACTAGGGGGGCAAGCCAAGTTGAGACATTTCAGCATGGAAAAGGTGAATGAAATCAACATTTCAAGAAAATTATAACAGCGCTTTATTAGTTTATGAAATTATTTCCTTGAAAAAATATCGTTATTTTAGTTACATATCTTATACTAATACATATAGTTTTTCGTGGGTTTAAAGAAAATTTGTTGAATACTTTCTTTCCAATTAAGTACTGATTTGCTCAAAGACTTTTGCGATTTTTGCTTCTAGGGGGGGAAGCTGTCCCCCCGCTGCCCCTCGCTGAGTACGCCCATGAAATCTACATTAATCACGTTTACAACTGTCCGTACAATGCCACAGATATGAAGAGGCTGCTTCGTTATGACGTATTTCCCTTAAAATTATTCAAATTAATGTTACTACTGAAAGGTGCATGTTTCATTGAGGTTAACTAATTACTGCAGAAGTGTTTTTTTAATCATCACGATAGAAAAATTCCACAAGATGTAATCGGAGACAATTGTTTTTATCTGAAAAATAGCTTGATTTGTGTATAAAGATTATTTGGAGAGTTATTTCAACCAATGATAAGCATACTGATACCTTACGCTGCTTGCATGAGTAAATCGGAAAAATATGACAATTTATACTTTTATTTTTCCTGATTCAAACAGTATCTATCAATTTGTGCGTTAACTTACATCGTGATGTGGAGAAAATATGAGATAGTCATACCTACACTAACCACGTTCACTCTCCAATTACGCCACAGATATGAAGAGGCTGCTTCGTAAACCCATAAATGCCCTAACAATATAAATTAATGTGAAAAATAGTGAATAATTCAATATTTAATATAGGTGCATCAAACTGCCGCATGAAAGAGCGAATTATCATACGATCTCCAGCCTTGTCGGCATCATAGCCTTTTCATGTCGAATGAACGACTAGGTCACATTCTCTCTTTATTTTCTCGAAGCGTTCACGGATTCAGAATGCATGCAATTATAAAGGAATAGCTTGATTTATTGATCGTGTTGGATTGCGGTGTAGTCCAATAGATGACGCCCGAGACATTATTTAGAGAGGCGTATAATAGATAAGCTATAACGATAACTCAGCATCTAGGACAAGCTAAATGTGCACTAGCGCTGACTGTAGCGCTCGTATAAATCTTTGGCATTCATGCGCTCAAAGCGTATGTGCCACGATCTCTTATTCTTTCTGTAGGGTGCACGGGGTGACAGCTCATCGGGAATCGGGGAAGTGAGAGCAAGGATATGAGGGTAATTATGCCTCGAATTGATCCTCAACATAATAATTAATAAGTGTTTTCTGCAATGATCAAAGAAAATATTTATCATAGATAAAAAGGTGAGCTCTACGGCCTCAAAGTCAACTGGGAAATGAAAAGCTCCAATGGCCGTAACAGGGGACCTCGTCACAGGAATAAACAAAACACTGCGTTGGTATGCTGGAACGGGAAGATTCGCAGCAGTGACCAACCCCAGCCTCTCCACCGGAAACCCTTCACAAACACTCGTTCAACAGTGAAGAAACCTTCGCGAGGGTTTTGTGGGACCTCGCTAAGGCTGCTTCCGTTGAATTAAACTCACACCCAATTACTCGCGTAACTCCGAAACCCTCGCGAAGGTTTCTTCACTGTTGAACGAGTGTTTGTGAAGGGTTTCCGGTAGAGAGGCTGGGGCTGGTCACTGCTGCGAATCTTCCCGTTCCAGTATACCAACACAGTGTTTTGTTTATTCCTGTGACGAGGTCCCCTGTTACGGCCATTGGAGTTTTTCATTTCCCAGTTTTACATTTATCATGTTTTGTACACTTATTAGATGTACAAAGGATAAGGTCATGGGAAAAAGGCCGAAAAATGACTGAAGAGTAAAAGGATATCTAGGACTTCACTTTTACTTGGAGAGCAATTGCAGAGAGAACGAGACGCCAGGGCGGGCTCGCAGTGTTACACTCCTGGGCCTGGTCTTTGAGCTCTCGCTTTTCATTCCTGCACCGCGGAAGGGGGGAGGAAATGGAAGGAAAAAGGATGAAGGCACCGCCGCGATAGGAGCCCGAAGACACCTCCAAGGGGTGGATCGGAGTGGAAGAGAAGGGATGAGGTATCCCGCATAGAGGCGGGCGGGCTCTACTACTAGCGAAACCGTTACTTGCTGTTTCTGCAGAAAAGAAAAAAATTCCCCATGAGGAAGGAAATTTCTACGATTTTCGGTGTATGGCGAGTAGTTGCAGTAATTTCGTCCGGGTAATTTCCTTAATCTCCATCACTGCTTGCATATTTAGCTTGAAAAAAGGCGGGAAAACGAACTCGGTCTCCACCAATCAGAATTGACCCAACATGGCCACCTAGGATATATAAAGCTGGCGACCAACACTACCATCAGCGGCCCCATTAACAATGGAAAAGCATTTCGTCGAAACGTCGGCAACGATGGAGATTAAGAAGAATACCCGGATGAAATCCCGAGAAGTAGTTACCGCAGTAAAAAGATATGTTTTATTTTATTTACCGTACCACCAAAAACCGCTCTATATGTAAGAATTTAAAGAAAAGGTTAGTGAAGAGTCTGATCTGGAGTGTACCGCTTTACGGTGCAGAAACGTGGACACTTAGGAAGGAGGACGAGAGAAGACTGGAGGCATTCAAGATGCGGGTGTGGCGAAGAATGGAGAAGGTGAACTTGACGGAGAGGAGGAGGAACGACGAAGTGCTGGACATGGTGGGTGAGGAGAGGCAGCTTTTAGATGAGATACGGAGGAGACAGAAGGTATGGATGGAGCGAGTACTTAGCGGGGATAGGATGTTGAAAACAGTCTTAGAGGGAAGAATGTTAGGTAAACGAGGGAGGGGAAGGAAAATAATAGGATTTTTAGGTAGAACGAAAGGTAGTAGGTCTTATTGTGCACTGAAGAGAGAAGTGCATGATATAAGGTGAGGGTCCCGGAATTCTTCTTAAGCACTCCATGGAAACCTACCTTAATTGGTAGAATACTTTAATGATAATAATATTAATTGACTAATATCGTAGGCATAGCTGGACTTATTTTTTTGCCATATGATGCTGGTATTTTATATCTATTTCCTTTGCAACTATTTCACAAGGTTTGTTCCCGTATTTGTAAGGAATTGAGCGATACAATTTCACAGAATATAAATAGAGTACCTCAATAGGCGTAGGCTAGAGCACAAGGCCACCCTTTATAATGACGCATAAGCGTTGAAGGTGGTTATCAATAAAATTTTTGAAAAAGTGTAAAGTGGTGCATTATCTTTCATTCTGTACATTATCCATGATTTAGCTATGCTTGAAGTCCAAACATTTACGGTTGAAGTTGTTCCCATGATTTTTCTCTATTATTCTGGGAAATATATACGTTGAGGAAACAGTCAGGTCGGCGACAGCCAGCATTGTAAGGGATTCGAGAACAATTCAATTGGGGCCGACAAGGAAGTACGCAGTATTCGTATACGTAGAGTTTGGCCAAATAGTTGACTTAGAAATACCAAAATAGTGGCTTAAGTAAACCGTTATAAATCTAGGCTTACAAGAGAAGCCCTAGACATCCAGAAGGCTGGCAATAACAATTTCAATACAGACACCTCAAAAGGAGTCGTACGCGGCAACCAATAATGAAAAGTGCCGGGCAACTCACGAGTCCACCCTAGAGGTAAAAATAATATGATTTATTGTTCTTAGACATTGTCCATGAAGAGCATATTATGGTTATAACATACAAAAGAGCTCATTATATGCGGATTACAAAATTTATAACTAGATACTGTAGGCATAGTCGTATACATTACAGTGAAAAATAACATTAAAATATTTTAAGTATGAAAGGAAGTTTTACACTTTCAAGGGTTTGCATAAATTGGAAAAATCTTTGCTTGAAAGCAGACAAAGAGACAGAATCTTTCACATCCTTTGAAATAAGTTTCCATAAACGTGCTCCGACAACGGAGAAAGATTTTTCATCGATGGCAGTTCTGTGTTGGAGGGTGATGAGAAAATCAGGAGCCATTCTAGTCAAAATTTTGGACTTATTATTTATAAAAGAAAAAAATTGCTCAAGGAAGCTTGGCTGATCATTTTTGAAAAGAAAGTAGAGGTATATACCACGCAAGTACTTTCTCTTGGCTTTTGCCTTCGACCAATCAAGACGGGTGAAATGTGATCATCCTTATTTATGTTAAAAATAAACGTAACGCCCATATTTAATAGGCGTTGAAGCTTAGCATAGTGCTCTTCAGCTAGATCCTGATAGACGAGTCAGCAATAATCGATATGAGGGAAACTTAGCGTAGATACTAATTATTTGCGAGTGTTAGGTGGCTGGAGGTCTTTTTTTATTTTAAGCTCTGGCAGAGGATCACATTAACCCTATCAGTGGCGCAGCGAGGGGGGTTTGGGGGATAAACCCCAATCATAAATTTCAATTTCATTAGATCAATCAATCAAGATCATAAATTTTTTTAAAGTCTAATCTATTTTACTTAATTGGATTAATATTACTTACAGAATAGTGTAAATATTAATAAAATCCCTCCGAAAGCCGTAAAACTCACCATTTTGAACCATTTATCTCGAAAATTTTCTGAAGGAGTGTCCCCGAACTTCCCGCTTACCCTGGCGGGTATTCCACACCCCCAGACACCCCAGTATTAGTTGTGCCTATAACCCCCCCCCCCTAGCCTTAATTCCTAGCTGCAACCCTGAACCCTATTGCACACAACTTGCATATGATTCTGCCAGGATAAGTTACACAATTACGTGACACCAAGATTTTTAACAAAATTTGAATATGATAATTCGGTAGGAGGTAGGCGCCATCGGTTCCTAAAATGACTCATTTATTCGATCAGTTGATCACATACAGCATTTCTGCCAATTCAATATGAAACAGTAGAATGATAATAATTGATATAAGTAAGAAATTTAAAATTTAAACAACAACAAAACATAAAAGACAAGATTACAAATATAGTAATTTAAAGGTTCAACGAATATATGAAAGGAGGAGTTTAGCTTTTTTCACATATTTGGGACATAGCAAGATTGATAAAGGAGCCAGAAAGGATCGACATTATCTGGCAGAGTGTTAAGAAGTGAGGAGTGTCGGTAGTCGAGGAGCGGGGAACGTTTGATAGGACGAAGTCTGGGGGTAGACAATTGGAGAAAAGAATGGGAACGAGTGGATCAGCAAAGGACTCGGAAATTAGGAAGGTAAGTAATTTTACAGCATAAATATTCGAATTGAGAATGTATTTGTGAATTGAGCAGTTTCTGGCAAGTTTCCACAAATATTTATTTAACATATAGTAACCAGGAAGTGCTAAGGAGAGCAGGAGAAAAGAGAAGCCTCCTAAAAACATTAAGCAGAAGAAGGGACAACTTAGATGGCCACATTTTGAGGCACGATGGTCTGATGAAGACAATCGTTGAAGGACAAGTGGAAGGGAAAAAGGGCAAGGGACGGCCCCGAATGAGTTATATAGGACAGGTTATAAAGGATGTAAAAGAGAATAAATATGTAGCTATGAAGAGATTAGCGGATAGGAGAGAGAAATGGAGAGCTGCGTCAAACCAATCTTAGGATTGTTGACTAATAATGATGATGATGATGTAGTATTTCGGAAAACTGATAGTGACTTATAATCTACTGATCCTTAATACTTAATTTAGTAATACTTAATTTTCAATTGTGATTTTTGGAACTCGGTATTTAATCGGCAGTGGATAATTTGCGCCGCAGACCATCGGCAGGAACACCGGCGCTCGCAGCACGGCGATAACAATGCGACCGAATTTTTATTCCCGGATCCGATTCTCCCCCACGCTTCCTCTCCCTCTTTTTATATCCTCAAGCAGGTTCACGAATTAATGAATAAACCCTCCCCAGCCTTTTACCTTGAAAATGCAACCAGCATCTGTAGGAAAACGTAGGGAGGCCTCGTGCCTCGTCACTCTAGCGTTGACGAGGCAATATAGCCCAAAAGCTTTTTAATTAAGACCCCAGGTGGCCGGTAGTCGTCACAGAATGCACATGATAAAACGGTCATTTAATTTAATTACCATTATTTTTATTATTATTATTAATATTTTATATCCTTAACAATAATGATAAATTTCTCAACGCAATGTAACAATGGAGAGTTAGTTACCTTGGTGAAAAGGAATTTAAGGAAAAAGATAATAACAATAGTAATAGGGCATTTCCATGAAAATGCCAACTTTTTATCACAAATTAAAATTTGGGCTGGAAATATTTTATCTTTATAAATCAACAGCTAATTGATTGAATTTCAAGAAATCAATGTTTGAAATATTATTCACAGCCTTGCTAAAAGTGTTCAAACTATACTTCGATTCACAGAGCTTTGAAGATGTTTAAAATCATTGCACTTTGGAGGTTGACCTCGCAGTAATTCCGTCACATGTTAATTATGGGCTTGTTTAGAAGGTATGTCGATAATTAATTTTGTTTATGTACATGAAAATCACCTTCGTAAATGTTTCTTGATCATGCGCAGTTACAAGTTTTTTATTTTTTTTTTGTATTTTACAAATCAATCGAAATATCCTATTGCATAATTTTCTCTAAAGGTAATTCCGTCACAAATGGAATTGCCCAATAATAATAGTAATAATAATAATATTATTATATATTCCACCTTTTCAAAGTTTACATTCGATGTGTACTTTGAAGTAAAGCATACTTCATATCTTTCGAAACACCATATTTTTCTCGTAGTATCTAAGTTATTGGTCAATTAGCCATGGATAAGATCCCTCACGTTTACGACATAACGCGAAGAGGTAAATGTGCAAGAACATGCTGTACGCGACGACGATTCAACCTTGGGTAAGGGATGAGGCCGCAATGACTGGTCAGGAAATCCCTACGGAGATACTGGTATCCGGAAGAGGTGACATACCTTATTCGACGCGTGAGCTGCTACAATTACACCTTGGAATGTCGTGAAAACACCAAGTCGGATAATTGGAGTGATCCAATGAATACACAAAAAGGCAAAAATGCTGCCCGATTGTGCGTGAAGATTTTATAGGACCCCCAGGTGGCCGGTAGCCGTCACAGAATGCACATGATAAAACACTCATTTAATTTCATCAATGAAAATGATAGTATTTATTCCACCTTTTCAAATGTTACAAAGTGTATACATACAAAAAATGAAACAGTTCAGTGGAATATGGGTACCCCGTAGGTTAAGCTTAATTGAGGTTACTATCGTAAATTACCGCAAAATTACCGCTGGTGCCGATTTGTGAACATTTTTTTATCTAATAGCACAAAAGCAATTTGGAAATTCAAATATATTATGAGTGTTGTACAAGAGTAGAATTAATAAAAAAACAATTAATAATTTCATTCAATGACAAAATTTTTCATTTCAGAACCTACAGAATTTTCATTTCAGCTCTACGAGTGTCATCTATTTGCAGCGTAACAAATCTAGGGGTGGGTAATGGTTGTTTTATGGGGTCACGCCGCCACCGAACGAAATCAAGATGGTGCTCATCTATAAATGCCATTACTCTTTGTCTTATGAAAAGGGCTCCTGGATTTTTGCGAATTAAAACTTGTGACTTCATGTTTTTGGACCTTACGACCACATGCCATGGTGAATATAGCTTACTGCGAATACATCAATATGAAAAAGGAGAACGCATGCATGCATATTATAGATGGAATGCTGGAGGAAATTTTAGTCCTGAAAAGTACTTTCGTATCGGTTTACTGGGCCGTAAAAAAAGATCCCAAAGCCGGAAGACCGAACAGAATTCGCCAATACCTACAGTAACCACGCCTACCCCATACCAATATCCCATGAACGTCATTTAGTTCAACTACTTCCTTAAGAGTAATTAAATAGGTTAATAAAATTCATTAGAAGTAATTTGTTCATCAATGATAATGCGCTTTTACTGATTAATCTGAAAATCTCAATTTATTTACATTACCTAACTTCATACTCTGCAATCCACTAAGTAACGGTAAGTACAGACGGATTTCCAATATGAAGATATAAAAATGAAATTTTTTCTTCATTCGGAAAACTGTCTTAGAAATTTGACAACCACGGTTGGTGGAATTAGTGGGCATGTAATGAGAAAAATAGGTTCTAAAATAGAGACTTTTAAAAGATTATCTTTCCTCAGAAAATCAATAACTTATCATTGTAACTATTATATATTTTTATTCAATGGTAAAGGATGGGCATAGTTAGCAATTTCAATAATTTCTTATCCGAATCCGAATATTTTCTGATAAGAGGACCAGTTTGTTCGTAAAATGGTTGCATGGAACCAGTGGATGCAGTAGCAAAATCACGCAGATTCTAAGGTTCTACAATTTCTGCATTGCACAAAAACAGTGTTCTTGGCAGTGAGAGATGATACCAAAATAAATCTCGCCCCAACTAGCCCTCCTGAAAGGATGGGATGAATAGAACGACAATACAACCGCACGGCCCCATTATTACCAACGCTTCTACCAGGAAACCGTGAAGGGGAGTTAGCATGGGCGTAGAAAGCAATGCACAGAATCAAATCACTGCTTCGGATAAATGAAAACCTTTGGTAGCACGTCCCTCGCTACATTTTATCGAGTAGTAGACCTGCTTTGCAGGAAGATGCTCCCGGGTGTGCTATCTTTAAATTGAGTTTACCATGTACTTCAACTTGCCTCACCACTCCAGTTAATCCTTTATTTGCAATTTTCAGGATGGAACTCATTATAAAGACATGCAAAGCAAAGTGATTTGCGTCACCACGAACAAGCAGAAAAGGCGTTTTTTCCACAACCGCAACGACTGTCCATAATTTTTGAAGGTTTTTGCAGGGACCGCAAGTGAAGAAAGAAACGAAAATGTTTCGTTTCGACCCGAAGGGAAACGAAAATACGAGGCCTAGGTTTAGTTTCGTTCCCGCACGAAATTAAAATCACCAAGTAGTTCAGTTTCGACCCGGGACGAAACTTTACTCCCAGGAACGAAACTAAATCAATCAAAACTCCGCAGCTCATAGTTAAGTTTCTATCCCAGAAGTTGAGTGTAGGGGGAGAAGAGGGAATAGTTTCGACCCATTACGTTTGACATACGTATAGAGAGGTTAAAATATTGAGCTTAAAAGTCGAATGGCCGGTTTTCGTTCACCGTTCTCCTTTTAGTGGTAAAAATATGAGTGCCCCATGCATCTAATGGCGGTAGGCCGGACCTCTACTTCATTCAACCAAACCCACAGTGTGTGGGTCGAATCTAAAACGTTCGAAGGTGAAGCACGTGGTCCCTGCGGTGCGAAACATTATCTACAGTTCGTTTCGTCCCAGAGTTTTAGTTCAGTTTCGACCCAAAGTAGTTTTGACTCCGATTTCGTTTCGAGCTTGAGTTTAGCTCCACGGGTTTAAAACCTTTCGTTTCGTTTCTACATTTCGCTCACGGGAACGAAACTATTGATATTTTACTGAAGAAAGATTTCGTGCTCTCCCGGCGAATAGACTTAGTGAAGAGTTCTCGGGATCGCCACCGGGTCAGGAACTGCATAACTGCCAACGTTTCGATGCCCGACTCGGCCATCGTCCTCAGCGCTGTAAGTGACAGCCTCAGCCTCACAGCCCTGCATCGTCCTCATAGCTCTGTCGGGTCGAAATGTCAGCAGTTATGCAGTTCCTGACCCGGTGGCGATCCCGAGAACTCTTCACTAAGATATTTTACTGGTATAAGACACGGTCTCAGGTGTTTGATGATAGCATTAGATGCTGAAATACGGGTCGTGCTATTTAAAATAAAGTGTGGAATAGAACAAAGTAATTTTATTTCATTCTATTTTATGGTTTTGACTTTCGTTTACTTTCTATTGGCATCCCTGGTTCTTGGTGAGGAAATACCTCTGTTGATATATCCCCATCTTGATGCAATGTTTCGAAACCATTTGCAACGTACCTTATCTTATTTATAACAGCCAGACACTGTAGTGGTGACTTGCAGGAACGCTTTCTCTTACGATGTAAATACGGACATAATCAGCGCTGCACACAATAGACTCAAATGGATTCATTTTTGGAATACCTTCTTCTACATTTTCGGCAATCGAAAGCGCCAAATAAATACCATCATCTCGATCCAAAAAGTTCACCACTAAAATGTGATTATTTAGCCTTATAAAGGGGATAAATAATTGACACCTATCACGATGGAAATGGGTATGTTAAGGGTAAAAACGGAGAAACGGTAAGTATAAAGTAGATTTTTCATAAATATTTAGACAAAGGATATGTTTAAAGGTCATTATTTTCAGGATTTGACGATGATATAAGTGTTATACCCCATGGAGTTTGCGAAACTATTATTAAAAGGAAAACCGAACAGAATCAGGAATGTTAGGGTTCCAAAGCAGCCGTAAACTGCAACAAAATATTATTTGCCAACGTTTAAACTGAATTAGACAGTGCATGTATTTCTTCCAAAATATCCCTATAAACAGCGATGTATTACCGACGAAAATCCATGAGCTGCTTAAAAATAGTGCATTCCCTTATTTTGCGGAAAAGTTTCATAACTTAAGAGCAAAAGCCGTGTCCTCTGATCCATCGATGTAAAATCATAGTACAACGCCGATGCTTCGCTAATTCGCGGTAAATAGTGACGTATTCAGGGGGTATAGGTGCTCCAAATCGTCTTCCCGAGTGAAATAATGATCGTCATAAACGTTTGAACGCAAAATAAACCTCATTGGTACGGGCTGCTGTAATTTACGATAGCTAGTTTTCTTTGAAGTGCTGCGTGCAATAGTATCTACGCAGTTCAAGCTTCACTAAAGTTATTCCAAACAGAGTAGCTTCAAAGGGCCTAGGGAATTGCAAGAATGGATTTTTTCGCTCGAAAGTGACGAAAGCGAACCAAAACTGATCATTAGCTCCATAATCACCTTCGTGGAAGAATGCAGATGGAGCGGGTACTACAAAAGCTGCTAGCCTTGCAAACTCAATCCGAAGCTGCAGTAAACACGCAAACATCAGCTTTGGTGGGTGGAAGTCACAAAAGGAGCTAGAAGACGCGTTGCAGACCCATTAAGGTACATACACTCACTCCAGAGAAGACTCTTGGCATTGTCTTCGGAAAGCAAAGATAAAAATTACGTATTTTATGATATTTTAATAAATTTTCCCCAACACCTTAAATCAAATTTTTGTGAATCATAGTAAAAAGAATCGTTAAAAAAAATATTTTCAATGAAAGACATACGAATGAAACTTGAAAGTACAAATTATCAATAATAAAACTTAAATTTTGTCGGATTAAAGCACAAAAATAAACTCATTGAAAGGTAAAAAAAAGCGTCGTCGTAATGACGAAGGTATGGTGACCACGTGACTCTGAGCCAGGTTTAGTAATCTCGGGTTAACAAAAAAAGTTTGAGACAATTTCGAGTTTGACTGAAGGGTCATATTGGAAGTGTTCCGACTGGATTGTCAGCAGGAAAAGTACGTTGAGGCTTCCCACTTCCCCGGGAGCCGCTTCCGGCTGCGCCCGAGGACGGAAGAACCATTTGCGGAGGAGCGTCGACGCGGCTGCCGCTCCTTGGGCGAGCCGCGCTTCCCTCTCCGCCATTTCTCGGACAAGGTGAGGAGTGGACAAAGGTGGCGCCGCGGGGCGGCGGAGCGGCGACCGCCCCGCTCCACCCCCCAAGGCCGCGCCGCTGCTCTATGAGGCCAAACCACCCTTTCACGTGCTTCACTGTTTGCTCTAGTGATGCGTTCAGCGAGACTCCACGATTGACTGATTCATTTCATGATATAACCCATTTAGTATTATCGATGTGAGACTCGCTTCTTAGCTTCACCCTGAGGAAAGTTTTTATCTTGATATTAACGAACAATAGGGTGGTTTCCTGTTATATTTTTATTGCCTAAATCAAAAGATTATTACTCCTGGAGTACGTATTACACGCTTTTAGATTTGAAATGACGATATTTATTTTTCGCGATTAAATGAAAAGTGAAAATTTTCAAGCGCGCGAAAACGCGACGGCTAAGCATGAATGATGGGAAAACCCCGTGTGATGTCGTTCTGGTTCCAGCTGCAGCAAGTGAAGTGACCTTGGGGCGAGGCTTTGAGCGCTGATACGGCCCCGGAATGCTAGCAGGTAGCAGAGTACCCAACTAGCTGGTAGCGCTTGGCTCAAATAAGGATTATTAATACCTTCTCAAACGCAGGAAACTTTCCGACGATAGGCAGTTTTAATAGGCTATTATTAAGGAATGTTTCCCTGAGCTCTGTGCCTCATGCATGCATTGGTAATCTCATACGATTTAAAACTCCTATCTACTGGCTAGGTCTCTGTGACATCACGTGGAGTGGCATCGCATGGGCGCTAATCTGGCCTTTTTTCAAATGTGGTTAAAATTGACCATTGCCATTCGTCTAAACTTGGATTTCTAAAACCAAATAATTTGTATATTATGAATACACTAATGGTGGGAAACGAATCGCAATCAATGCCTTTCGTTTCCTTTGGTGAAGGAAACTACTCTATTTCATGTGTTCCAAAAGGTGCGCATCACTTCCTCTAGTACCAGCAATATTTATCCTTTCTTACGACTCAATGCTAATTTGAAATTTACGTTGTGACCCTTAAATGTATCGAGTACAGCTTCGTCAAAAGTTGGCCTTTATCCCTAATACAGAAGTTTTACGTTTGAGAGAATACTGAGATGAATATAACTGATAACTTCAGTCTAAATTATGTGAAACCTTTCCATTACGGAAAACAAAAGAGTGATTTTTTTAGGTTCACTTGTATATTTAAACTGGCAACTGGCGGGGGTCATAAGACCTTAAAATGTAACTATGTTATGAAACCCGGGTCGTCCAAATTTAAATACAGAAGTGATCCAAGGAAACCCTAATTCTTTCCATGATGAGAAAAATTTTATGAAGTTGAGATAACAGCAATTTTGACAACGGTCCGCGCTAAGTGCCCTACAATTTTCGTGAACAATCGGTTTCAGATTATTAAATCGTCCAAAAAAATCCAGTCGAGCGGGAGCTTGACTCATTTAAGTGCGTAAAGTTTGACTTTGTGGATCTCCATTAAGATTAATAAAGCCAACCCAGTTCAATACACAGGAGTTCCTCATGATTTTAATATTTCCGACTCAGGTTACACGTTTTTCTGGGGTATACATACGGGAGAATAAAGATCTCTTCCTGTGTCTGATATGCCTCATGCGTCTCCTCCTCACCATCCCCCACTTTTTCCTATTCCGTGTAATGCAACAGGTATGATTTTACCATACAATGATCTTATACAGCTATTCATAAGATGAAAGCAAATCAATAAGTTGAAATTTCTTTTGGCATTATTAATATTCTGTGGAATTACTATTTTGAGTTCATTTTATCTTTCAGCCGTTGGTCATTCGCACAAAAAACTCGGTGTTTCATGCGATGACTGCTTTTTACTATCTCCATCGCCTATTTACTGCCACTCATAATGAAAAAATGCTAATTTAATTTCTGATAAATGATTTTAGAACTCACTTTATCATCCAGATAAGCTTACGATGAAACAAAATGCCAAAATTTAACTCGAATATTAGGTAATGAGTGTGAAGTAAACCTATAATTTTACATCACCTAGCAGTATTTATTGATAATTATATAATCCTGATAATTTTAAATCGTCCAGACCGGTATCGATATCTCATGGTGTTCAAGGAAGAGGTATAAATAAAAAAGAGTGGTACATCCAAAATAAGCAAATTTTCAATTTAATAGCATGGAATATATTAGATTACATCCGTTCTGTCTCCAATCAAAGAATTAAATTCGTTGATTACTAATTGGTTTCATTTTTGAGGCTAAGGAGGTATCTCATGTATAATATTTAATAGAGCTAAATAATGATGCCTCTTCTCAATCGGCCACCTGACGGATTCCCTCATGGCAGAGGGATTGGACGAAAGAGAACATCAGGTTTATCATCAGGTGAGCCGAAGGTTGCATTCACCAGGGGCATTTAACCCCGATAGACACAGCCGCGTGTTGTGAAACGCTCTCCCGCCTTCCATGTTCCCGCCTCGGTCCTTCCGCCGCGGCCGCGCGATCGCCATATTGGCCAGCGCGTCCTTGGCGCCGCCGTGGCCCACGCCGCGCCTCGTCATCCGCAATGCCGCTCTCGCAGTGCTTCCACGTCCAGCGCTCGCCCGGGTGCCGATGGACAGGAAGGGGGTTTTTGCGAGGAGGCAGCCGCCCCACGGTGACAAACAAAGCCGTCGTCATCGCTGCAGTTCTTAAAAGGAATAACTCTCCAGCAGGGACGCAGCTAGGAATTAAGGCTGGGGGGAGGGAGGTTTAGGTGCAACTAATACCGGGGAGTGCGGGGGTATGGAATACCCACCAGGATAAGCGGTAGGTGCGAGATTAATAAATGAGGAATTTTAAGATAAACGGTTAAAAATAGTGAGTTTTACGGCTTTCTGAGGGATATTTCATTAATCCTCACACTATTCTATTAGTAATATCAATGCAATTAAGTAAAATGGATTAAACTTAAAAATTTCTCCGAGCTCTGGGGGGGGGGGGTTAACCCCCAAAAACCCCCCTCGCTGCGCCACTGCTTTCCAGCACTCAAGCGAGGGTTTCATGAAGTGTTTTGCTAGTTGAAAACAAGAGTTGTGTGACTTGTTTTTCCGAATTAAATGTACATATTTATCACAGGGATATTAAAAATTTGCCTTTTTTTCTGGATGCATGCTCAAATACCACTCGTAATCGCTTGTATCATCAGATCCTGTTATCTTTTCGGTGTGGTATTTTCTTAGATTTACCCAAATTCCATTGCTTGCTCCATTCCTTCAGAAAAATTCACAGCCTACAGCTAGACTGAATAGGTACCTGGAGATATAGGACAAATCACGATTGATAGAGAAAAGTAAATATTATGAAGATAAGGATGACAAAGTACACATTTAGGGAGAAACAAATGCAGGAAAGCGTAACATCATAAAATAAAAACAGAGATAAAGAAAACCAATGTAAAAGGAAAAGAGGAAAGTATTATCGAAATCACTATCGAAGAGGAACGATGGTGCAAATATCAATATTTAAATTTCTATGAGGGAATATTGTATATATCAGAGGTACTGATGAAAAAATAAGCTTAATCAGTAAGTAGACGAAATATTTTGGGCGGAGCTGTTTGGAATTCATCTTATTTTTGGGTCTGCTCAACTGCTGGGTGTCCATCGCGTGTTACTAAGATTTCGGCTGATATTTCTGTGAGCGTCAAGCCCTGCGTGAGGTTTAAGGGTTTTATTTTCTTATCGTACATGGGTCAACCTACCTTTCTGCAGGTTTGTTATTGGTTAGTTTTTTCTCGGTACTGTGTTCCAGATACAGATCGTGTAACATGATCAATTGACATAAATCAACGAATTAGTGGGGAGCTATCAACTAGTATGCCTCTCTCCAGAAGCCACACACAACAGCAGAGGAACTGAATGGCAAGGTAAAAGAGGTAATTCACTCTGCAAGGTCAGGACGAAAAATTGTTTTTATATTCTCAATTTTACAAAATAGTTTAATTCAAAACCTTACAATTATTAACTAATATACGACAAAGAGCATGCATACCAACTTATTGGCAAGAAGATCTATCGTTAAATAAGAAATATTTTTTTATAAGGCATGTCTTTCAGGAGTGGGTAGATGATCCAGCCTCCAAAGCATCTATCAAAAGCGGAAAACTAGTCATAGAATACCTTAAAATATTCATACCATTTGCACAAAGAGGTAAAAAAAAGCAATTGAATTGAAAAGGAGACAATAATCATAATTTTAGATGGAATAATGGCCATGGGACTGATACTATAGGCTCATAACTCCGATGTCAATGAACTCTCAATAGGTCATTGACTGACCAAAAAACATTAGAACTCTAACAACAAAGGGAAACTTCAATACTTTCTTCAGTCAATGAAGTGACAGGATTGGAAACCAATCGGACAAGGCAAACAGGGACCAAGGGCAGATCTTCAATGGAGCGTGGAGGTTAGTGATTTCCAAACTTCACAAGAAGTCCCTCCTTCACAGCAGACGTGTCCTTCGTCCTTAGACCTACCCATTAAATGATTTCACAGAGATTCTATTTAGTTTTGAAACCGAATTATATCGGCTGTATGAGACTATATCCTTCGATTTTTAATTCTTAAATACCTCAAATAGTACATATCTAGCAAGGGAGTACCGAGGATCATAACTAGGAGAGAACAAACCATGGTCTATGGGGGGGCAAGCCATTGTCTAGGGGGTGGCAAGCCATTGTCTAGGAGGGGCAAGCCATGGGATTTATGATATTATTTCCTTGAAAAAATAGTTTTATTTTTGTTACATATCTTATACTAATATACATCATTTTTCGTGGGTTTAAAGAAAATTTGCTGAATACTTTCGTTTCAATTCAGTGCAGATTTTGCTTAAAGACTTTGGCGAATTTGGCTTCTAGGGGGGCAGATGCCGGCCCTGCCCCTCGCTTGGTACGCCAATGATATCTAGTAAGGCATGAAACACTGATAACTCTTAGGTGGCCTCAAAATTATCTTAATTTATATTTATTGCTACAATACGTGATGAGCGAAAAGATGATTTAGATGTTGACGTCACGTCGGGTTGGTGTAAAACGAATTGAAACTCGACGGAAACTTGGGATATTACAAAAGAACTTTGGGAAATCTAATTATACAATGGCAATAATTGTACACATAAATACTAAAATCCTATAAAAAGCATAAGCCAAATGCAAATTTACCGCATTGTATCTAACATTATACATATTCATAGCTAAAAGCCTTTTGTGGGTAAAAAGTTAATAAATCAAAAAATAATAGTCTTCACAGTACAAGAAAAAAGGGAAAAGTAAATTATAAAATTATTAAGGACCAAAATGTTTCGAAAATCGAAGAGGAAATTAATAAGAACTATTCGTAATACTACAGATTAATTTCGTGATGATGAACGGAAATGAAGCACAATAGGTGTGGTAAAGTACAAATTTTAGTCATTGCAATGGAATCAACTTCTGAAGGAGTTAAGTCCAGATTAAATGTTCTGCATTTGCAATATTTTTATAATATAATGAAAGCCCACCTGCACATAATTATTTATTCATGATTAATATTTAGATGTAAAGAATGTTAAATTCCATGTGGATCATAATTTCTACTCAATAACGTTTTGATGAGACAAAAATAGGCTAAGGAGGGTTTCGAATATGACTGCCTGCAAATGTGATCAATTGGAGAAGTGATACTATGTTTTACTTAACCAATAAGTATATGCCACCTCCAAAACGTAACGTCTCACAGAGAAATAAATGATTTATACTTAAGTATAATCTCAACTCATAAACCCTTTATTTTTTTATATATATTCAATTCATTAGTAAAAATTGGGAAGGATGGTTGCACAGCGGGCTGCTGATCGAAGGGTCTTGAGCCCAAATCACGTGTGAAGTCCAGTTTATTAAAACCACTTGTCTGTTTCCACACACTTTTATTTACACCGACCATGGTTTCGGCAACTTGTGCCATTATCAAGGTAAGGTATCTTCATAATGGCACAAGTTGCCATAACCATGGTCGGTGTAAATAAAAGTGTGTGGAAACAGACGAGTGGTTCTAATAAGCTGAATATCAAAGATTTCCACCGTGTCACGCCGGACACTGTATCTTTTATTCGCGTGTGAAGTCCTCGGAAATCCCAAAATAAAATCTTTTAAGTGCTAGATGGCCCAGGGAAAGGAACTGGTCCTCCTACCCTGAATGTGTAAATTTCACATGTCTGTGGCTCAGTCCCAGGTGGGCTTTTTGCTTACCTATCTATACTTACCTTAGGGTTGAACCACTGAGTGCGTGAACTTAGCGAAAGGGCGTCATAACTCTCGAAAACGGTGCAAGTTTGTCCTCAATCGCCCCCATCAAGAACTGTGTTCATTTATGAGAAACTCTTCCTCCTCAATGTTACGAGGTGTGATCGTATTTTTTTTGCTCGCTTTCGTGGTCGTGTGCTGACATGGGCGGATTATGGTCGTTTTTCTGGTGGGGGGACGAGAATGGTGTGATTCATCACTTTCTGCGGCTTTCTGAATGTGTGACATTTACACGCCGGAGGCTTAGTCTGGGGTGAGCTTTACCCTCATCTAACCATACCAATTCCCGGGTCGAATCACTGGGTGAGAGAGTAAAATAATAAAATGCGTTGTAGAACTTAACACGTGCACAAAATCGTTGTCTCGTGGACTATAATCACACTTTGCTTCCATGCAACAGCACAATTCAACACTGAACACCAAGTGTACAGAAGTGAGACAAAAGGTTCCAAAACAAGGAGGCAACATCCATTTGAGCCCATAACAATTTCTGAAAGTTCTCTCTGGGTTATTTCATTATATTCAAGACTTCAAGTGAAACGTCGATGATTCAAGGAAACGAATATCATTAGTGGCGTGTGCAAACAATGACTAAAACCACATTTGTGTCGAAAACTTGAGCGAGTGTTTCTTACGTACAGTACCTTAAAATTACTTGTTCTTTGCAGCAGCACACAATCATGGGGTAAATATTTGGTATTAAGCATGGAATCTAGTTTATAGAATTTTTAAAATTATTTTCGAAATTTACATTTTTCGAATGAATACACGATATTTAAACGAAAACTTGATTAGTATATTTAATGCACAGAGAAAGATCACCGCAGAGAATAATATTCGATGACTACATGGCCAAAAAACGGCATCATTTGTGAAATTATGGCCGAAAATTGTTGGGAAAACAAAAAATTCTCAGTTAAATTTAATTGATATAAGAACTCAGTAAATGACAGCAGACGAAGATTAAAATTACAATTTAATTCGTAGCAAAGACGAGGCGGTATCGTGGAAAGAGGACTGACAATTAGTGAAGAAAGTAGTCATCCCAATTTTTAAGACGAAGAAGGCACCCGATTGCTGAGACCGTAAAATGATTATCTTAATTTTGCACGAGGCAAAGGTTATGATGATTGCTATAAAATCACGCCTGAACCCAACAGCAAACGGTTTCCTGGCTAAGGACCAGTTTATGCTTGGAAAACATGTATAAAAATCACCCTGATCTCGGCTCTATAGATAATTGAGGAAAAGCAATGCGGCCAAAGACGAAAGTGATGGAGAGTAATCTAGAATTTTTGAAGACAGAATTTGATCGGGCGGGCTTACCCGATTATTTGCATGGATTCGAAAACGAAACTATTTCGGCTGTTGGATCAGTCATGAAAATGAAAAGACATATTTTATTTTTCTCGTCCATTCCCTAACATTCTAAACCGGCGAAACATAAAGATTCTCCAACAATTTGTGATAAAGGGCATGGATAGTTTATGACGTAAAGGCCGTTTTACACGGTACACGGAATTGCGCGATCTGACGTGCGTGCGAAGGCGCAATCAAAATTGCGTCGTGTAAAGCGGTGAATTGCAAGAACACATGCGAGAATGCGTGGATGCGAGACGGCAAAGTAGCCCCTGTTCTAATTTCTTCATGCATTCGCGCTATTCCACGCCACTTTAGAAATTAATGCAGCTCTAACCTGCGCAATTCCGTGCCCCGTGTAAAACGGCCTTAACACTCCGCTCTCACGCAATCATAAAGGTGGTACGTGGCATTCCCATTAATTTCACCTTTCGGGGGGATATTGGATACCCTGATGGCGTCTAACTTTTGTGGACCGCAGTAAACAATAATGAATTTTTTATTTATGAGAAATCTGAAAGTACAAGTGTGTTTTCTGAGCATGCATGTACCCATCAATCTATGAATTTTACGATCACAATCACCATTTTAGTGATTAGTGAATGAGCCGACAGTATGAAAGCACGGAGTACTCATTAGAATCAGACGCCAAATTTTAATTCAGGATTCTGATAACATTTGAAAATAAAAATGACCCAAAATGATATCCCATTTTAGAATCCCAGGTCCTCCTTTAGAGTAATTGAAAATGGAGCATCGAAAATCTCCTTTTCATAGAAAGAGCGTAGATAGTGCTCGATCCCATGTCACGCTTTAGTCCCGGGAAAGAAACTTAGAACAGTGGCGAGGGACGCCTTCAAGCTTCACTTATTTCACATAAATTCCATTTTAGAAACTTAAAACGACGGGATATTCTCGGAATATAAAAAAACTTAAGAGCTATTTCAAAAGGACATTAGGCTTAATGTTTCAGAGGGAGGAAGTTCGACCGCTGACCTTATAATAGTTTGGTCACTCTTTTGTCATCAATTTTCTTTCTTTGTTTTATAATGAACGATTGGTATTGAAGCGGATCCCTAAAATATAGCAAATATTTCGTGATTGGTTGCATTTTATTTTCCGAGAACCTGATTGCAGATCGGAAAATTTCGCCGGAAAATCTTTTCCGCCATTTATATTCCGACTTTACATGTGGAGGTATGACTTCAGATCTGTATATATGACTTAATTCATTAGATGCCATTATTTTTATATTTACCCCTCCAAAATAGATAGAGTGGTAAGATGGGCATTACTAAAGTGCCTTGGTAGTCACATCTTTTTCGTCCTTCGTGGCACTTTCGTATGACAAACAGGGGAACCACGGCTAACGTATAAATCCCCATCCGACCTCATTCTGGGCCCAAAATTTCTTGATATCGGTGATTTAAACCAGTATATCAATGTAGGTAAGCCTTTAGCATTTCAAGTAGAACATAGGTTATCAGTACGATTGTCAATGGCCTATATAGAATCTACTCGCAGTTCTGTAGGAAAACATATAAAGAAATTATTTCCCTAAAATCTAAAAAAAAATCATCAAAATTCTTCGAGGAACTGCTGCAATTTTTAACAAATTTCTTCAGAATAATGAAAAACTCAGAAACTATTTCAAAAGAAACTTTGCCCAATGGATTCTGTAAAAGGGAGTTGAACCGCTGACCTTCTGGTATTTTGGTACACTGCTGCGCTCCTCGCTGTTCCATCATAGAGGTGAATATATTTTTATAACACCATCCTAAGACATCATACGATCGATACTTCGATGGCTCCTCTTCAAGTTTCACACGTTTTACACGCATTCCATGGTCTCAGAATATTTGCGCGCGTTGAAATCACCGACCAAAACGGTGTTGGTATTTACCAGGCAAGGGCTTCGAAGCTTTATTGAACGAGATTTGTGTGTGCTCTCAACTTTATCACCTGCAAGTGCACATAAAGTGCAAAACTTCTACGAAATCATCTTCTCAGGCCTGGAATCGAACCTGATGAAAACAGAGGCTTGGCCGCCATTGTCCGCCTCTCCCAGCGTGGCAACCAGGAGGGTGTGAAGCCTTGGCGGAGTGGCGTTTGATGGTGGAGGGAATGCACATCCGTGGTGATGGGCGCGGCGGCGGCCATTGGTGGCCAACGAGGTGAATGGAAGCGGCCCAGCAACCACCGCCGCCACGCCTTTGCGTCGACCCCGGGAGAGCTCCGCTGGCGCCCCATTCACCCACACCCTCTGGCCCCGTTCACCCACGCCAGCGCATCGCCCGTGGCCATTTTGCATCCCGCCACCAACACCTTCTCTGTCACGCGCTCTGATATGAAATGATAACACAACTCAAAAAGGATCTTAAGGATGATTCTCAATGCCGACTTTTCTAGCTAGTGTATAATATAAATAATAAAAATAAATAATAATTATGATAGTAATTATTATTATAGTATTCCACCGATTAAGGTAGGTTTTCATGGAGTATCTCCTTTTCCTTCCAACACTGCCTTCTTTAATTCACTGTAAGGCCTACTCTCCTTCAATCTATCTAAAAATCCTATTCTTTTCCTTCCCCTCCCTCGTTTCCCTAACATTCTACCCTCTAACACCATTTTCAACATCCCCTCCCCGCTAAGCACTAACTCCATCCATACCTTCTGTCTCCTGCGTATCTCATCTAAAAGCTGCCTCTCTTCGCCAACCATATCCAGCACTTCGTCTTTCATGATAGTAATAAATAATAATAACAATAATAGATTGTTTTATTACTATAAAAGAGAAAAAAGGTACAGCATAGGAACTAGATCACATAGATACTTGAGTAACTTTAAGTGGTCATTAAGGAGAACCATTTCCACCACCTCCTCTGACACGCGCTCTGATCGGACGATATGTAAGTTTTTATTTTATTTATTTCCCACACCACCGAAAATAGCACTGTTCGGCCTTTACATCGGGGATGATAACATTTAACAATCACAAACAACCATGCCCTGAATAAGGGTAACTTACCCAGGCGGGACTCGAACCCACGACCTTCGGATTGGCAGGCGAGGACTTTACCCCGCCGCCACCGAGGCCGGCAATACAACTCAAATAGGATCTTAAGGATGATTCCCAATGCCGAATATGATAGCTAGTGTATAATATAAATAATAATAATAATAAATAACAATTATGATAGTAATAATAATAATAATTAATTGTTTTATTACTCAAAAAAAAGAAAAAAGATACAGTATAGGAACTTGATTACATAGATACTTGAATAACTTTAGGTGGTCATTAAAGGGAACCTTTTTCTGGAGCCATGCAAAGAGAGATTTCATTTTGTCATCCTTATATATGATGTGAAACTTTCTCGGGTGGGACTCACACCCGTGACCCCTGAATTACTACGCTTGGCCTTGTACCACCCACCGATTAGGCTACAATTCTCTAACTGAAATTAAACTACAATTTTAAATACGATCTCCATAAATTAAGGGTTGAAAAAAATCAATATTTGAGCGACGGTTGATAACGTAGAACCTAAGATAATGCAAGGCAAAACAGTTACACTCATAGACACTCATCGACTCACGATATAGGTGTAACTGGACTTCTTGTGCTATAGTTTCAGAAATTTAAATTAAAAACTTTACATTTTGCATAGGTTCTCATGGTGATACTGTTTTAAAATAGGATGTTGATTACTACTAGAATATAGGTGGCATGGTAATTAAAAAGTGACATTATGTCAATTTTTCCATGTGAATCATGATATAAAATCAAAATAAATCATCGGCCAACCGCCTTACCCATTTTTGAGTTATTCGTAAATGACTGCCGTAATTGAGCTCAAATCACAGCAGTTAAATGAAAATGGTGATTTGATCAGCGGATAAAGCTTATAACGTTTTACTTTTAGCCCGTTACCGTAAGTGCCAAAGGCACTATCTTCACCAGACACGACGGCTCTTCATTACGTCTAAATGATGTCATTAATAACAACTCCTGCATCGAAGATTCTATCAATGGAGTGATTTGGACGTAATGATGAGACTCACTACGCTCTGAAGGTAGCTTCTTTGGCACTTTTGGAAATGGCCTTAACTTCACTGGCAGATTAAGGGGGACGGACGGCTGACTTCCTTGCAATTTCCGGAAAATTTAAAAGATAGTAATCTAAAAGATTGTGTTAGAATGGATTTTTTTCACCAAATTGACGAAAAATGTTTAAAAATAATTGATGAATGTCTAAAAGACTATTGCCTACACATCACACATCAGACGCATTGTCGCTGAAAGATTTTACATACCACCAAGGCGCCATGGAAAGCAATAAATCGCTCCCACAAAACGACGACATTAATCCGTCACTACAAAAATCTGTGAACCGACCCTTATTTCACACATTAGCAGCAATGATTTCATCGTTGAAAGCGAAATTTTGAATTCAACTAAATCTGCGAAGAAGAATAGTGATTGAAAATTATCGATGAATGACTAAAGGCCTATTGCCTACACATATCACACCTAAGACATTTTGTTGCTGAAAGGTAGTGCATACTACCAAGTCGCCACGGGAAGTAATGAACCGCTCCCTCAAAACAAGGACCTTAATCCGTCCTTGCTAAAACTGTAACCAATGAATGAATGTTAGAATTCGGTATACCGACATTTATTTAATATATTAGCATCAATGATGTCATCGCTGAAAGCAAAAATTCATGTCAACTAAATCCAGTGGCGTAACTAGAAATATGTTTTGGGTGGGGAATAGATGGCCTGGGGTGGTGATTCCCCCTTCCTCTCCTTGTGGGGTACGGGAATTTTTTTTTAATGTCATGCCAGGAAATACATTTTACGTCATTTTGGCACTAAAAAATTAACTTTAAGCAGATGCAGTAGTTATAAGTCAAAACTAGACTATGGTTTTGAATATTTTTTTTATTTCTCATAGGCTTTGAGGGGGGATCTATCCCCCCATAGTTACGGCACTGCTGCGTACCGACCCTTATTTCATATATTTACATCAATGATATCATCGCTGAAAGCAAAAATTCATGTCAACTAAATCTGCGAAAAGTATTTCATCCGCAGCGTGCAGTCGCGTAGCAACCTCCTTAATCGGACGAAGACGTGTGGGTGGAGCCGTCCTTATGAGATTGCTCCAGCGAAGGGGTGAGAGGAGGCAAGCGAGCCCATCGCAACGGGACCACATGGCCGGAAGAGGCGGCCGGCCCCAGCGTCGGAGCGAGTATATTTACGGTCGGAGGGGAAGGAGGGGTGGGGGAGATTCTTCCTGCCGGCGAGCCCCTTCCCTCGCTCCGCTTAGACGACCATTTACCGTTCGATCGAGAGCGATCCTTCATCACTTTCACTCCTCGTGCCATGGGGTGGGGCTCTTCCCTGCCCCCCTGTTCCCCACTCCCCCCCCCAACAACCCCACACACATCACGCGCTCTCGAAATCTCCCTTTCTTTCGGCCGCCGCCTCTGCAAAACTCCTTTCCCTCCGCCTCACACCCCATCTTGCAGATATTCGGACGGACCGCACCCGACGGTCGCTCCGGTCGTTCCCGCGTGCGGAGCTCTACTGCCCCCCGGGGGTGGTGGGGCGCAAGGGGGGGGCCTTCTCTCGACTCGACGCCCTCGATCTATGCCGCCTCCATCGCCATCACAACGCCAACCGTTATGAAACGGTTGCGAGGGTCTCTTGCGGCATAGGAGTGTCCGGTGAATCTTTATTTATTTATTTTATTTATTTTCTTAGCCCCGAAAACAGCACTGATTGGCCTTTACATCGGTGGGATAGAACATAGCGACGATAAACGATAACTTACATCTGTGCCCTGAATAGGGGCAATCTACCCAGGCGGGACTCGAACCCGCGACCTTCAGCTTGGCAGGCGAGGACTCTAACCCGCTGCCACCGAGGCTTGTGCTGTTTTGTTACACATATTACAGGGGCGTGTATTATAATGGTATAATTTGAATAAGTGTGGTCAGTGCTTTTGTGAAGTATTTCATTACTTTCTTTTGTACATCTATAATAATTTTTCTTTTTTTCAAACTTCCGCAAAAATTCCCGTGGACCGGAAATCGAACCACGGACCTTTCATGAACCATGACTTTCCTGGCCACTACTCAGACCACTACGCTAAGCAGGTTCCTGATCTCCCACGGCGATTTTACCGAGGCTAATGGTACTAGATGTTGGGAAGCACAGTGGCCCGGAAAGTCAAAGGTCCTTGGTTCGAATCCCGGTTCAGGTGATTTTTTCCTTATAGCAATTCATATGTATTTCCCCGCCGTTCACACGGCGGGCATTGAAATGTTACTCAAACTTCCGCGTTTATGCAAAACTGATTTCGTGCACCATTTCTCGTAATTATGACCTTGCCCATAATGAAGAATAATTAGCTAATAAATAATAAAACGCATTTATTTAGGCGAGATTGAAACTATGAAGTCCTATCTTTCATCTAACCACTAGTCATTCAACAAATACTATTAAATCAAAAAAGATTTTCATGCTCAGTTAAAATTATGCATTAAAAGATTGAATTGAGCCGCAGATAAAGGAGAGTCATTTTATCAAAGAAAGACCTAAGGATTTTGATTGATATTCTTCTCAAAGAATCACACTGCAAGAAAAAATAATGAGGGGAGTGAAAAAAACTGCGTAAAACTGTAGAGAAAAGGCTAATTTGTTCGTGGAAATACAAGAAAGCCTAAATATATACCTTGAGAAGAGAGACACGGGGAATAGATACCCCCGCGAAATAATGATAGTAAAGAAAATATTACTATAAGAACGAAATAGTCGAACAAGTAACGTGCTAGAGAGTAGCCCTCTATGCAATCACGCTCGGTCATATATTATTATTCTTAGATATTTAAATATAGAATTCTTCGTTCATTCATAAAACGCCATAAGAGCAAAAAAAAAATTCATACGATAGGAAAGTAATGGGATAGAAACACACAGCAGAAAAAGGATGAGGACAACGGTGCTGTGGTAAATGGAAAATACCAGACATCGAAGGATAAAAATATCGCTTTAATGGGACTCGAACCTCTCGATCGCCGTTCGAGTGGTTTACCACTTGCGCCACCATTCTTCTAAGATTCTCGTGATTTCGGCGGAACCTCCCTTTGCTTTGGTGCACATGAGTGACCGATAGATGGCACTAGGGCAGCTCACCACTCACCACAAGGACGAGAGAATGAAAGTAGAGATCACGAATATTACAATAAAGGATCCTCAAGTCGGCCTCATATTGTGTTGTCACACACCGCACATGTAGCTGGGTTTACAAAAGTCGCCACTCACGTCACTGACGGAAAAATTGATCCGATTTTCCCGGGGAGATAAGTTAAAGTTAAGGGTATTAACCGAAATTTATACACATAATGATGTAATCGACCATTTTCATTATGAAACACTGACTTGCAATTTTCCACAAAAATAAAATTTAATTCGACTCGAGTTAAATTTGTTGTACCTTGTTAAATTTGTTGTGTAAATAACCAGTTGTACCTTGAAAATGATGTAGTAACATTGAAACTCGAGTCGAATTAAATTTTATTTTTGTGGAAAATTGCAAGTCAGTGTTTCATTATGAATCAATTCCACTCCATCTCGCTTGATTCTTCGAATTTTATACACTTTCATTACTTTTCAATACTATTTCTCGCAAAGACTAACGCTGCACTGCAAATTAATGGAAAAACATGGATCGCATTGCACTCATCACCGCCCCGCGGACATTTTTTTAAACAAATTAAAATGCGGCCGAAGTGGCAACAGAAATCAGCCTTCTATGGGAGGGAATCGGGCCTCATCTATACAATCCCTTGGGAGAGATACACGCTCACACGATGGCTGGAAAGTAACAGGCACATATTTTTGGGGCGCGCTGAGTCCAAGTGAAGCAAGCCAATATGGCCTACTACACTCCTACGATCATTCAAACGACGCTATCAGCGCAAATATACACAAATATAATTAGATATAGAATTAAATATAGAATATCATAAGGTGTCCATTCTAAAATGAGCCAACCTAAGTCTTTCATCATCAAAATTCTTTCCCCACTATTATCTATCAATCATCTCTAAGTTATCGCTAAGCAATATTAGTTCAAGTAATCAAGAAGGATAGTGAGAGGCAAACCGGAGAAGAAGTTTTATTGGTTGGGGGGTTTCTTTATCAATATCCTAATGCGAAAAGAATTTATTGTATCTCCTGAATTATCGACATGGAAAATTAGTAGAGCATCGATGCTTGGTTCCGTAATTGACGGAACACTTGAAATCGATGTAGCAATCGAAAATTTCATTGAAAATTTTCGTTAATAAAAAATATATTTAGTTAGCAACACAATAGGGTAGTTTCCTTCATCAAAGAAAACGAAAGGCATTGATTGTGATTCGTTACCCACCATTAGTGTATTCATTATATACAAATTATTTGGTTTTAGAAATCCCAGTTAGACGAATGGCAATGGTCAATTTTAACTGCATTTGAAAAAGGCCAGATTGGCGCCCATGCAATGCCACTCCACGTGACGTCACAGGGACCTAGTTTCTATAGATAGGAGTTAAACATTGTCTGAGATTACCAATGCATGCATGAGGCACAGAGCTCAGGGAAACGTCTCTTAATAATCACCTATTAAAACTGCCTATAGTCGGAAAGTTTCCTTCGTTTGATAGGGGAATAATAATCCTTATTTAAGCCAAGCGCTACCTGCTAGCAGGGTACTCTCCTATCTGCTAGCAGGCTGCACCGTATCAGCGCTCAAAGCCTCGCCCCAAGGTCACCTCACACGGCGACAGCGGGAACCAGAATGACGTCACACGGGCTTTTCCCAACATTTATACTTAGCCGTCGCGTTTTCACGCACTTGAAATTTTCACTTTTCATTTAATCGCGAAAAATAGATATCGTCATTAAAAACCTAAAAGCGTGAAATACGTACTCCAGGAGTAATAATCTTTTGATTTAGGCAATAAAAAAATAATGGGAAACCACCCTATTTCCCATCCTTCAGCTACCGTTGAGTGGTTGTGCTCACTTCCGATATGGCGATGACTGTTGAATAAAATGTAAATTGGATTCTCTGATCTAGATTTCAAGGCTGCGTAAGGATCATAAATCTGATTTCGAATTTTGATGGTATACAAAAAAAAATGACTGATGATTTCATGAATAATGTATTCTCTAGATTCACACTTCGTGAAATCTGATCGCAACGGAAGACAAAAAGTCTTTGCACTTTCACGGAATAGTTTTAGCGGCGACCGGTTTCAACGCACGATGTTTATTCTGGTTACAGTGGAACGAGCAGATATATTCACGTTACTGTTCCCAATGTCGGACGAAAATCGCTCGTCAAGATGACGGCAAAACTGAGTTATTTTAAATATAATGTATATTAAATCCACTTCGCTCGATTCAAACGTTACTAATAAAAGTCAATGTAATTTCTTCGTGGGAATGTTTACTCAGAAAAAATTATGTATTTCAAATCCGCCAAGTCATTCAATCATAACGGCTGTAAATTCATCTTGATTGAAACGATGAATGAAGTGGTATAAACTAAAGTTGGTGAAAAGTGACTTGATATAGAATCGAAGAATTGATCATGATTTTTTATTTCCATAAATCCACTTCGAATGAAATAACAATACGTATATTAAATGGTGAAGTAATTAGCTATTTTCCCACTCCACTTTGAAAAATAATCACGGACGATCAGAAGCAAAGAGGAATGTATCAAATATTGAATGTTTCTTCCTCTCACTCACGGTGTTAAAATCGCCTCAAAGCCCATTGGTGACATAAAAATCATTGGCTTGAAAACTGTTTCTTGCTAGGTTCATCCAACGGTGTTGTTGATAGCTCTTTTGAATTCTGCCCTGTGCTTGGGAAATAATTGTCGTTAATCAATTTACCTTGAAACGCTACCCTTGATTATTCCAGCAAAAAATCAGAAAAACGGACGGTTTTCCGTAAATTTTCACCTAAAATTGATGGCGGAAAAGGTGAATACAGAAGTGAAACAAGAAAAAAAAGTCAAATGAACCACGAAGCTCCAATGCATCAGTGTTTTTGAATGAAAATGGTACTGAATGTACAGCTCCTTGAAACTCAAAAATATTAACTGTACTATGATTCGTACACTTTACGTATTTGAAAAATATTCTCCTCACAGAAATGGTCGAGAGTAAAACGTTAGTCCAAAAAATACACACAGAAATGTATAAATTCTTATCAGGTTGTCAACCTTGTGAATGAAACTCCTCTAACCTTCAGGCGACCCAGTCTGCTACCGTTTTTAGGTGAAGGAAGCTGAAATGGTAGCGATGTGAGCTACCGAAACGTTTGGGATGGAACCATTCACTCAGTGGGCAACCCGAGAACTTTTTAATGTCATCCACCGAGAAAACCTCAAATCTTTCACCAATGTATACAAACAAGTTGTGCCATACAAACGTACAAGCATTTATGAAAAAATGTCATTCTTCAAGTCATTAAATATTTGTTAGTTAATATTCATATAGCGTCGCTTGAATGAACTACAACGTTTCGGAAACTCCATCTGCTACCATTTTTAGGGGTTAAAATGCTATTTACCCCTTAAATGGTAGCAGAGTATACTACCGAAACGTTGGAGATTGAACCATGCACCTGGTTGACAACCCTAGAAGGTTCTCTGAATGTTATCCACCGGAAAAGCCACAAACCTTCCGCCACTGTACAAAACTTCTCGTGCAGTACAATCTTACAAGCATCTTTGAAAAAAATAATATCACAATATCCAAGCGTGATGGATTATAAGAAATCTATATTGAAATAAACTTATAATTTTCCACGATTATAAAATTTTAATCCCACCTACATATCGACGTCACTACATCATCTTCAAGGTAAAATTGGTGTGGTACATTCAACTTGTACAAATTTTAATAATTATACACCTATTAAATAATATTAAAAGAAAATATATCCAGCTTAAAGTCGTATGCATTGAAAGCAATTACAAATTTTTAATAATTATATACCTTTTTGATAATATTACAAGAAGATATATCCAGTTAAAAGTTGCATGCATTGAAATCACTTACATATTTTTAATAATTATATACCTTTTTGATAATATTACAATAAAATATATCATTGTAAGCATTGCATGCATTGAAAGCACTTACAAACCATCTGTACCTGGAAGATGATGTAACAACATAGACCTAGGTCGGAATAAAATTTTATCGTCGCGGAAAATTGCAAGTGTTTATTTTAACCGTTTGAGTGCCAGCCGATTTTCTAGGTACTATGCCAAAAGTGCCGAGGCGTTTTTGCTAGTTTTGCAGTAGGATAGGGAAAAAAATTAGGCCTCAAAAACAAGTAAAGGTATATGTTCAAAAACTTTAGGTAACCTTTATTATATGTAGTTTCACCTTTTTATTATATTATTTGACGAAATTTGATAATATGAGTTAATTTTTATAATTTTAAGAAAATATTTAATGTAAAAATAAAATTAATATTGACATTTGTATGATAAGACAATTATCATCATCTGAGAGTGAGTGATAGGGCTCCTGGTACTTTTCGCGAGAGATACGAGCAGCGGGTTAGCGCTCCCCGGCAATCTTAAGGGTTAGCTTGTGAAAAAAGTCATACTTTTAATCGTTAAATAATTGCACAAAGGTTAAGAAAACACTTAGCTGTTTCACAAAATAAAATATATTGCGACCGGTTTCGATACAGCGTATCAGCCAGATGATGATACGCTGTATCGAAACCGGTCGCAATATATTTTATTTTGTGAAACAAGTGTTTTCTTAACCTTTGTGCATCATGAAGGAGTTTCACCATGTTACGCCAACCACCATCGCATTTTTCGTTAAATAATTGTTATTATTCACGAAGTATCGCCTGAATCAATTCAGGCGGCAATACTTCGCAGTCGTGGAGAGGAGTCGACACAAAGGGTATCCTTCCCATGCCCCCCCTTCCCCCCTTGATCCCCCCTCCCTACACCTCAACGCATTCCTCTCGACGTCATTTTCCCACGGCCCACTTAATGTGAGCGAGGGGATGTGCGAACGCCGCTTCCGTGGACGTCCTTTACTCACTGCCCCGCAGTCCGCGTGAGCCTCTAGCACCTCATGCAGAGCAAATGCCCTCGCGATGCACGGCGAACGCTCCCTATAAACGGTAATCGGCACGCCACGGTGCATTCGATTTAATAGAATGGATATCGATGGCTAGAGGATGGCTTCCCGATCCAAGGTTAGCCGAGCTGTGCAGTATGAGATTTTGTTGACAGCTCATTTTATAACTTTCGCTCTTTTTTTAATTGCGAGACTTCGTTTCTTTTGAAAATTATTATTAATCTTTCCATTTGCTAGCCTAATCATATTTTTTTCATTTCATTCAATACCTTGGCTCATGGTTTACCAAGCAAGCAATACGCAGTGTCAATGTTCAAAGGAATTATGGAAAGGATCAACTGTACATTGAAATTTCGAGTTTTTTTTCTTTTGAATATTATTATTTCTATTTCTATTTTATAGCCTTGCTATTAATTATAATGATTTATTTCATTTCATTTAATTCGTTGATGGCCAACGAAGCAGAGTGTACAGAAAGTCAATATTAAAACGAAAAATTGAAATAATCAACTTTACATTGAAAATTTTAGAAACCAACGAAATAGACAAGAGTTTGAAATCACTTTAATAATAGTTCACTTGTAAATCTGTAGCTCTGAAAGTGTTGAAATGCAGGGGCGGAACAAGGATGTTTTTCTGGGGGGGCACAAGCAAGGCCGTATCCAGTATTTTTTTCTGGGGGGGGGGGGCCCCCATAGGGATACCCCATAATACAAAATGAATGCAATTATAACAGGACCGCATTAAAAGTCTTGCATATTTTTTAAGGGTCTGGGGGGGAGGGGGGCACGTGCCCCCGTGGCCCCCTTGATCCGCCTATGTTGAAATGGCTAATCCCTAAGTTTTCAGCGTTACGTGGAAAGGAGTTGTGATGGCGCACAGCGCGCATCTTAGAGTTGCCGATCAAGTTGTCTCGTCTCCATCCCTGAATCGACTATACTATAACTTGGAGTTGATGGTTTGAGGCGTTACTTTGTGGAATTTATCCATTATGAATGAATATATGCACCATCTGCCTTAAGATGACGCAGTGCGTCGAAACCGCGGTCATGATTGGATAAATATTTATGTGGAAAAACAAAGTTCAATTTTCATTCATTAATATTATAACTTGATGAAAAATATCGTTGGAGGACATGTGGAATCGAAGATCGACAAAGGGAGGCGTAGAATGGAATGGAGGGAATAGAAATAGAAGAACTGGAGAAGGAGATGAAGAATGCAAAATAGGAAAATTATGGTAGTTTTAAAATATTAGCCAATGGGAGCAGTGGCGCAGCGAGGGGGAGTTTTTGGGGGATAAACTCCCCCACCCCAGAGGCCAGAGAAATTTTTAAGTTCAATCCATTTTACTTGATTGGATTGATATTACTAATAGAATAGTGTAAGGATTAATAAAATATCCCTCAGAAGCTGTAAAACTCAACATTTTGAACCATTTATCGTAAAATTCCGAAATTCATTTATCTCTCCCCTACCGCTTATCCTGGTGGGTATTCCATACCCCCCCCACATTCCGATATTAGTTGCACCTAACCCCCCCCAGCCTTAATTCCTAACTGCGCCCCTGAATGGGAGAATTGAGTGGAGAACTGCGTCAAACAAATCTTCGGACTGCTGACTCATGATGATTATAACGTGCCATCCTGTGAAAGGGCATCCTGAGTGCTACACACTTTTCAGTTGTCTTCCACCTACTGCATATTTCTATCAACTCTCAAACGCTTTAAATCATCTCCACGGCCCTTTAAGAAGAAGTAAATGTCCTTGATCCTCCCTTATCCAAACCTTCCCTGGCGCACTGAAACAAACGCGAACAATGCTGCGCACGATACATACAATTCTTTTCCTTTGTCAAAACAAAGCACTCGCTGTTCGCGTAGGATATTACCAAGAAGGTTGTAAATACACTGGAGGCGCTGTATTCGAGTTTTAAGCGTGGTCAGAATTCCGCCATCTTGGTTAAACCATTTTCGGACTTAGTATCAAACAGTGTACGTATATGATCAAGTATTCTATTCCTTATATCGCCTCTGATTCATTAAATGAAAATGCAACAATTACTTCTTGATTGTCGTCGGAGTTTTCCGATAGTTCGTCGTACTACTGTGTATATTAAACTGTCCATATAGTCATGTCGTGGTGATAATATATCGTCGTGAACATACTTTCATACTATTATTGCGACCGTAAGATTTCCATTGGCTGTAATCTTATTAATTACCAGTAGAAGTGCAGCGGAATGGATATTTTACACTTGTAAAATGTTATTTTCGGCTAAGCTAGTTGCACAGCCGAACCGTGGTGACTAACAATAATTTTTCCTAGTGAAAAGATATTCGAGGCATATTTTCACAAAGCCTTCCCATAATGATAGAAAAAAGGTTGACAGTGTTCGTATACGATAGTTTGTTTTAACGTAACAACGATCATGACCGAATATTTCATCAAATAGTTAGCATTGACTCTTGTGGGATTATCAATGTTTTGGTCAAATTAGGCGTGGCTATCCTACCCAAGCACCCCCATTCCTGCCACACTGCGCTCAACGCTCGGAACCAGTGGTGCCCCCTCCAGTATATTTACAACCTCCTTGGATATTACTGACAGAAATTCACGAAAGATCGCTTGTTCAAATGGAGCTGTTGGCATTCATATCCGCGGAGAACTTGTGTGAAGCAACATTAACAGCTACTTCACACAGAGTTGAAAATATCAGTGAATAGTGCGTACAATGGATAATAATATTGAAACATGAGAATACATTGTCATAAAGAAGCAGCATTTTTCACGCGAACTAAAGGAAATGGAATGAGTTCTTTACGATCCTGACAGTCTCTAAATAAATTTCTTCATATGCAATGAAAAATATGGTGTGGTGTATTAATTATAGTTAAGTATAAATTGAGAGTCATAGTGGAAACTACGCCCCCAAGGTTTTTCGTTATATACGTAGCAATTTATTTAGAGAGACTTTAAGGCTAATAGAAGATTTCTTTAATTATTTTTAGATTGCGGAAGAAGTTTTTTTATTTTTTTTTATAAAGTATTGGGCAATACAATTTTTAAATTATATTGCCCAATTGTTTTGTTTAAAATCGATTTAAAATAAACTTTGGTATGAACAAATTTGTCCACGTAATTTTCTAGAATGATCCATTCCTTTTAATGATCGCAGCGCTGCCATGGGATATTGGTGGCAATTTTTGTAAACTCAGCTCCATATTTATTTTTATTTCAGAATTAAAATTGAGATACCGATTCCATCATATTAACGTTGTTAGAATATTTCAATGCCATCTAGTTCTGAGATATAATGAAATTTTCAGCTTGTTGGCTAATCGGAAAGTGGGTTAAAATATAGTTATATCATTTGACACGGACACTGCGACAAAAAACAGCAAAGCGTGATAAGATAAACATGGTTAAAAGTGAGAAATGGAAATTTAGTACGCATCTACATACATACGGCTGTTGATTCCTGTGAGTTGATGCATTAATTTCAACCTCGGTTTAAAAAATATTTTAAACTCTGCGCGTAACGGCGTGCAAAGTAACTTATTACATGAAGAAAGCATGGGAGCGTGTGATGCATCTATGTACTAATTGTAAGTTTGGTTGCAATCGGTGCAGCCTTATGGAAATGCATGACGGACAGACAAACAGACATCCTCTTTTATATGCATAGACGCGAGATAGTGGGATTAGAGCTGAATGAAGAGAAAACTAGCATTATTAACTTTGAACGAAAGGTTCTAGGATAGTAGATATCGGTATAAGTATCTTAACAGAAATGTATATAAAGGAGAACAAAATTCTTAGGTGCCTGAACATGTAAAACGAGCCATAATGCTGCACTTAAAATTAGTTGCCAGCGGAAAACTTCCCCCGGAGCGGCAATCTGGAGGTACATGAATCTATTGATATAAAAGGGAATGTCTGTTTATTCGTCCGCAATGATTTTACATACGGCTGCACGGATTAATAACAAAGTTAGTAAGTAGGTGCGTCTTATTCTTCCAAAGCCTGCAGCGCTACCTTTGGTCGTGTCTGACGCATACTTAGCGTCTTTTTCTAATTACCGTTAGTTACGTCACGTCACAAAACTACTGTTGTTGGGTATCCTGCCGGTTAGGCACATCTCTTGACACGTTCATAGGAAAAACAAAACGCAAAGGATTCTGCACCTAACTGTTAATCCTCTCGATGCAAATCTTTTTGCTGGGGTGTGCGTTAACGTGACGTTTTTGGTCTGCGCACGTACGGACACATAATGATCAATGTTGTGGAGGCGGGGAATAAGCTGATCCCATGCGCGGTAAACGGAAATCGTTTTTCCATTGTTTGCTTTTAATCATGTTTACCATCATCATATCTGCTTTGTTCCTTTACCGAAAAATCCTGCCATGTGACCATGAATTCAAAGTTCCCAGTTTCCCACTTCTCTGGGTACTATCCTTCCCGAGAAACACCGGGCGGTCTGCTAGTTCTTACTATAAAGGCCGTTTTACACGGTACACGGAATTGCGCAATCTGACGGGCGTGCGAAGGCGCAATCAAAATTGCGTCGTGTAAAGTGGTGAATTGCTAGAGCATATGTGAGAATGCGTGGATGCGAGACGGCAAAATAGCCCCTGTTCTAATTTCGTTCATGCATTCGCGCAATTCCACGCCATTTTAGAAATCAATGCAGCTCTAACCTGCGTAATTCCGTGCCCCGTGTAAAAAGGCCTTAATACCTTGTACCAGAATATAAGAGTACTCAAATAAAATCCAATTCATCACCAGAACTCTCTTCCCTCCCATACCTTCTGCTCTCCTTCCTGCAACTGACCACTTACTGGTTTTCACGGAGTGCAATCAATAATAGCTCGATCGAGTCATACTTTCCCTCGGTGCGGCTCATTAAGCGAGGCGGAGACCTTGCCGTGCGATCGTGCATCGTCGCCAGCAGCAGCGGCTGCACCCCACCCAGGGGACAACGTGGGCACGGGTGGCACTACTTGTAGGTGCACTAACCACGCCGAGAAAAGTAAAAGGCTCTCCGATGAACCGTTACGCCTTCACGAAATGCGTTCGAGCGATCATCGTGACGAGTCTTTACGCCGTACGTATTGTGCGTAATTACGAGCCGCGTTGTGTGGAAAAGAACGTCGGCGGTCGTTATAACGGAAGCTTCCACGGTGAATTAATTGGTGATTGTTTTTCGGGTTCATTCCTCAAGGAAAAACTACAAAAATTTAGGAAAACTACATAGAAAAGAAATACGATTGGAGAAGTGCCTAAGAAGGTTAGAAAATTGATTTAAGTGGCAAATTTGTAAGGGGTATAATTATAACCATGAACAGAAAATTGGGAAGAATCATACTTAGGAAGGGTAGAAAAATGATTCGAAAGTTAAACTTCCGAAAATTAGAAGAATAGGAAGGTTGTGCACTCGGAGGAAATAGTCCGGAAATAAATCGGAATGAGATTGATGTAAGATATTCTAGAAAGTAAAACTACCAAAAACTTTAAAAAAATAAAAGACTCAAGATATCGTTAGGAATGATGTAAAATGGATATACATACAGTATCTCAGACAGGAAATACTAACCAGATATTTTAAATGGGTAGATGATTAACTTATAGGCAAAGTAAAAAATTGATTTCATAATTTTTCTGAAAAGTAAAAATGCACAAAAATTGAAAAAAATTGAAAGCATTGCACTGACTCTTATTTTGCGTCCGAAAAATATTAGTCAACGCGGAATGGATCCGAAAAACAATCAACGGTCGTTATATTTGTTCTGACTGTAGAAACCCGCTTTCTGACGACAGCCATTGGCAAGTGACCATGCGTCGAATAAATTCAGCCGAAGAGTAAAAATGAACAAATACACTAAAGCGCGTGTTTTCGAGCTGAATTGCGTGTAATTCCAGAAGTTTCGTCGAGTGCCTGGCAGTTTTATGCAAAAAGATTTTTGTTTACCACCAAATGTGTTAGAAATGGAATAATTTTTCTGGAAAATAGCGAATCTTATATGTTACATAGGTACAAATACCAAATTTCTTGGCAAAAAATTGAGATATCCGAGGTTAAAGTGCTGTGTCTTGGTAACAGCTCAATTTGTCGAAATGATGTTAACTGGAAATGGACGGAAATATATTATTGCAACATCACCTCATTATCACCAGAAACAAAACTTTACATTAAAAATATTTTATCCTGCTTTATTTGAAAAAATAACTATTTTAAACTCTCGGAAAGCGGTAGTTCCACTTCGAACACTATTATTTCCATAACTTCTTCGTATTTTGAGTCCATGCAATGGAAGAACAGATACCTATTAGTGTCTGTTCAACAGCAAAACTTTGTCATATTTACCTAATATTTATCGAGAAAATAATCATGGTTGTTCCACTTAATATCGTACTGTCCACTGAATTTGGTGCTGACGATGATTGCAAGCCAAAGTCAGGTATTGCATATATTGAAAACCAATCGAAATGCGTGTGGTTTGTGAAATTATAATTGCGTTAACAGTACGATATCTTTGTACATCATTTAATATGATGATCCGTAATATCTTTCCCGAAAAAATTGACTTTATTCAACTGAGCATCAAGGATTAATTCAGGTACACGATGACATTAACACTTCTGACACAATCCCAACCGCGTGAGCGAGAGGGTAAAAGTAGATCATATTTAAGCTTTAAGTGGATACTGAAACGGATCCAAAATCACCTGTTCAAGATGTACAGAGGTATGGTGAAATGGATAAATAGGGTTGCATGGAATTTCTGACAGTCCTTAGGATAAGCGGGGATCATTTTCAGTAAATGGAGATTCAATTTTATCCTTGTGCTCACTTACGGTTTCTACGAGGCAAAATATGAAGTGATTACTATTGACAGATATTCTTTGATTGCCCGCACAGCCCCACAACTGGAAGTTTGCGACATTTGTGCGCAGTTATTGAATTTTGAATACTCAAATGTATATTTTGATGGTCAGAAAAATAATTTAGTACTCAAATTTGAATTCCAAATATAAATACATCTGCGTGTTCTCTTGTAGTCTGCTTTGGTTATCTGTCAGTGGGTTCAATGTATTCATCTGAGCACTCATATATTAGGATACCAGCAATTCGTGTTAGTATTCACCTACAGCGACACACTAAATCTTAACATCTACATAATACCCTGCGAGCCACCTCTAGGGTGTTTGGCAGGGGGTGATCAATCACCAGCATGCAGCATGCAATTGGACTCCCACATGCACACCACACGGTCCAAAAAACGTCACGTATACTAAAAAATTATACTACCATATGCTGTTAGAAATAAAAATAAGAAACATGCATTAAGTTTTACATAGGTTAGTAGGCTACAATGCAAGTCATGCAATCTATTTATAAGTTCTATCGCTGCCGTTATAATCTCTTATTGATCGTGTAAAAAAAGACATTCTGTATCTGTCTGTTCTACAATCTATCTCTCTTATTTTATTTATATGATCTGATCTTTCGTAGTATGTTGGCGTCCGTAAGAAATGGTTAACTTCGTTAGAAAAGACACTGCTCTGGAATTTATCTAAAAGGTTTAGTCTACTTGTCAATCTACGGTCCGACAGAGATTCCCATCCGAGTTTATCTAAGAGGTCAGTTACACTAACAAGACTATCGTAACGACCTTTCACATATCTGGCAGCTCTTCTTTGCACGCGTTCTAACTCTGTTTTTAAGCCTTTTTCATGAGGGTCCCAAACACGGAGGGTCCCTTAACATGCCACTCTTATATTTATTTATTTCCATGCCACCGAAAACAGCACACATTGACCTTTTACATCGGGTTTAATTAAAAAAATGAATATGTAAATAAGTAAATGAGTAAATATCAACTTAAAATAAGCACGAAGAAAACCAAGATATTAGTATGCAGCAGAAGAGAAGAAGTCAAGACTAACATTAAAATAGGGAAGCAAAAACTGATAGAGGTTGATGAATTCAGTTATTTGGGAAGCAAGATAACTAGTGACGGGAGAAGTAAGAAAGAAATTATCAGCAGAATAGCTCAAGCAAAGAGAGCATTCCACCAAAAGAGAGACCTGCTTACAGCGGGAAACTTAAATATGGAAGTAAAGAAACAATTTATAAGAACCTACATCTGGAGTATGCTCCTATACGGAAGTGAGGCATGGACAATGGCCGCAGCGGAGAAAGGAAGGATAGAGGCCTTCGAAATGTGGTGCTACAGAAGAATGATGAAGATTAAATGGATCGACCGAGTTAGTAACGAGGAAGTCCTAAGAAGAGTAGGAGAGAGGAGAAGCCTCATGAAAACCATAACAAGAAGACGGAACAACCTTATCGGCCACATCTTGAGACATGATGGCCTGATGATGACAATCGCCGAGGGACAAGTGGAAGGCAAGAACGGAAAAGGAAGACCTCGAGCCAAATATATGGAACAAGTAAAGAAGGATGTGAAAGAGAAGAAATACGTAGGAGTGAAAAGATTAGCTGATAGGAGAACTGAGTGGAGAGCTGCGTCAAACCAATCTTGGGATGGTTGACCAGTGATGATGATGATGTAAATAAGAATGAATAAATACTTTTAACTCATCTCTGACGGCATCACTGAGAGGGTTGAAATACTACGTATCCTTTCCTTGAATGGAGGTTAAGAGGTATCCATAATGGATGGTTCACTCGGCGTAGAGGTGTGGCGTAATGAATGAATGGGATTGCATGGGAATTCCGACGCCGCTCTCAAAGATTCACAGGACTCGTTTCCAGCAAATTCAGATTCCGTTTCATCCGAGTGCCAATTCCCACTGCATTACCTTTCGGAATCTCCTCCTAGCGTTCCTCCTCACTGTGGCCAAATACTCTCCTCTGCTTTACGCAACTGTCCCCTGGGAGTTATGACACCAGCGCCGGAACGGAGATTTCACGCGGCGAGTACAACACCATCATTGTTGGGCTTCCCTTCATACCCCGTGGGATCTTTCCCAAGCTCCACTTTTCATTTTATTTTTTTCCTTCCACTTTTTTTTAAATTCGCCGTTTCACAAGTGATGTGATACTAAGTGTCGGAGACGGCTCGCTGGTTTTTCTTTTGTAATTATTTTATATGTTTCTTTTTTTCTCTCTCCCTCCCCCTGAAAAATAGTTTTTGAAAAACGTTCCCCTGGTTGGAATGGTCGCACTGTCAATGGCGTGGAAATGGCCACTGTTCGTTTCCAAGCGATCCCGCCGCTTCCTCGCCTCCAAACGTTTGCGTGAGTTTCTCTCGGGGGGGGGGGGCGTTACAACACTCCCCCTTTGCGTAAATAACTTCGCTCGGCTACCTTCTCGTCCGCACGAGCCACAGCCGATTGGTATTGTCACACCGCCCCCATCGACAGCCCGCCAGGAGAATCGAAGCGTTGATCGACGGGACGATTTCAATCATCGCCGTCATCGAGGACGATTCGCGAGGATCGTGGATTTTCGGGATTCGTCCGTGGTTGACGATAGTCGATTTTTTGTGTTTCACATCAATTTGTTTCTCCCTTACTAACCGCTACACATCATTCTTACTCTTCTTTCATTTCCTCCCATTCAATGATAAAAGGGAGCTTTGTAAAAAGAAAAGGGTATTGCATTCTTACCACACATAAGGGGATTTATGTGGGCCACATTAATATATGGGCATAAGTAATAGTAGTATTTTTTAAAGGTTTAAGCGATGTACTGATCCCAAAAGAACTCCAAATTGCCCATGCATAGCCATTAAAAATATAATAGTTTTAATCAGATTCTACTGGGAGGTCAGTGAACTAATTTTAAGTGCTCATATTTTGGTCTTGCATTTTTATCATGTTGTCACTGTACATTGCATTTTGGGCTACTTTTAGTGAGAGTATACGTTTCGGAAAGGAACTACGAAGCGCTGGATATGGTTGGCGAAGAGAGGCAGCTTTTAGATGAGGTACGGAGGAGACAGAATGTATGGATGGAGGGAATACTTAGCGGGGAGGAGATGTTGAAAATGGTGTTAGAGGGTAGAATGTTTGGGAAACAAGGGAGGGGAAGGAAAAGAATAGGATTTTCAGATAGATTGAAAGGGAGTAGGCCTAACGGTGAATTGAAGAAGGCAGCGCTGGAAGGAAGGGAGTCTCCCAGATAACTTCATTAGAACTCCATGGAAACCTACCTTAATCGGTAGAATACTATAAAAAATAATAAATACGTTTCGGAATGAATAACGTTGCATACCTTCTCCCCCTGATCAACTTGGCGAAGAAGCACCAAGGGCTTCCACACCAACATGTTATGCATACACTCCCTTTGTCTCAACTCAGAATTTTTTTCTGCATTTTTCCCACCATTAGCGGCGCTCTACTCCCCAAATGACAATGAGCTCCCACCTCTTCCCTCCAGACCGGAGTCCCAGGCCCGTGGACTTCGGCATCGGCTCTCAGAACATTACGTGGCGGGCAAAACACTCCGAGGAGTCGGTCGGGAACGGACGGATGTCCGCACCAAACGGATTCGCGTAACGCGCTGCCCTGCAGGAGGTTGCGTCGCAAAGGAATATTACAATGAAGGATTGACCAGTTCGATACTAAATCACGAATATTAACCCTTAACCAGTGACGTGCATTTCTTGTTACAATACCAGTGACGTGCGGTCTAATGTTTAATGTTTCTTTGACTTCTCAACTATTATAAAACTTATAGCTAATATTATGCATACCCAATACGAACCAACTTTTTCAGTAAAAATTGATATTTGAAACAGGATCAAAAAACTGATATCAAAAACACTTGAGTTATTATTTTTATTATCGTACTTTTTTAAATTAAGTACTTAAATATCCACGTTATGCAACTAAAAATGCTTCCTTACAAATTATTAATTATTATCATTCTTGAAAAATCACTAGGAATTGTTTTTAACAACTTTTTGAATTATTTCCACCAGCATTACGTTTATTGGTTTTTCCAATTTAGTGAAGTGAGGTCTCACAGACCGCTTCTAAAATTCAGTTGCAAATTTTCAGAAATAAATAATAAGAATTAAATTTTAAGAGGGTTATGACCTTATTACACAAAATTATGACGCTCACGAGGATTATAGATGTTTAGTAATAGCAATTATGAAAATATTTATAATTTTAGAAACGCAGCGGTCTCTCAGACCGCACGTCACCGGTTGAGGGTTAACCCTGTATAACTTTTAACCCTTAACTACTGGCGACGTTTTATTGAGACGTTAGTACTGGTTAGTGGGGACATACCAGATCCCAAAATTATTCATTTAATTTCTTAATAACTACTGTTATTTTGTCAAAAACACCACGCATTTTTGAAAATTTAAATTGTTTTCAAGATTTTCAAGATGTAGATTTTCAGATTTTGGGCGGATTCGGAATTCGGATTTAGAACGGATTCGCGTAGCGCGCTGCCCTGCAGGGGATTGCATCGCAAAGGAATATTAAAATGAAGGATTGACCAGTTCGATACCAAATCACGAATATTAACCCTATATTACTTAGATTCCCAAATTATTTATTTAATTTCTCAATAACTAGTGATAGTTTGTCAAAAACACCATGCATTTTTGAAAGTTTAAATTGTTGTTAACAGTTGTAGATTTTTAGATTTTGGACGGATTCGGAATTCGGATTTAGAACGGATTCGCGTAGCACGCTGCCCTGCTGGGGATTGCGTCGCAAAGGAATATTAAAATGAAGGATTGACCAGTTCGATACTAAATCACGAATATTAACCCTATATTACTTAGATTCCCAAATTATTCATTTAATTTCCTAATAACTACTGATATTTTGTCAAAACCACCACTCATTTTTGAAAATTTTAATTGTTTTCAAGATTTTCAAGATGTAGATTTTTAGATTTTGGGCGGATTCGGAATTCGGATTTAAAACGGATTCGCGTAGCGCGCTTCCCTGCAGGGGATTGCGTCGCAAAGGAATATTAAAATGAAGGATTGACCAGTTCGATACTAAATCACGAATATTAACCCTATATTACTTAGATTCCCAAATTATTTATTTAATTTCTTAATAAAGACTGATATTTTGTTAAAAACACCATGCATTTTTGAAAGTTTAAATTGTTGTTAACAGTTGTAGATTTTTAGATTTTGGGCGGATTCGGAATTCGGATTTAGAACGGATTCGCGAGGCGCGGCCCTGCAGAAGATTGCGTTGCAAAGGAATATTACAATGTAGGATTGACCAGTTCGATACTAAATCACGAATATTAACCCTAGTTAACTTTTAACCAGATTCCTAAATTAGAATCAGAACAGATAGAATTCAGAAATACCAGATTCCCAAATTATATATCTAATTTCTTAATAACTACTTATATTTTGTCTAAACCACAATGCATTTTTGGAAGTTCGAACTGTTTTCAACAGATGTAGATTATTAGATTTTGATATTTTCAATATTCAATTTTTTTCATGTTTTTAAAAGAAATTGCATTTTTTGTGGAAACGTAAAATCGTAATTAATTTTCTCTTCATTCAGTCCTGGGAATTCACAATTCAATTATTACAACAAAATGCAAAAGAAAGTAATATACACCACTTCACTTCACAATGGTAATTACTTCAATGCAAAATAACGAAGTATCTACAATGCAACTAGTAGCGCGGGGACATACCGAGTCCCCGGATCTTTTTATTTACGCTGTTAAAGGGTGAGCTAGACTGACAAAAACCAGTTCGGTTAGAGGGAGGGGAATAGGCTTGTAGCTACTAAGGGTGCGGTCCAATGAATGCTACTTTCGCTACCAGACGCTACTGACGGAAGTGCTCCGGAGCTCCGGTCCATAGGCGCTACGTTCGCTACGAGAATTTCTTTTCGGACCGGTCAGGAGCGAAGTCAAGATGGCGGAAATGAACGAGGGCGAGCAAACTGGGATTATGAAATCGAAGAGATGGTTTTAAATGCGAATTGAGGCGATTATGGTCGTTAAATATTAATAAATATGTTCGAATATCATTTAAATGAATTTTATTTTCCAGTATCGAGGTTCCACAAAGTAAAGCAAGAAACTTTGGACCGTATTTCTCACACCTACCCTCGCCTACCCCTTCTAAATGAAACTCGTTACCCTAGAAAAGGAAAAAGTAGGTACTCTACCGTTTTCTCTGTTGAAACATGTCAACTTATTATGGCTAAAGACTATTAAAAACATTAATCCATTTCATGTAAATCCTATTTTTCTTCAGATTTTAATTTATGGCATGAGTTGATTTGTTGTTATGTGTTCTTACAATCCTTTCTTATATTACATGCCCCTTTTAATAATTTTTTGTTGCCTTTTATATATTAAGGCTGCTTCCAGAGACATTAAGAGTTCATTTTGGGGGAGATACGAGAATGTTTGCGGATAGATAGTTCTTGCTATAAATTTATTTAAATCACGATTAAATTTACATCTATTTACTAAGTGCGTCTACTCCGTTACTTCGTAGTCACTTTTATAGGAGAAAAGCGTCCACATTCAGCGTCCAACATCTGCCATGTGAGTAAACTCTCCATTGCCTCAGTGCATTCCCTTCGAATTTCCGCCAAAAATTGACTCGCTCCTCCGCTGACCCAAGTTTTCAGGGGAGCGTCTGGAGCTGGTCTGGAGCGAGGCGGGAAGCGGGTGTATGACGTTTGCCGTGACGTCACAGCCTAACCTGTAGCGCTCCGTAGCGAATAACGGACCGCTTGGTGGCGCTCCGAAGCATTGGTAGCGTTCAACGGACCGCACCCTAAGTAGCTAAGCGATGTTGCCAATTCACCCAGGAAGTAAACAACAAATTTACCAGCTTTGGGATCTACCCATCTACCCGCGCAAGTAGTTAACGGTTAACCTGACTCAGTCACGTGATCGCTAAACCTTCGTCATTTTGACGACGCTATTTTTTTACCTTCCAATGAGTTTATTTCTGCGCTTTAAACCAATTGTCTCAAAGTTTTATTATTTTCAATGTGTATTTAAAATTAAAGTCATACGTATTTTAATAATCATTATTTTTTTAATAATTCTTTTTACTATTAGTTATAACAAAAAATTTGATGTAAGGTGCCGCGGTTTTGATGCTACTCGTCGTGAAAGTATTCCATTTAAAATATTGAGAATGAATAGATCGTTATGAGCAGGAGGACTGCATAGAGGAGGCCCAATTCCACCCCACAGAAGGCTGATTCCTTTGCCGCTTCGGTCGCATTTTAATCGGCTTCCAAAAATATCCGCTGCGCGGTGATGACTGCAATGCGATCCACTTTTTTCCCCAATATTTTTCAGCATAACGTTTGTAATTGCGAGGAATAGCATTGAAAGTAGGGATGGACGGATCCAGGATTTTTTCGGATCCGCATTCGGATCGGATCCTTGATTTTCGGAGCCGGATCTTTCGGATCGGATATTTTCGGATCCAAATTCATTTTCAAATTCCTGACGCTGAGACTCCCCCAATGATTGTTCAATCTCTTGGTAGGAGTCAATCTATGTGCCAGTCGTATTTTGCCTTTTTTATTTTTCACGGCTGAAATTCTCCTACGTAACCTCTGCGAGGTCTTTCAAACAAAACGGTTCATGAGTAGGACAAGAATCGCATGCGACGGCGCATTCGAAGATAGAATCGGAACTCTTTCCACCCTTAAGGGGCGTTGCATTCACTTAAGCTATTATTTAAAATTTCGGATCCAGATCCGATGTCTCCCGCGAGTTTGGATCCGATGTATCCGATGAAGGGCAATATCCGCGGATATTTGGATCCGTGGTATCCGATCCGACCATCCCTATTTGAAAGTTATTCACTTGATAAATGACAACATCATGAATGTAAATTTTGGTTGACACCCCCTAATTATACCATATTTCCCCGTGAAACTCGGATCAATTTGTCCGTCAGCGACGCGAGTGGCGACTTTTGTAAACCCATTTAAATGCGCGGTGGGCGTCAACACATTTAGAGGCCGACTTGAGGATCCTCTTTTGCAATACAAGTGGTTCCGAGTTTATTGCCATTTTAACAAAGCGGACATTTTTGAACACTGATTGAAATGCACGCTAATTGGCAGCATAAATCAAGCTTCCACGGGATGAAAAAGTGAGTAGTCGTATGTAGTCCTGTATGCATCAAAGCTCAACCTTAGAAGAAATACAAACTTGAGCGATTTTCGGCTTCCCCGTACTGCGGCCAACATTGAATAATAAAATCTGAGATTACGTGATTGGTCTGATGAGTATGATTGCGGCGATAGAGTTTGTTGTAGTTAGTTTGGGACGGAAATTATAGTTCTATTAAAATGTAATGCTCAATGAAGGGAAAAATCAGGAAGTAATTAAATAAATCTCAATTAACCTATTTCATTTTTTGCTTTTCTTTGGTTTCTCAGTGGAGCCTGCTTCAATTGTTGTTGCATATCGACATATATCGATTATATAATCGAGCGGGAGGTATGCATTATAAGAGTAATGCACCCCCTGCCAAACACCATAAATGTGACTAATACGATACTCTTTGGGTTACTGCCTATCGTCAGTAGTATTTAATTATTTAATTTAAATAATTCCTGTTTATTTTATTTTACTACTTCCTGATGTATATCCTTCATTGAGCATTAAATTTTGACAGAAATATAATTTCCATCCCAAACCTATTTCATTTTTTTTTTTGCTTTTCTTCCGTTTCTCAGTGGAGCCTGCTTAAATTGTTGTTGCATATCGACATATATTGATGATATAATCGAGCGGGAGGTATGCATCAATATAAGAGTAATGCACCCCCTGCCAAACACCATAAATGTGACTAATGGGATACTCTTTGGGTTACTGCCTAGGGATACCTACTTGCATTCAAAGCCTTTTAATTGAGTCTTTAAGTCCGAATCCATTCGACCTATTTCCAATGGAAATGTGATCGATAGGCATCACAGACTCGGTCAACAGACACGGCGTAAATTTTTATTGCTTCGCGGAGTGATGAAACAGTTTTAATCCGTAGAGCCCCTAGCTATTCAACCGAACATCCTCCGAAGGTTAGCAGATCAGAGTTTCAGCGAGCATTTCGCAAAGGAAGGCTAATTTCAAAGCGTGCGACACAATTCTTACCGCGAGGAAAATCTGTCGAAATCTACATTTTTTGCCTTTCTGACAGCAGTAGAGGGTAAAATAGATGGGAAGAATCAGAGAGGGATACGAACACTTGGAGGACGTTGGAGAAATCAAAAAGGATGTCGTAAAAAAGATGTTCGAGCATTTCGAATTTAGCTACGGTCGATGAAGAATGGAAGGACTGAGCGAATTCATTCAAAGGGTCTTTGCGACAATAGCGGTGAGCCATGAGCGGCACAAGAGGGGACAGTGAGGGACAACTACTTAACTTAAATTAACTCAACTTACAACCCCTAAAGTACAGACATCGAAATACGGGATGGAGAAAAAGTTTTTCACGAAATTTTGACCCTAGATAGCTGATGCCAGTTGGAACCATAATTACTTATACATTACTTAAAATGTATAAATTACCTCGCCGCTGAGCTTAAAGACGCCGTGTGCGTTCACCGGGATGCTGATGGTTGGTCGACCTCCAGATACAGAGGTTAGCTGCAAGATAAGCGCACTCTTTCGTCGAATAAGCAGTCGTGGACAAAAAGTGACGGTGTTCCTAGGGGGTATTGGTCTATCCTTGGGTAAGATAGACTATTAACCCATTAAAACCCATTGTTGCTTCTAAGCAACATCAAATAGGTATAAATTTTCTGCTCTACTTAGGAAATATTTAAACTATGCATTATTTTGTGATGTAAATTGTAATGGCGAAAAAATTAGCTGTCACAAATATTATGATCGAGTGAAAAATTTTCAAGTTTTCAAAATGAAAAATCTTGAAATTTGATTTCTCCCAGAAACAGCTCTGGATTAGAAAGGATTAAATGATACCGGAACCTATGAAGATGCCGTGACTTGGCGACTGGGGGCCGCCAATAATAGGGTAGTTTCCTTCATCAAAGAAAACGAAAGGCATTGATTGCGATTCGTTACCCACCATTACTGTATTCATAATATACAAATTATTTCGTTTTAGAAATACCGGTTTAGACGAATGGCAATGGTCCATTTTTAACCTCATTTGAGAAGGGCCAGATTGGCGCCCATGCGATGCCACTCCACGTGACGTCACAGGGGCCTAGTTTCTATACGAGAAGATAGGAGTTATACATCGTCTGAGGTTACCAATGCATGCATGAGACACAGAGCTCAGGGAAACATGTCTTAATAATCACTTATTAAAACTGGCTAAAGTCGGAAAGTTTTCTTCATTTGATAAGGTATTAATAAGCCTTATTGAAGCCAAGCGCTACCAGCCCGCAGGGTCCTCAGCTACCCGCTAGCAGCCTGCGTCGTATCAGCGCTAAGCCTCGCCTCAAGGTCACCTCACAGGGGGGCAACGGGAACCAGAAATAAGTCTCACGGAGAGATTTCCCGGCATTAATACTTACGCGTCGCGTTTTCGCGCGCTTGAAAATTTGCACTTTTCATTTAATCGCAAAAAATAGATATCGTCATTTAAAAATCTAAAAGCGTGAAATACGCACTCCAGGAGTAATCTTTCGATTTAGGCAATAAAAAAAATAATAGGAAACCACCCTATTATGCCCCTCCATACCCGGGGGAGAGGTCAGCAGCTCTTCTTCATATGTGCGAAGGTGGAGACCACACTGATCGATACAGCCACACACATTTCACTACGGGCGAGGTAACATTTACTTTAACGACTGCAGTAACGCGATATGGAAGACAAGGTGAAATCACCACATTATCATCCCGAGGAGTCACTAGCCAATTATATATTATATTAATTACTAAAACCGGAAATAAGAGGTAGGTAATAGAATTTTTGAGCTAATTATGAAGACAATTTATGGTGCATTTTACGCATCTTCATTCTTATCCAAATCTCCCTTACATTTTTTCCCAACGAAGTATATGTATCATTTTAACTCAAGAGCGACACGGATGACATCATACTAGAGCCCCTCTACTTTTTCAGGTCCGACATTTTATAAATTGAGAGAGATATTTTGTGTAGCTAAGGGTTAAAGTTGGTGAAATGGACGGAAACGAGGAAGTGCAGGGCATGCTAAATTACAAGGAGAAACTTCAACAGGTGAATGAATGAATATTTATTTTTCTCTAGGTAAAACCTATAAGATCAAAAGAATGGAAAATACGTGTAATGTTCTGCTCTAATAAAATAACATTTTGACATAAATATAACATAAAAGCGATACAAAGAGTAAAACGTTCGGCTTTGTAGAGATTATTGCAAGGCTCAGCAAGTAGTAATTTTTTAGGCAAAAGCAGTAAAATATTCGATATCAATAACACAGAAATATAGGTTTTATCACAGATCGTAATGAACACACATACATATACAAATTAAAGATGATAAACTAACCTAAGCCCTGGACTTCAGATATGAGTACAGCCTTTATTTAAATGACTGAAGTGATTGTGTTTTTTTATATTTAGCGGTAGAGAGTTCCAGAATCTAGATGCTGTTAGCTGAAAAGATTTCAAATATATTGGTGCGGGCTTGAGGAATTCGAAGGTCAGAATCCTGAAGGGTGGAAACTGCAGTAACTTTCTTTCGGGGGATGAATAGTTCGTACAGGTATGCAGGAGTCTGGTCTTGGAACATGGAGAAGAGATCCCAGGATGTAATAGGGTAGTTTCCTTCATCAAAGAAAACGAAAGGAATTGATTGTGATTTGTTACCCAACATTAATGTATTCATAATATTCTAATTATTCGGTTTTAGAAATCCCAGATTAGACGAATGTTCATGGTCAATTTTAACCTCAGTTGATAAAGGCCAGATTGGCGCCCATGCGATGCCACTCCACGTAACGTCACCGGGACCTAGTTTCTATACGAGTAGATAGGAGTTTTACATCATCTGAGATTGCCAATGCACGCATGAGGCACATAGCTCAGGAAAACAAGTCTTAATAATCACTTATTAAAACTGCCTATGGTCGGAAAGTTTCCTTCGTTTGATAAGGTATTAATAATCCTTATTTAAGCCAAGCGCTACCAGCTAGCAGGGTACTCTGCTGCCTGCTAGCAGACTGCGTCGTATCATCGCTCAAAGCCTCGCCCCAAGGTCACCCCACGTTGCGGCAGCGGGAACCAGAATGACATCACACGGGCTTTTCCCAGCATTCAACTTAGCCGTCGCGTTTTCGCGCGCTTGAAATTTTTCACTTTTCATTTAATCGCAAAAAATAGATATCGCCATATAAAAATATAAAAGTGTGATATTCGTACTCTAGGAGTAATAATCTTTCGATTTTGGCAGTAAAACAATAATAGGAAACCACCGTATTCCTTGGTGTTATACGCTAGAGACAGTCGGTTTGGATAAAGCGAGTAATAAGCGGGGAAATGAAGCTGTATTAGAGGAAATAAAGTTGAGTTATTGGGAAATTGAGAGTATGTGAATAGGATTTATAGATAGAACAAAGGGGAATAGGCCCTGCTGGGAATCCACCTATATACTAACCCGCAAGCCGTCTCAATAGGCTTGTGGTGGGGGTGTTAGATAACTCGCCGTATACAAATAAAAAGGATATTCTCTAACCGAATTACGCCTATGATATATTCAAGTCATTTATTGTTCGAGGGAAAAACGACTTCCCATATCTATCTTCTCGGTAAAATACCTCTCTTAATTAGTCGTTTCAGTCAGACCTTGAAATATAGTTGGGTTCAAATAAGATGTTCGGCGGGTTACTCTTAAAGATGTCCATTCTCAATTGCTCAAGCAATTTAAGCCAAGCGCGCAGCCTTCGGGTCTCCAGCGGCTTCAAGCCTAATTTGCTTAACATTGTAAAACGCTTTCTGTACGTTCGCAGCAGTTTTTGACGAACCGCGCAGCCCTCCTTTGTATTTTATTAGGTTCACGGATCAAGTCTTTCTACACCGGATCCCATACGCTCCCTGCATATTCAAGATGTGGTTAGACGAGTGCGAAATAACACCTCTCTTTTACCTTTTCAAACTAAAATCTTCCCACTATACGCTTGACGAATTCTAGCTTCAAAAATATCTCCTGGGTTGGGAATTGATCCACGGTCGTTTGCCTTTCCGGACCACTGCGTAGACCACTACGATATCCAGGTTCATAATCCAGCAATTGAAGATGCATAAGAGTAGCATCCAGTAGTATCCAGTATCCTGCTGGCGTCTTCTGACCTGAAGACGCCAGGAGGATGACTGGAGATACTGTCGTCACCAATGGACAACTCAACGCGGAGGAACGCCCGGAAGCCGAGACTCTTCATCTACATCCATATCTACATTATACCCAGCAAGCCGCCTAAAAGGCGTGTGGCAGGGGGTGTTAGGAGACCAGCCTTATACAGCTATTAAAAAAAAATGAAGGGCTCTAACGAGGTTGGGACTAGCGTTTATTAAAGTCCTTTATGGTTCGGGGGAAAAATGAATTCCCATATCTATCCGTTCGGCAAAACATCTCTCTTAATTTATCGCTTCTATCGGATCTGTAAACATAGTGTGGCTCTAATATTATGTTCTCTGTGTCTTATGAAGAAACGCCGCGGAAACCTCAGATCAAAATTGAAGAAGTGATTGAAAAGGTAATTTGATTCCAATTAGGTGAGGAGGGAGAGGAGGGGTGATCCGTCAAATGCTCATGTAAATGCACTTCGAGCGGTTTTGATTATTTTTGGATCAGCACACTCCATTGGTCCATGCTTCAAATCCGTAGCGTTTCACGGCATTGCGGGAGGTTTTTAAGCGCTGTTATCTTGTTATCAATATTCATCATCATTAGTCAAAAATCCTAAGACTGTCTTGACGCAGCTCTCCATTCATCTTCCCTATCCGCTAACCTTTTCATAGTTATGTATTTAATCTCTTAATTACATCCCTTGTAACTTTTTCAATGTAGCTCATTCGGGGTCTGAAAAAATGAAAAATGAAAAAGCAGGAGCAATTTCCACAATTTTAAATTTATTAATACTACCGGTTTCGCTTTACAGCATCACCATCAGGTACAAATATGTCAAGTGCGCTACGTCTTAAATAGGAAAGGCAGGATGGGGGTGGTAAGACGGGAAGGCGGGGGAAGGGGAAGAAAGGAAAATAAATTTAAAATTGTGGAAATTGCTCCTGCTTTTTCATTTTTCATTATGTCACGCTTCCACTCCATCTCGCCGGAAACCTCAGATTAAATTCATTCGGGGTCGTCCCTCGCCCTTCCCCCCTCCCACCTGTTCTTCTATGATTGTTTTCATCAGGCCACCATGTCCCATAAGGTGGCCAAATACATTGTCTTGTCTTCTCCTAAAGGTTTTCCGAGAACTTCCCCCTTCTCCCATTGCTGCTTAGCACTTCGTCGTTACACAGCCGATGCATGTCCATCGTTCTTCAGTAGCACCATATTTCGAATACTTCCACTCAGTGACGTAACTAGGAATATGCTTTGGGGGGGATGAGAGAGCTTGCCCCGCCCCCCCCCCCCTCAGGCAACGGGGAGTCCGGAGAAATATTTGAAAAGTGACATTTTTATTTAATTTTCATTTTTTTATTTTATTCTCGAACCACCGAATACAGCGCATATTGGCCATTTTACATCGGGGTATTCAACAAATTTAACAACTAAACGTACACGAACATCGATGCCCCGGACAGGGGAAATCTACCCAGACGGGACTCGAACCCGCGACCTCTTGTTTGGCAGGCGAGTACGCTACCCCGCCGCCACCGAGGCCGGCAAAAATGACATGCTTGGAAATACAATTTACATCATTGATAAATGACCATTAACTTCAGGCAGAAGCAGTTATTTTAGGTGAAAACTAGACAATAGTTTGAATTTTTTTTTTTTTTCTCTGAGGCTTTGGGAGGGGGAAATCCATCCCTTCATCCCCCCATAGTTACGCCTCTGTTTCCAGTCTTGACTTCTCTGCTGTTGTCAACGTCCAAGCCTCGCTCACTTAGAGTAACATGCTCCATATATATCACCTGATGCATTGTTTCCTTATTTCTATACTTCTATTCGCAGCTGTAAGAAGATTCTTTTCTTTGTAGGAAGTCCTCTTCGCCTGCGCTATACGTTACCAATATTATGTTGCTGAGTAAATGAACGGCCTTGTGGCATGAATGTGTTAGCTTGGGTTGTTCGACGATTATTGTTTGCCGTGTTTATTCAATCTCAGGTAATAGTGCTCCCAAAGTACGCGAATGATTTAACCAACCCTACCAACAATCTTTTAAGTAGAGTGTCAGTTACAGCTCCTCATCTCTCGCATGTTAGTATCTTCGATTACTTCTCACAGATGTGTTCGCTCTATCCCGAAAAATCTTCAACAACTGTGCTCAGCGAGTAGGCAATTCTGTAGGCGTTCCCCGTTTTCTGCTCAAACAGCGCCATAATTAGTGAAGCGTGTCGTGTTGATTTGTTCTCTCATCACCTTGACTCATTAACTTCACGCTCTTCTTTTTCTTTATGATGCATTCCACTCCTTAGTGTCTTTTCTTCTCTAATTCATCAATATCCTAGTATTTCCTATCTTTTTTCTTCCATTGACACTAGCTTATTCCCTATTTACTTACATTCGACTTCCATTTGACCACTTTCATGGGGATGTAAAATTAATAAAAAATCACAATGTGATTAAAGTACACCGTAAGTAAACTCAAAGGCTACCGCCCACTTCTCAAAAGTTGGTGACGTCATTATCTCTTCCCGGTTCATAAATTCGTCCCAGTAGGACAATTTATGGAGGTAAGAAGTCGCTCACAAGGATGTTAACCACAACAAACCACAACGTTATTTTGGTGTTAATTATTTATTAAAACACTCATGTAATACTTACTGCCTTATTTTCTTATTTTGGCATACATTTTTTTATTTTACGGTGGCTCAATTCAGGTCCCATGACCTTGGAGACCACCTAAAGCTCCTTCCCTTTGTTATCCTTGTTAATCAGCTGGAAAATTAAAATGTAGGAGTAAATAAAATTATTATCATTAATCTGTACACGGAGTCCTTTTGCTCTGAAATCTGTCTTTTCCGGATGTGTTCTTCCACTCATTAATTATTGTCCGCCCATGTGGTCCTCAGCCTGTCCCTCAAATCTCAAAACTCTTAATAGGCCTATTAATTTTGCGAAAAATCCACAGAGAAAAAATCTTCCGCCTTGACCGGGATTTTTTTTCCTGATGGCGGATGGGGGCGGGTGATTTTTTCTCTGTGGATATTTCGCACGATTGTGCATTTCGGGTGACTCCCGTAAAAGTTATCACCGCGGCTAGTCCCGGTATACTTTAAATTATTAATTTCTTCATTAACGTCGTGAAAAATCGTAACCCCTCCCTCCGTAATCTCACTTCTGATGATCACCTCTCTCAACTTGCCATAGTTCCCTTACAACGACGACGTACACTCAGTGACCTCAAGTTTTTCTACCGAATCATGAATGGCCACTTCATGTCTAACGACATTCTCTCAATGTTCTCCCTCCGTGCCCCTTCCCGTAAAACACGGAACTCATCTCTTTTCATCTACTACTCCACCGCAAATCTGTGACTCAGAGATCCCTTACCTACCCGCTACCTCCTACCTACAATTCCATCAAAGCCTCTTCTATTGATATAACATCATCAATTTCATAATTTACAACCGCCACCAGGAAAACTCCTCTTCAAATCCCTCTTTCTTTCTCCGCCCTTCCTAAATTACAAGTAAGCGGTTGAGGCGTTCATACAAGTAAAGTATTACGTGATATCTGAGCGTATTTAATTGGTGTTTTTGTTGTTGTTTCTTGTTGCACTTTATTCTTTAACCATTTGTTCACAAATCCAATGTAAAAGGTCTTATGCACTGTTTCTGGATTTAAACCAACCAAATAAATAAAAAATATGGTCCAGACTGCGCAAGAGAGGGTAGCGGGCAGATAATCTCAATAGGATTTTTAGATAGAATGAGATATAGTAGGCCTTATTACGTATTGAAGAGGGAAATATATGAAGGGAGGGTGGACTACTAGAATACTATTTAACCATTAGAGCGTAATATTTCAAACCCTGCCGCGTGAACGACGGTGAAATATACAAGAATTGCCATGAGAAAAAATGCCCCTGGACCGGGAATCGAACCACGGATCTTTGGCTTTCGGATCCGGGCCAATGCGCAGACCACTACGCTACCCAGGCTCTTCAATTTGCATGGCAATTATACCGAGCCTCATTGCACTAGGTGTTAGGTCCTCGCGGTCCATCAAGGATGGCAACGGCTTTCTCCCTCGCGTTGCCATCCCTGATGGACCGCGAGGACCTAACACCTAGTGCCATGAGGCTTGGTATAATTGCCAAGCGAAATGAAGAACCTGGGTAGCGTAGTGGCCTGCGCATTGGCCCGGTAAGCCAAAGAGCCGTGGTTCGATTACCGGTCCAGCGGAATTTTTTCTCACGGCAATTCTTATATATAACCCTTAGAGTGCCTGGGAGCGCTATCGCATTCCTATCTCTAGCAAAAAGTGCCATGTCCTGCAATGTCACCATTAGATGCTGATAGTTCATTAATCATTCAATAGTTAATATTGACTTTATTTTAGCATTAAATATTTTATTTAAATTATAAAACCTAACTCATATTACCGAAAATTCGTCAAATAATACATAAAAAATGTGAAACCACATATTAGAAAGATTTCCTAAAGTTTTTATTTATACCATTAGTTGTTTTTTAGACCTAATTTTTTCCTAGCCTAATTCAAAATCAGCAATAATGCCTCGGCAGTTTTTGCATAGTACCTGAAAAATCTGGTGATAATCAAAGGGTTCAATACTCCAAATAAACATACGTTTATTATTAGAATATTCCAATAATAATTTTGCGTTAAATATTAGGTTAATGAAAGGGAGTAGGACTTATAATGAATAGGGTAGTTTCCTTCATCAAAGAAAACGAAAGGCATTGATTGCGATTCGTTACCCACCATTAGTGTATTCATAATATACAAATTATTTCGTTTTATAAATTCCATTTTAGACGAATGTTAGTGGTCAGTTTTAACCTCATTTGTAAAAGGCCAGATAGGTACCCATGAGATGCCACTCCACGTGACGTCACAAGGACACAGAAGCTATACGAGTAGATAGGAGTTTTACATCGTATGAGATTACCAATGCACGCTTGAGGCACCGAACTAAGGAAAACCTCTTAATAATCACCTATTAAAACAGCCCAAGGTCGGAAAGTTTTCTTCGTTTGATAGGGTATTAATAATCCTTATTTAAGCCAAGCGCTATCAGCTAGTTGGGTACTCTGCTACCTGCTAGCATCCTGCGCCGTATCAGCGCTCAAAGCCTCGTCCCAAGGTCACTTCACTTGCGGCAGCGGGAACCAGAACGACGTCACACGGGGTTTACCCAGTATTCATGCTTAGCCGTCGCGTTTTCGCGCGCTTGAAAATTTTCACTTTTCATTTAATCGCGAAAAATAGATATCGTCATTTAAAAATCTAAAAGCGTGAAATACGTACTCTTCGATTTAGGCAAAAAAATAATAGGAAACCACCCTATTGAAGAGAAATGTCCATAAAGGGGGGAAGACTGCTAGAAATCTCCTTAAACACTCCACACAAACCTACCTTAATCGCTAGAATATTTTAACAATAAAGGATATCAGGATGACGCGAGTCTATAGAATAGAATATTTTTATTAAGTTCCAGGTAAAACCTATGAGAGCAAAAATTGAAAATACAGGAAATGTTCTACTCTTAATAAAAGGCATTTTAACAAAATTAAGGTATTATGGAGATTATTGCTAGGCTAACAAGTAGTAGATATTCATACAAAAAAATGTAAAATATTCAATACTAATAACACAAAAATATAAGTTTTAACTTAGACAGTAATGAACACACACATAAATATACACATTTATGTAGAGAGTTTTGATAACATCACAACTTTAAGATGATAATTCTAATGAGTTGATTAGACTGAATTAAGCCCCAGACTTCAATTAGAAGTACAGCCTTTTAAACGACTGAAGTGATTGTGACGTCTTTATATTTGGCGGAAGAGTTCCAGAATCTAAATTTAGATCATTCTATGAAGGGAATCAATGGCGTAAATAGGAATATGCTTTGGGGATGGTGTGGGATGGAGACTCCCCCAAGAAACGGGAGATCTGAGAAAACTTTTTACAAGCCACAATGCACGAGCAAAAATGAATAAAAAAACGGATATTTGAAGTAAGATTTTGGATAAAACAATCGAATCGGGTTTTATCTTGTGGAATTATTCTATCATTTTGTTGGAAGAAAAACACTTCTTTAGCAATTATCTTTACTTTTTGCTTTAACTTTAAGATCATAACTCTGATGAGTCTATCGCACACTATCGCCAATTAAAGTCTATCGCCCACTTCGTCCAGCCATGGAGCGCTCTTCAGCCAAGACGACGACGGATGGGGACTTCGAGGGCTCCGTTGGGGTGTGACCGAAGCTCCTCGGGCCCAAGTCATATACGTCGTCGCCCTTGCAGACGGACGACGGGCCGCTGGACGCGCTTGAGAGGCCCTCAGGGATATCCGTCATCCAAAAAACGTAATGGCAGAGCAGTTTCCTTGAAGAATCGACTTTCTAATCAATCCCGAGGCCCCAGATTTCCTTTTACTCGCTCGCTGCACACTCTTATGAAAGATGACGAAAATTCTGCGGCGGCAAAAAATAAACGCCACTGGATATATTGTTGGGAGGAGTCACTGGTAGGCAACTGCCTTGCCACCTTCGACGTGTTCCTTTTTTTTGTCCACCTTCTTGACGGACGCTTTCCACCGCAAACTCGCACGCTATGGATCCAAAAATTTTTGAGACCCAATTGGTTTTGTGAAAGGGTTTGAACGTGGGACGAAAAAACGACAAAGTGTCAGATCAATACCTTCACCTGGAAACTGTCGCAATGCATGTCTTCCTAGGTTTCTGACGTAAAATTGCACAATAAACTGCGCAATCTATTTGGAGAGTTGGTTAGGAGGATACACGTTTCTTCACCGCCGAAGATATTTACAGACTATTATTAACCGATACTTACACGCTATTACGAACCGCTTCCGGTTATGAATTACCTATAAATAATACAAACAAAAAGAGCATGATCAGGAGGAAGTTGCTGAATACAAACTTAAAGTCGAAACACATTCCAGAGTTCATTTTTGATGTTTCTCATACATGGTCTAGAAAAATCAGGTATATCATGTTAAATGAGAGGTAGGAATTTATTTAATCGCACCAGTACATACACATAAGCATATTTCATTCTTCTTCAATAAATTCTTCATACATGCTTCATTGAAAGTTTAACATAGTGCGAATTTAAAAATTCTTTTCTTAAACTATGCTAAGGTCCAAATAATAAATTCGGATGAATAGCGATTTTAAGCGGTCCGTTTTCCGAACATTTTATGACCGTCAAAAAGGTTCGAAAAAAGGTCCACTCCCTACGTATGTATTCCGTAAATGACCAGTAACTTGTTGTTCCGAGCGGGTGTGCGGGTCGCTCTTGGGATATTCCTGCTAGATACAATGTATGATAGGCGTGCCACGCAGTGCTAAGCTGTGATTTTATAGTATTGCTTTTCTACTAATAAAACTTCACTGAAAATTTGAAATTGAAGTCTTTTTGAAGAATTTTGGTTTTTGTTTTGGTAAGTTATGCCTGTTATATCCATCGAAAAACTACAACTTTTTTTCAATATAAATAAGATATTTTCTGCCTATGGGTACCATAACCGTATACTCATTTAAGATACGAGAGACTACCTATTGCCGTTGTCAAAGCAGCAATATGCGAAGTTTGGACGCTCGCGGTCAAGAAAGTAGAGTTCGTGGTAATGTGCGGAATACGGACAGTTGCGGTTACGACAGCTTTGGGCGCTGTGCAGAAAATAAAATTTCTTATCTACCGACGTAGGTAAAATGTGCATAGTGCAATTGAGCCGTTTCAAATATTATTCAAGGAATTAATCACATGTTAGCCAGCAGCGTACGTTTAAGGAGACACCTGCAAGTGTACGTAATTTGCGAAACTTCCGCACGGGAAATATCATTTGCTTTGACCGAGATTCGAGTCCGAATCTTCCAACTTCGCATCAGGTGTACAATCATTGTTACAGTCTTGATGTTTTGAGTGATAAAAAATTCCTTCAAATTGGTAAGAATAGCTGGAAACCAAGGCCGTACCTAGGAGACATTTTTGGGAAGGTATTCTCGGAGGGGGTTCATCAAATACTTCGTACCTATTTACCCAACACTTAGGGGTGGTTTGAACATGGCGACAAGAACACATGGCGCGGATACAGGGGATTTGAGTCCGAATTCCGATCTAGACAAATTATTTTTTCCCCTGAGGAATTTTATCACTGGGATTTCGAAAAATACTAATTTAAATCATCTCACTTGTAGAGCGATGAAAACGAAAGAGATAGTGACCAGGTAAAAGGGAGGCAAATAAACAACTAGGTAAACAAAGTGTGAAGTATAAAATTCACCGAAAGGTCAATACATCATCAGGGAGAGCCTATAAAGTGACCATGCTGAACTAACTTAAGCGTTTCGTGTCCTGATAATACTAAACATCTCACTATGATTGAAAATTGAACTTTGTTTTTCCACACAAATATTTATTCAATCGCGACCGCGGTTTTGACGCACTGCGTCATCCTCAGGCGAGGAGTACATTGATATATCGCCTTAAATACCTGACCGTATAAACCAGAAGTAGTGGGGGTGGGGGAAATCACATCCCCTTGGCTTTTACAACCAGGGAAAGACCCAACCCCTCCCCCTCCTCCCTCCCAACCTCCCCCTACCTCTTGATTTCCCCCCCACTACTTCTGGTTTATACGGTCAGGTATTTAAGGCGATATATCAATGTACTCCTCGCCTGAGGATGACGCAGTGCGTCGAAACCGCGGTCGTGATTGAATAAATATTTATGTGGAAAAACAAAGTTCAATTTTCATTCATTATGAGTAAATTCCACAAAAAACAGGGCTCAAACCATCAAATAAACATCTCAGGTTGATTGCAATTAACATAGTGGGAAGAGAAATGCTTAGGAAAAAATATAATTTTAGGGATATGGCTTAGCAAGATCAGTCGGCGAATTTGGCTTTCAAGAACTTCTGTCTCAAATACGGTCGTTAACGCTCACACGAAATCATAAGCCATTAAAAGAATTTGGTAAATGGATGGAAAATACTAGTAAAATCAAACAAATCTTTTCCATTCAGCGATGCTCTCGTATGCTTGAATCAAGAAAACACGAAATTTTACGCCCAATTTTCAAGAGTTAATGACGTCATTAGAACTTCGGCTCATTAACTAGTCCGTATACAACTGCTCATTGAAGGAAGGAATTTTTCACGAGGTATTAACTACTACGAACCGCTTGAGGTCCATGCGCGACGATTCGGGCGTCATAACACGCTCGGTTGCGGTCAGTGACGTCATCAACTTATCCACGAAAAGATTGTGGCTGTTGATTTTTGCCGAGAATATCTGGAGTAGCAGGTGATGCGTGTTCATTTCGAACGTATTTAATTACCTTCACATCCTTCTTCGCCTGTTCCATCTATTTGTTCGAGGTCTTCTTTTCCGCTCTTGCCATCCACTTGTCCCTCAACGATTGTCTTCATCGGGGCCATAATAATAATAATAGTATTTATGGACGGGTATTAATAACCCATCTCGAACGTTACAAACATATTTAATATGAGAAATATAAGAAAAAAACTTGAAAGTAATTTCACAGAAATATCATACAACATACAAAGAAAAGTGATCTCAAAGAGATTAATGAAGAGAATAATAACAATTAAATTTTCTCAAGAAGTAACCTATAAGGTCGTTTCTTCTTCTTATTAAGGTTTTCATGAGGCTTCTCTTCTCTCCTACTCCTCTGAGGACTTCCTCGTTACAAACTCGGTCGATCCATTTGATCCCCATCATTCTTCTATAGAACCACGTTTCGAAGGACTCTATCCTTACTTTCTCCGTTGCTGTCATTTTCCATGCCTCACTTCCGTATATTGTCATATGTGTATACATGTATTGAATTTCACTGGATTAGCGGGTTCGGAATTGTAATTTTCCGGTTGCAAGGGAACCTAGCATGGGAACATTTTTGTAACACGGATTTCTTCAAGTTGTTTCTCATCTGGCTGCATTCGGAAGTTAATGAGCTTGCAATGCCGCTGGAACTGTCGTTTACGAAGATCGAAACACGCGATGTATGCCTCTTAAACCTCTGAGCTGAATTATCAATTTAACTGTGCAATATTTCTAACCATGCTGCGTAAATGGCAGTGAAATATACAAGAATTGCCGTGAGAAAAAAATTCCCCTGGACCGGGAATCGAACCACGGACCTTTGGCTTTCCGTTTAGCGATAGGATAGCGTATTGGTCTGCGCATTGGCCCCGAAAGCGAAATGTCCGTGGTTCGATTCCCGGTCCAGGGGAATTCTTTCTCACGGCAATTCTGGTATATCAATTTAACTATTTGGGCAATACTTGGTCCAACGAACCGGAGTCTGCCTTTCCTGCCTATACGTATAGAAATATATAAACAACATCTGTGTTTGAGTAACCCACGCCCCCCAAACCACCGCCTTAAACCACTCCCGGATGAAAAAGGAGGGGAAGAGGAAAAAGGGATGGAATATTTAGCGAGAGTCAAATAGAATGTATCAGATGGAAGATTCAAAGGTATAGAATAATGAATGCACCATTAAATGACCGGAGACTTTTCAAGCTGAACCATCGTCGCAGCCTGCGGAAGTGCTAAATTTTGCGGGCGTACAAAGGTTGCGCTATTTTCTTCACTTTTGTCGCTTTGATTTCAGGGAACTATTGCCAACTGCTGTAGTAAGAGCGATGCAAAACGCTTTCTTATGACGCATGACGTCTGCGATGGGTTCTGAAGATAGTTTTCACGAGGGATCCTGATTTTTTTCGGGAAGCGGGTCAGGCGTGAGGACTGCGATGAGTATGCGAAACACGATGGAGCAAGGTATTGGATTGACGGCGCGACATTAGTGGAGCATAGCTTTGATGAAATCGTTAAGAGGGCGGATATGCTTAAAAAGCATACCTTTATGTTCATTTAGGGGAAAGAGGAGGAATATTTCACATATTAAATCAACCGATTCAGGCGTAATATAGTGGAAGTTCGACATATTGGAATAAAATTCCACTTTTCCGCATTTATTTTAGTGCGTGCGAATCGTTTCGGCTCACAGAGTAATCACCTAGTACAAGGTATTAAGGCCATTTTACACGATACACGGAATTGCGCAATCTGACGTACGTGTGAAGGCGCAATCAAAATTGCGCCATGTAAAGCGGTGAATTGCTAGAACACATGCGAGAATGCGTGGATGTGAGGCAGCAAAATAGCCCCTGTTCTAATTTCTTTCATACATTCGCGCAATTCCACGCCATTTTAGAAATTAATTCAGCTCTAACCTGCGCAATTCCGTGCCCCGTGTAAAACGGCCTTCACATTAATGGTGCATTTTCGTATCTTTATTGTCGACCTTATCTGCCAATCACATTTTTCCCAACTAAGTACATTTATCAGTTTAAATATTTGCGCAATATCTGGTGGTCAATCACAGCATAACAATTTTGAAAGAGAAGAAATAAGTAGGTGTGAAAAGATTATCTGATGGGAGAATTCAGTGGAGAGCTGCGTCAAACCAAGATTATATTTGTGGAACAGTAATGATGATGATGAGGATATGCGCAATAGTGCTCCTCCTGCAAGTCAATATTCATTTTATATTAACATCATATATTTTATACTTATAGGCCATATCTTCATCTACATCTATATACTACCCCGCAAGCCGCCTAAAAGGCGTGTGGCAAGGGGTGTTAAGACACCACCCATTTGCGCATAAAAAGGAAATGCTCAAACGAAATTACGACTGGCATTTATTAAAGTCCTTTATGGTTACGGGGAAAAAGGAATACGCATATCTATCCGTTCGGCAAAATATCTCCCTTAATTTATCGCTACTGTCGGACCTGGAAATACAGTGGGGCTCTAACATTATGTTTTCCGTGTCGCTCTTAAAATTCTCTTTGAGGAAGAGATGGGGAGAATTCTCTGAACGAAATTCCTGGCTACGCCACTGGAAGAAGGGGCGGAAAATAGAAATACAGTAGGGTGACAGTGGGAAAACACATAACTAAGAAGACACGGAAAACCCCCGGGTAGGAAAGGGGCTCTGGCAATGGCTAAACAAGAAAGACACTGGGAAAATAACCAGATAAACGGGAAGGCTAGGATGGGAAGAACAGAAAGGGCAGGTTGAAAGAAAAGCCGCATATCCTTAGATATTGAGAGGAGGTGACGAGGCAAGGAGGAGGTGAGGGAGGGAAGTCAAATGCCCTTATGATACCGATTGAAGGGGCCCGATAGCTCGGCGAAAATCACCGCGCATCAAATGTTCAGCGCCTACATTCCAAGGTAAGGATGAATTTATGCAGTCACTACGAGAGAGTTCATTTTACAGCGTTTATAATAATAATAATAATAAAAGAGGTGAGCTATTTAAGGAAACGGAGGGGACAATGTTAGCTATTCAGGATAGAGTAATTGGTACGAAGAACTCTAGGAAAAATATAATCGAAGACGGAAGCATATTAAATGACCTATGCCGTAAATTTAATACAAAGAGTGAGAAGAGCACATAATTAGCGAATGTACGAATCTAGTTGGTAATGAATACACTAAAAGACACAATAATCTTTGCAAAATAATTTATTTAGAAATAGCATATGTTACCGGATTAAAATTGGATCATAAATCATATTAACTGTTCACCCCTGCTACAGTCCTGGAAAATGAAAATTACAAATTATACTGGGACAACACAATTTACACAGACAAACCTGCTCAGCATAACAGACCGGACATAATCTGGATTTAAAAAAAAGAAGAGCAGACCTTTATAATTGAATTAGCAGTTTCAGTTGACCACAACCTTAAGAAGAAATACGAGGAAAAGAAACAAAAATATGAAGACCTCGCAAGACAAATAAAAACTATCTGGAAACAGAACGTAGTCACCATCATCCCCATAGCAATATCATCAACAGGAATAATACATTCATCACTTAAATTTGGAATTGGACAATTAAAAATAAAAAGAAATACAATGTATAACATTCAAAAATCTGTAATACTGGATACATGTAGAACAGTTAGATTGTTTTTAAATGAATTGTTACTTGAGGCAGTGTCTTGGCAGGCCCGACACTGGTCGACCTCCAAGTAAACCTTGTGGAAAATAAAGAATAATAATAATATTGGATGACAGATGCAGAAAATGCGGTAATGCCTCTGAGACGATACTGCACATCACAAGTGGATGCACTAATTTATCCCAAAAAGACTATCTGCACCGACACAATCAAATATGCAACATCATCCACCAGAAATTAGCTCTAAAGTATAAACTCATAGAAAATGCAGTTCCTTATTATGAATACAAACCTAAAACCATCCCTGCAAACGATCACTGTAAGATTTATTGTGACCGATCAATTATCACCGATAGAACAGTCCATAGCAATACACCTGATCTAGTAGTGCAAGGTAAAGTTCACAATGAAACGTACTTGATAGACGTTGCCGTACCTATTTCGCATAACATCACGACAGCCTACTCCAACAAAATGGAAAAGTATGAAGAACTTAAAGATGAAATTAAGAGATTATGGAAATCAGATAAAGTACATATAATACCAATAATTATTTCTTCCACAGGAGTACTCCTGTGCCTTATTAAATCCATCAAGGTCTTAAAACTATTGGACTGCCGAAAAACTTGTTTATTACGATACAAAAAGCAGCAATTTTAAATACATGTCGGACTGTCAGAAAATTTTTCAACACGGAGTAAAAAGACGAGAGTGCTTGGTGATACCCGTACCTCGCCTAAAACCAGCAAAAATGCTTTGAAAAAAAATAAAATAAAAATAATATTATTATTTATTTATCGGTCTACACCATTTCATAAAAAATATTTGAACAATGCATGGCAACAAATCGAAAAAATATGCAGATAACTTCATAGTAACCGTCTTATCACAGTCTTTATATCAGTCTTATAAAAGTCTTCATTGAGAACATGCAAACAATCCTTTTTGAATTTGTACAAACTCGTGCTGAAAAAGTCAATATTTTGTGGAAGACTGTTTCCTAAACGATGCAGCCGAGACAGAGTGGAGTTGTAGGCATAAGCTGTTGAATGGTGGCTCCTCTAAAAATGACTCGCTTTGTTTTTTGTCGTCTTGTCGGGGTCAAATTTTACAACTCAATTTTAAACCATTTCCGAACTGCCTGTTAAGCTGAAATTACAGGATAACTCGGAGCCAGATGGCAATGCAGTATATAAAATTATACATAGAAATTAGGTATTTTAAATAGCCACCAAAATGCTACGGCGGCGCTGCGATCATTAATGGGAAGGGGTTCGTTCGAGCATAAAAAGTTTACCCTTGTCAAAATTTTCTTATATCATATTTCAAAAATATACTTCAGTATTTTCTTAATTGTAAAATTTTGACATTCGAGATACAATAAAATGTTGACGAAGTTCTACTCGAAATACCCTAATGATTTCAACATCCTTAAGTTTTAAGAGAGTTGTTTCATGCAAAAGTCAAAATGGGGCGAGTCGAGTGGAGCTAATGCACCCTCTTAAGCTGCAAATGCTATAGTCGCCTGTATAGTGCCATAATGGCGCGTAGGCAGGAATAGAAACGATCAGAATCAATTCCTCTCGTACCTCAAAATTCCGTGAAAAGAAAGAGAGTGATTGTCCCGATTTCCAAGAGATTAGAGCCCACATCGTGATGGGGTAAGAGAGAGGTTGTAGCGTCGCTGCTTTACTCGATAAAGTAGTGAAGGCAAGCGAAATTGTAACGTTTACTTGGTCATAGGAGGAAGTCAAGCCCACATTCAAGTATTGAAAATACGGCCAAAGTTTCTGAACTAGAGGAAGTAAAATAGAAATCTTTTCACGGTTTATAATCAGTATTGTTTTCCTAAAGTATAATTCAAAGACGTTTCAATAACAAAATAATAAGCAATGACAACTAAAATTCAAAGATGTCTCCTTTGATACAAAACTGTGGCACAAAATAGTATACCGTAGGTAAATGTTTGCCATTGAGAATCTACGGATGTTGTACAAAGACGTCGACGTTAATATTTTATGATTTAATTAATGATAAGATTCAATATCATTATGCTAACCTAGGAATTACATCAAATTTAAAACATGGGAACATATACATAATATAAGTTTAATGTCCTTACCCAAAAAATGAGTTAAAAACCAATGCAGCAATTTTTGGCACGATAAAAAGTCGTCCGATAAGCCATCAAAATTTGTATAAAATATATTTAGGTTTTTGTATCTTCGACCAAATAGTTTTGGGCGACCAAAATGGGAGTCACAGGGAAGAGTTGATCCAACCAGGAATTAGTGAATCAAATCCTTAAGATTTTTAGCAAAACGTATACCACGTAAGTCTAGTTGAATTTCAATACGATTACATTTATGAATAAAAACTTCACATCCACTTTCTCGAGAGAAAAGTTATACTAAAAGCATTATGGCCATAGAATTCTAAATTTCAGAATTACCTGGATCTTATAATTTAGGAACCCAATTACTTTTATCATGCGTGAAATAATCCTTGAAAAGGACTGCGTTAACACTCCTTCGGCGAATTTATAATTCATAGATATTGTAAACATAGGACAGGTTATAAAGGATATAAAAGGTAAAAAAAAGTAAATGAGAAGAAATACGTCGCCATAAAAAGGTTAGCGGAAAGGAGAGAGAAACGGAGAGCTGCGTCAAACCAATCTTAGGATTGTTGACTGATGATGACGAGCTGTTGTGAAGTTTTCAATGACATGGGCATCGCACCGTACATGCTTGCTAAAAAATAATTTTCTATCTTCATTCCCCTGATACATATAGACACTCGAAAAACGTAAAGGCAATATATATTCTCCCAGTACTCACTCACAGTAATGACGATGGTAAAAAGTCCTTCCTCAGCATGACCGCGGCTATATCTTCTTCTTTTCGCCTTCCTTCGTAAAGGAAAAATCCCATGTCTCTGGTTTGGAATACTAATAATCCTTATAACAAGAACACGAAGCACCAAATAATCAATACTGCAACCTTGTAGAGCTATTTTACTCCCTTGTGGCACCTTACTCCCCTCATATTCCTTCACACACTCCAGTACATATATTTGTTATAACACTACGAGTATTAGCACAGGCACACACAACTACTTCTCACAAAATCTGAAGTTGCAACTGTACACAGGACACAAAATCACTCGACTTGTACCTCAATACTTGCAGCAGGGTGATGAGGCCAGCCAGCTACCAGCGGCATTCTGCAGTCTTCTATCAACAAAAAATATGACCTCGTACAGATAAAGCGACCTTGTTTTGAGGCTTTTGTGTAGGTGGCGTTGGGTGAACCTCTCCTTGTCCTCAATGACGCCTTCGGTTCAATACGCAAATTGATGCCTTCAGTTTATGGCGATCGTCGGCCATTCAATTTAGAGTGAATTTTGTACGCAAAGCAGACGAAGTATTTTGGACGCCGAGCCAGCGTTTGATGCGATCGCTGCGAAGCACTCATTAGTCATTATTCGGAGCGATTTATTTGACAGCAGCGGTCAATCCAGCCTGATTTTCGGGAGTTGAAATTGGCACAAATGCTCGTGATAGACGGTCAATGGTGTATTTATCTACATTGCATACCATCGCGCAAGGCGCCTCAATAGGCGTGTGCCGGGGGATGTTAGCACACCAGCCGTAAGCAAAGAATGAAAAGTAAAAGAAATAAAAGGTTGAATATATACGACTTCTGAGTTCCAACAAGTCATTTATTGAAGCTCTTTATTGTTTGGAGAAGAGCAAACTCCTATTCCTAGGCTGCTATTCTGGATGGAATAGCATTATGCTATTCTCCGATATTGCAACCGATGTTGCTATAATATAGCGTATTGCAACGCCTATGCTATTTGGTATTCAGAACGGTTGCAATTCGTGTTTTTACTACACCGGAAGACGTAATTCTCAGAATAGCATAGGCCCGTAGCAATTCACTATTCTGAACGGCGAATTGCAACCGGTAGGCTTGCTATAATATTACGCGGTCTTCGAGGCCGAGCTATTCGGTATTGCAACCCTGAAAACGTGCGCATTGCGATGTCGAAGTGTTTTTCTGAGGTTGAAGTAACATAATCAAGCATTGAAAAATGGAATAATAGCCAAAAATAAAATGATATCTGCTTTATTTTAATTAAATAATGGTAGCATAAGTGATGAATATTTAACTAGTTAAGTGAATTGGGTAGAAATTAACATTCGCGCTTAATATATGGAAGCACCAGCTTGCTTCATCGACAGTACGAAAACAATAACATTAATGCAAAGAATTACTACGATTAGCCCAAATTTTCCGTGTTTTATTCATAATTACAACTCATAATTTTATTTCATCACTTGACTTGCTACTAAAAATATCCTCAATGTAGGCTATCAGGTCGATTCTTGAAAATTTTCAAGCTTGTGTTAACACACTAACTCGCCAAATATAATAATAGTTAAATAGCTTTCAATGAAAACCATATATTACCATAATAATACCATATACTTTGATCAGCCGTTCATTTCCTCAATTGGACAGTATATACAAATACATGCAACGAGTCGAAATTATTTTCCCCACTATTCGCTACCTTCTACAATTAAAACTTAAAATTTACAAACTTATAACACGGGCAGTCGACTTGAATTACTTGCTTGAAAACAAAGGATTTCTCCGATCACCAATAAAGTTTCCGAACAAATATGATTCGCCACAAACGTTTAATGGAATATCCATGTATACATCATTAATGCAATATATATCATGTGGAATTCAATACAAATTGTTTCCTCTATAGGCAAGTAAGTTATTCACACAATTAAGTTTCAGTATATCGGCACAGTTCAGGGTCTATCAAAAATTTCAGTGAGCATATTAAAATCAGCTGATACGAAAACAATAATGAGTGACACAACAGCACTTTCCACACGATTCACTTTTTCACAGTTGTTCCATCCATCCTCAAATTCACCATCACATCCCTCTGCTTTTTCCAAATCTGCAGCTGAAATATTGATACTATTCCATCATATTACATGAAAGCACAGCGGTGACGTTGCCACCTACTTCATTTCCTAAACAGAGAATGAATTGAAATTAGGGAGTCATATAATATAAAGCTAGTATTAGAAACGAAAGCTTCTAGTTCATACAGTAAAGCTATATCGTCACGATCAAAGCAATAAAAGTTGGTACATATTTATTTTGACATGCAACGAACAGACAGACTTCGAAGCCTAAGACAATTACGAAGAAAATCAAGCATATTTAGGTTTCAATGATTATTTCGCATAACATATATCTCACGATAAAGGACCGATCGGATATAGGTAAATGATTCAATATTTATGCCCGATAAATCATCATTATAACAGTAAAATTATGACCTAACCCACCTGTCTGAAGCCATTGTGATATTATCAAAACAACAACAATCAGCTGATTTCCTAAACGAGATTTTCAAAGCGTATTATATAAATCCACGGTTTAATATAATTTTTAAATGCAAATGAAGCAATTATTTGTAATTGCAAGTCAATATTCCATAAAATACAGAAAAATATATAAAATATCTTCTCCCTCATTGGTTGCGCAAACTGTTCAGAAAGTTTTTCATACGGGAAGGGGCGGAGCTTCCAAATAGCTCGCGCAAGAAATAGCATGCTGCTATTCCGAACAAAATTATTACTACGCTTCATTCTGAATACGGGGTCGTTGCAATAATGACCCGCAGAATAGCATATGCTATTTTTTGCAACGCTTATCCAGAATAGCAGCCCTAGAAGATGGTATGGTATTTGGAGGAGGCGACCGACTTAGGTCAGGGGTCTCCAATTTACAAGGCCAAGAGGGCCACATTCCAAGTTCCAAATCGCCCTGCGGGCCGGATAGCAAATTTGCCGATGACTGAAGTATTCGATACCAACGTTTACTGAAGTATCCGGTGGCATATTTCTTATTTACGAACAGTTGAAGGCGACTTTGATGTGTAGTACAGCGCTGCAATGCTCCTAGCGGCGTCTCACAGAGTTAAACGAGCGAGAATCGCGCTACTTGAAACAAGTGCGTGGGCCGGATGAAAGCCCTACGCGGGCCATATTTTGGAGACCCCTGGCTAATGCCTTGTCTACACTACACACTTAACTTAAGTGACTTCACTTAAATATAATCTTAAATGTGGTGCTGTAGCTACACTTGAGCTTTAAGTCGACTTCAGCACCGTGATTGTCTATATCGGGAAACAGTTATGTTGACAGATGAAGGTCTAGGAGAGCAATTAGTGATTCTTTGATCCAAAGCGACTGTTATTTGAAATAAACTTCCAAACTCCGTGAATTAACCATTTTGGATTCAGAAGGTTAAAAGGAAAGACCGATTTCAGTTCCTGAGGGAACGCTATATGGCGAGAGGTGATGGAGCCAGAGGAATTTAGAATTACTAAGCATGACTTCGTGGAATGACATATTCATAACGTAAACAAAAACACTTATTGCTAGTCAAATTCCACTGCTTTATTAAAACCATTGATGTTAAATTCAACCATTAATTCCTCCCACGTCCAATGAAATCGCCACATCTTATCTCCCTCGGCATCCCTAGGACTAACATTAATGCAATAGTTTCAATAACAGTGTGTGGGAAGTTACCGAGTGCATTCGTTTACGTTATTTTCGATTATGACACCATGGAAAATAAACTGTTTTACCGGATCCTCTGCCGTCGTCTCATTGTCAGTCTTAAAATTCCTTAAAACGTTTCTAAGTTTTATAAATCGAGTTTCACCGTGAGCAACAGGCATAGCAATTAGTTTTCACGGAAATAAAACCAACAATAAGATGAGAAACACTACAAAATAAATTCGTCGAATTAATATCCCCAACACTAGAAATTAACTAACGAAATAGAACGCTCAGTAACTACATCAGACAATACAGCACAACTTAGAACATAATCAACGGGATGATGTGAGATTGTGCCATTTACAACACATGAAGAGCTTCAACCGTGCGGAAACAGTTGCCTACGCAATTTAAGTTGGGTTCTAAGATGACTTAAGTGGAGGTGTACTTAAATGAAGCTGGTGACACCTACACTACCAACTTAAATACAGAGCCAACTTAAGTAGTCACTTAAGTTACTAGTGTAGACCCGGCATTAGGTCATTTGCGCCACGAGGGAAGGGTATGGAAAGAAGGGTATGGAAGGAAGGGTGGAGAGAAACCCGGCGTCGGCATTAGCCTACTCTTAACGACAGGCGCCAAGGGGACCACGGCTTAACGTCCCATCCGACGGACGGAGTGTTGCGCTTGAAATGTCCTCCACACAACATTCAACCAGGGATCGGGCAGTCTCTGAAAATTCTCTGTCACCTCCGGAATTTGAACCCGAATCCACTGAGTGTGAAGCCAACACTCTAGCCACCACACCAACCCGATCCCCGACATGGACGAATGGCAGAATATCCCTCACATTGTATCATTCCTGTCGGACCAAAAAGCATAGTGAAATTATTAGCCTGCGCCTGGGATCAGAAGGGACTAACTGACTGAGAACGTTATCAATGGCCAGAAAAAATTGAATTTGAAGTCATTGCCGTAATTACCGTTCATGTCACTGGTCAACTATCCTAAGATTGGTTTGACGCAGCTCTCCACTCAATTCTCCTATCAGCACCTTTTCACACTTACATATTTCTTCTCTTTTTTTAATATTTCTTTACATGTTTCATGTATTTCAATCGAGGTCTTCGTATTCCGTTCTTGCCTTTTTATTGTCCCTCGACGATCGTCTTCATCAAGCCATCATGTCTAAAGACATGGCCTATAAGATTGTTTCACCATATTATTAAGGACTTCTCAGATGGGGACCCAACGGTGCAGACGCAAGAGTAAGAAAAGTAGCAAGACAAAGGTGTGCACTTTCCCACAAAATAAAAATACTTCGTTATATTCCACACTTTCTTTTAAATGTTACCGGGCACCCGGGTGCAGAAAACTGGGTCGTACTATTTAAAATATAGTGTGGAATAAAACACAATATTTTTATCTTATGATGAAGCAATTCCACAAAGTAACACCGAAGACCGTGTATTACATTAAAAGTGTGCACTTCCCCCTCAATTTTTAATTTTTGCATAGAAAAAGCCAGAGAAACCTTCGGGCGTCAATATCCTCGGAGAAAAATTAGTATGCTGCGATTTGCCCTCTAGTTTGGCGAGACAAAATAGTAAGTTCAAGGGGACTGCATAGAGGAGGCCCAATTCCATCCCGTAGAAGGCTTATTTCTGATGCCACTTCGGCCGCATTTTAATTTGTTTTCAAAAATGTCCGCGGCGCGGAGATGAGTGCTCCACCGATGAGGGATCCACTTTTTTTCAATATTTTGTAGTATAATGTTTGCCATTGCGAGGAATAGCATTGAAAAATTATTAATTTCTACATCTACACAATACCCCGCAAGCCACCTAAAGGCGTGTGGCAGGGGGTGTTAGGGCACCAGCCGTTTAAAGCTAAAAAAAATGAAGTGCTCTAACGAAGTTGGGACTAGCGTTTATTAAAGTCCTTTATGGTTCGGGGGAAAAACGAATTCCCATATCTATCCGTTCGGCAAAACATCTCTCTTAATTTATCGCTTCTATCGGACCTGGAAATATAGTGTGGCTCCAATATTATGTTCTCTGTGTCGCTCTTAAAGATTCTCAATTGTTCAAGCAATCTAAGCCTAGCGCGCAGCCTCCGAGTCGCCAGCGGCTCCCAGCCTAATTCGCTTAACATCTGGATAACACTATCTGTACGCCCGTAGCAGTGTTTGACGAAACGCGCAGCCTTCCTTTGTATTTTATTCATTTCGCGGATAATTTAGAAATGACAACATCATGAATGTAAATTTTGGTTGACACCCCCTGATTATACCATATTTCCCCGTGAAACTCGGATCAATTTGTCCGTCAGCGAATACACGAGTGGCGACTTTTGTAAACCCATTTAAATGTGTGGTGGGTGACAACACATTTAGAGGCCGACTTGAGGATCCTCTTTTGCAATAGTCGTGGCTAAGCTCGTTATTAAAGTATTTAGGAACATATGGCGGTAATAATTCTGGGGTTTGAAAGTAAAATGAATAATTTAGAGGAAACGGCTGAAATAATTACCACTTGGTGGGCAAATTGTATGTTCAAAAAGTGGCTCAAAAGGGTCGGAAACTGAATTATGACATGCAAGAACCCCCCACCATCACTGTAGAAGATGAAAATTTTAAATTCCTAGAGAGTTTTCTTTAGTGGCTCAAGCGATGCGATGAAATTAAAAGAGGGGAAAGTAACTCAAGACATGTGAGATGAGATATATAAACTGCACCGAAGTTACCTACCCTGACAGAATTGGTAAACTATTGTGCGGAGGAACTAAGACTAACATTTATACTACAAGGTTATTTATAAAAAGAAATCCTAGAAAATTCATTTGTTAAAAATAGGCAGCTGTCATGATCCCAGTACCACATTTATGTCCGTCAAAAGTTCGAAATGGGAAAATATTAAAACTCTGTAGCATTATGAGAATTACAATAATACATCAAACATCTGGCGATATCCCAGACCACTTTTTTATCTAGAGTTAGAATGAAATGATTTCCATTGCAATTAGAAGACCTAAGTGTGATTTCTGCAAAGAAATATTGATAACGGGTAAGTTTTTACAAGACGGAGTTGCTTCAGAATTAATAAGAATATTATTTCGTAATGGACTACCACATCTACGGTCCGTTGTAGGGAGTGCTGCTACTCACAGCTACACAGCGGTGAAGCATCTAGTTGCTGGGAGGCAACTAAGAATTAAGGCAGGGGGGGTTTTAGGCGCAACTAATACTAAGGGGTGTGGGGGTATCGCATACCCGCCAGGGTAAGCGGGATTTGCGGGGGCCCCCCTCCAGAAAAATGTTAAGACTAATGGTTCAAAATAGTGAGTTTTACGGCTTTCTGAGGGATATTTGATTAATCCTAACACTATTCTATAAGTAATACTAATCCAATTGCGTAAAATGGATCAAACTTAAATATTTCTCTGAGCTCTGGGGGGGGGGGTTTATCCCCCAAAAACCCCCTCGCTGCGCCACTGTCTAGCTGGACCGGTGTTTGAAGAGGATTTTTTTACATGTAGTAGATAAAAAATATGTGGCTTGAGCCATTACTATGGACAGCTTGATTGAATGCCATTTGGACATGAATTAGGGCGGGGCAGAGGGAACACATGACCCGGGCGGCAAATTTCAGGTAGCGGCAGAATTTGGTGAGAGAATTTCAAATTTTTACGTAATTGCAATTGAGATACAATGCAAACAAATTATTTGAATTAGTCATATATAAGTGTATTTTAGTGTATTTAAGAAATTTTTCTATTAAAGTGTAATATATGGATTTTAATGTATGTATAAGTGTATTAATATAAGTGCTATTAAAACTGCTCTTCATTCATAAAACTTCTTAATAGCATGCATACTATATGTGATTTCAACTAAACTACTGCATCTAAAAAATATAACTGATAACTTCAGGCTTGACTCGGTGAAACCTCTCCACATTGGAAATAAAGGAGTAAAGGCCTGGTTACACGATACATTAACACGTACAATTTAATGTACGTTTGCGTGAATGATTTTGGTGGATCGGAACGGAACATATACGACTGCATGAACTAAGTTAGAACAGGTTCAATTTTCTGTTCATGCATTCGCACAAGCTGGATGGTTACACGATGCATTTTGGCGTTTATTCTCGCGTTCGTACAGTTAGACATTAACCCGTACGTGTCAATGTATCATGTAACCAGGCCTTAAAACTTTGTCAGGTTCACTATTATATTAATATGGGCACGACCCGGGTTTCGTAACGTAATTAGGTTTTCAGGTGACTATTCATACATGTATCTTATATTTATGCACACATTTTGAATACAGAGAGTATGAGGGTTAAAGGTGAACCCTTCAGGGATACAACACACCGGGGCCGAGAACCAAGCCAGTGGCTTATACGCCCGATCACCCGGGGAGGGGCTGGAGAGGAAGGGAAAAGGATAGAGGCGCCGCCGCGATAGGAGCCCGTCGACGCCTCTGGGAAGAGATAGCTGCGTTAGGAATGGGACGGGGAAAAACACCTCAACGCTATAGAAGCGAAGAGGTCCCAACTAAATAGCGAAACCAGGCAAAGCCATTAATGTCCTAACGCTTTGGAGGATCATTCTATGAGGAAGAATGATCCACACGTCGTGTGATCGTTAGATAACATTTTGAATACAGTAAGGACATCTATCGGAAGGGAGTGGACTGGTTGAGTGGGCGGAGATGGGGGTTAAGCAGGGAATAGAGGGTGAGGAGGTACGTGCAGTTTTTGTATCTTAATAAAAGTTATCTGCCAATGCAAGCGAAATGATAAGCAATTTGGATCTAAATTAATCGTTTAAGTACTTTCCATCTTCTTTTTAAAAGAGTTACTTTCAGTGTACTGTCAGGGTAAACTTTATACGAGTATATAGCCGGGAAGTAAATGGAATCCTGAAGCTAAGGAAAAGGAAAAATTATAATTGCAATTTAAAAATGGGAATACATGGAGATGATGACCATCTGCTGGCCGTCATACAGAGCGTAACGTCGTAAATCCTGTACACAGGGCTGGGATCAATAAGTTGTATCCCAGGGCCTTCCCTAGTACGAAAACGTTTAGCTTTTTAGCTACCAGATACTCGTTGACAAGAGCTATCGCAATATTTAGAGTCCTTTAACCCATTATAACCCAATGTTGCTTCTAAGCAACATCAAAAATGTATAAATGATCTGATTTGTTCGGGAAATATCTAAACCACGCATTATTTTGTGGTGTTAATTGTAATGACTAATGATTTAGCTACCACGAAATTTATGATTGAGTGCAACATTTACAAGTTTTCATAATGAAAAATCTTTAAATTTGAATTCTCCCAAAAGTAGCTCTGGGTTAGAAAGTGTTAACTATACTATCATAATTCTTAGCTTATTTATATCCCAAGCAGCAGACGATATCCGTCTGATATCTAAATAAGGTTTATACATCCAAAACACTTTATTAATACAGGATGGATATTTTGACGTCACTTAGATATCATCCTATTTTTAACATCCACAACGACATGAAAACATATCGTTACACAGATAGTTTATTTGTGACTTCCACGGCGAGTTGTAAAAATAGCGTTATTTATCTATCCAAGTTGTAGTATCCGTGATATTCTTAAAGCCGGTGTCCCATGGTCCAATTTGTGCCCAACTTTTTCGGTAAAAACCTTTTTACAAAAATTGTATTCCAAACAGTATCCATAGGTGACATATGTGCAGTGTGGAATTGAAGAGCAAAAATGTTTTTGTACATGTATGGTGATAACCAAAAACCAAAATCAGCATACCCATTATGCACTCATTAGAAATCATGCATCATTGTGAAGATATCTATAAGGTGTTGTAATATGTACCACGATGTCCACTGTTGGACATCCCCGCAACGTTGTTTGGCGGTTCCTTTGGATGTTTGACAGATATCCATACATATTAATTGGATTAACATAGATATTGCACGAATGTCATATTTTAACGCCGGCAATGTTGTCTGGATGCTGTTGGGATGTTGATTTTTGCTTGGGATTGAACATTCAATTTTAATATAAAATATCATCGGGCGTTCTTCATAACAATTATCCAACTTCAAGTGATCTTGGCCCCCTCCTTCAAAGATGAAAAATGTATATGCGCATCTGATGTGAACTCTAGATCGATAGTTCAATTTTAAAGCGAAAGAGTGATGTCAACTTGATGTACTTAAATACTTAATAACATTTTCTTGCTCAAAAACTAGTTGTAAAAAAAATAAAATAACCAGTTGTAAAAAAGTCAACTGAAAGTATATACTCAAAAACTTTAGAAAATCTTTATTCTATGTGGTTTCAACATTTTAATAATGATTTGACGAATTTTTGGTGATATGAGTTCATTTTTATAATTCAAAGAAAATAGTTAATGTTAAAATAAAATGAATATTGACTATTGAATGATTAGTGAGGTATCAGTATCTAAGAATGACATTGAAGGAGCTCTTAAGGGTTATCTAAAGCCATTTAATGAAAAAATTGTAGAACTATTTTCCATATGGATATTTTTTTAATTAATAAGAGCATAATAGAACGAATTTTCAAATGTCTGGTCATTGAATATTGTATTGTCATCAAAAGCAAATAATTGTGCGAAATTTAAAGTCAATCCGGCAATGGGAAGTGGGTAAAAAACCCATTACAAGATTCCATCGATGTAACAGGCAAACAGACGACGCAAGTGAATAAAAAGCGTACAATAAAAATGATCTGCCTCGGATAGGATTGGAACCCAGGTACGTAAAAGAACAGCTACGTACTACTAAATGAGTTTTGAAGGAATGAGCGATGACTTGTACAAAGATATCAAACGAGAAAAACGCAAGCGTTTCTGCGCATTATCTTTGTCGGGAATGTGTTTCGGCCGGCCCACTTAACTATCAATCAATCCAAGAGTAGAAAGGAGTTGAAATGAAAATTACAGAGCATCAGACGTCTTGGAGTAGTTGACGGGAAGAAGAGCAATGGAGAGGTAAAATCCATCCACTGAAGACATCGTCTTCGCGGGATAAACAACAGGTGATCATCAGATGGATATAAACGTATTAAAAAGGTAATCGAAAAAGGATGAAAATTAAATTCCCTCTTGAGGCTTTCGCAGCACTGAGTTGCAGTTCTCTCCATCGTTTTCGGGTTAGCTGCATCGAAGTTTTTTTTTTCAAGATTGGTGATGTATTGAACGTAATTTCGACGCAGCTAACCCGAAAACCATGGAGAGAAATTAAAATTAAAAACTACAAAAACTCCTCCGGTGGGGTTGGTTCGTTAAAAGTTGAATAATATTTATCTATAAACCTAAGTAAATGAGCTAAATTTGGTATAAAAGTATGAGGATGCTTCTAATGTGTAATGAATTTATTTTAATGCTTTCTTTTAACGCAATTGTAATAGCCTTCCATAGGCTATCGTGCGAATTTATTTTAAAATTAAATATTTTATATATTTCATAGAATAAATTTTCACTGTCATGTTAGGAGTTTCATACCCATATTGGGAAATAATATCACCACACTATTTGTTATACATGGGGATCAGCGGGAATAGCTTTCCACCGAAAGTAGAAATTGATGCATATTAATACTCATAGGAAACATTCCGAAAGCCGAGTCAATGAACGCGTGGCAGATAGAGTCTTTAACTTTTGAAACACAAAAGAGAGCATAAATAAAATATTTAATGTACTTTTGTTACTATAACAAACGTTTGTAATGTCCTAGAATGTCTGAGGAAATAAACTTTCAACGTTTATTCAAGAAAATAACCATGGACTGGCCAGTAGCTTACCGTAAGGGATTCACTCATAATAGGGTAGTTTCTTTGATCAAAGAAAACAAAAGGCATTGATTGCAATTCGTTACCCACCATTAGTGTATTCATAACATACAAATTATTTGGTTTTAGAAATCCCTGTTTAGACGAATGGCAATGGTCAATTTTTACCGCATTTGAAAATGGCCAGATTGGCGCCCATGCGATTCCACTACACGTGACGTCACAGGGACCTAATTTCTATACGAGTTGGAGTTTTAAATCGTCTGACATTACCAATGCATGCATGAGGCACAGAGCTCAGGGAAACATCACTTAATAATCACCTATTAAAACTGCCTATGGTCGGAAAGTTTCCTTCGTTTGGTAAGGTATTAATAATCCTTATTTAAGCCAAATCCTACCTGCTAGCAGCCAGCATCGCAGCGGCGCACAATATCCTCTCCCCAAGGTCACCTCAGACGGCGACAGCGGGAAACAGAATGACGTCACACGGGGGTTTCCCAGCATTCATACTTAGCCGTCGCGTTTTCGCGCACTTGAAATTTTTTCACTTTTCATTTTATCGCGAAAAATAGATATCGTCATTGAGAAATCTAAAAGCTTGAAATATATACTCCAGGAGTAATAATCTGTCGATTTAGGCAATAAAAAATAATAGGAAACCACCCTATTTTACATAAAGTGTGGTGATGATTCCAGGCAGGAAAAATCGTTTGCCTTGACCGGGATTCGAATCCAGATCTTACGAGTTGGCAATAGAAGTCCTACCACTTCACATACCAAGAAATATATTCCCCACACAGTGGATATTCGGGTTCGAATACTAGTCGAGGAAAATGATTTTCCTACTGTGGAATTTCCGCTTTTTCCTATATTTGCATGCTCGACAATCCACGACCTCAATTTTATTTTCCCTGTTGGAATTGAAAAGACAGTGCCATTTTTGCATTTCATGGTCGTATATGGGATACTTTCTTCATGCTCAGAAGTAAAAAGGGTTTGCATGCTCAAGCATTTTTTAATTTAAAAACAGCTCTTTCATTCCCTGTACACAGAACCACCAATAGAAGAAGAAAAAGTTAAAATAATTTAAAATCCGTTTTTGCGTCATTGATGGCACATAAAACTTTGACCCAAAACTGGACAAATAAAATCTCTAAGACATACTACAAAATTATAAAATCTTTTCTGGCTCGCTTGCTTGCTTGCAAAACACAAATGGCAGTGTCCACACTTTTTAAATTTTTCAAATTTACGATTGAATATGGTGGGGACAAAATCAATTTCTTACATTTAAATAGTTCAATTAATCTAAAAAGATCTATCTATATACAAGCCTATGGTTCCACAGGTTGGTTGTCATGATGGCCCGACGGTTAACTGTATGACCTTTGACTCCCATTATGACCTTCTGAGGTCAAAAAATCAACAATACCGATCTATGAACTGCAAAACCGACTTTGGCACCCTTTAAAACCTATGGTTAGACACGTTGGTTGTCTCGATGGCCCGACCCTTACCTGTATGACCTATGACCTCCATATTAACCTTGGAGGTCAATTAGTGGATTATATGGGTATTAGGATAATACCATTGACTTGGGCACCCTTTAAAACCCATCGATGATACCTTTGTTGGTATGCTATTTTTTTGCCATTCTTATGATCTTGACTGTGACCTTACCGGGTCAATGGTTGAATTTTCGTAAATAAAAGTGTTATTTTCGGTTTTCTCGAGTCCGAACACCTGATAATTGACAGTTATAATATTAAAGTCTTGGTCAGTTAAATTCTATCTCGATTTTTTAACATTGAAACCCCATAAGGCAAATTGAAATTTTTAGTTTGGACCCAATTTGAGAGGTCAAAAGGTCAAAATTGTAAAATTTTGCTTATACTCAACAAAATTTAGGACCTTTTCCCATAAGTATGCCAATTTTTATGAATGTTGCTCGATGCGAAGTTACCAAAATTAGAGGTCAAAAATGACATACGATCTGTGGGACAGTCTGTACAGAATAGAAACTTTTACTGATGTAATTATTCCGGTAGATTTATCTCATCACCCAGCATGAGCTAGCTGCATTGAGGAGTATGATCCACTGGTTAATGGATATTCTTAAGACTGTTCACAACATGGATAAAGAACTCAAAATTATAAAAACTATAGCAGTAAGAAATGGCTTCAATATCCTGTGTTTAGACAAGATGCTTATACGATATCGCTCCAAAAGAACCACAAAATTACTGAAATCTCTGTGCATGGTCCCGGCAAAAAATACCCGCTGGGTCAAATTACCTTTCATCGGAAAGATTTCATATAAACTCGAGAATGTCTTCCCTAAAATAATTACAATGTTTCATTTTATAGCTCATTGACGCTTGACAATATTTTATTTAATTCTAAGGATAAATATGAATGAATGGACAAAATTGGAATGTATAAATTGAAGTGTTAGGACTATGGCATGTGTTATGTTGTCCAAACTGGTAGAAGGTTGACAGAGTAAAGGAACACGAAAGAAGTTTTATATATAATGACGGAAAATCTTGTTTTGTTAACCATTTATGGCTGAGTAACTATTTTAGCAATTTTGACGTAGATATTTTACATCGTAATGACAAAGGGCTGAAATCAGATTTTATGGAAAAATTCGAAATTACCAATAGCCCGGATGGACTTTGTAATGATGTTCTATCTTGTACTGACTCGCCTTTGTTAAAGTTAAGCATCCCCATGACGTCAAAACCCTGACCTTCACTCACGCTTCTTCTCTTCATGTTTTTCGCTATCGGTCTTCATTCATTTGTTCACCTAAACTGTTTCCCCTCCCACTTCCCTTAAACTAATCCCATATTCCCCCACCTCCTACCTGTGCCTGGGTATAAATACTGAGACTGTACAGGTTGTACCACCCTGAAAATGACACAATGCGTTGAAACCATGGTCGGTTGTTGAGTTTTGAAATTAATAAGTGTGGAAATTAACATTTGTGTTCTTTCAACGTGGATACTACAAAGTTGTTCGTAAAATAAAAAAAAAACAACCATACGCACTACCTTTCCATGTTAATGAGGATAACAAAGTAATTCATTCAGCATTACAATGCTGCAACTATCAAATTTAATCAGCAGGGTCAGCCTATAACGAATTCTAACTACGGCAGCCAGTTTTTCTTTCATATCCTGAAACACCCAAGTAATACTTGAAGCCTAACTCTGAAATATGTTCTCTTGAAACCATACATAATATGAAATACAGTAGATTCCGGTTAATTGGGACGTACCGGGACTTGTGCACTTTGCCCCAAATAAGCGGCTGCCCCAATGAGGCGAACTCTCTTGTATATGGGCATAAAAAACTTTGAAATGGTATAAAGAAGGCTAAAGAATGTTTATAATGCAACATAAGTTTACTAAACTATTAATTTGATTAATAAATCAGCGAGTTAAGTTAATTCAATATCATTTTTAAGAATTATAACAATTTAGTTGAAAATATTATTCACAGCCTCGGGCGACGTTGAATGAACGTCTTTTACGAAGTCCTATTAAAGAAAAGTCCTATCCTCTTGCGGATAATATAACAACAAGAGCTTTCAAAATAGGGCAAGAATAGGAACATTAGCGAAAAATAAGAATAAATCAGAGGAGGAAAATATAAAAAAACAGTATTCAGAAAACAAAAAAATTTAATTTCGTCGCGAGTATATAGTCTATGTCGCCGACTCATGGGCCAATAAAGCGGCATGCTGTCCCAATTAAGCGGAGAATACTCTGGGATATTCCTTTATAGGGTTGTGTTCTTCAAGATCTGCCCCAAGTAACCGGTGGACCCATTGAACGGAATCTACTGTATATTCTCTTAGGACCATCCATAATATGTATAACATTAATATATATGTACTTCTTCAAAATTTTTAAATTCCATGGATCTTTTCGGTGTTTTTTCTGCAATGTTTGTTGGTAGGCTAAATTTTTACCATCCTTATGATCTTGACTGTGACCTTACCCTATTTCAAAGTCATACCTACTCCCTGGGCTGTGGGCCTGGGCTGCCTCTGGGCATCACAAATTTCTCAATATCTCGATCAATCTTGGCCTTGCGTGCAGCTGACGAGTCTCTAGCGGCTTCCAACCTAATCACATTAAAAGCTATGTAACACTCTTAAGTTTTCCAATAGCGTTGCCTAGGATACCTTTGTTTTTATCTCTCTTTCCATCCACGATTCTAAATTTTTTCTCTTGCTTTCCCACTTTACGCTTGATAAATGCCAATATCAGCATCGCTTCACGTTTAAATGTTTTCTTGCCTTATTCTGAGATTAATGGCATATTTATGAAATTATTCAACTTACCATCGATTATATTCGCTAAGTGATCTCTACATTTCTTCAGGGTTTTCTTCCGCGTCAGCTTGTTTGTGGACAACAGTTTCGTTGGTTTCTGCCTCGCTAATATACCGTAGGCTGGATGGGAGCTGCACTGTGATTGGATGTCTGACTGGGCGCTTCTCTTTGACTGGCTATCTCTTTCTGGACTCTTTTCCAGGCGCTGTGAAGGAAGTGTCCATTTTCTCTATTGAAATTCAATGGTGTTTTTTGAATTCCTATTGCTTCCCTGATTTGTAGAAATTCATCGCCGCGGAAAACTACGTTCTAACAATATTCGCTAAGTTATTCAATACGAATGTTGGTTCGGATAGATGAGGGTAGATCTCACCCCAGACTAAACAAAAAGCGTGTGAATATAACACTTTCAGAGTGGGGGGACCAGTTAGATTCTCTGGGACACCTCGCACTTCGAGGATTTTTTGTGGATACCTGACGACTTCACCCGACATTCGAACTCAGGATCCTTGGGTCAGAGGCCAACCGCTCGAGCCACTAGGCTACCACTCTCATCTGCATCTACAGTTTACGCGGCAAGTCACCTACACAGGTAATAAGATACAAAGTAAGAGACAGCTCTCTTGTAAGTAAGAGAGAATTCTATATAATGACGAGATCCTAAGCGTAGGAACCGGTTGTGCCTATAAAATAGAGTAGAAAATAACAACAGCTGTTTGTACTTTTGAAATGAATTTCATCAAAGTGAACTCGTCAACAATAGGGTAGTTTCCTTCATCAAAGAAAACGAAAGGCATTGATTGCGATTCGTTACCCACCATTAGTGTATTCATAATATACCAATCATTTGGTTTTAGAAATCCCAGTTTAGACGAATGACAATGGTCAATTTTATCCTCACTTGAAAAAGGCCAGATTGGCGCCCATGCAATGCCCCTCCACGTGGCGTCACAGGGACCTAGTTTCTATACGAGTAGATAGGAGTTTAACATCGTCTGAGATTACCAATGCACGCATGACGCACATATCTCAGCGAAACGTCTCTTAATAATCACTAATTAAAACTGCCTAAGGTCGGAAAGTTTCCTTCGTTTGCTAAAGTATTAATAATAATCCTTATTTAAGCCAAGCGCTACCTGCTAGCAGGGTACTCTGCTACCTGCTAGCATCCTGCGTCGTATCAGCGCTCAAAGCCTCGCTCCAAGGTCACCTCACTTGCGGCAGCGGGAACCAGAACCACGTCACATGGGGGGTTTTCCCAGCATTTATACTTAGCCGTCGCGTTTTCACGCGCTTGAAATTTTTCACTTTTCATTTAATCGCTAAAAATAGATATCGTCATTTAAAAATCTAATAGCGTGAAATACGTGCTCCAGGAGTAATAATCTTTCGATTCAGGCAATAAAGAATAATAGGAAACCACCCTATCGATCTGACACCTACAGAGGTGTTTGAAAGGCGTCAACCATCACCAACATGCAACATAGGACTAAAACTTACTGCAACTAGCATGCACTTAGCGCCATATATGATGCATATGACACAAAATCTACTACATATATCCTACTAATGAAGGCAATCTGCCTTTGAAACTAGAACATGCAAAACATGCTGTAAGAAATAGCAAGGAAATTCAGAAACATGGATTAAGGAAAAGTAAGGAGGTAAGCTAAACTAAGAGTCTGCGAGTCGAGACTTCACCTATCGTTCCCGTCGGAATTATTATTATTAACATTACATTGTTACAAGTAGGCCATTGGCCAAACAGCCAAAATCTTGGTTTTGTAACGCCCTTCTAAAATAGTTTTGCTGGTAGGTCGTCCCAGTCCCTTATCGTCCTATTCAAGAAGAAGAATTGCTTTGCATTTTTCCTTTGTGATAAGCACTTTACCTTGAACTGGTGATCATTTTTTCCTACAAAGTTTGGTTTTGTAACGTCCTTCACCAACTCTTTCCATGCTTTTTCCCCACTTATTATTTTAAACATACCACATAGCCTGCTCATTTTTCTCCTCTCCTGTAAACTCTCCAACCACAGAACTCTGAGTATTTCTGAAACGCTCTCCGTTTTCTTGTGCTTTCCCAACACATACCTAGCAGCTTTTCTCTGCACCTTCTCCAAGTTTGTCACTTCTCCATTATTATGTGGGTCCCAAACAAGAGGTGCGTACTCTAAGGCTGATCGTACTAGAGTTGTATGGGCCATTTCTTTCGTAGCCCTGGTGCTTCCTCAGAGGATTGAAAATATAGTGCAACTTGGATGTCACCAGACATTTGAACTGATTAGCCTTAAAAGTCTATGAGTAGCATCATAAAAAAGCCTTATGTTATTCATCGTCGTATATACGGATGACCGTTGCACTGTGTTCGAATGGTGTAGTTCATTCGAGAGGGGACATATTTAGGTACCTGGCGCAATTATTCCGGGTCAACAACTTGCCTCCTCGTGTCCACTTTGAGTGAGAAGTCAATTTCAGATGGAAGCGCGAAAGTCAGCAACTGCCTTTAAGAGTGGCTCCACTTACTGAGAACGAGCCTCACTTACGGTCACCACTTAAGGGCAGCGGAGTCAACCAATTCGTACAAGTGCAGCACATTTGGCACATCTCAAGTGTTACCTGCCACGCAATCTGCATAAGAGCTCGGAAAGGTTCAATCTAGCGCGACACGTCTGCGGTATTTCCTTTCAAGGAAACACATCGCTATTGCTAATTAATCGTAATATTCTGTAAAGAAATATTACGTCTCGTGAAGAATTTGATGCTTTCTCGATGAGCTAGTGCAATGCAAGTATCTCGCGATTTCGAACCGGTACAGCTACCTTATGTGTCTACTGAAACCCGGTTGAAAGCCCGAAAAAAATTTCATGGTAATATTGCGTCTTTGTATCGTATAAACTGCACGTAATATGAACAAAAACGTGTATTTACATTCCAAAATCTCCAAATGGTAAGCTAAATTAAGAGTTAATAAAAAGAGATGATTTAATTAATAACGTACACATTTTAACGCGTAATTGACACGTTTCGATCGTTAGATCATTTTCGAGTACTCTGTGACCTAACGGTTGAAACGCATTCTACATTACGCAATAAATTTGTGGGAAAGTGACATCTCTGTATCATTAACTCAGGATGTATTCCGCTATATCTTGCCTCCTTCGGCTACTTTTAATTAAGTTACACTTCTCCTGAGTCTCTTGGGAAATCCCTTTTGCACGTGCCCGAACAGCCATGCCCTGGATGGGGGCAACCTACCCAGGTGGGACTCGAACCCGCGAACTCTTGCCCGGCAGGCGAACCCCTTACCCGTCGCAATCATGACCGTTAAGCTAAAAGCGAGTAAAGAGTGCCATGATAATAGGAAAGATATTAAATCCGATTAAAACGCACATTTTTTCGCGTGCAAAAAAGTATTCAACTACTGCCTTCGAGTCAAATCGACCCAGAAAAGCGTGAAAACGTTTCCTGATTCCAATAAAATACGGGGATCTTCAGGGGATCTTCCGAATGCCGTTCTTCGATGCTCGAAACGTCGGGAGATATGGAGGATATCAACCGGTGGAAAACCCGAGAAATTTTTCCGCACCTGATACGCCGGGAAAACCTAAGATCATACACCTCTTTTGTTTGTTAACTACTTGTGTGGTAACAGCCCCCGCCACACCCTTACCGAACCAGGTTGCGAGGGAGCGTGTAAGATTCAGAAAACAGGCTTTAAGGTGCGGCCAGACGAATGCGAGGTAGCACCTCAAGTAAAGCGTGCAATGCAATGCATCACCCTCGTGCTCGTGGGGAGCACAGTTGAAGATCCGAGCACAGCGTGGGAACGAGGCACATCACGAGCACCCCTCATGTGTGTAGCGCGGCCGTCGGTCGCAAATCCACGCCCAACCCCCCTTTCGCGGAGATCTTCTTCGCCGTCGGGAGAGAGAAGGGCCCTCGTGATCCGCGGCCCCCGGCTAACGTCGTCTCGCCCACGCTTTCACTGCGGCCCACTAAAACGGACGATGGTCCATCCCGCAAACTGGTCGACAAGGCAGAGGATGCCCGGCGAAAGTAGTTATGAGAGGGCCAATTTTTTTTTTCAACATCCGTTGTCGTCTATAATATGGACACGAGTGTACAACGAAAGGCTTTTTGCTGCCACGCCTCGTTCTGCTTGATTGATCAAAGCTAGTTCCCAAGTGAACAATTCTGATGAAAAGTATTTTAACGTTGGCTTTTCAACAATCCGAAAACAAATTTAGTAGTGATTTTTTTTTAATAACAATATAGTTTATTAATAACAATATATACATATTCCATCATGTCTTTTAACATATAACAATCTAGGCCCCGCTAAGTCTCAATGACTTGTCAGCGGGTTCCAATACATCACAAAAATCTATGACAGCATTTGTATAATACAGATACATTTTCCCAACTAATGCAAGCATACATACACATGCGAACTAGCCTTCAATTGATATTCATATACATTAGTATACCAGTATCTAATACATTTATATACATTTTTTATATTTATATATTGCTTTCAAGGATAATAACATACATTAGAAAAACGGTCACTCGATTTCATTTACCTTCTTTTTCATTTTCCAACAACCAATTAACAGATATTTCAACAACATATTAACAATAATTTTTAACCATTGATCATCAAACATACACTTATTCCTTATTACATACATAAAATACACACATGACTTTTTTTTTTCAATTGTATACCTATGTAAGCATACTGGTACATATATTCAATTATGATATGTAATTTAGAACTTTTTTAAACATTTAATGCAATACATCACATAAATATTTTACCTATCGTTCTTCCAACAACCATTTTTTTATTTTTGTCTTGACTTCATGTCTAGTAGTTAAATCTCGTCTTTTGTTTTAACGGATTCAGGCGAGTTAACGTGAGATGTGGAGTTTTTGCGTGAAGATTTTCACAGCTTCTTTTATCAATGTTGGTGGTGGTTTTCGGGTATTGCTGCGTAGGCAACATTTTCACACTCAACGTTTCGATCCTCCTACTGGGAGCGTTATCAAGATAAACGCTCTTGATAAGGCTCCCAGTAGGATGAGTGAAACGTTGAGTGTGAAAGTGAGATGTGGAGGTTACTAAATAAGGAAATGCACTAGACCAAAGATAAAATTAATGCAGGCCATTTAAATGATGGAATTAAACTATTTGTACGCACGAAAATAATGATAGGAATAGCAATAGCGATTTTTAAAATTAGTGATTCCACAATTGAAATGAATGCAGACCATTTCATGGTCGTACCCAGAATCAAAATTAGGGGAGGCCAAAACTAGCTGTGGTCGTTCAAGTTGTAACTTTTTTACACAGAAAAGGTTAATGAAAGCAAAATTTTAAGGAAATAATGACAGAAATTTATTAGTTTTTATAATTATTTGCTTGAGAATTACTTGTTTCTATTTTAAGTACATGTATTATACTAATATCATTAATTTACTTCAAAAGGAAAATTTGTTCATAACTTTTGTTTTCAACTACATTTATTTTCGCCTCTAGGGGGGGGGCAGTTGCCCCCCCTGCCCCCCACTGGGTACGCTCATAGACCATTTCAATAGTTAAATTAAATTATTTGTGAGAATGCAAATAATTGTAAGAATAGCAATAATAATCATATTTATTTGCGGAGAGATTTTTTTCCATTTAAAAATGGACGATATATTGGATCCTAGGTAGGAGGCTTGCGGAACTTCAGACATTGCATAGAAAGACTTTGAAACTGTATCATGGATTTTAACCATAAATTTCCTGCTGGACAAGTAGCTTTTAAGCAATGAAAGCACAAGTCCAGGAACCCTATATGCTTCAAAATTTTCTGTTAATAATAAGTGATTTATCTTCTTAAAATCCTTTGCAACATCACAATAAACTGTGTCTCCTTGAAAGTGCCCATGTGAAGAAGAGGTAACATAGTATTGGAAGGATAATTAGTCGGTAGAAGTAGACCTACCACTCCTTAATCCATGACGCTCCTCTACTAGAGCATTTTCATATAGTCGTTTAAATGTATCACTAACCAAACCTCCAAAAATAAAGCCAATTCAGACGGGAAAACAATTGGTATATAATTATTAACTATTAATGTGGAAGAGTGCGTTTGTATCTTTTGTAATCTACAATGTTAGCCCTCATCAATATTGGGGAGGATCTGAATTTTTACATTTTCAGTTGAGAGTGGCTTTTGGACCATTGCTTTCTTCGGAAACATGCACAACAAGCATTCCATTTTGACCTGATCACTGTTCGACAAGAAACCTCACGTTGTGTTAATGATCGGCGAAAGTAGTTATGCGAGGGCCATTTTTTCCAGCATCCATTGTTGTCCATAATGTGGTCACGAGTGCACAAGAAAGTGCTTTTTACTGATCTCGTTTTGCTTGATTAATCAAGGTGAGTTGTCAGTTTTTCAAGTGAATATTTCCAATTTTCTGAAACCGAATTAAAAGAGGCGATTAACTTTCGACTTTAAATTCAACATATTCAGGCGATGTATCATGAAAGGTCTTCTTGTTACAAAAGAAACTAATGCACATTTACATAGATTATTTCAATTCGTAAAATCAAAATAGTTGGATTGAAGTTACTTTTACGCATGTAAGTAATCATGTGGAGGGGCGCACATGTTTTATACAACCCAAATATTTATCCTCCCTTTCTGAGGGAAGAGAAGATATTATTTTGAATTTAGAATGGCTTTCGGACCTATTTATTCTTCGGATACTTTCACGACGTGCATTGCTTTTTGGCGTGTTTGCTGTTGGAAAAGAAACCTCACGTTATGAACCACATAGGTTTACTTTCTTGATTCGAGGAAAAACTTTCATAGTGACATCCATATGTTGAGATCATGGTCAGAGGTAATAAAAGTGTAGCATGTACAGCAAAAGTTTTATTTTCCGATTCCGTGGTTCAAAAACGTGAATTACCAAAGGTTAACTATTCTTTACCGTTAATATTGAACTAAGAAGGCAGTGTGCAGCATATTATAGGTCTTGAAACATGTCTTTATCTTCAGCTAGGACAAGCCCAGTAAGAACCTCAATGTTATCGTCTGAAATACCAAATACTGGTACCATAAATGTCTAAAAATAATTACCCTCGAATAAGTAGGTGGCTGTCGAGTAGCGTACAAAGAGAAACTACATCCGTTGTGCGAGTTATAAATACAAGACAAACGAATGAAGTCATGCCGAATGTCATAAAAAATTTGAGTATCTTGCAAGTTGCCAACGTCGACTTCAATAAATTATAACCGAGTTCCACTACCGCAAAACTCAGTGATAGTGTCAGACGTCAATAGTATTTGCTCCCATTACGTTCGGCCTTTACCAAAATTTTAAAATTTTGGTCTCGCGTCGGGCAGTATTATCCAATATAAAAAAATGATCGTTTAGTATTCGTTTATTGCATCCGAAATTGATCCGTTATTGCATCCGAAATCTTGCCATCATTAATCAACTTCCAACGCAAGGCGAATTAGATCCGGAAAATATTTAGAATTTATTCGGCCCACCTTACTGATAAATAATTAGTGACAAACAGTGTGCATAGAGCAGACACCAATGGACTTTGACGTAACTAAACGATAAATTTTTAATTCTCTGAATTCGATTGAATGAGAATATTAACCATTGGATGGAGCGATATTGCATTTGAATTCCATCAATCTGTAGCAAAACTACGAACATTGCTGAAAGCAAGCAAGCATTCGTAGTTTATTGCATATTTGAATGGGGTAGTTTCCATCATCAAAGAAAACGAAAGGCATTGATTGTGATTCGTTAACCACCATTAGCGTATTCATAATATAAAAATTATTTGGTTTTATAAATCCCACCTCAGACGAATGTTCATGGTCAATTTTGAAGTCATTTGAAAAAGGCCAGATTGGCGCCCATGCGATGCCACTCCACGTGACGTCACAGGGGTCCAGATGCTATACGAGTAGTCATAGTTTTATATCGTCTGAGATTACCAATGCATGCATGAGGCACAGAGCTCAGGGAAACCTGTCTTAATAATCACCTATAAAAACTGCCTTTGGTCGGAAAGTTACCTTCGTTTGATAAGGCATTAATATTCCTTATTTAAGCCAAGTGCTACCTGCTAGCAGAGTCTCTGCTACCTGCTAGAAGCCTGCATCGTAGCGGCGCCCATATCCTCGCACTAAAGTGGCCTCAAACAGCAGCAGCCGGAACCAGAATGACGTCACTCGGGCTTTTCCCAGCATCCATAATAAGCCGTGGCATTTTCGCGCGCTTGAAATTTTTCACTTTTCATTTAATTGCGAAAAATAGGTATCGTCATTTAAAAATCTAAAAGTGTGAAATACATACTTTAGGAGTAATCTACTTAATACATACTTCTTTCAATTCAGGCTGTTAAAAAAGTAGGGAACCACCCTATTACGGAAACCTAAGACGATTAACGGAAGCTCACTTGCAGAGGTGTAACTCCTATTTATACGAGGAAACGATAATTCACGCGAAAAAAGGTGGAAAATGATGGATGACCGGACTCAGCTGCTATAAAACAATTTTATTTGCTCCATGAAGTAAATTTAAAATAACTTGCTCATAGATTTTGGGAGTAATATGAAATGTTTTGTGTCTCCCAGATGTTTTCGTCATTCGTGAAAAAGTGAAGATTTAAACGATACGCCGCAAGCAATGGAAATAATACCCTATATCCGTGATAGATCATGATTCAGATGAGCATATCCAAAGCATTTAAGGCTAAATTATGAGGAGCAGTATATGAAACAGTCGGTAATACTTCAGCATTGCCCACAATTATGTAATGCAGAAACAAAAACTTAGTGCAGAACCAAAGCGTTCAATAAAATGTTCGGCAATAAATATACTAAGCTTTACCTATCTTTTCTTCAAAAACGAGTATTGTTGCATAAAAGGGTAGTTTCCTACTTTATTTTTATTGCCTAAATCGAAAGATACATATTATAACTCATAGATTACGTATTTCACGCTTTTATATTTTTAAATGGCGATATCTATTTTTCGCGATGAAATGAAAAGTGAAAATTTTCAAGCGCGCGAAAACGCGACGGCTAAGCATGAATGCTAGGAAAACTCAGTGTGACGTCAGTCTGGTTCCCGCTGCCGCATTGAGAGGTGACCTTGCGGCGAGGCTGATATGATGCACGCTGCTAGCAGGTAGCGGAGTACCCTGCTAGCAGGTAGCGCTTGGCTTAAATAAGGATTATTAATACCCTATCAAACGAAGGAAACTTTCCGACCTTAGGCAGTTTTAATAGGCGGTTATAAAGAGGTGTTTCCCTGAAGTCTGTGCCTCATGCATGCATTGGTAATCTCAGACGATGTAAAACTCCTATCTACTCGTATAGAAACTAGGTCCCTGTGACGTCACGTGGAGTGGCATCGCATGGGCGCCAATCTGGCCTTTTTCAAATGAGGTTAAAATTGACCATTGCCATTCGTCTAAACTGGGATTTCTAAAACCAAATAATTTGTATATTATGAATACACCAATAGTGGGTGACGTATTGCAATCAATGCCTTTCGTTTTCTTTGATGAAGGAAACTACCCTATTATTATATAGATCATTCGAGAACGAAACCGTGAAAAATATGCTCCTTTACAAAAATTAATTTATTGTAACTTACACGTATAGTATGGGATTTGCAAGAGGCGACCGACAGTTAAAGCCATTGGCGCAAGGTTGGGGAAGGAAGAGTGGGAGAGAAACCTTGTCATTGGCATTGGCCCTCTCTAATTGGAAAGCACCCGGGGGACCCCATCCTAACGTCCTATCCGACGGACGGTGTGTTGCGCTTGAAGTATCATCCATACAATACGTAAGCAGGGACCTCTCTGAAAATTCTCTGCTGCCGCTGGGATTGGAACACCGGCCAACGGTGTGAGAAGCCAACACACTGGCCACCACACCAACCTGATCTCCTTAGGGACCCGGAATTTCGATCAAAATGGCAGTGAGCGACCTGGTGGTCAGTGACCTTACGGTGGAAACGTTTCATACATAACTCGATGAATTTGTGGAAAAAGTACCAACTCTCATTTTCATTGAGTCCATGGTTCGAATCCCGGTCCAGGGGATGTTTTCTCCTGGCAATTCTTGTAAATTTCACCGATTAAAATCGAAAATCGTGTTTTAAATGCCAAAGATCGAGGAAATTGAGATCAATCGATCGAGTTTCGATCAAAGCTTACTTTATCGACTTCGATTTTGCCAATTCGTTTGATCTCAACAGCGACACTATCGGCCTTAAGGATTTTGAATGCATAATTAAGATGTTTTTGTACAATTTCCTATTAAAGAAGAACCATATATATTTTCGATTAATCGATCTTTAGCTCCAAATTCCGATTTTTGTTGAAAAGTCGAGCTTTTACTTTCGATTAAAAATCGATAGCTCGAAAAATCGATTATGACAGACATTTTTCCACGAAAAATACAGAAGAGTATCCTCAAGTCGGCGTCTAAATGTCTTGTCACCCACCGCACATTTAAAATGGGTTTACAAAACTCGCCACTCGTGTCTCTGACGGACAAATGTATCCGTGTTTCACGGGAAAATAATGTATAATTTGCTGTATTTACTAAAATTTGTCTGCATTATGCTGTGATCTATCAAATTCATTACTTTTAAATGCTATTCCTCGCAATAACTAACATTATAGTGCAAAATATTGGGGAAAAAAGTGGATCGCATTGCACTCATCACCGCGCCGCGGACATTTTTGAAAGCCGATTAACCCTTTATAACCCAATGCTGATTCTAAGTAACATCAAAAATGTTTATACTATCAGCTCTATTTAGGATATATCTAAACTAAATATTATTTTGTAGTGTAAATTTTAATGACGAAATATTTAGCTGCCAGGATAGTTATCATTGAGCGTAACGATTTCAAGTTTTCAAAATGAAAAATCTTGAAATTTGATTTCTCCCAGAAACGGATCCGGGTTAGAAAGGGTTAAAATGCTACCGAAGTGGCAACAGAAATCAGCCTTCCATGGGATGGAATCGGTCATCCTCCATACAGTCCCCTCACATTTTTCCATCACTAGTCGTATCCCGGGGATAAGTACTGAGTCTCGTATAGAAGTCACAGTCTGGTGCGAGGCAAGGCAGCTCCTGGGTCAGCTCTTAATATTCGCCCACGCCATGAGACCGCGAAGTGACGGGCCGGATCCACACATCGGCACACGCCCTCCACTCGCTTTTCGGAGTGAGCTCGCGATATAAGCAGGCCGCGGCGAGCCAGCGCGTGAAAGTAGCAATGCTGGTCGTAAACACAAATAAGGAAAGGCCTGACTGAGACGAATCGGAAATTTTATCGGTCCTTTTGGATTAATCCCACCTAGAGGTTTTTTTCCCCTCTAGAATTTCCTGTGTGTAACTCGCCCGGTATCTATCTGGGCTGTTTTGCCAGGACATAGCTGCATCACCGCCATTCAGTCGAGAATAAAAAGGAGCGCTTACAATTACGGGGTATAAAATGCTTAAAATTTGAACAGCTGTTAGTGTACCGCCGCATATAATTCAATTGAATACATATCTCAATGACATCGATAAGCAACAATAACGTCTATCAATAAGATTCGAAGATTGCTCGGAGTGCAAAAACGTTTAAAAGATTGCAAACAAGAAAGCATGAGATAAGTACGATTAAATTCATTAAAAGTTTTTTCCACAAGAACTTTCAACGATATTTTCGTCGTGAGGTCAAGTTAAATTATTATTTTCAATTTATTTATGACTAACGATCAATTAAAACTTAATAATGATCGATTTTAGAATGTCTGTTTAGCATTAGCCGTAACTTGATACAATGGTAACCTTAACTTGAGAGTAATAGGACGCTTAAGTAATGAAACGTTTGCAATAATAACAGTTAATTTAATTTCAGGCCCGTAAATGGTGTAATATGTCAGTATCGCTTTTCAAGCACCGAAACATCAAAGTAAAGATTTTAAACCCGCCTTAAATATAGAGAATCGTAAAAAACCGTAACTATTAACCACAATAAATATACAACTCTCCTCTGAAATCATGTGAATGGAAATTTTTCTGGGTGTACAGCATTTTATATTTTCTTGATATTGTGAACAAATGTTATTTTTTTTTAATTTGGGAGCATCTTCATAGCGTTTTTTAAATAGATCAAATATTACACCAGTATCAACCAGTGAAATCTATATACGCCACGTAACATTTTTTTTACAAAATCTCGGATAAATAGAAGGAAAATCTATGCACTTCGTCACAGCAGAACTCCTCATTTACATAGACACCATAAAGAATAACTTCACACTGGATAAACAATTACAGGGTTGCAAAGCCGGCGTTAATTATAGAAAATCTTTAATAAATTTCAACAATTTACCAATTAGATAATACAACCACAAGCTTACCTCGTGCGGATGCAAATATTTCTGAGTTATAATAATTTTTACTTTCTTTAGAGGGGATCGGGTTGGTGTGGTGGCTAGAGTGTTGGCTTTCCACCCGGTGGGCTCGGGTTCAAATCCCGGCAGCGGCAGATAATTTTCAGAGACTGCCCGATCCCTGCTTGAATGTTGTGTGGAGGACATTTGAAGTGCAACACTCCGTCCGTCGGATGGGAAGTTAAGCCGTGGTCCCCTTGGCGCCTTTCGTTAAGAGCAGGCTAATGCCGGCGCCGGGTTTCTCTCCATCCTCCCTTACCTACCCTTTCCTCATGGCGCAAATGACCTCAGCTGTCGGTCGGCTCCTCCAAATACCATACCATACTTTTTTTAGATTTTGAGCGTGCGCTATAAAAAAAAATGTTGGAAACACCTCCATAAACTGTTTCGCAAGTGTAAAGAAAATGATACCAGCATCAAGCAGTGAGACCTATCTTCGCAAAACAACTTAATTTTTTGTGAACTCTTGAATAAATAAACGGAAAATATATGCACTATGATACGAGCAGTACTGTTTATTCGTCGAGATTCCTTTAACTCATCCTAACCCAATTCTGCTTCTAAGTAACATCGAAAATGTATATATATTTTCAGCTCTATACAGGAAAGATATAAACTACGCGTTCTGTTTGCGTGGCCAGGAATTTCGTTCGGGGGGGGGTCCAAAACCAGGGGGGGGAATTTTTGAAAAACGAAAAATTTAGAGAAATGTTTTGTTAATTAATGATTTTTCAATATTGTTTTATTTTATGAAGGAAAAATAATTGTGTTTTTATATGTCAGGGGGAGAGGGGTCCAGACCTCTCCCTAGCCACTGACGCGTCCTCTTGAGCTGTAAAGTTTAATGGCAAAATATGTAGCTGGCATAATAAAAGGGTGGTTTCCTTTTATTTTTTTATTGCCTAAATCGAAAGATTATTACTCGTGGAGTACGTATTTGACGCTTTTAGATTTTTAAATGACGATATCTATTTTTCGCGATAAAACGAAAAGTGAAAATTTTCAAGCGCGCGGAATCGCGACGGCTAAGTAGGAATGCTGGGAAAAGTCCGTGTGACGTATTTCTCTTTCCAGCTGTGGCCGTGTGAGGTGACCTTGGGGCGAGGCTCTGAGCGCTGATACGATGCAGGCTGCTAGCAGGTAGCAGAGTTCGCAATCAATGCATTTCGTTTTCCTCGATGAAGGAAACTACCCTATTATGATTGAGTAGAAAGTTTTCACATTTAAAAAAAACGAGAAGTCTAAAATTTAATTTCTTCCCGAAGCAGCTCAGGTTTAGAATGAGTTAAGAAAATTCTAGTATTGGATAAACAATTATTGAACAGTACAATCTAGGAAAGAGAATGGAAATAATATAAATAATATATAATAATTACAAATAAATTGTTTTATTACTCCAAAAAAATAAAAAGTACAGAATAGAATTAATTACATAAAACGGAGTAACTTTAGGTAGCCATTAAGGACAACCTGTTTTATGGCTACCATCATTGACATAGGGTCATACTGACAAAGAAACATTTTAGGCACGGCATTTGAATTGAAGTAAGTACGTACATGTATTGCATGGTATTATATCATAGAAAAATATCCTCCATACTTTTCATTCTAAACATCCAAGACTGTATATATTTCATAATTGCGTTATTATTTTTTGCTTTCAGACATGAAACAGGTAATAAGTTATACACTTTTGGGCTTATAAATAAGAAACAACGTTAATACAGCGTAAGGTTAGGTCTTGGTAAAGTAATACGTGATGTCTTTATGGTAAATCTTTATAGTATCTCTAGGTAAAGTAATCGTAATATATCTTTACAAGAGCCCGCGGAGATGAAGAGAAATTTCATTGGCAGTCACAGTCACAGTGCGTGCGGAGAGAGTCAAGCTAGTGAGCCGTGAAGAGTGATGACGAGAAATGGGAGCAATTCGAAATGGATTGCAAAATTACGGCATTGAACATCGTCGTCCAGTTGAGGATTTCAACACTGATTTCCGGAGACGGACACGGCTGCTCTTCTCCCGTCAAAAAGATTTCTATTCTTGGATCCATCACGCAAAAGTCGAACGGCTGACAGTAAACGCGTTTTCCCTTTCACTATAGGGTATGATTTGAAACCTTTGATCATTTCGCCGAGCTTTGAACGACAACTTAGGCTCAACAGGTTGGACTAGTTAAAGATGCTTCTTCCTGAAACACTCGGGATCATGTTTTTGAATGTACTTTCGTATTCATTTGAGGAACAAACAAGCATTGCGTTTTATACCAAAGTGTAGGAAGAATGGAGGAGAAAGTCTATGAGATAAACTCTCGCATCTAGGGCTATTACCTCATTAACCAAATTCTGAATCGCTAGGCCGCCACGCTTCTCTGTGTAGCTCATGAGAAGCATTAATATCATCCACGTTATCGTCTTTTGTCACGAAAAAGCTATCATCGCTATGGCCATTAATATTTTTATTGGCAACATTGCGATCAAAAACATTATTGTCATCAACATTGTTGCCATCGACAATGTTGTCGTCAGCTCAGTCAAAATCAAAACTGTTATCGAAACATTCATGTCATTGATACTGTTGCTATCGACATCTCTGTTATTGGCACTGCTGTTTTTCATATTTCTGTGATTGGCATTGTTGTCAATGACAATGTTGCCATCGACATTTCTTTTATTGGCATTGCAGTCTTTGATAGTGTTGTCTTTGACATGTTTGTCTTTGACGTTGTTGTCATCGACTGTTATAACTGCCATTGACTTAGATCTGATCGAACTTATCGCCATACATATAGTTGACATCGGCATAGCTGCAATTAATTGCTATCAACAGTATTGTCAACATCAACATCGCTGTCATAGCTATAGTGTTATCATCATTGTTGTAATTAGTATTGATGCCCACTGCATTGTTGCCAATAACCCGGCCATCACCTCGGTCGTCTGGGTCACCAGGCTGTCATCAGCATTGTTGCCACTGACAATGTCGTCGTCATTACAGTTACTATCAAAATTGTTATCAAAAACATCGTTGCCTTTGACATTATTGCCATCAAAATTTCAGTCATTGACACTATGTGATCGACCTTATTGCCATGCATATAGTTGCTATCGGTACTGTTGCAATCAATTGTTAACATTAATATTGTCGCCATCAACATCGCTGTCATAGCTATAGTATTATGATCATTGTTGCCATCGACATTTAGGTCAATGATATTACCGTCATCTACCTCATTGTCATGCTGTCATCGGTATTCAATTGTTATCAGCAATGTTGTCGCCATCAACATAGCTGTCATGGCTATGGCGCTATCATCATTGTTGCCATCCGCATTCATGACCCCAGAATTGTTGACAACAACCCTACCATCACCATTGTCGCCTAGGTCGGCAGCAGGATGGTCACCCCCCTCCGCCCACCGTCCACCCTCACGCAGCAGCCCTTTCGCTCCGTCCACCAAAAGCCGCTCTGACTCAATCGCGGATCGCACGCGCGAACAATGGGAGCCGTCCGTGATGGAGCCGCCGACCACCCACTCCCGCCACCACCACCCGGCAGAGAAGGGGGAGAGAGTCGCGCGCGCCACGCCCACTGGGCGCCCCAGTGCTGCGGCCCGCCCCTCCGAGGGCGAGGCGGGGCGCGCCCTCCCCGCCCCACCCCGCCGCTCTCTCGGACATCCCGGGCGGCCTCCGCACTCTCTCATTTGCCGCTCACCGCCCCAACGTGCGGCTTCTCGCCTCCAGCCAAGACCAAGCCGCCGCCGCTCGCAAAGACAAACCCCCTTGCCGCGGCGCCGAACACATCCGAACGAGACCACCTCTCATAGAGACCTCTCTCATCTTCAAGACCCCCTTCTCCGCGGCTGCCGGACCTCGTGTTTCGTGTGCCCCGTGACTCTACCAGCACAACCGGACGGTGACCCGTGATATTTTGGTGCCTCAAGTTGTATCTTGGTTGTTGTTGTTTACCGATCTTGGAACAACCGAACAGTGTGATTGAGCAGTGACAGTTGCGTTTGCTGTTGGGTTTTTTTAAATTTGTTGTTGTGATAGCTGTCGGATCGGTGAGACCCGTTGTTGATACACTGACATAACTCGTGGAAGACCGTTCCAGTCGGTCTATCCGGTGTGCCTCTGAGGAAGTGGTGATGTGAAATAGTTACTAGTTACCCAGGAAGGACAGAGCTGACAGTCCCCTACCGAGAGACAGCCTGCTTCTTTCCTTCTGCAGTGAGGAGTATTCTTGAGGAGAGACTCAAGTAAGTGAAGACTTTAAATTTTTCATCGAACACCTCGTTTTCTTCATGTCCTCCTCCCCTGTGCCGTCAATCGGGGTCTTCTTATCCTATGCTACCTACTGGTGTCCCCTTATTGGCTCCTCTGGGGTAGGGTTTGCTATCATTTTTAATTCCGTCAGCCAAAGATCATTTATTTTTTACCGAACTTTGAGTACTATTTCTGGTTGCCGCCCACTTTTCTAACAGTTCGGAACGGAGAAGAAATGCTCTCACCGACACTCTTGGTAATTTTGCATAAAATATTTCGTTTTCAAATAAGACTAGTGCAAATTTTCTCCAATTGTCACGACGACACCAAGTAGGGCCTTCATTAGTCTAGCTTAACCCTTCGAGATATGTCTGGTTTCTGGTATTGATCGGAGTGTCTGTCAAATGGGGCCCTTACCTTACGGTCTCCTATTCTGCAGCAGTACCTCCAGAGGGCCGTCGCCCTAGCTAGCGTCCATGGGGTTGGTCCCGTCTGCAGCGAGGGTTCTGTCAGGGACACCAGTCGGGGGCTTCGCGTCTCCCTTCGCGACAACGGCCGCTCTTCCGCGGCCCCCACGCCCCTTCGCGGATGCCCCTTCCTCCCACGCCTCCCCCCGGGGGGGCGGCGGCACCCTGGCGGCGACACCCACTCCACCCCAATGCATGCACGATGAAAGAAAACGGATAAAAACCTTTGGGCCGTTTGACGAGTCGTCCCTCCCAACCACCCCGACCGGCGAGGCGGGATGTCGCCCCGCGTCCGCGGGAGGCCCCCCGGGGGCGGAGGATGACCGCACCCCCGCGGTACAGGGGGTGTGGGGAGGGAGGGGTCCGCGAGGCTGCACAGAGGATCAGTATTGTGCTTGGCCGCCGTGCGCCTCCCGAACCGCTCCCCCAGCGCATCCAAAAGGCCTACGAGCAGTGGCGACGCTACTTTGGGCAGTTCAAGGGCCCCAAATGGTTTAAGGGTGCCCCAGATTTGTAAGCATAAAATTCGCATAGGTTCGTACTCAATGACTTAACCCACAAGATTTTTTGGATCGGTGCGGGTAAACCTCGCCCCATACTAATCCACAGACGAGTTGAATTCAATCGATTCGGCTTTTACTTTGTGAAAATCCATGTTGAAATGAAAATACACGACCCTGGTAACTTTTCACTGGAAAATTATTTATTGGTACGACGCGTTTCCACGCTGAGGCGTCATGCTTGTATGTTGTGTACTTGAGTATGACGCCTCAGCGTCGAAACGCGTCGTACAAATAAATAAATAATTTTCCAGAGAAAAGTTACGGTTACGGTCCAGGGTTGTGTATTTTCTTTTCACAGACAAGTTAATTTTACGCATTCTGGGAAGGGGGTTACTATCTTTACCTGGGACACTTTTTGCTTCGGGGATTTTCCCTTAGCTGCACAAAGGATTCACCTAAGATGGCATAGAATCCGCGATACTCAGATCAGTACCCTAGCGTAGAAGTACCCTAACTACTTTATATAGATTATACGGAAGTAGGAGATTATTAGTCACCCAGTAATCCAATTTAAGGGTTGGTTTGGCGAGGGGAGGGTAGAGCTAAGCCACAAGCGTGTGGATTGTTATTCACTCACAGGGTAGGGGGACTAGTTCCTTTCTCTATGCAACCACGCACCTCGAGGAACTTAGAGGCGTGCGAAGTCTTTGCCCGGGACTCGATCCCGGGACCCTTGAAACAGAACCCCAACACTCTAAAGGGTTATCACGTTTCCCATTAAGATTATGCGGAATTTTACTGATTTTGTTGATACTAGTGGTGTCTTATTTTAAACTGTATTTACTTGAAATGTTGGATTCCAGGAGGATATATGAGGTACCAATGTGCTCATCTGCCCAGGGTTTTTTAGGGGTTAATATGTGAAATTTAAACTTGAAGGTCATGCGGAAATTTACTAATTGAGTCAGAATTTACTGATTGAGTTGAGGCTACTGTACGTACATTATTACTTAAAGGGTATCACAGTGCGTATTGAATATTGGATTCCAAGAGGCATATTAATGACTCCCTCTTCGTTTCTTTGCACCGGAGCTCAAGCTACGCCACTGCCCTTAAGCCACGTCCAGCTGTCCCGTCGATTGACGATATAGCTTGGATGGATTTCCGTGACAACAGAGTGTAAATCAGATCATAGAATGTCCACATTTCTTGCCAAATTGAAGTTAAACCCTTAGAAAAAAAATTATTTAATAATATATGATTTTTTTTAACAACCTCACTCACTCATAGTCTCCTGATTTTCACTTTGAATAGTTGAGGGTCGAGCTCTCCCCGCAGTAAGTCAAAGGCTTGAGATTTTCGCACACTCAGGGTGATGAGGGGCATTACTTTCCCGGGGCCACCTTGCACCGTTAGAGTAGTATCAGAAGGTAATCTAACACCTAATTGATCTTTATTCAATTGTAAACGATGAATAATTTCTAAAACTGGAAGTGCTATTTACTACTACTTCAAATCCTTCAATTTTATCGATTACCAAATATCATATTCACTCACCAAGTTTTCTCACATATTGAGGTTATAATCTCAACTGCTTATAGTAGATGTTGATAACTGGAATTAGAATAGTAACAACTAGGAGTCTGAAATAGCCATTCAACTATTTTTAGCATTAATTTTTCTTAAGGAACGGAAGGGAACAGAAATTATTTTTGCTTATTTGCGATACTAACTATGCATAAAATGGGGTAATTTACCCTCTATTTAGGCATCATTTCGCCAAAACTATAATTTTATCAATTAAAATGTCAGGAACTGAGCTATCCAAGAGTGATTTTTTTCAACCTCCCGTCACGCGAGTGTTGATTGGCGTGGAAATCAGTAGGATGCCATACAATACACTTCCAGTGTATTTATGAAATTGCCAATGCCGCGCGTGACACAAAGACATGGCATTTTTTTCGATACATTTTTTTGGCCAACAGAAACTCATAGGTGTCGCGAATGCCCTCATCCTTCCTCACAGGTGGGAGGCATTTATAAAGAGGATATTGAAAAGATCGCCCATCGATTTGAAGGATAATTCCATACTCTCGGAAACTCTAAGTTTGGTTTAAATTTACAAATGTAAGCAAACTTTGCACACAAATATTTTTAATAAATTGTAAAATGATGAAAAATTTTCTATGCTAAAACTTATATGAGTCTTCGGAGGTTGAAAAGATTATCCTCGTACAGAGTAAAGGGCTTTAATCTGCACCATTAGGGGATACGACATAAAGATGCACATTTTCGTGAGTTTCTATGTGTTGGTATAATTATCTGCTATCATTCTTGGAGATGTAGGACACACTTCTTTTTATGATATCGAAGTATTACTGAAATGCGCTAAATTTCACTCATATCATTAAGACTGAGAACTGACTGAGTTTGAACTTGGTCAAAAGGTGTTAATCCTCTCAATTAGTTTTTTATTTATCTTGTGATTTCCCGAAAAGAAGAGTCTTTATACTTTTAGTGAGGAAAATCTTATGGGCTTCAAGGAGAACTGGCGTTTACGTAAACGAAATACTTAGAGCTTCTGAACAAGTATGAGGCTATTTTCATTGAACAGCATTAAAAGTGATAGGCGAGGAAAACTATGGTGATCCATTCGATATTTGTGTCATTCGCTCTTTTTCATTTTATTCACTTAATAAGATTAATGTTACGCTCTTTCCACCACGTATACTTAAACGTAATAAATTTTATTATCCATCGTGATATTGCCATTTCTTCAAAGCTACTGAAAATACTGATTGCTATGTTGTTATAGTCTCCCTTGATTTTTTCTCTCGTCTAGATTATAAAATACCGATCATTTACAATATGAATTTAAAATGCGCAAGTAATCGATACCTTTTTTAATTGATTAATATAACCTTTTAATTGCAAAATTGATTTATTCAACTTTTTCTTTGCAAAACCTTTTAGACTCTCCGATTTATTCACTTCCGTAAAATTTGTCATAAAAATTAAATTAACCATTATCAATTGAAGAGTGAAGAAACCAAGAAAGAAAAATAACTTCGAATTTGCTATTTTCAGCTGATTTGAAGAGAAGGGAATCTCTACGGCTATTAAAATTTATTACAACGCATAAAATAGTTATAAATATTTATTTTATCCATATTTTCAGAAGATATGAAAGAGATAGTAAATCACAAACGTAAAATAATTTTTTCAACTTATATAAGACAGTCACAACTATTCAATTGATTCAGATCTTAATTTTTGTGTACGTGGTGCAGAAGGGAACACCAACGTCCAATCTTCCGGTCGGAAGCGCCTCGGAGATAGCATTTGTTCTCCCTTTCCATCTTTCGAATTCGAAATCGGAGCGATGAGATGATCCACCGTCGTCACATTCGCAGGTGAATGCGAGCTAAACTGCCCGTCGAAAGTGGTCGTGGAGACGGAGCGAGTTGGATTCCGGACCAAGGAAGATGGTTGAGCAGTGCGGAGTGAAATCGGTGAATTGGGATAGGCGTCCCACTGGGTGCCAGCCTCTCTTCCGTCGAAAATGAAAACACTCGCGTGGAGAGAAGGGCCACCGCCCCCTCCTCCTCCTCCTCCTCCCCCTCGCCGCCTCCTCCGCCAACCACCCCACCCCACCGCCCCATCGCAAAGGAGAGCCTCGCACCATCCATGTCCAGCGAATAAAAATAGCACGGTGGAACGAAGTATTAGACTCCTTATAAAATATGCCGCAGAAGAACGGAGATAAAATGGATAAACCGTGTATGTAAGGGGGAAGTGCTAAGATGAGTGGAAAGAAAAGAGAAGCCTCCTAAAAACCTTGAGCAGAAGACTTAGTTGGCCACATTATGAGGCATGATAGCCTGCTGAAAACAATAGTAGATGGGCAAACGGATTAAGGGCTCAAGGGGAGCCCCCTAGGGATACAACACACCGGGGTCGGGAACCAAATCAGAGACGGCGTTCGACTGTGGCACTAGAAGCAAAGAGTATGAGGGTTCAGGGCGAACCCCTCGAGGATACAACCATGGATACAACACACCGGGGCCGGGAACCAAATCAGAGACTTATACGCCCGATCACCCGGGGAGGGGGAGGAGAGGAAGGAAAAAGGAAAGAGGCGCCGCCGCGATAGGAGCCCGTCGACGCCTCTGGGGTAGGGTAGGTTCGGTAGGGATGGGATGGGGAAAAACACCTCAACGCTATAGAAGGGAAGAGGGCCCAACTATACAGCGAAACCAGGCAAAGCCATCAATGTGCCAGCGGTTTTAGAGGATTTTCCTATGAGGAAGAAAAATCCATCGATCAAATTGCTAGATAGTAGATGGGCAGTTGAAAGGGAAGAATGGTAAGCGACGGGCCCGAATGAGTTACATAGGACAGGTTATAAAGGATGTAAAAGAGAGGAAATATGTCGCTATGAAAAGACTAGCGGATAGGATGGAGAGCTGCGTCAAACCAATCTTAAACAAATATAGCAACATTTTTTGCTGTGAATGCAAAATTATCAATTTTCTTGCGCGAGAATGTTTACACAACGTCTAAGAATCGGTATAAACTAATACTGTAATTTTTAAACAATATTAAATGTTTAAACAAATATAGCAACAATTTGTGCTGCTATTGCAAAATTAACAACTTTAACGTGCAAGATTGTTCAAGGCTTATTGACTAATGATGATAAATTATGACAGAAATAGTTTTAACATAAACCTTATATTGGTTATATCTTCTCAGACGTGTTCGTAGATATACCTGATGATAGAGACGAAGAATAACATACTTCAGTCCATACCCCTTGCATCAAAACAGACATTGCATTGCATTTCCTAAGTTTGGTATACTTCAGCACTCCATTCCGTCGTATCCCAAGCTAGTGCACCTTTCTGCTTTACGGCTCAATGCGGCTGCTATTATGACTCTTCTTCCTCATATACTTCTTAATCTGTCCGACGTTCTTTTCTCTTGTTCTTCTTCTGTGGACTATTCCACCATTTTTTCCTTTAATTATATTTCACACGTTTCTGTCGTGTCTTATTTTGTTGCCAATCCACCGTGTTCTTCTTTGTCGTGCTGTGATTCATAGTGTCTTTTCTCCTCCTATTCTTCTAAGTACCTCCACATTTCACACCTTATCCGTCTATTTTATCGTCAGCACCATGTCTCGAAGGTCTTCACACTCCTCAGTAGTTTACTATTTTTAATATATTACCCGCTGCATGAGTTTTAATTTTACTTCGCGGGAGTTTTGCGCTCATTTAGACTCATTCGGCCCCTCAGACCGAGCGCAACCACTCGTATCTTTAATTTATCCTATACAGGATAGGAAACATAATGAAAGATACACTGTTGTATGTTCCACGGAGTATTGCTTGACCGACCCAGGTTTCGATAGTACACTATGTCATATGGTTGGAAGGAAATTACTTTGCTTTTCTACAAAGCAAAGTAATTTCCTTCCAACCATATAATGGAATTCTACAAAGTAAAGGCCTCAACAATTCAGTGCATCAGTACACTATGTCATTTTCAAAGGTGACATAGTGTAATGTCGAAGCCTGTATCCGTCAAGTAAACTTCTGTGGAGCGTACAACAGTGCATCTTTTATTATGCTTCCTGTCACCAACCCAGTGAGAAATGGGTGGTGGAATCCACGTGGAACCCACGTGGAGAATTAACGTGGATACCACGTGTTTTTGGTCGTGGAATCAACGTGGAACCCACGTGGAAATTTGGTGGAAAAATTAAAACAGCAGTTGGTGCTGTCCTAAAACCATTAAAACCTCAACCACTCTATATCTAAACCTTCTATATATGTGTCTACGATTTTTCATGTGCTCTCATGGCTGCCTTTCCACGAATTATATAAAAATAGAATGTGCGATACATTTTCACATAACTAGCGTGGTTTCAGGATGATAAATGACGCAATGTCACCAGAGAGTTAAGTTCCACAAATTAGAAATTCTGTTTAAAATTTTATGATAATCACCACAAATCCACTTGAAATCAACGTGGATTCCACGTGGGTCCAACCACTCAATATCCACCACCACCAAATATCCAGCACTCAACGTGGATTCCACGTGGGTTCAACGTGGATTCCACCACCCATTTCTCACTGGGAAGTTCCACCAAATATCGCCATCAAGTATTAAGTTGATATACAAGATAGCTTGCTATAAATATGGCATTTGATTACTAATGATAATGTGAAATCATTTTGATATCCACAATTTGGTTGCTTTTTTTAACCAATCAGCTATAACAATGTTATAAACAGTACCTTTTATCTCGAGTTCACAGTGTTTTGGCGTCAATTAGATAGAATTGAATAAAAATCTGCGATGAAAATGAGCTTTAAATATTGAAAAACTTTTAATGGAGCCCGCTGACGCCACCAGGGTAGTAATAGGAACAGAAGGGAAAAGATGGAAGATGCCCTCGCAGCCATCAGGGCAAAGCGAGCTACCACTAGCGAAACCAGGTTTACTATCCCAAGAGAAATGGTCTATCATCCTATGAAGAGAATGATCCAGATATTATTCTCTAGATTCGCATATCATCAATGGTCACGCACGGTTGTCAGTGGCCAACTACATCCGATGCCGTTGGAGGTCAATGGTACTAGAGGCACCAATGAGGACCCAAGGAGGGTCCTTAGAAGGTTACAACGCACCGGGGCCGGGACCCAGTACTACAACTGATACGCCCGCGCTCCCTGGGAGGGGTACGGAAGGGAGGGAAAAAGGAAAGAGGCGCCGCCGCGATAAGGAGCCCGACGCCGCCTCTAGGTTAGGAATACGAGTGGCAGGGTAGGATAGGGAATACCATCGCCGCTATGAAAGCGACCGTGGCCCTATAATAGGGAAACCATAATTTGTTATGCCAACGATTTTGGAAGATTTTTTTATAGAAGAGAAAAATCCAAGCATCAAATCGTTGGATTATGAACCGTCCGTGGTCTAACCGTAGCCTATGGCTACGGCGTTCGACTGTGGTACTAGAAGCAAAGAGTATGAGGGTTCAGGGCGAACCCCCCGAGGATACAACACACCGGGGCCGGGAACCAAGCCAGTGGCTTATACGCCCGATCACCCGGGGAGGGGGAGGAGAGGAAGGGAAAAGGAATGAGGCGCCGCCGCGATAGGAGCCCGACGACGCCTCTGGGAGAGGAAAAGTGCGGAAGGAACGGGAGAGGGAAAAACACCTCAACGCTATAGAAACGAAGAGGGCCCTACTATTAGCGAAACCAGGCATGCCAGGCATGTTCTAACGATCTTGGGGGATTATTCTATGTGGAAGAATAATCCAACGATCAGATCGTTAGATAGGTACTAGAAGCAGTAGGCGCAGCTAGGCATCCGGGATTTCCTCCGCGTCGTCATGAAGATGAATCGACTCGGAGGAAACACCCGGAAACCTAGTTACGCCTTTTGCAGCACTCCGCGTAAGCCTCCATCAACGGTACTAGAGGCCTGCCTGACAACCCTTTAACGAGAACAATCCTTTCAAATTATTTGTCAGGTAACACATTTATTAAATCAAAATTTTAAACCTTGTATATCCTCCATCATCGTCTAGGCGTTCCCAGTGGTAAATGCCAGAGAATTCCACGGCGTAACGCCCACCCGTTTGATGAGAGGATATCTGGCGAAGACACCCTTCCAGGTGGGTGCGGTACCCAGCAGCACCTTCAGTAGTGATAAATCGCTCCGTCTAGAGGATCTTATGCCCTTAACTCTTCGGATCCTTGCTGAAAGTGGGAGTTGTGTTGATGCCGGGGAGACCGCTACAGAGAGGGTTAATTGGCTTCGCGGAGCGACACTTTATTTCTTCACCTCGCTAATTTCACTCGGCTCCCTCGATCACTCGATAAATCGAAGCCGCAGTCAATGCGATAGCGATTTTCTTCATCGATTGCATCCATTAAGCACTATACTCCTGCGGTCTTAAGTCAATGGACTGTGTATGGCCACTCAATTCACATTTAATTACTCCATAACCAATTGCTACTTGAATTTTAACTGCTAATATCGTCAATGGTTATAAATTGAAGCCGTAATAATTAAGTAACACAATTTCATTCGGTGAAGTTTTGCACAGTCATCAAAGATAATTAAGCCATCACTTATTGAGTGTATATGATATGCTATCTAATATCCACTCATAGAAATACATCCAGGTAACAGCTGTAGTAGCCTCGAAAATTAATAAAATATGAATCCTACATTAAAGTAATATACTATATCTATCCAATATTTAAGAAAATAAAAAGGATAAATAATAACTATGCGGCCTGTTCTTCAATTAAAGGAAACTAGTGAAGGAATTAATTTCACCATATTCTTATCTTTGTCCAGCATACGAAACTCAGGGACGAATTTTACGATAGAAGATTCTCCAGCCGGCGACCATATGAGCTTTTACCCACCGTGAATTTTAATTTTTTTACAAAAGCCGTACAGTTAGGAATATCAACCAAACTTTATACTCGAGACGGTATATTCAATTGAATTCATAGCCTATCAACAATATGCCTTGGGAGTGCAAATATATTATTGCTAGCACCGGGAATAAATTGTTCGCTCATAATTGATTGCCGCACTGCGAAAATGTTTGAAGATCGATTAAAAGGCGATCAAATTCGATTATTGGACAGATTTGGACCTCCTCTAAGCAGTCACCTTGACGTTGGACAGGGACGGATTTTTTTGGGGGAGGGGCTAATACCAAACTAATAGGATACCCAAGGGGAGGTTCTAAGGAATTTACACTGGGTAGAATGGTAATTTTTCCGACCCCCACTACTGCTGGAATTTTAACCCCCAACTGTTCCCCATCCTGGATCCGCCACTGACGTCGGATATGATAGCACCAAGTGTGAACGACCCCATGAGGTTAACATTTTGACGGAAATGAAATGTAACAAACATTATGAGGATTGCAGAATGCCAACCTCATGATTTAAGTACTCCAACAGAATGTATTTTTTAATTATCACATTTTTTGATACGCTTTGTCAAACTTGGTCACTTCTAAATATCGAATTAATGGATCTTTCATCATAATCATGTAACTACTCCAAAACATTGCGTCACGAAATAATGGCATAATATATTTTTACCTCAATGCTCAATAATCACTCAGTTATAATAATCCTAGTTTGAAGTTATCTGCAGTGGAGACGTTAAGGAAATGTAATCGGTTAAGAAAGTTTTTTTTATCGCTCAGTTGGCCTCCATGAGTGAACATTGAAGACTGCCCTACTAGATGTTTAGCAATAAAGATGATGTGAATCTCTTCAAATGGGCTTGAGCCGTTTTAAAAGATGTACATTTTTGATTCCCTTACCGAGTTCGGAATCTCCGGCCGACATTTTGAAACCAATTCTGGAAATATGCAATGAGGAAGACCGCTGCGAAGATAGGAAAGGAGTTGATATTACGTAAGAGCTTTGAGAGCAGTGCGATTGGCGGGAATGAAAGGAGAAATTTTGAAGCAAGTACGTTTACTTAGTTGATCAAAGAGAGTTATTCTTATGGGTTCCTCAATATTAGGATTGATTCATTGAAAATATGAAGAAGTCATTCAATTCGATGTGAAGATCGAATTTGATGAATGCAACTTCCTGAACGTCTTTTTACAAATTTAAATTATTATAATTATTATTAAAGTATTATACCGGGTAAGGTAGGTACACATAAAACATTTTGGAGATTGCTCTAGTCTGCTTCCCTAACAACTTGAATTTCCCTCTTCAATTCACAATAAGGCCTACTCTCTTTCATTCTATTTTTCCTATTCTCTTCCTTCCCCTTTTTCGCACAGCTAACATTCTTCCCTCTGGAAGTATTTTAAACATCCCCTCCCCGCTCAGTATAACTTTCTGTCTCCTTCGTGTATCATCAATAGCCTTCCTCTCCTCATCCACCATGTCCAGCACTTCGTCGATCCTCCTCCTCTTCGTCCACTTCACCTTCTATATTCTTCTCCACACATATATCACTATCACCTCCAGTCTTTTCTCGTTCCCCTTCCACATTTCCGAAAAATTAAGTCGAAAAAGAAACTTCCCACTTTCGCCACTCTCTCGTGTCTTTTAAATGAGAAAACTCGAAAGCCCATTAATTATGAGTTGATGACGTCATTAGAATTTCAGTTCGTTACCTCATTATCAGGAAAAATTTCACGTCGAGGAATGGAATCGCTAGCAAGATTGGGAACGACAATGGAGCACACGAAACTGATGTGCGAGGTCCAAGAGTTGCGGAAAACCGATAGCACGTTCAGCAAGAGTTCGTGACGTCATCAACTTAGCTGAGAAAGGGCTGAAGTCGTCGATGATTCGCAGGAAATAAGTTGGGAAGACGGATCGACAAAAAGGGACAATACTGTTGCATTTATTTTCCAGCTCCATAGTGACCCATAATAATGAAATTGGTGAACGACCCCATTATCCATAAGCAGGAGAAAGGAGGTGAGAAAGGAGGTGAGGAAGTTGGAACGGGACAAGGTGGATGAGGAGATGGAAAAGCCAGAGGTGATAAAGATTGGGGAGATTGTGTGGAAGTACGAAGGAGTAAGGGGATTCTAAAAACCGTGACAGAGGGAGGGATGTTGGGCAAGCGGGGAAGCGGGAGGGGGAGAATGTGGAGCAATAGGCCTTAATCTGGACTCGAGGAGATTCAACGTGAGGAGGAGCAGAGCGTGGTGGTTAGTAAGATGCTCCACCGCGGAGCTCGGAGGTCTGAAGGGTAGACGTTGGAATACTGATGGAGGACTCCCGATTTCAAATCTAGGTGAACCCTTTGAACGCCCCAACAAAACCCAGCACGAAGTCAAGGGGTCCAGAGCAGTGGCGCCGACTCCATGGGGCCTGAGGGGGCCCGAGTTCCCTCAAAAATTCGCTATGGGTGTGAGGAAAAAATGTATCAGGCTTGTCGATTCTCCCCGGAGTGTCCAGATATTGAGATTCGAATTATCAGGGTTCAAATGTTGATCATATGACTCTTCTAAAATGATTAAAAAACTACTTATAAAATTTCCCGGGGCAAGATCACCGGTTTGGGCCCCCCAATATTTTTTGCAAGTCGGCATCCCTGGTCCAGAGAAAGAAGCAGGCCTGAACGACCCTAGCGTACCCTGAGTGGTGGAAGCGCAGAGCGAAAATGAAAAAAATAACAAAAAAATGGTTATCAATTCATGTTTATTATTATAAGGGTCGAGATTTTATTTTAGGTTGCACATGACGATGTAGTTGCATTCAACTTGAAAAGGTATATTCTCCGAACATTAAGACTTGCATAAATTATTCGTTCAGGCATCCAAATCTCCTACGACGGTCATTGAAATATTTTTGCATTCTCGTAAACATTAGCGTCTGATGACCTAAAGCCACCCACTTCACGCCTTTTGAGGTGGCATAGATGAAAAATGAATGTTTGATGCCTACACTTTAGGAATTTCGTCTGGGGTGAGCTCTACCTCGTCTATTGAAAAAGAACTCCTGGCTGAGGTACTGAGGAAGTGTAATCTCGTGGGGCTCTATAGAGCAGTCACAGTCCGTCCCGTTTAAGCTTGATTTCCGTGGTCAATCCGGATGCATTTTAATCGGTTTTCAAAAATGCCAGCAGCGCAGCGATGAGTTTAAATCAATCTATTTATTCTTTTTATTTACTGCACAACATCAATCGCGAGGGAAACAGATGGAAAACCTACAAGTTAAATGTATCAAAATCATTACGAATATAACTTTCGGCTAACAGCCCTAATTACAGCTTATTTCTCCGCGAAATTCAGATCACTGTGCCCGTCAGCGACGCAAGTGGCGACTTTTGTAAACCCACTTAGATGCGCGGTGTGCGACAACACATCTGTAGCATTAATTCTCTATCGAAAAATTCGTGTGTAATCCTAACATGACCGATGAAGTACATATCCTCTTCGGCCCTGGCGTATTGTATAAAATACGTCGAAGTTTGAATTTTTTCCGCTTGGCTAACTGAAATATCATTATTGAAACTTATTCAGTGCTTCCTAACAGATGAACGCGTCATGCAGAGGCACACAAATCGCAAATTTTGTTTGTTAACATCTAATTAACCAGAAAGCATGAAATTCAGACCAAAAACAACGGCATATATCCAGGGACTATGGAGGCTATAGCAATTGCAATTCTTCCCCTTTCACGAGCAACACACTCTGGTGGCAGTGGTACGAAACGTCCTCGCCATGTCACGCCCTCGGCGTCTCCGGGTTGGGACCGTCGCCCACCCACCCATGCTGCCATATACGTCGATCCCGCCCCCGCCAACACCCGCGACCAACAATGGCGCCGCGGTGGACACGCGCCCTGCCATCAAATTGGCGCTGCAATCGCATCCGACCACGCCGAGCGGGAAACATTTATCGAGTTAATAAAAAAAATTACTATGGAAAACAATTTTTCATTTTCATACGCTCGTAGTTTCTCAACAATCCCCGATCTTTCTACTCTGTCCATCCCTTTGTTAATGACATCGCAATGTGTGCTGAAATATGTCAACATTCGTCCAAATTACGCTGAATATCTCATTACGTGCGCTATCTTTGAATGCGTAGCTGAAATTGAACCGTGAAAGTCCGGAGAAAGGCTTGCAGATAAAAGGGAGCTTTCCGAGTGTGTTAGAGTTCTGGTACAATCCCGTAAGGCTTTCATCGCCTTGGTAAACCGAAAAAAATCCAGCTTGACCAAAGCATCAACGGTTGGCGTAGCATCAGTGGCGGAAGCTCAAAGTTATTATGAATATTTAGCGCTAATGGTAATTATCAGCTTTTAAATCGCCATCACGTAGGATGAATACTTATTTTATTACGTGGATTTCGATGATTTTTCTGATGAATGACTTGAAATGAAGAGCTGATGTTAATGTAAGCATTATTTTTCAGATTTTTCCCAATGAAATTGGGATAATATTGGAAAAAGAATGGGTAAAACAGAAATAATCAATGACGGCATAAAAAATTAAATCTTCCCCAATTAAATACCACAAAATTCAATATATAAATACATTTTAGCCGACAGTTTAGTATGGATCAGTAAATACAATATTTTCCGTAGAAAAATATGCCATATAGCGAGTGAAGTAATTAGAGATGAACAACATAAAAAATTAAATCTCCTCCAATTTAAAAACACAAAATTCAATAAATAAATATATTGTAGCCTATAATTCAGTGTGCATCAGTAAATACTATATTTTCCATAGAAAAATGTGCCATAATGCGTGGGCATACATTCGATGAGGAGTAACGACAAGTCGTCACGTCAACGACTTCGTTTTCTGCACATTCGCCCCTTTAGCTTTCTGTGATTGTACGCTGTGGCAGGTTTCATTTGTGCAAGCGTTCGCGTGCTCTGCGGCCCCTTTCCCCGCGGTGGTGTCGACGTAATCCGATGGAGCAGAAGGCCTGGGGAAGAGCTGGATGCACAAGACGAAAGCGCTCTCGTTGGCGACCACGCCCGTGAGCCACCGGGAATCAGGTCGAGAGCGAGGGAGAGGGAGGAACCTAACCAAATGGGCGCCCTCGACGATGCTCCATGGGTAAATACCCCAATACCAGCAGGGCATTTATTGAGATCCACTCGAGTTGCTACATTTGTCGTGGGCGAATACCCAAAATGGGGGTATTTATATTTTCAATCCCTTTATTAGTATGAATTGTCCTTCTTTTTCTAAGGTTGAGATGGCACATTTTATCGTAAATATTTTGGATAGACGGCATATTGACGTCAAAATCATGTTTTCCGGCTTTTTTATTAAAAATGTATTTTAATGTATTAACCCTGCCCCTGTGCAATTCCCTAGTTCTGCAACCCGCAATGCAGCTCCTCTCTGCAATGGATAGATACCATTACGAATGATATAGCATCGCAAAAATCATAAACAACCGGATATTCTTGAAATTTGGGTACCATCCCTGATTTATAAATCCCTAGGTATTTGAACGTCACGAGTTTTTGGTCATGAGCCGTATAAATGGGTTGAAACAATTGATTTAGCCATGATTGATTCATGACAGCGGAGTACCCACAGTCATTCATAATAATCACTCATAGGGTAAATATCTGGGGTGATTTCCCAGAGTTGAAGATCTCTTTCATTTACTCCGCACGGTATAGTGCTCGATCGGGTGAATCGGATCTCAGGGGGGATGAGCCGCTCTTCGATCCGTTCGCCGGATTAGCGGGTCCCGGTTTTGCAATCGGAGGGGGCGTGTCGAGCCGGGGCGTGGTGGTGGTGGTGGCGGCGGCGAAGGCTCGTCCCGCGGCGGCCGCCTCTTGGGCGTGGCGGCCGGGGGAAAGTGAATGGGGGCGCTTCACGGATGGCGCGGCGGGGTGGCGTGGCGGAGTGGAGGGGGGAGGAGGGGGAAAGGCCGTTTTCACTCTCGCGCTCGCTGCCTCGGATCGAGTGCGCTCGCCTTCCGGGCGCGCGGGGGGAGGGGTCGGGGCGTGGAGGGGGAGGCGGAAATCCCCCCTCGCCATCCCGCATCAATGGCCAACGTGATGATGTTTGGGCCCGATGCGTCCGACGCCAAGCTGATTGCGGATTGACTGCTTAACTGTATAGCATAATGTGTACCACTTCTTAAAACCACGTTTTTTCCTCTCAAGATTTTTGGCCAGGAAATAATTTTGAATTTTTTTTTACAAATTATTACATCACTAATTTTTATATCATGTATTTACAAATTATTATATCACAAAGTTAGAAATAGAATAACTTTATTTAAATATACCTGGACTAGCCACGGTGATAACTTTTACGGAGTCACCCGCAATGCACAACTTTGATTTTTTTTATGAAATCCACAGAGGAAATGATTTTTCCTCTGTGGATTTTTCGCACAAACAGGATAAATATAGAAATTACATTACACATTAGGATACATGTAGTAAGTACTTGCATACTTGCAGTAATCCATAATCAGTTACGAATACGAATAATAAGAATTTTATAAACAAAGGTAGAAATTCCGGCCTCGGTGGCCGCGGGGTAAAGTCCACGCCTACCAACGTCGCGGGTTCGAGTCCCGCCTGGGTAAGTTACCCTTATCCAGGCCATGGGCGTGTGTGAATGTCGCTAATTGTTAATTACCCATTGTAAAGGCCGTAAAATGTGCTGTCTATGGGGTAAAGGGAATAAATAAATAAATAAGCTAAAGAGGAAATAATATAATTACAGATTAGAGATACCACATTTAAAACCATATTTTGTCCTCTCAAAAGTGCTCGTAAAATAAAAAATTATGACAAATTATTATTTGATAGAGGTAGAAATAGGATAAAGATAAAAATTACATTGCATAGATGGACATATGTAGTAAATATTTCATACTTGCTGTAAGCATTTATCAATTACGAATACTAATACATAGAATTTTACGATATTTTACGAACAACATAGTCAATCCAATAAAGCCCTATTGAAGGTAATGCGGAAAATAATTTAATAAAGATGATAAATAACAGTGTAACCAAATTTCCCTGTGACGTCACGTGGAGTGGCATCGCATGGGCGCCAATCTGGCCTTTTTCAAATACGGTTATAATTGACCATTGCCATTCGTCTAAACTGGGAATTCTGAAACCAAATAATTTGTATATCATGAACACACTCATGATGGGTAACGAATCGAAATCAATGCCTTTCGCTTTCTTTAATGAAGGAAACTACCCTATTAACGTAAATTTCACCGCTGTTCAAGCGGCTGGCTCGAAACAAACCAATGCTTCCACCACATCAAAATCCGTCGACATGAATGCGGCGAATAAATGTAACTCGCCCAGTCTCATCCGTGCCCTCGTCACAGTTAGCGGCATGTAGGAAGTGACGTGGCTGCCTTGAGGGTAAAGGGCGGTGGTGGTGGCTTGACGCTCGCCTCGCGGGACGATTTGCAGGGAGGCACTCGCAGAGCAGGTCGAGGACGACCACGGCGACGAAGAGTGCATTTCCCGACACTCCGTGGGCAGAATACCTATGCTGTGCACTGCCGCTCGCCTCGGTGCTGTCCCAGCGTCCCTGTAGGGAAGAGGGATTTGGTTCACATCCACAGACGTCGATGAAGGAAATCTCCCAATACGGTGGTTTCCTATCATTTATTTATTACCTAAATCGAAAGATTATTACTCCTGGAGTACATATTTCACGCTTTTAGATTTTTAAATGAAGATATCTATTTTTCACGATTAGACGAAAAGTGAAAATTTTAAAGCGCGCGAAAACGCGATGGCTAAGTATGAATGCTGGGAAAACCCCGTGTGACGTCATTCTGGTTCCCGCTGCCGCAGGTGAGGTGACCTTGGGGCGAGGCTTTGAGCGCTGATACGACGCAGGATATTAGCCGGTAGCAGAGTACCCTGATAGCACGTAGCGCTTAGCTTAAATAAGGATTATTAATACCCTTGGCTTGGCTTACGTCGCTGCAATCATTAAAATATGTTCTAATCATCCCATGCACGTCAACGAAAAATGTAGTTAAAGTGGTCCTCGAACATTTGCTATTCCTGAGATTTTAATGAAAAACCCGCTTACATAAATTTTTTTGTTTTAGCGAGCGGCCATAGTCAGACGATTTAAATAAAAAAAATTAAAGAGAAATGGTCTTTTTCTACTTTTGAATTAATACATAATATTAATCACAAGAAAAATTTGAAAATAACTTGCGAACGTGAAATTTGAATTTCAGCCTAAAAGTTTCATTCAAATCTTTAACGGTTTAGACGTGTTTAAAATGCTGTTAAGTAATCGACTGTAAATTGGCATCCTTAATGTTCGTGATCCTCTTTAGAATTCAACAGTGAGTGACGCACAGCTCGGAAGGCATGTAACGGAAATTGGCACCACTCTCTGCGTGGGCAGATAATCTTCCCGCCTATCACACAACCTGAGGCACCAACGTCGCGTAAATAATTTACGTGCGCAAATCATTTACCGAGGGTAAAATATTTTAATATATTTAATCCAATGAAGATAATCCTTGATAGAAGTTACCAGGGAAATTATCCCCCTTTGATGCATTTACCTCCGGAGAAGTAACCCCAAATGATTATGATTTATTTATGATTTATTTTATGAAATTATTTATGATTTTATGAGCTTCAAGCTATGGCTTATTCATTTTCATTCGTACAGACATTCCTCACGAAAAATCTCAATTATACGACCATAATTCGTTTATTAGTCGTGTTTATGGGGTTCCTCCATTATGGGGTATGATTACCATGTACAACAAGATTAACAATATATATATAAACACAAGAATATTTACACGTCGACGGATATTTACCAGGGGTGAAATTTTTTAGAATGAACCCCGAGTTATGAGTTCATCCTTGGGAATCAATTTTAATCACTTATTACTGATTCTAATTGGATTTAATGTTGCTTATTTTTTGTCAACGTTTGTTTTGAAACGAAAATAGAACAAAAAGCATTGTTCTGATCCGACAATTATCAGCAAAAAAAGCATGATGATTTGGGGGGAAATGGGGTAAAAAGTAGATTAGAATGTACCCTGAGTTATAAGTGAAACCTTGGGCTTTAATTTTAATCACTTATTGTCGATTCTAATCGGCTTCAATATTGCTTACTTTTTTGTCAACTTTTGTTTGGGGACGCAAGTAGCACAAAAAAAAACAAAAGATTGTTTGGAGTTGACAACTGGCAACAAAAACTGCGTAGCACAAGCTGGACGGGATCGGGTTGGTGTGGTGGCTAGAGTGTTGGCTTCACACCCGGCGGGCTCAGGTTCAAATCCCGGCAGTGGTAGAGAATTTTCAGAGACTGCCCGATCCCTGCTTGAGCGTTGTGTGGAGGACATTTCAAGCGCAATACTCCGTCCGTCGGATGGGACGCTAAGCCGTGGTCCCCTGAGCGCCTTTCGTTAAGATCAGGCTAATACCGACGCCGGGTTTCTCTCCATCCTTCCTTCCATACCCTTCCCTCATGGCGCAAATGACCTCAGCTGTCGGTCGCCTCCTCCAAATAACTAACCAACCAGCAAAAGCTGGACTTCGCTTTAGTCTGAGGTGGGTCCGCTCTTGATGCTCGCATAAAAAAACACTATCTAGCGAATTTCGTGAAGGAAGCTTATGAAGCGAGAGCGATTATTTGTTCCGCTAGCGTTTCCATCTTCCGAAGGTTTTGACGGTGAAAGCGGCTGGCGACGCCCGGGGCCACTCCCCGCGATGACTCTCTGAAATAATGCTTTCCTCGCCACAATTATGCATGTCTATCAGTTCTCAGATCCCATCCGCGATTGGCTGCGGGATTGAAATGCACGCAGTTGCATCACCACGGAACAGGGAATTTGCTTTAGTCCTCCATAATTCCGGGATCGGATATGTGTAGATGTTTTTGTGGTCCAAATGAATAACTGTCGATGTATGATCTTTGGTTTTCCCGGCGTATCAGTTGCAGAAAAGTTTCTCGGGTTTTCCACCGGTTGATGTCGTCCATGTCTCCCGACGTTTCGATCCGCGACTTGCTGATCATCCTCCGAATTCGGAAGATCCCCTGAGGATGATCAGCAAGTCGCGGATCGAAACGTCGGGAGACATGGACGGCATCAACCGGTGGAAAACCCGAGAAACTTTTCTGCAAAAACTGTCGAGTCTCCGCTTGGATAAACTTTCGAGGATGCCTATAGAAGTATTAAAAACGCGATCCAAAATAATTCTACTATTGAAACTGAGTTGTTCTGGAGACTTATTGTACAGTTCTTATAAGAAGTTCTTCTACACTTCTAATAAGAACTAATCATAGCAAGTAGAAAGCTTCGATATTAATTTTTGTTGTGCCTAAGTGCATTGAAAAATTAACTTATTGACTTAATCAAAAATTGGCTTATTCCTCTCAATTTTTCTCCAAATCTCTGTATGAACAGTTTTATAATGCTGCAAAATCCTAGGCGCAAAATTCACCCTTGTAGGAGGGCATATCAACTATAAATAAATATTTTAGCGAGAATCACGGACTTCCGCACACCATTTACCTCGGATCTTACACAATAATTTAAGAACATGTTATTCCGTACGACCGTGCTGCTACTTTATGACGCTAAAGCGATATGACAACTGGGTGCTTCACGAAATGAGCAGAAAGGCCATTTATGCATGCAGATGTCATACACACAATACCTATATTCTGACGTAATGTTGCAATTCTGCAGTCATGTTTAGCGCACCTAATTGCTTTCGATTACGAAATATGTTGACACATAAATCAATGGTAGACAAATAAAGCGATACGATAGACTTTAATAGTCACTACGTAATAGTGGTCTACATTTTTTTTTACTCTTCATCGGAATTTTTATTCTCATTGAACAGGACATGGTTGAGAAAACATGTTTCCCTGCCATCAAACTGAAGAAGGAAACTTAATTTCTGATTAAATCAAAGAATAAACATAATGAATATTTATCTCCACTCTATCGCAATCCGGTCTCTTTAGTAGGTGAGTGTAAATATCTCTAATGAGAAAGATTGATTCTTCTACCTTACGGCTCCCATGTTTATATTGCCCGTATTGTGTAATCGAAAGTAACTTAATAGGTTCCAAATCAAAGCATAAAGTGACGAAATATACTCACCTATGAGATATCTCTTGTTATTATTTTGGCATGAGGTCGCCGTACCTCTATACCCTGACCACCTTAACTTTCTTGAATAGTTATTAAGAGATTTAGGAAGATCCACATCTCGGATGGGAAGCTATATTCGTGTCATGTTTGATAACATTCTTTAGTGACCACCAAATATCCAGCGCCCTCATTTTTGTGGATGTTTCAAGGGAATTCAGTGGTCACGAAGTGATAATACAAGCAAAATCAAACAGTAGATCATTTTACATAACAGCACGCACAATCGATTGCATAAAATGAAGGAAGCATTATTTTTCGCACGATTCACGAACCTGGGGTGGTGGGATTTATGACAGGATTCACAGATATTTTCGCGTGGAAAATATACTTCGTTGGAAATTCGGAGTCATAAAGCGAATTCAAAATCAAACGAAGGATCATTTTACATAACAATACGCACAATCGATTACATAATAACGAAGGCAGCATGACTGATTTTTCGCACGGTAAAATAGCCTGGGAAGGATTGCATGGTGATATTGATGGGATCCTAAGATATATTAGTGCGAAAAATGTATTTAATTGGAATTTCGAAGTCATAAAGTAATAATACCATCATAATAAAATGCAGGGTTCTTAAAATAACAATACATACAATATATTACATAATATCGAAAGAAGTATGGCTTAATGTTTGCATGACACACGGACCACGGAAGGAGTACGCGGTAAGATTACAAAGGAAAATTAATCAAAGTATTCTCAGATGCATTGACGCAAGCAATAAGCCTCATCTTATTTACTGTAATATCAACTGCGTGTTTGATGTTGTAAATGAGCAACTATGTCATTATTACTCTCCGCCCTTGAGATAGGTGAAAATGAGGGCATGGAATCTACATCTACGAACTACCCTGCCATAAATAGGCTTGTGGCTGGAGCTGTAAGCACACCAGCAGTTAACCTTTAAAGCCCGTTTTACAAGGGACACGCAATTACATAATCTGACGTGTGGAAGAAGGCGCAGTCAAAATTACGTTCTGTAAAGCGTTGAATTTCTAGAAAGTATGCAGGAATGCATGGACATGAGGTGGCAAAGTAGCCCCTACTCTAATTTCGTACGTGTATTCGCGTAACTACACGCCATAATTAGAAATTAATGCAGTTCTAGCCTGCGCAATTCCGTGCCCCGTGTAAAACGGCCTAAAAATCGGTTGACTATTTAGGGGATTAACCGCAATTTCTCACTTCACTGAGAAAAATCATAGGTTTATCCGTGTGGCACCAGATTAAGCACACGTTTTAATGTAACCCTACTGGTATCATTTGAGCTACATCCTTGGATACTACATAGTAAAAAGATGCACATGAAAAACATTTGGCTGCTAATAAAAATGAACCATAATTAAATATAATAATCTCTAAAATGTTGATATTCCGCAAACACGACTGCTAAAACATGATCAATCATGTGTTAAAAAAATTAAAAATAAACAATCAGAGGCTGTCATTAGGAAAAAACAGAATAGATGAAATGTTATTCAAATAAAACTGATAAATGCTGAACTAATACAAATAAATGTTCGTGAAACATTAATGCAGATCTAACCTCCGCAAATATGTGCTTTAAGTCAATGCGCAAAAATTAAGGCGAGAGAATTTTGAGAAAATTGACTAGCCAAGTGCGACCAAACATTTGAGTTACTCCCTTTATTGTTCGCGGAAAAACTAATTTCTATACTTAACAGTTCGACGAAACTACTCTTATTTATTCTTTCTGCCGGGCCTGGATATATTGTACGGTATACGGTGGCTAAATAGCAGTCGGAGGAGCTCCGGTACAAAATGCTCTGGGAGCCAAAGAAAAGGAGGCATTGCCGAAGAGCGTGTGCCGGGGATGGAGTTACGAGATCGCTCTGTGTCCGAAATTCGGATTGTTTCGTCGTTACGGCGGAGAACGGCGAAAGAGATTTCATCGTGCGAAGATTTCAACAGGCGAATAAAAAAGGCATGAGAACAGAGTGTCCCCACCTCGCAGAGGAACGGTCTCCTTCCCGAATGGTGGACGCAACGCGTGTACTACAACCACGTGCGTCGTCTCCCTTAAAGACCCAAGGGCGAATGCCTGCTCCACAACTTTTTTTCAATGACCAGAAAAGGTCGAGGAAGTATCCACCAACATAACCCTACCTGAAGAGCCGATGGCTCGCACGTGTAGCCTACAGGATTGCTCCATCTATTCTCAGATGTTGTGATGCATTAATGAATGTAATATATGGGGATCGGTTTGGTGACTGAACCATCGGCTTCCCAATAGAAGTGTATGTCGAGAGAAAAAAGTTCGATAGGGGCGGCATCTGAGGATATTTTTATGCGGCGTGTTGTTCACGCATATCATGTATGCGTCGCAAATGGATCTTTAACCCTTTCTAACCCAGAGCTGTTTCTAGTGGAAATCAAATTTCAAGATTTTTCATTTTGAAAACTTAAAAATTCTGCGCTCGTAAATAATTATCGTGGCAGCTATATATTTCCATTTTACAATTTACATCACAAAATAATGCATAGTTTAGATATTTCCTCAATAGAATGGAAAATAAATACATTTTTTATGTTTATTGGAAGCAAAGTTGGATTATAATGGGTTAACGATAGATTAAATTCCAAGAATTAATAAATGCAGTAAGTACTATGATTTAATATCGATAAACTCAAGCTCCCCCCTCCGAAATGTTTGGATGATGGCGTCTTAAGGGTATCCCCGACATAAAACCTCCCTACCCCCGAAATTTATCCTCTCCACCCATGACAATCAATGTTCTGAAACGTTAAGGTTCGATAGCTATTCAATTACTCAATATTAATTTTCAACATACCATAGTGCGTTGAAAAATTAAATTGCTGACTTATTCAAAAATAGGCTTATTCGTCTCAATGTTTTATCGCAAACTCTGGAAAACAGTTGCACAGTGCAGAAAACTCTAGGAGCTAAATCCACTCATAAGAACTAGTAAGAGGGCATACCAACAGAAAGTAAATACTTTTGCGCTATGCACGTACCTTCGCACACTATTACTCAGCCAAGAAGATATTTATCCCGGACATCACACCATTATTAAAGAAAATGTAATTTTACACAGCCACGCTGCTATTTTATAACGCTAAAATCATTTCACAGCAATGTGCATCTCAAAATTAGAAAAATAGCTATTTTGTGTGCAGAATTCATACACACAGTAAGTACCCATATTCTAACGAAATATTGCAATCCTGGGCTTTTGATTACTGCCTATGTTCCGGGAGATCCCACCTCTTATTTTCAGCAAACTCGGCGTCTGGTGAAAATAAGATCATTGCCATTTGACCGTTTCGCAATCAAAATAGGATTTACTCCGATCACGAAGGTGCATTTTAAAGGCCGTTTTACACGGTACACGGAATTGCGCAATCTGACATACGTGCGAAGGCGCAATCAAAATTACGTCGTATAAAGCGGTGAATTGCTAGAACACGTGCGAGAATGCGTGGATGCGAGACGGCAAAATAGCCCCTGTTCTAATTTCGTTCATGCATTCGCGCAATTCCACGCCATTTTAGAAGTTAATGTAGCTCTAACCTGCGCAATTCCGTGCCCCGTGTAAAACGGCCTTAAGACACATTCTTCACCAGTCAGTTTTCCACCACATCTCACCATTAGCTTTCGATCTGGTCGTGAATTTTAAAGGGCGAATGGAACACCGAAATATCCATCCGACTCTTCGCTCGTAGGTACCATTCTTCGACTCAGAGCCCCTCAGGCGTTCCACCACGAAGTCGTAGCGTCTCGGTCGCCCTGGTGATTCGCAGCCATTGACAAACGCGCGGGACACCTGAAGATCAGCGTCCCCCGGGCGGTGCGACCATCCCCGGCCACGGTATTCCGAAAATAATATCTCCGGGATGACAACCCATTGAGGCTGGCATCTCCGGCCACGGCGCCCGGGGCGTCGGAGGTGTTGTTTGCCCCGCTCTCGCCCCACCTGGCCGTCCATTCTTGGTCTCTCGGTGAGAATGAAGATCCACGACCGGAAACCGCGTGACGACGGTTCTCAGGGAGGCGAAATGTAAACAAATCTCAGATAAGCAACACCTGTTGTGGTTTGAAACTGCTGTTCTTCGGTGAAACCTGTGGCCGAATCCAAGGGCATACCTAGGATCAAAACTGGGGGGGGGGGGCAAGCCATGGTCGTTCACGTCTTAACATTTTTGCATGGAAAAGGTGCTTTAAACCAAAATTTTAAGAAAATTATGACTGTGATTAATTTATGAAATTATTTGCATGAAAATAATATTTTAGCTACATGTCTTAATCTAATATTAATTTTCATGGGTTAAAAGAAAAATTGTTGAAATTTTCGTTTCATTCCAGTTCTGATTTTCGTTAAAGACTTCTGCGATTTTTGCTTCTAGGGGGGCATCTGGCCCCTCCTGCCCCCCGCTGGGTACGCCCATGGCCAAATCGATGATAAAACGATTTTGGAGAAGTTGTGATGCATAATGACTCTCATAGAAGTGATCTATTCACTAGGAGATATTCGGATCAGTTATCTAATTTGTAGCGTTATGCATTGTGGGTAAAATGCATAACTGTACATCTGGAAAACGCCCTATGGGTGTCTTTCTGGGTACCAATAAATTCAGGCTTAGGAAATAATAGATAGCAACCTGGCGTCAATGTTAGCTTGCAGCGAATGAAATATGCCCAGGGTATTCAAACTTAACATCCCATGTAAGGGGCAAGATGTTGGACTTAAAGCTACCTGCAGACCTCTCACTAATAGGGATCAGAATGGATCCGAAAAGAATCTACTTCTTGTTAGGATAACACCCAGTCCTTCGAAATGGGGAGCCTCTCTTCAGTAGATAATAAAAAAGTAGTAAATTTGTACAGGACACGCCTGTCTTTTCATCGAGAAGTCAATTACCGATAATTGTTCTATTCATGTAATACATAATAACATGAATTTAGTTTTCAGGATATAAATATACATACATTTCATATGTAATAGGAATTTGAAAATCTGTAGACACACTAGACGGCCACATGCCTTTTTGCAGGGTTTTCTCGAATTCCTGGGTCTTATCGGAGTTAGGCACTCGTCGATTTAATAGGCATTCCCTTTCTACAATTATTTTGCACAATTTTATTTCCTGCGTGATTGCAAATTATGTTAATGTTTACTTTAATAGCGTTATCAACCAACGCTCAACGACATGTGAATCATTCAAACTGCGATCACCCCAAAATTTCAGAGCTTTCAGAAAACGTTACAACTATGGTTGTATCTATCAAAATTGCAATGAATTTTGAGATCTGTTTTTCACAAAATTTTCCCTAGCCTCGAGGAATTTGAACGAATTTGGACAGACGGAAGTAAAATTCTCCAATTCATGCCCATCGAAGCGTAGTTTCCCCCTCCACGTGAAACCACGACTCATCACTCACGGATGAAGCAAGCGTGGCCTTTATTTATCTGCCACTTTAGCCAACAGAGAAGAGCTGTAAATGAATATCATAAGAATCACACGGGCAATAAAATCACATATTTCGTAGACGCAAAGAGAATTTATTTACATCGTAATTTTTTGAAATAATATAACTGAAAGGTATATTGCAATCAATGTGATGTTCGAAATGAGAGTAAAATTCATGCTCTCAGGGCTATAATGTTAATGCTAAAAGATATATAAGGAAATGGGAAATTTTTACGCTATTTAAAAGAAATCCAGGACTAAAATATCAGGTGCAGCTATTATAGTATTAAATCGTCATAGGGAATAGTGTAAGCCTAAGAAGGAATAGTGTATGCTTAATTTCATAAGTACGGTGACATTTTAATTCGGCTTCCAACGTTTATGCTAGATGACCCACACTTCATTAAATGTAATACCCAAGACTTTCTCAACTCAAAATAGCATTAAGGGACAAAATCAAGCGTGGTTTTATCCATTTTTGTTTTTGGGAAACAGCAGAGCAGTTGAATTTAAGATCTGATCCCATGGTTGTGATCGTAAACTTTGTCTCAAAAGATAGTACACGGCAATTTCTTGAAAATGGAATGAATTATTCAACTATTCATCGCAGAAGAACACAAAGAGAACTTTTACGGTTATTTAAAATATGATTGAAATAGAATTACGCTATCACTTTCACTACTTCGATGCGTGAAAGATATTCCCAGAGTATAGTCTGAGAAAGTTCCACATGCTCATCCAAGTTGCCTAACGTGAAGCATCACGATAAAGAGCAAGTGACCACAAAGCTATTCCCGAAACCGTTTCACTTTTCATTGGGCTCTCCTCCGCTAACTTCACCCCGGGGGATGAAAGGAGGAATCTTTCGATTGGAACGCAGATGTCCAAAATTCCCACTCCCAAAACCACCATTCATCCCTACGCTCTCTCGAAACTTCATTCGTGGCTCTACCTTTTGAAGAGAAAACATAACGCTTACCACAAGAAAGGCATGAACAGTCATACCAGCGCTTATCGCAATTACAGTAGAGATTTGAAGGATGTTTTTACGTATTTCGAAGAATGATTCTGATTCTTTTAAATCGACATTAAAATTAAAAGTTTTTCCTGGATATACACAATTACTTTTACCACTTTTTTATATAAGAGCGCGACCCGGGTTTCAATGAATAATCATCATCATCAGGCGCTTATCATGATGATTATTCATTGAAAACCGGGTCGCGCTCTTATGTAAAAAAAAGTTGTATAAGTAATTGTGTATATCCAGGAAAAACTTATAATGGAATACCACAAGGTTAACCAAGGGTTAGTGAATTTCGACATTGAAATGGCTATTTGTGATCCCCTAGTTCCATTCCATTAGTATTGAGGTAGAGTTATTTCTCTTCCGTACATACCAACCTAGCTACATAGCACTCTCCTTGCCACCTCCGGAATGCTTTAACACTAGCTGAGTAGTTGAAGGCAACATTCACTACTCTATGGATACATTTTTCGGTTTTCTCTTCAACGCCTTTGCTTGGCTGAGATCATCACCCAATCCGAGACACAGACTACTAAAATCTATCTTTAACCTTAAAATCATCCCTTGCCCTCAATAATAATAGCTTTTCCGTTTAAAAAAACTGTCAGCAATTTTTGTTGTAACCAAATAAAAATGACTCGCTCAGGACGCAGCCAATCGGCTGAGAAGTTAACGTAACGAATTAAAGAGACGAATAAATTTAACATCGAGTAAGAAATTTATGCGAGTAAACACTATCCGAGAAAGAATCACCATAGAGCGTACATTTTTCGAATTCGTACCTGTATTTATTGCGCCTTTTTATTCCTCTGAAATTGAAACAAAACGTGAGACAGGAAAGATACCTCATACCGATCAACAAGAGCTGATAATTTATTTAAAAATCTCGCGGGCCTCGTTAAAAATTTATATGATAAGGATAACTTGTCAGCAGTTGCAGAGTTGTATTTTGTGCATGCACTTTGAGGAGGATGAAAACAAAAACGTTTTGCTAATATCAAAGGCTCACGATGATGGATGGGATTAATGTGTTAGTTGACGTTTAACTTGGAAGGATAGAGAAGGGAATAGCCAAAAGCTGTGCTGTGCAGACGTACAGAGCGAAATACAAATATCCTTTATAAATACAAATAACAAGATTGAGTAGAAATTTCTCTCATTTTTAGAATGAGGAGTCTTGAAATTTAATTTCTCCCAGCAGCAGCTCTGGATTAGAAAGAGTTTATTTGGGAGGATCGAGAAGAGATTAGCCAAAAGACGACGTACAGAGCGAAATACAAACAGCCAATGTTGAAACTTATGCTAATTTCAAAGGCTCATGATTATGGATGGGAGTAATTTTTAATTCGACGTTTAACTTGGGAGGATCGAGAAGAAAACAGCGAAAAGACGACGCGCGGAGCAAAATTCAAATATCTAATGTTGAAACTTCTGAAACAATGCTGTTACGTCTCACACTTATGCTGTATGGTCCTGCATAACCCATCTTTGGTCACATTCCCACGAAGCTCGGCCTCCTCCGCACCAAATCCAAGTACGCCCTCATCCAAGACTCCCACCATTGGCCGAGCCATGACCTCATTTCCACGAGAAGTCACTCTGCATCCGAAGACAGCATTGACTAGCTGAGAGCGGACATCCACAACCTCCCTTGCGCAATCGGAAGACCGAACACACTCGTTTATATCTTCACCTCGCAATCCGTTCCCATGCGCGATGCGAAGGCTTCTTCAACGCAATAATCCTCCATTCCTTAAACCTCTACAACCGCCTGATACTTTTCAAGTGGTAGAATGAACCTGAGGGTATTTTTGGACGAATAAATTTAAACTTGGTTTTTGTACATAATTTTTATTTGAAAAAACTACCATGGTTTCGACGTCCCAGAATATATCTGGTCGTCGTCCCAGAAGATTATGTCAACCGTCGAGACCAAGGTCGTGTTTTAATAAAAATCCTGTGGTAACACGAAGTTTAAATATATTTGTCCAACATGTTCAGCAAATAACACTAAACATCGGCGGAAACCACCAACCTAAGGATCGTTTGGACACCCTAAGAAGGTTGACAATGAAAACTCTTTCAGAGTGATTTGATGCGAACTGCGTCGATGAATCTTTCTGAGGTTTGGGACCGGTACGGGCTCTGCATTTCTTCCATCGTTTCAATGAAATACGTTTCCATTGAAACTCGGCCGAATTTCCAAAGGTTTAAAATGAATTCGTCGGTGGGATTAACATTAAATCAAGTTTTTATCCTAAATAAATCAAATTTTTCCGACGACTTCAAATCAAGCCCCAGTGATTAATTAAAATGTTCATTTCCATTATACCTAAAGTTAAGAGAGTCTACTCGCAAGACTTGGTTTATCCTAAGCAAGACCGACTTAAATGAAAGCTGCGGATATTAATATAGGCAAGGTTACTTAGATGCATCATTTTTCCACAAAAATTTGGTCTTCCTCCTTCAATTTCGTTTTCGATACTTATTACACACACATTAAAACTGTAGGCCACTGTGCAGAAAAACGTTGATTCAGAGCAATACAGTTGCAACTAGAGGAAAAAATTGAACTTTTAGTTAAAATAGAAATGCATTTTGATAGTGTTTTGCAGATCCGTGTTCAACACACAAGGGAAAAAAACGCTTAGGTGGCTGTGTTTGCCTTCGGTCATTCGAGTTGATCCAAATCCGACGGCCCTGATCTTCAGAATAAACTGGAGGGGTTAAATGTGAATGCAATTCATGCAATTTGTGTAGTTATGGCCCTTATATTTTTCCCTATCAATTCATCTTTGGTGAAAACAAATATAGGTGACCATAGCACCGAATATTCGAATTTACTGGAGGCTTCAACGCCCGAAACCTTTTAAAGCAAGACGGAGAATGCCGACACATGAATCAGGTGACCACATGACCAAAGTGAATTGCCTTTAAGTCAAATGAAGATTGAATGAATGAACCATCGTTGTGATAGAATGATTTATTTTAGGATTTGAAACCTGTTGTACAAAAATTAAAATATGTAATTATCTAATACGAAGTCAAGCCTGAGGTTGTTCAACACATTCACTTCTATAAATTTATAAAAGATGATATCTGTTTGTCAGTCCGCTATTCATTTTCACACGGCTTCACGGATTGGAAACAAAGTTAGTATATAGGTGAATCTCATGCTCCCTAAGCCCGAAGTACTACCTCTGGTTGTGTATGACGCGTACTTTGCATCGTTTTCTCATTACCGTTTGTTACGTCACGTCATACAACTTCTGTGGTTTGACATCCTGCAGGGTAGACACACTTCTTTACTCGTTCAAAGGGAAAAAATAGCTTATAGGGTATTGCACTTACCTATTAACCCTCTTGCTCCACCCTTTTTGCTGAAGTATGATTTTACAAGACGATTTTGGTCTACACACGTACGGCTACACATAGCGATCAATGTTGTGAAGAGGGGTATGAGCTGATCCCGTGCGCGTCATAGTAGTGCATAGTTTTTCCCATTGTTTGCTGTGCCGCGTGACTTAAAATCCTGCTATGAGACCATTAATTTCAAGTTTCAAACTTCTCTAGATGCTTTCTTTACTAGGCTAAAACTAAAGACTACAGCTGGGTGGCCTGCTAGTAGAAGATAAATCATATTAGGGGATGGGAGATAGGGGCATTATCCGCTCACATTTAGTCCCTACTTTCGAAGAAAATTAACTACTTCTTTAATCACGTATAATTCAAACTATACCATTCATCACTGTACTGATAATCTTCTTCGTTCACAACATTTTTATTTTCATTATAAATTCAATAATTCAAGAATTATATGCTACTTTTATTGTCATATATCAAATAGTATTGTTTTAATAATCCAATATCTTTTTAGAGGGGTGCAAGCTAACTTAGCCTAGCGAATCTTTGTATAGATTTCGAACATTCCCTTCGTTTTACGAGTCATTGTGTTAAATATCTTTATGAACATTCTTTTAGCTATCATATATGAATACTTACGGTTCATTAAATAACGCTTCTAGTCTCAGGAGAAGTGGCTGGCAGATCTTGAGGATAGCCTGAGTGCCCTAGTTTCAATCAAGTTTGTATTCCTTCCGTGCTCTCGTAGCCATGAGATGGCACTAACGCTGTCACCGACGAACTTCACGGACAGGGCCCAATTTCAATCGCAAAAGCTGATGATACCTCATACTGAGCAGTTGCTTTCTGTACCAGCGTGCTGCGTCAAAATGCAGCGTTATTTCTCCACTTATAAATGACGAGCAATTTTCAGTCAAGACTTCAAGCATTTAAGCCTCTTCCAACGAGCGATTTGAGTGTAATCCCCACAAATTCTCACTGGGGTAGCTTTAAAAATTTTCTGAGAGAAACTCATTAAAGCTTTGAAGATTGTGACGGATTTTCTCAACAAAAGCTTGGCACGATTCTTGCGTCAGTCAGGTCGGCGTCTTCAGAGGCATTTGCCAACTAGAATTCAATTGGTCTGACAGAGTAATAGTTATAGCAAAGCATTATAATGACAGTATGTAAATTCGCGCTTATAATACAGCTAACATATGTATAAATCAAATATCAAAATCACGTCTTTATCCAAAATATGATTTCAAAATCAAAGCCTGAATTCGCTTAAATTCGGTTGCAAAATCTTCGGCAGTGGGAGGAATTTAAATGGAGCGTTGTTTAATTTGAGTGTGTGAAATCTTCCTACGAATGAAACCAAAATGGCTATAGAAGGTTGGGATCAAGCTGCTGATTTGTTGAATGAAGAAAACGACGCATTTCTCGACAGATACTTAGCAGTTATCATTTTATCTCAATCCCTCAAGGGATTCATTTTAGAGAGAAGACGATCACTTCATTTTTGGCACGACATTATCCTCTATGATCTTAAAAGCCATATAAATACAATTGTTTTTTTTCGTATCTTTTGAATACTGAAATAATTTCTGCTAATGGAGGTTTTGTATTTTATCCGCTTCAGTCAGCTTGAAAAATGATTGGTTCATACATAGAGCTGAAAGGTATCTGTTATTTACGATAACGTATACATAAAGGTCTACATGAGAATGCGAATACTTTTTGGAGAATTTTTGAGGTCACAATGAGTAGACAATTTATAATTCTGCGGAACCGTGTTTTGCATGCTCATTTGTAGACATTAAAATTAGCTTCGTGGAACATACTCCTTATATTGTTAGATGAAATGTATTAAGAAAGATTCTTTTCTAATTCGTCACCTTTTAATACGTAATGAATGCGAAGCATATTCATGTTGAATTACAAAAATGAATCCTTAGTTAACTCCCATTTTTTGCATAAATTGTTCTTTTTTGCAAGTGTAGTGTGTGTTACGAATGTAATTTTATAAAATCATGATGACGGAAAATTTAAGAATAATCATTTTTCTTCTTCTCAAACATATGACGGGAGGTATGTACCACCTAAATTGTTCAATTTATTAAACGCGATGACACATTGACAGAGAAATTGATTTAAGAAGTAATTTATAAAAATAATCTACTCTAATTCGACAATAAATTCGTCCGCCTTTCCCTCCCATTTCTCGAAAAGTTTTTGTGACACAAAGTGGAAATTGCTCTTTCACTCACTGAATGGTTCAACCCGCAAGTCTGTTTGTACAGTCGAGGCTAGAGCTCACCCCTGACTGAGTGAGACTTCTTAATGTTTCACACATTAAAAATTAATCCTTCGCCAAGATGTTTTCTGAAATCGCGACACAAATGTCAAATACTCTGATATTCAGAGGAAAAGCGAAGAGTTTCAGGTTACCAGGTCATCGCGATAAGTGCCACGCCTCCCAAGAGTCCAAATTTCCAAATGATTATTCTTTGGCAGAGGATCAACAGACTTTTAAGGTTTCGTCACCTTCCATCAAGGTTGGGGGTGTGAGGGGAGTGATTTGGTCCAAGGAGTGTTCCCGCACGGAGCACACCTCGAGACGAAGTCAGCTCGTGTCTTCCTGCAGGTCAAAGGTTCGCTTTCCTCTGATTCGTCCCCCCGATACTCGCATTGTTCTTACCGACGGCACTTGAGCATTCCCCAATACGGAAAACGAGTTAGAGGTTTCCAGATTCGGAACGAGTTTCCTTTTAAAAATGTGAGGAAAAAGTATCCAGAATCGTTATTTTTCCTTTTAATTATATTTTCAGTCACGTATCTTCATTCCGTAAGCAATCCGTCGGGTGCTTGGCAGGGGATGACTATGTTTAAATGTCCTTATACTCTACGCCGAATATCGTATTAAAAATATGTTATCAATAACTTTTTGTCAATTTCATTTTTATTCTATAAATATTGTAATAATAAAAGAAAAATGAATACTTAGAGAAATAAATCTCTTTTCAAGCATTAATTGCTTGATGCGCTACATTCAGACAATGAAAATTAATAGCTAAAGAATTACATTCTATACTTAATATTTGGTTGGGCTATATTTCACATTACCCTAACCTGCCAAGGTCTTCCCAAAAATAGTATCACGCTATTGAATAATATAAAAAATGCAGCTAGTATTATAGTAAGTAGGTAGTAGTTTCGGTCAATCAGTTATAAAACCTAAAATGAGCATGCTAGATGATCATGAATTATTGACTGCAATCAACTTCTGATGTTAAATACCTCTGAATTGAACATTATTCGGTTTATAACGGAGATCGGAGGTGATCGTTTTTCAGTGGTTGCCGATCTGGGCTATCTACAATAAAGTGGCGATCTAAAAACAGTCGCCCATCGATAGTCGATGTTAATTCGATGCTTAAAATTGAAATAAATTACTCTCGATTAAACTCCTGTTTAGTTCTTATTTATCATCTGAATACTTTCTGTGTAAATAAATTACTCCCTGATCAATCTTTGCATTCACTCAAACTCAAACATTTTAACTCAATATTTTCCATTATAATTTTTATACATCCAATAATTTTTAAGGTTGGCAAAGCTTACCAACGCAATCGGAAAACTCGAGCGTGATTGCACAAGATCGGAACGAGTAATTGATCACCGATATGACAAAAGAAGAGCGATCTAGAGGGAATGACGCGTCCTCTTAAATAACTTCCCTCGGCTAGAAACTCGAGAAGACGTCATCAACATCCATTAATGTTTTTCTCGACATTTTTCCCGAGAGCACTTATGTGCGTGTGCCCATGTGAGTGAGAAGAAATTCCTTTTCACTCTCTCTTCCAATCCCAATAAGCTTCGCGTCAACTGATCGAAGAATCAGACCGCAAGCGGAGAGGCAGTGCAATGAGGGCAAGGAGCTTTCCAAGCGTATCAGGTGACGGATAATAATGCCCAAGTGAACGAACCCAAGTCATAAGGGGACGAGGATTGGAAACAAATGAGAAACTGCGGCCGAAGAAAAAAGCATTCTAAATAATTCATGTACGCATTGGGTATAGCACTTGGTTGCTGATCGAAAGGTCCCGGGTTTGAAACCCACGTGGAGGTAAAAACCTTCCCCAAACAAATTTTCTCGATTGGATATCTTTTAATTATACCACTTCTTTTTTTAATAAAGTGACCCGGGTTTCGATGTATAGTCGTCATCATCAGGGGTACATTGTTAAGTATTTATCTTATTACACCTGATGATGATGATTATCCATCGAAATCAGGGTCACTTTATTTAAAAATATAATTGGTATAAGTAAAAGTTATCCGACAGAGAAATCTTACAATGTTATACCACACGATTTAAAAGTAAGTGAATTTTCTCCTCCGCGCAAATCGTTGCACTACGTGGCACAGGGAAAATTTCTTTATCAGGGATGTTTGTCATAATAATAATTGATATTATCATATTGAAATCTCATTCGAATGCAAAATTTCATAGTTCCCATCTCATTCATTTTAATACTCCACAATCGGAAGACTCAAACTACCTGCTCGGAAAACGGGAATCACTTCTTTACCCTGTCCTACCTGGCCCCCCTTCCCTGAATCTGTGAAATTAAAACGCCTTAGCTTATTACGGGGTGCGCGCTAGCCTCATTTATCCAAACCAACCCTCGGGTGGAATCACTATGAATGAAGTAAATGACGTAACCTTAAAATAAATACCAAAATCTCAAGTAGTACGTCCACATTTGCACCAAAATAGGATTACGCTTAAGATTTTTTTAAATCTTCAATGATTGTCTTCAATCAAATCAAAATCTCTCACAATTGTTGGGTTCCGTCTAATCTCATAAAGTTGTTACCGCAAGTCTTCTCTATGACATGCTCTTCTTAGCACTTCGCCGTTACTCACACGAGCAATCCACTTCATTTTCATCAGTGATCTAGAACAGCGGTTCCCAACCGGTGATAGGCCAAAAATAACCGGTAATGGCGGACGCCAGGAAATATGCATCTCATAACCAGGAAATATGTTGATTGTTTGAGGCGTAACTTTGTGAAAGCGATTCATTATTAAAATTAAAAAGAAGAGCTTAGTGCTTTCACATGAATATTTATTCACAATTTTACGACCATGGTTTCAACGTTAGACGTCATCATCGTCACCTGATCACCTGAAATTAAAGGATCAGGGATGTTTGTCATAACATTAATTGATATTATCATATTGCAGCCTCATTCGAATGCAAAATTTTACAGATTCCATCTCATTGATTTTAATACTCCACAATCGGAAGACTCAAACTACCTGCTCGGAAAACGGGAATCACTTCTTTACGCTGTCCTTCGCCCCCCCTTCTTAAATTTGTGAATAAATATTCATATGAAAGCACAAAGTTCTTCTTTTTAATTTTAATAACACGAAATATGTATAAATATTATATGGGGTATGAAGAACAAAGTTTCCATTCATACATTTATTTATAACTGAAAGTGCCACCTATCCGTTGTGAAATTATGAAATAAAATGCGCACGTTACATTTTTGTGGGTACGATATTAGTTATATACAAATTGAGGGTGGAAAAAAGGTTGGGAGCCGCTGATCTAGAAGAATGAAAATCTAGAAAATGCAAGTCGCTACGTGATCATTTTGAGTTCCTCCGTGGGCCCAAGAGGCGTAAACCACCGAAAAGGGGAGGGTAGGGAGGCGTGGTTGGAGAAGTCAGTATCACCAGGCACGGCGATGAATTTGGGGAAGTTCAGTAGAGCGAAAGGGAATTTTTTTTTCTTTTGCGGAGACGATGGCGTAATGGAGGAAGAATTCCGTGGGGGAGTGGGGAAAATTCCCAGCAAATAACCGAACTTAATCGCTGCGCTGCCACAAGACGTGAGCTTCATGTGAAATATTGCTCGAAACGGAGAAAGTTTCTGCGGTGTAGTGCAAGCGAAAAAAAATAGATGCGACAAATTTACACCCAGTCTTATGTCAACTGGGCGTTCCTCGATGTGATAGTTCCGTTGATTGTTATTGTAGAAAATATGGGTCGGCGGTACTTTTTTCTCCTTTGATAGTGCTTCCACCTTCAGGCTGATTGCCTAGGTCGTGTGATTGCCTATATTTTGAATACCTTACTCCATTTGTTTTCTTTTTGTGTTCAAATTTAATAAACAAAAAATATTTTTGCGGACCAATTAATAATATATCAAAATTTAATAATTTCCATTATCATTGGTTATACAAAAGATTGTACACAGCGGTTATTCACCAACAATTGTAAGTAAAAATGGCATGTGTCAAGAATTAAATCGGTTGTGCATCGGCCTTTCTACAAGTTATCTTTAAATGCCAAAATAATTGAGGATCTTTCTTCAGGCGTTGCTTCTAGGAAATATTACGTACTGCAATTTATCACGCATTGTACATTCAAGGGATATTTTGTTCATACGGCCTGTGGAATATGCTAACTGACATAAATTCCAAAATAATCATTGACCGGAACTAAAACTTATAAACGAAGTAGGAATAAAATAGCTCACAGGCAGTTATCGTTTGAAACCCAAATGAAGTAAATCTGGAAAAATATGTTTTTATAAATCGGACAACATAATTACTAAAAACGAACAGATGTCTCATGATTATCCTTCTATTATAGTACACCATCAATATCTTGCTGCTAACGAGCGTTAGGATATCTCTTTCTAATATTTTAAAGTAGGTTATATCACAAAATATATTACATTTCCTAGTAATAAAAACTTTGATTTAATTTTCTTAATCAGGGTCGTTTGCTTTACAATAAATGATATAATCGCATTGGAAATTTAGTCGAAAACTAAATTCACAGTTTCGATCCCATTTATTTGACTTCTCCACAATCGGAAGACTCCGACTACCAACTCGGGAAACAGGAAGATCAGCGATGAGTCAATGAGGCCTTTCACGCTCACATGTATTGAAAGATACCGGTCTGGTTAGGGAAATTGAAAGCAAAACTCTCCCGCGGATGTCAAAGCGCGCGCCTTTCCTTTCGGAAAAATAGCAGCTGCTCCATTAGTAATGGGAGTAGAGTGGTGTGGGTTGGCGGGGGGAGCGTGCCTGGTCGGAGGGTGGGGTTCGCGAACCGGTTGGATGCCCTCGACGGGTGAAAGCGAGCGGACTCCTCCCCGTAGCATCGCCGATCCTCTTCTCGGCGAAGGCGCGGCGCCTCAACGAAGATGTCCCCGCCGCCGGCCCACGCCCTTGCAGCCGCACCCCAATAACTGATCTTTGCAACGGCGCGCCCCAATACTGGTCCCGCATTCGTGTGGCTGAAGCGTTTTGTTTTGAGGAGGCATGTCTCGATTCATACTTTTTCGCACATGTCGAGTTTATTGAGTGTAATTCTGAGATAAAAGCGAAAAACTACTACAAGAAAACTTGCCATATATACTCTCGACGTCATGGTTTTCTTTTGAGGAGGTGCTGTTCCCGACTACGCGAACCATACTTTTGGCACATTTCGAGTTTATTTTTTGTAATCTTATTTTGTGTAGCTTATATAGCAAAAAAACTACAGTTCAATGACTTGTCTTTCATGCACTCAATGTTTTAGTTTTATTTTGAAGAGGTGCTGTTCGTGACCAAGTGATTCATACTTTTCGCACATGTGGAGTTAATTAGGTGTAATCCCAGGATATAAGCGAAAAAACGGCAATTCAATACTTTTCTTACATAAACTCAAGTTGATATTATATACACTACAACCACATACACAATTAGATATTATACACCCTACACATACACTCAATGTGATAAATATGTTGGCGAAAAACTACAATTCAATGGCTTGTCTTACATATAATTGATGTAATATTCAGTTCAGAGTTACCGTAAAGCTGGCTTGAACTGGTTTATTTGAACCCAATTCTTTCAAATTCGTGGAGGATTAAAAAAATAAGCCGCGCGCAGCGAAGAGATTTTCCCGAACGTCGAATTTTTACCGTCGGTGCAAATGTTCAGTTTATTTTGTGTCAACAACTAGTCTTACATACACTCTAGGTGATATTAAATTCAAAGTTACTATTAAGCTGGCAGTATCGTTTGGTTAAACGAACGGATTCGTTCTTCTTCTTTGCTCAAGTGCTTTATATTGTGATACCCGCGAGAATAAGTGAAAGACACAGTAATTCACCTACTAGCCTCGTACATTTTCATTGTAATTTTTCATACGTCAGGTGACATTGCTCTGATATTATCGAAAATATGGCATAAATTTCGGAATCGATACAATAATAATGTATTGATGCCTGACCGCACGGTATATCGGATGAAGTAAATAAAATATATTAGTTTTTGAGCATATTTCTTAAAATATTGGTGTACCTGTTATGTGCCATGAAGCACTCCTCAAGTTCAACTGTTATAAGAAAAAAATATATTATTAGAACCTAACCTATATCAAAATTGAAAGAGCCATATTGTATACAACCAACTATCTACGGAAAATAGTCGGATTTTTCTTCCTCATAGAAAAATCTTTCCTTTTCTGAGAAACATTAAAGTATGGCTTCGCTAGAAGTGGGCCCTGGTTGCTTCTATAAGGGCGAGGGTATTGCCGTCCCGCCCTTCCTTCCCTATCCTTCCCCAGGAGGCATCGTCGGACTCCTATCGCGGCGGCGCCTCCTTCCTTTTTCCTACCTTGTCCTTCTGTGGTGCAGGGGTGAAAAGCTAGCGCATACAGACCCCCGCCCAGAAGAGTAACCCCGCGAACCCGCCCTGGAGTCTCGTTCCCACTATATACAACCAACTACCTATTAATACAATAAAGCATGCTTATATAATCACCTACTTAGCAAAAGAACTAGAATCAACCACCACCGTTCCCCGTTACGTCCATACAAGTTTATACTCTCGTGGCATTTATTTATTTATTTATTGGATCATTCAAAAACAGCCAAAACTGCATTTACATTGAATAGAAAACTTAAAAATCTGCAGCTTTAACAAATATAAACGATTAAAAAAATATAAAAAGGATATTTAAAAAAGATTCAGAAGATGGCTTTTCGAAGCAGCCTCTTGAATGATCTGATGGACATTGAAAGATCCAGGGAAGGGTGAGTAGTCGAAATGGTATCGAAAAAGGTAGGGAGTCTGTAAAAAAAATGATCTCTGAGAGAGAGAAAGACGGGATTTCGGTTGGTGTAGTAGGTGATAATTACGAAAGGCGCGGGTGGGAATGTGGAGTGAAAAGAAAGACAGTATTTCTGAGGATCGGAATTTACCATTTAAGGCCTTGTAAATGAAGGACCTCCAATATAGGTATAAAACTTGGAATCCATCGCTTTCAAGGAACCACAAGAGTTCATTCATTCCGCTTATAACTAGGGATGGTCGGATCGGATACCTCGGATTCAAATATCCGCGGATATTGCCCTTCATCGGATATATCGGATCCAAAGTCGCGGAAAACATCGGATCTGGATCCGAAATTTTAAATAATAGCTTCAGTGAATGCAACGCCCCACAAGGGTGGAAAGTTCTGATTCTATTTTCGAATGCGCCGTCGCATGCGATTCTTGTCCTACTCGTGAACCGTTTTATTTGAAAGCTCTCGCAGACGTTACGTAGGAGAATTTCAGCCGTGGAAAATAAAAAGGCAAAATACGACTGGCACATGGTGTAACTCTTCCCAAGAGATTGAACAATAATCGGGGGAATCTCAGCGTTAGGAATTTGAAAATGCATTTGGATCCGAAAATATCCGATCCGAAAGATCCGGCTCCAAAAATCAAGGATCCAATCCGAATCCGGATCCGAAAAAAAATCCTGGATCCGTCCATCCCTACTTATAGCTCGAGCGGAGATTAAAACAAGGCTCGTTAACATTTCAGCCGTTAGTCTTTCGAGCGATATTTCCTCGCGCCGCCCGTTGGGAATTTCAACGCCGGGTGCCCCGTCGCGGAGAGCGATTTAAATAATGCAAAAATCGTCCCAAATGCTCTTTGTGCAAGCCCGGCTTTTGCATATTTCTCATCTTATTAGGAAGCTTCGTCACACGACCACGAAATCCTTTCCATAAGTTTTTGAAGAAATCAGAGCATATTGGAAATTTTCACTGATTCGCCCACTGGAGATTTCAACGCCTGTTGCCTTGCCTCCGAAACCAATAAAAATGATGCAAAATCGTCCTGAATAATTTTTATGCTTGCCTGAAAAGGTTTTCAGTTTTGATCATCCTATTGAGAATCCCCGTCACACATCCACGAAATCCTTTCCATAAGTCATTGAAGAAATCAGAGCTTATTGGAAATTTTCACTGCTTCGCCCTCTGGCGACTTCAACGCCTGTTGCCTTGCCTCCGAAACCAATAAAAATGATGCAAAATCGTCCTGAATAATTTTTATGCTGGCCGGAAAAGGTTTTCAAGTTTGATCATCCAATGGAGAATGCCCGTCGCACATCCACGAAATCCTTTCCATAAGTTATTGAAGAAATCAGAGCATATTACAATGCTCCGCTCCACATGACTGAGTTAGCTTCCCTAATTGTGGCTGGATGTTATTCTGCGCGAGGAGCTCCACCCAGTTAGCCTTGGATTCCTGAGAGAGGAGGTTGAAATCGATCCGCTCACTTCGAGGCGCTCTTCTTGTGAGGAAAATCCAGAGCTCTTCACCCAATGATTTGCGATGGGAAAGCGAAGAGGTCGATCCCATATCTCACGTAGCATGCATAGCTTCGGAATGAGAAAATTTTGCTGCATCATCAACTACGCCTTCACCAGTCACTGCTAAGTCTGGCTACGTTTCCAATATATTTTAGTCATAGTTACGGTGTGGATTGATGGATGTGTTTTCCAATGGATAAATGTAGTTTTACCGTTTTAAACTTCCGCGGTTAAAATCCCAGCAGTAACAGTGATTTTTCTGATTAAATCCGTTCCCTTTTTATAAAGCTATCCGTCTACATATTACGTCAGAAAAACCAAAATATGTGTACGCAGCACGCATATTTGGTACGTGACCTTGTAATCCATAATCGCACCACTTTTTGCACGTATCATGGCTTTATTTCACTTACAGTTATATCTCGCTCACAGCGCGGTAACTCAGAACCTGAAATAACCTTTAAGACTTCCACGCCTCACCTTTATAATTATTACTAGACTCGCAATTGAATAAGTCACGAGGATATTTTATATCGTTATCGAATTGCATTAGATAACTCGCCGTCATTCATTATCTGTTCGCACTGCTCTTCTGCAACACAGAGATCATTGCCAGATTTCGCCGAAATCAATTTATCATCTTTCTTCTCATTTCACTCAACCAAAATTTTCCACTCATCGTTCCAGCATGCTAGCCTTTCATGTTCCACACGACTGCCCATTTTCCACAAACAAAACCAGCGCATTCTAAAAACATCCCTTTCAAACTCATTCACGTATGACTAACAATCCCGTTTCATTACCTTCGGGAATTTTGTTTCCCCGAACATGGCGTATTCATCCTTCACCATCTAGTGAATTTTGCTGTTTTTTTGTTCTTCCTGGTTTGCAAGTAATGCATTCTCCTCAAATTTTCTCCCTCCAATTTCCAATCTAGCTACGCTAATCACCACAATCACAATTCTCGTCTTCCAAGATCCCGTCTTTTCCAAAGATGTAAAAAAAATGGTCAATGCATAATCAATCCTCTTCCTGACGATATAGCCGGTAGTTTTTTTTTTTAACTATTCAACCAAGAATTTAAAAATTCACTGACATAGAAGATTTTCATTTTAAATATAATATTTCAAGCCAGCATTTAAAATTTTTGTTCGTAACTCACATTCTTTTAAAGTTTGTGAAATTTTCATCATAGCACTTACTGGAGTGCTTGATGAGAGATTGGTCAAAAATTTTCTCATAAAATCAAGAAGGCAGCGTGTTATTATGTGTGCTACCTGCGAGCTAGGAACTTCTTTGACTAATATATTTGCTTCGATACTGTGCAAGTGACCTGATCAGAATCCTCCCGATAGAGATTTGCTAGTTAATACTCAAGTGATGTGGTTACACTTTCGAACCTGCAATCTGGAATCCAAGAGCGAAGCTAGGACATTCTTTGTGGTAAGTTATACTAGTGAGGACTGCATTTCGAAGGGAGGTTTCACTCGAAAGGGGTACATCTAGGACTTCGTATCTTCCCAATGTTTCGGGGATGCTTGAACTTGACGCGAATTCGGGAGATACAGGTTCGAATCCCGGTCAAGGCAAATTATTTTCATCTCCCCGGAGATTTTGTCCATTGAGTGCACTTGCGGGTGACTTCGTAAAGGTACGCCCCAGCCTAGTCAGCGATTTTTCCTGGAATAATGGGATTGAATCTCTTCAGTCCACCCACCCAGATCGCTACGGCCTTGCTGGACTCGATAGCTGCACTGCATCGCATAAGCCATCCCACGTCGCATGTATCATCCATCCTTGAATCTATTTTTTATCTCCGCAAAAAAAATAGCACGCTCCTTGAGGATGGACAGGAAAACTTTAAAAGCTCCGGTTCGTACATCGTGGAAAAGGCGGTCTCGGAGGTGTTGAGCTCGGAGTCTGGACCGTTGAAGGTGAGAGAGCCTGAATCACGCGCGGCGAAGTGACCACGTAGCCAGCTCAGGGACGCCGAAGATGACAGCGCTGCCGTGACGGCTGATAGCTGGGCCACTGCGATCACGCCCTCGCAGACCGCACGATGGCGCGATTTACGCGTCCACGCGACCAAGCGGCCACCGAATGGCAGGCGGTAGAATTCATGGATTCGCTCTCCGAAAAGATTTGAAGGAGTCGGGTATACCCTTAACTGCAGGAATTTCCAAATACGTGCCAAAAAAAATATTTATAAAATATATCCATAAACGCTTCAATTACTCAATTTTAACAACTTTTTCTGTTATTTTTTTTATTTTAAATAAAAATTTTAATATATATCACACAGCGGTGGATTCAGGACAGGGACAAGGAGGAGCTGTGATTACGATTCTATCGAGTATAATTTGCGAGCCCATGAGGGGGCTATATCCCCCTTAGCCCCTCTCTGGATCTACCGCTTGATTGTAACATACCAAAAGCGTGTAAAATAGGCCCTTATTTTAGAGCTTATTTGTATTTCAATTCGTTAAAGTTGGTAAATATGTAGGAAAATGTAACTAAATACTTTTAGACAAAGTGGTAACCTCCAAAGACTTCGATTTTATCTAGTGCTTATTTCGGTCCGATTAGATCCGCCACTGGCATCACCTATGAAACATTATGGCTGTAGACAACTTTTACATTAAATTAAGTTATTAATCACGGATTTGGCAATTTTCCCCAAAAGGTTTTCATTTCACATAATCATTGAAAACTTCTCATTTGCGCCCGTTACTGCACTAATTGCATAAATAGATATCACTCTGGTAAATCGTCTTACTCGTTTCTCATGTGGGGAGCCGACTTTCTTCAACATAATTAGAAGCTAATCACCTTTGGCACCTACTGACTGCTTCAAGAGCCATATAGTATAACGACGGGGTGTATCATATCTGCTACAGCATGCGCTGGAGAGGAAGAATATGCTCTTCGGAAATAACCGGTAATGAGTGAAGTGTATCCTAGATGATATAAAATGCAGTGATGGGTTAAAAGAGCCCCACCCATCACTTCTAGTTTATGAGGTATTCACATTTTAAATTTTTGTTGAACCTATAAATATTTGTTATCATTTAAAAACCAAATTCAACACGTAAATATTAAGTCTATATCTTTAAATTTTAAATCGCTAAATAAGTTAAATCTTAGCTAAACTGATATGGGTCCTATATTATTTGCCAATCCAGTTCTGCAACAAATTATGGATGCCACTATTTTAACTCGACACCTTCAATTCTTTCTCATATTTCATCTCTGCCAACTCTCACCTCTATCTATTCATCGGTGAAACGATATCTAAAGTAAATAAAACGATATGTGGTGCAATTTTCACGCTTTACATGCTTTCACCTTCGATCAAGAGCCTATTCAAAGGCTATTATAATGAGCTCGAGCAATGGCCGAAGGTGTGACGATTAAGATCGATATTATAATGTGTAGTTTAAATTTACGGAGAATGAAAATGAAAATTATCATATTTTTCCCTTCAAGTTCACTGGTATAACTAAACGTTAGACTGAATTACTTCCTTTAAACTAGCTGTCTAATATTCACAAGGAAATGTTTTTCTAATAAAAGGCTGTCTAATGTTTCGGTTAACGCTAACCAGACATAATGAAATAGTCACTAAAAGTGCGGTAATTGCAAGATTCATAGGTTTTTTTAGTATGGATACCATTCGTCTCCCCAAAGTCAATGCCGTTAGGATTTCGTGAACGAATTTAGATAAGCTTTGGTAGACTGGTAAAAGCCTAGCTCAGAACACCTATTCAGTCGTGAATGAAGGTAAATGTAGAGATCGCAAAGATTTTTGTGACTTGATGAAAAATTTCTCGGGATTCCCACCGGGTGTGGTATTGGGTAATTCTCCCAACGTTTCAATGGCAGAGTCTGCCATCGTCCTCAGGGGTTTACTCTTAATGGTACTTTTTACGGTACTTTAAAAAGGTACAATTAAGAGTAAGACGATGGCAGACTCAGGCATCGAAACGTTGGGAGAATAAACCCAATACCACACCCGGCGGGAATCCCGAGAAAATTTTTCATCAATCTATACGCCGTGAAAACCTAAAATTTTACATTTTTATTACTTATTTTTCGAGGGGCAATATTGCATTCCGCCGTTGGTGAAGTATAAGAGGGTCAGAATGAATTCAAGCACGCAAACGGGGCCCTGCCAAACATCCCGGCAGTGCGTTAATCGAAGAGCTCGAAATCTGTAAGGTACAATCAGTACTGGAATAATAAATTATGCACTCGACCATCCTCATGCTATTGGCAGCAAAAGTTAACTCTACAAACAAAGTGATCACGCGAACGTTATCATGATGCAGTTGAAGTATATAATGAAAGATAATCAGCCGTCTACAGAGACTGGAATGTTTAATTGCAACAAACAAGTCTATTCGTTTTATTTACCTACTCCGAAGATTTTTTTGCGATTAAGTTGAATTTCCTGGTATTACGACTCGATGATAGGCTTTCAGAGATGAGGGTAAATCCAACCGTAAATAATGCCAATGGGATGTTAATTTATAAAACTAAATGATTACGCCGTTTAAAATATTATCGGGATGTTTCATGATTTTTATTGCTCCAGAGAGCGTTCATATGTGCGTCGAATTAATGAAAAAATTTAAGTTCACAGCCAACTGAATTTGTGCAGATCATAAATAATCGTGCAAAAATGAAAGCGCGGGTCCTTTTAATAATTTAATCCTACAACCAACCTAGGTTTACCATATTATGTCATTATCAGGCTCCTGGAAAGGTAACAGTGTTCTGATCTGTTGAGCCCACTGCTATGACTCGATCCAAGAGATGGACATCCAGTAAGCTGCAATGAAAACCACACCAACCGCTTTCCTCCACACGATTCCTGCAGCGTCTCATAAAAAGCAGAATGCCTCGATTATGCTCCAACAGCTCTGTCGGAAGCTGACTCCGCGCATTTGAGGGAAATGAAAAGTTGCCTCAGAATGGCAGATGTGTCAAGGGAAGGAAGTGCTAACAGAAGGAGGAAAAGGATGGCCTCCGAGGTCAGTAAAGCTACAAGTGAATAATGCATGAAATGAGATTCCTAGGAAACTCAGTCCAATGATGTCAACTAGAGAAATTGCGCGACCTTATAAAACCCCAAGACGTTTTTTTTGTCTTATTGTTTAGGATATCTCTAACCTAAAGTTAGGTGATGAACGACAGCACTATCAAAACTTTGAGCGAGAGTATTTTCTTAAAGATTATTCAAAAACTCCCGCACCTCATGCCAATATAACCAACACGGAATTACCCACACAAATGACTGCAGATGTACTTGAAATACTTTCTTCGATCATATAAATGTAATTCGAAATCTATTTGAACTACAACAAGTAGTGTTTGCGAACAAGGTTATACGTGCCTAGCAAAAAGTTCGAATCAAGGATAATTTCTGATCAGAAAAGTTCCTGCAAAAGCTTCTACCCTCCTTAAAAATTATAAATAGTTTAAGAGTAAGGGTAAAATAAAAATATTTGTGATAGAAAGTTTGGAAAGCTCCAGCCCTCCACATAAAGTACGACATAATTTCGGATAAAGGGTAAAATAATTACTTTTGCGATAGAATAATCACTCCAGCTCGACTAAGTATGTCAAGTTTAATTTTATTAATTAATGTAATAAAAATACATCACAATCTTGATCTCATGCGAAATTGAATAAAGATATCATAAACATGAAAAAAACAGATGCAAAATACATACCAAATTTTTTAACGGAACCAATGCAAAATATTCCACATTCAACGCCATTGGACTGCCCTTCTTTTCTGATGACCTATTACAAATAGCCATCTGAATCTTTCCGTAGTTAGGGTTGCAAAAAAACTCAAGGAATAACTGTAAGTTCGCCAACAATAGCATGGACTGGTGAGTCACCCACTACGGCCTGGTGCATAAAGGATTTAATAGGAGAGGCGACTCATGAGCTGACATAAAATGCCAATATCCGTGTTCTACAAGGTCTCCAAGTGGGGCAAACTTTACGCTCACCCATTGTTATGGGCTGATGTTCAAGATTGTAAACAACTGGCTTAACCATTTAAAATTTCTTTTCTGTGAAAAACGATGAATGTGTACAAATTTAAACGAAGACAAATAGAACGCAAAACAGCGAACTTTTCAGCACGCAACAGTGAACAGCGAAGGAGTATTCTCCCACTATAACTTATATTTTAACCCTCTGTACCTCACCTCACAATTTTCTTCTATTAAAGCCTATTATACTAAAATAAATCCCAGTTCTTTCATCTTCATGCTCTTAGATATTAACTCTTTTGCTATCAAATTTACCGACGCGACCTACGGGTGCCTCCGGGTTTAAATTAATGCATATTTTGAATTTTAAGAAGTTGTTAATTTTAAAATTTATTTTTACGATATTATTAAAATTTTATATTTGAAGAAGTTATTAATTAAATTAAGAACTCACTAAAGGTAACTTCATGAAGATCGTTTACATAACGATTCATGGATGCTCAACCGCTTTTTACACACCTTTTAATTCCTTAAATCTTGTGCAAATTAACTATTGCTGAAAGGTAGGGAAACTGCAGGTTTACGTTGACAGCTTTATAATCCTCAAGATAACCATCAAATTTGAAGGCTTGACGATTCTGCACGAATATATCTTCTCACATTTTTACGTATTAACATTTTTTATTTTTCAAATTGGAATTTTCAAATTTTCTAACTTCTTACAATATTCATAATTGTTACCCTCGGTACAAAATATTTACGTTTCTGTAGTTTCCGTATTTCACGTTCAATTTTTTCTCGCAATATCAAAGCAAATTCACAGTACGGTGAGCTCACAGAATAAAATTCAGTTTTTTTATACCACTCGAAAGTAAAACGAAAAAAAAACTAGCCCGAAATATACCATTTTCCTTTTCATAACTAGAAGGCTGGAGGTAGGTATAAGTTTAAAGAAGGTTGAGGGCTGCGAGATACCTCCATAAAAGTTCGTTGCACGAAGATTGGTGGTGATTGAATGGGCTTACAGTAAAAAATCCTACACAGACGAATATCTGGACCTTTTTTTAAAATCTTCCGCTGAATTTATTGTCACGAGCGCGCTCCTTACCCATTCGGCCGGCATTTAAAAAATGCTGTATACGTCATTCTCGGTATACGCAGCTTACACGTGGGCCTAATTCGTTATAATACAATCGGCAGTCGCCTTACCATTTTGTTTACCACTGAAAAAAACGCGTTAAAACTGTATCAAGAATTTTACTGCTTACCCATTATAATCATTATAATCTGGTGGAATAATATTTCATTGTCATTCCTGTACAATTTTACAATTGATTGGAATAAATTCCATGGTAGCCAAATTTTCTTCGCTGAGTTTAGATACACTGAAGAAACATTTGGTTTGAGTTCGCGCCAAAATCTTTATCATCACTACAGCTCTTAGAATGTAGTCCGTTTATCAAAACTAGTCGATGCATCAAATTATATTTATCAATAAACCCATTAGTGAACTTTTTATTTATGAACCCTGAAGTAACTTTTTAATCGACAATTAAATGTACCACTGAAATATATTGCCAATAATCTGTATCCAAAAACCACGTGCGTAAATTTCAAAGGGGCGCCTTGTCTTCCAAACTATATGGTTTTAAGCGAATTAATCAGAGGCAATCAATCAGTCGGAAAGGAAAACACAATAGTGTCAGATGACGAGTATATCAGAAAATAAATTAAAGCGGCAATTCTCCAATTAGCATAATGAACGCGTGTCCGGAAGACCCTTTCTTGCGTGACTGTCGTGACTGCGCCGATGAACAAGGTTTACCTCTCTCTGCGAAGGCCTTTGAAGTTTCCATAAATGACCCCAACGTGTCAACGTATTCCACGACAACCTCCACGAACTCCTATAACATAAACTTCGCGGCTCACATCTGCACCACCAACACCATAAACAGTTGACCCTTGAGGGCCCCTGAAGGCAAATGAATGTTAGCCGCATGCCTCGGATCAACGCCTGGCCTCCACACGGGATACTCGAAGCGAGTAAGGAAAAAAAACTGCTCATGAATAACTCATGTGGGAGTTAGACCAAAAGGAGAGGCGGATTTGGCGTGAAATATGAACTCTCAATTACGCTGAATATGCCACTATATCGATTTTTCCTTTGGACAGAGGGAACGAGAAAACCTTGGAGGGAATTTGTAAATGAGACGAATCTTATCAAATAAACAATGGCGAATGTTGAATCCGGAAATTCAGAAAAATTCAGAGGAATAACAAATCGAAGTAAAAAAAAAAGTAAATCCGTGACAGACGATTAAATTTTAACGAATTAGGCCCTCGTGTAACGCTGAGCAAATAATTTTTAAATGAGACAAATCTTATCAAATAAATAATGGTGAATGGTGAACCCGGAAATTCAAAACAATTCAATGAAATAACAAATCGAAATAAAAATTAAGATAAGGCCCTGATTCACGCTTACATTTTGACGAATTAGGCCTGAGTATACTTAGTATGATATGTATCCCATTTTTTAGTGCTGACAGAATGGGTAATGAGTGCTCGCGTTAATTAAGTTAGTAAATATTGCCAAAGGACCGGATTTTCAAATTGAAAGCGAAATAAATAAAGAAAAAATTTGCAATTAAACATTATCAAGAGAATACATGAAAAATAAGGGTATATGAATCGCCACCTGAAAAAACGAATGTGTCAGTTACTAATGCGAACGTTTACCTTCTTTATGTTCCTCATTCATTGAGCAAAAACCGCTACGGCACTGCTTCTAAACGTACCCTGTGTTCAATAAATTCATTTAGTTGATTATTGCCTTAAATCCGATTTTACGATGCCATTAGGCATAAAATTTGATGCATTTTTTTCTTCTGCCTGACATGTTCAGAATCAATTTTCATCGTGCTCCACCATCATTGAGATGCAATGATCTCGTTTGCGTAATAATGTAAGTAAATGTTACATCATCGTCTCCTGTTTATAATCACCACTTGTTTTTCTGAGTATCTCCCGCATTTAAAGTCACAAGTGGAGTTCTAATTTCCTCTAATTTGCTTATTTGTTATCCTCATTTCATCGCATTACCATTTCTCATGCAATTTTTTTGTAATATCGTAGAATCTCTACAGTATGGTAAGCTCAGAGTATAATATTCATTTTTTTTTTCAAACAACTTGATTTTAAGACGTTCCATCGGATTAATTTTCCTTTCGGGAGCTATTTCAATGTATCTTCTTTGCGAAATATTTGGAAGAGTGCGATCGCTATGGAAAAGAGCATTTTTCCCGAAGATATTAAGCAAAGATGACTTTTTTATTGAACAATTAATTTTTATCACGGGCAACATTTCAATTTAATTTCTCGTCATGCATTGCCATTAAAGTTCATGACTACAAGGCCAATAAATTTTTATAAAGAGATTAAAAGACGCGAAAAAAAGATCATCCGTTATTTACGGAACGTGTAGTCGGCAATGCCGCATCCCTCAGTTGGAGAGTCTTTCACTTACATAATTTCGTACCGCCCTAAGTGTTTTCCTGAATGCCTTTAAGAGAGCAAAAAAAAAGAGCCGCTCCAAAGGCAAAGGTGTTGATTTTACTGCCTCCGCTATGCAACGCCGTTCTCCGCCGCGAATCCGGACCACGCCCCCTTCACAATAGATTCTCAGAGGCGAGTGACAGTCTCATTTTCCCGCCCTAGATCCACTGACGAAAAACTACGCGAGCACTCCGCTACCAGTGGCGCAACTGTGCAATGTGCATGGAGTAATGGGACAATGCTTTAACGCTCGGAGCTTCTACATATCCCAAAATAAACATGAAAATGCAATTAAAATCCGAAGACTCAGGCCTGATGGAGTGGTATTTTTCCATATTCAAATAAAAATTTGCAATTTCCATTTGCAATATAGTCGTGGAAAATTAAAAATATTTAATTAAACAATGAAAATACGACTTTATAACATTTATTTCATGAACGCTGATTTAATTTTGCAAGATTATATGCAATGGACTATTGGAATATTTTTGAAATATTTAACAACTTCTTTAGATCTGCTTTATGCACTCTTTTTTAATTTAAATAATTTTTATGAAAAAAGCATCATACTCTCTAAGCTACCAAAGCTTGAATAATACATTCCTGCTATTAAAAACCGCATCAAGGTCTTTATGTTCATTGCCTATCAATTTTTTTCATCAAGATTAAAACTACATTACTGTATCAAAAAAACGAGAGATTACAAGTCTTAATTAAATTATTTTATCCTGATCACTGCACTTCACGTGGAGTATTCTCAATATAGCTATCGCCACGCACGTAGTCGTCACAAGGGAAAACATTTCGGGGGGCTGAAGCAAGCAAAGCTTCCTCCCTGGCTACGTGCTTTAATCGAAGCAGCATCCTCGTAAATACCGCGCGAGTGAGCTCTACCCAAACCAATTCAAGTTATCTTCGGTTTGAGTCACTAACGCCAGGTTTTATAAGTCCGGTTAACCCTTTCTAATCCTGAGCTGCTTCTGGGAGAAATTAGATTTCAAGACTTCTCATTGTAAAAATATAAACATTTTCTACTAATTGTTAATTATTGTAGCAGCTGCATATTTCGCCATTAAACTTTACAACACAAAATAATGCGCAGTTCAAAAGTTTCCTAAATAGAACTCAAAATTTATGCTGTTTTTATACTACTTAGAAGCAAACTTGGGTTATAATGGGTTAACGGTAACCATAACATAATTTAGCCTTTGTCTTTACCTAGAGGTGATTGAAGGTTCTGCTTAGCTTCTATATAAGATCATACTTAAAGCTAGCCAAAACCTTTAGCCTCCACTAGGTAAAGTTGGAGGCTGTATCATCTCATCGTAAGAGCTAGCCAGACGTTTTAAAACCAAATCTAAAGGCATGGTTGTACGATGCATTCACACGTGCGAGTTAATGTCCGATTGCATAAATTATTTGATGGACTGGAACGGAATATGTAAAAATGCATGAACTAAACCAGGACAGGTTCTATTTTCTGTACATGAGTTCGCACAATTTGGGTGGTTACATGGCGCATTTTGGCGTTCATTCTCGCGTTAATAAATTTAGACTATAATTCCTACGTGTTAATTTATAGTGCAACCCGGCCTTTCGATTCGTTTTATAATGTCTGATTTGCACTCACCATAAGATGATACAGACTTCAACTTTATATTCATCGTCATCATCACTGGTCAACAATTCTAGGATTGGTTTGCCGCAGCTCTCCACTCAATTCTCCTTTCAGCTAATCTTTTCACACCTACGTATTTCTTCTCTTTCACATCTTTCTTTACTTGTTCCATATATTTTGTTCGAGGTCTTCCTTTTCCGTTCTTGCCTTCTATTTGTCCTTCGATGATTGTCTTCATCAGGCCATCAAGGGAGTGAAACAACCGCAAAGTTGATAAACTTGTGTCCATAACCCACCACCTATGAGACGCTTAAAATGCAATCACAATTGTCCCTCTCACTGCCGCATGGAAATAGCTCCTTGCAAAAGCCCTCGCTGTAAAACTCGTCTTCCCTTCCACAATGACCCGCACTTCTCCATTCGCAACACTCCCTTTGTTGATGCCATCCGTTCCCACAGCACGTGCATTTCAAACAATATCGTCGACAAATTAACCCGTGTCCATTGTTCTCCCTTACATGTTGCCCACTCCACTAATCCCACCCACTCATCCGCTTGAATAATCATCGCTGCTCTTCCAAACCTCCATACCTTACCGTCCACATCTCCAGTCATGCACGGTAGTAATAAGTTCGTCAATTTTTTTACTGTGGGCAAAAGGGATGAGAAATGGTTTCACGCATTGAAGTTTCATTTTCTCATTAAGGTTTTTAAAAAATACCAGTGCCACAAGTATAGTTAATAATAGAGATGGGATTTTTAAATCCTAGAATGTCTCCAATTTTGAAAAAAAATTGAGATAAGAAAATTCAATGGAATGAGGATCGGAGTCACGCATTGAAGTTCCATTTACTTGATTATATTTAATAAAATACCTAGCAGTTCCAAAAGTATAGTTAAAAATAGAGATGGGTTTTTTTAATCCTGGAATGTCTCAAATATTGAAAAACAAATGAAATGAGAAAACTAAAATCTTATTTCCATTTTCATCCTTTGAAAATTTTGATTCCAAAAATATATACCTAAAATTTAGATGATAATTTAGAAAATATTACTTTCCACCGATGAAAGAGTTCCTTAAAAGTAGAAGGGAAAAATTATCTAAGTGGCAGATATGGGCGTAGGAAAACAGAATCTATTCTCACTTTACTATATCATACACTCTTGTTTAACATACTTTATATTGAAAGCAACTGTGTGACGACGTTTCTTTCCTGATATTACTATGAACTTCATATTCATAATTCGAGAGATGACAAAGATTCGAGAAATTTTTGGGATTCGGATTTAGATTCGAGAAAATTTTGGATTCATCCCGTCTGTAGTTACGTAAATTTAAATCCACATATCAACCCGTTTGATTGACTGACACCAAAATAAAATAGAATCATAATGAAAATTCACCCTTAAAATTTCAGGTTCATTAATGGTTACTCAAACCCGCCATATCCTTAAATTAATAGCGGAGGCTTGAGAAGGCTGATAGTGTTAAATGGTTTTCTTAACAATACTGGGAGTACGTGGTGTTTTTTGCCTCTTAATATCCGCTTAATCAATACAACTTTTAATGCCCACGAAATATCGTGTACATTCGAAATGTTTTCAAATTGTAGCAAAAATATACTTGGGTGTTCATAAAAACTCGGATGCCAATGAGGCCAATGGTTACTCACGGGATGAATTTGTAATCAATGTTTTCGTTGAAAATTCGTCGACGTGAAAAAAATTCTAAACGTTTTTTTACAACCCAACCCCAGAAAGGATAAAATATAAATGCATGCAAATCTGGACGGAGGTACTTCATTTAGTTTGCTAGGCTAAAAAAATTAATCTCTCGGTCATCAGAACATAAACTCAAAAAATATTAATTTTAATCCAACCACTCATGGAAGAATTTGCTGTGAAATACTCGTTAAATATCGCCGAATAGTCGAGGCAATGTTTTAATCAAAAGAATCTCATGCGATATTTTTTTTACATCCCAATTTAGTTTTCACCTAGCGCCACCATATATCAATGTTGATATTAATGAAGGACCGCGGCCATGAGTTAAAAGGGAAAGGTGAAAGGCTTTCCCGTGCGGACGATTTTCTTTTTCGTGTTACCGTTCACCGTTCGGTTGAAATGGATGGAAGAGAATGGGCATCATCGAAAGGACCTGGGCTCTCTCACACCTCAGTACACAATGGCCCAGCACATGATGTGGGCGTTTCTTTCGGCTCCATCAAGACCCGTTCCTGCGTCACTACATTCCTCTCATGGGCTGCAGAGAGTAAGCAATCCATGGGTTTAACGGCGGGTGATGCCCCAGCGTGTTTACCGGGTTGGGTTGGGTATTCATGTATAGATTTTAGCCGAGGGTAATAAATCAAAATACCCGAGGGAAGAGGGTAATTAGAATATCATGAGTTGACGAAGAAATTAGTGATTCAGGATTAAGTGAATTATTCCTGTTGAGCATTAAAGGTACACAGGTAAAGTGCATGGCTTACCATATTTCCCCCTTTTTCCAATACACAGTCCACGAAAGGACTTATGTTCCCTTTTTAAATATATAAGGATTTATAATGTCATTCATTCATAACAGAGCCATTTTAAATCTCATAACGCAAAAATTATTTACACTCCAGCCACTACTTTTAAGAATTTATGACCATCGACAGTCACAAATTTTGCGTTTTTACCCAAATCAAACCCGACGCTGTATTGATGTTTTAGAGTGAAGACGGCAGATGACTCTTTCGGATAAATATATGGCCAAATTCTATAGCCAAATACTATTTTATTTGATTTCATTTATGTGTGTTACCTGGCCAAATGCTATAGACAAACTTTATGGAATCATTGTTCCAATGCCTGTTAAATATCAGTGACTAACATTCCTTCCTTGCTGTTTGCAGGGACCGATTCGACCGAGGGTCCGGGAGCGCCGAAGGGACCCTCGCCTCCAGATGAGTGTGGCGGACGCCGCCGCCGCGACCCCCGCCTGGTGCCTCCCGTACGGCCCCCGCCCCGCAACGTGCCCCCTCGCCGCACTCCTGCGGCCCGCCCCACCCGCGGCCCCGCGCCCCCACGAGCATGCCGAGCGCGAGGACCCCGCTGTGAGCCGCTCCACCACCATGCGGGAGAAGCACTCCAGCCCGCGCAAGATGATCGGCCTGGGCTCCCTATTCGCGCACCACCACTACGAGGGCGGACCCACGCCCCGCGACGGCGGATCCCCCAAGCAGGCCTCCGTGTACCCCGACGTGGCCCAACACCTGTCGCTGCGCGTCGTCGCACACCAGGGCGGAGTCCAGCCGCGCGATGACCAGCCCGACCACGAGTCCGCCATGATGATGCCCTTCGACCTGTCCCGCGGATCCACCTCCGCGGCCGAAGGCCCATCTCCCGCGGGCCGCATGTCCCCAGCGGGCCGCGCGAGGGATGAGCAGCCCCTGGACCTGCGCGTTGAGCACAAGAAGCAGCGCCGGAGGGGTCGCGTGGACGAGGACGAGAACCAGAATGTGATCCTGAGGAGCCCATCGCCGGAGGAGGGAGGGTCATCGCCCGCGGCGAGGGACCAGCACCCCGTGGGACACCACTACCCGCTCATCTACGCCTCGCAGCCACTGCACCCGCTCGTGCTCGAGGCGATGTACCGCGAGAAGGGCGTCGTCCGCATCCCCTACGCGGCACCGCCCGCACCCGCACCCGCCTCACGCCCACCCTTCCCCTTCCTACTGAACTCTGGCCCGGCCGTGGCACCCGCGGCCGCGCACCCCTACGACCTGCTGCGCCCCAACGCCGTGCTGCCCAAGGCCTACGACGGCCTGGTCCCGCCCGCCGCGGCACCTGCCCTCGTACCAGGCGCTGGGAGCCCCAGCAGCCGCGCCTCAGACTCCATGTCTGCATGCAGCGCGGACGGGAGCGTGGGCGGCGCCGCGCCGCGAGCCGGCGGGCCGCGAACCGGCGGTGCCAAGGCGCGAGGCGACCGCTACTCGTGCCGCTTCTGTGGAAAGGTGTTCCCGCGCTCCGCCAACCTCACGCGCCACCTACGCACCCACACAGGGGAGCAGCCTTACAAATGTAAATACTGCGAGCGCTCCTTCTCCATCTCATCGAACCTGCAGAGACACGTGCGCAACATCCACAACAAGGAGAAGCCGTTCAAGTGTCCGCTGTGCGACCGCTGCTTCGGGCAGCAGACCAACCTGGACCGCCACCTCAAGAAGCACGAGGCGGACGGACCGACCATTCTGGACAGCGAGGGCCCGATGAGGGAGACGGGCCGCACGCGCGTGGGCCGCGTCCAGGAGGATGAGTGCTCTGCGTACTTTGACGAGATCCGCTCGTTCATGGGCAAGATCACGGAGGCCGGGGAGAGGGTGCCGCACCACTACCACCGTCACCATGATGTGCCCGCGTACCTTCGCGCTGCCGCCGACGATCCCAAGGGGCCCGGCTCACCAGCGGACGAGGAGAAGGAGGAGTCGGCGTCTTCGGCGGCCTCGGCCCACGGTGGCTCGCCCAAGGACGCCGGGCAGCGCTCGCCGTCGCCGGCCCAGTCCGCCGAGGACGGACATGTGGGCCACGGCAGCGGAGACGAGGATGACTCGATCCCCTCGCGCGGCCCATCGCCCGCCAAGCACTGAGACCCAAGGACAAGAAGGCCCCAGTGCACTAACGAAAGGCCCTAGGGCATTAGCGGATCTTCCCTGTACCTTATTGGGGAAGATCCAGTACACTTGCGGAACTACCGGGACACTATCTGATGGCTCCCCTACACAAACGGATTGCCTTGGAACACTGGTGAAAGTTCCCAGTGCTCTTATTGCATCCCAAATTTATTTGTGGGAGGGTCCTGCACACCAGCCACAAGCCCCAGTACTATGGCGGAAGGCCCTTGTACACTAGCGGATGGAGGGGGGCCCGCTCAAATGCTCAACCGCCCCCGTTACGTTTCCCCATTTAGTCCTCAACAGCGGAAGGTACTAGTCAAACACCAGTCCGATAAATACAAAATGTGGAGAGCAGTCTATCCAGCGCTCAGTGAGACGAAACGGGAGTTGATGTCGGCCGCGTTCTTAAGCATCTCCACGCGAACCTAGTTCTGCAAAGAAGTGGGCATCAGCATTTTAGCGGACTCGAGTGACGTGATTGCAAAGCATTTAAACCTCCAATGAACTGTATTCACAACATCTTTTTTTGTGGATTCAAACTGGACAGAATGTAAAAAGGAGGACATTTGTTACATTGGAAAGAATTTAAAGAGGCATTCACTTTTTTTCGCAGTAGCCTGTGCCCTGGGGTTGTGGAATCGGATCGCGACTTTCGGGAAAAAAAAATGTGCGATGAAGAGTGGTCGGGTGGCCGACACTCCCTTTCGAAGGCCCAGCCAGCGCCCATCACATCACCGCTCACTGGAGACTCAGATTTCGACGTGGGCGAGACGAGTTCCACGCGCCTCACACAGCCTCCCCCAAGCAGCCTCCCCCCAGCAGCCTCCCTCGTCAGCCCCCGCCCCCAAAGCCTCGCACACCCCCGCCCAATCGTGCGCAGTGAAAGTTCTCCCATCCTTCCGCGGTGAGCGAGATCGCGCGCGGACGGAAATAATGGTAACCGCTTCGGATGGAAGCAACACCGCCGCTAGCCATTGCAGAGCCTCACGTACACACCCCTTCCCTTCCACCATCCAGCTCCCCAAGTGGAAATCTTTACCCATTTGCGATCAAATGCATGCAGTTTTCCTGTAAACTGATGCGTACAGGCAGTACACATTGTCCGAAATTTTGGCCGCCCGTAATCTGTGTATGATGAACACATTTTACCCACGCATCTACGGGAAATGTGCACATTGCGCATGCTTCATTCATAATATGCAGTCAACATAATCCATAAATATGTACACAACAGCATATACTAAATACATTTCAAGAAATGTATAAAATTATACTGCTGCATCCTGATCCTCGGGCAAAGTTCATGGTGATTCACGCTAATGTACACATTGGACATACTCTGGACAGAAATTGAATGCAATTTTTTCGTGCAGGATCTCAATGACTCGACAAACTCGATGATGCAAATTCGGACCTCGGACAACCTTAAAAAGGCGCGAACTGCAAACTTTTTTTCCCACCCACAGTCATGAGTGCGTCGCATCGTGTTGCGTGGTGCAGCGGTCCTTCCCTTTTCGCACCGCTCCCGGCCGCACGTGTGGCGATGATCGCGGGGGATCGGGGGCGGGGAGGGTGGTGGGCGGCCGAGGAGACCGCCTCCCCCCGCGGCGGAGACTGGATCGCCCCGGCGAGAGACTTCCGCAAAACTAGGGCAAAGTCTGCTCTCGACGACAAGGTGAGAGCGGTGGGGCTCGCGCGAGAGAGCCGGGCCACGCCCAACTGGCCTCCGGCCACCACGACCCGCTCTCTTCTCGCGCCGGGAGATGCCGCCGCTTCGCCTTTCGCCGCCGGTGGGGCGGGGACGTTGGCGGGAGATGACCGGGGAGAGGAGGAGGAGGGATCGGCCGTTGCGAAATGCTACCGACTGGTCCGGTTCCACGCCTCGTCTTAGGCCGGCGAAGAGAATGGGCACCCTCACCACTTCCCATCATCGCGATGCGGCACTTCCCACTCCTCCTAGCCCGACTATTCCGCACAGCCCCACCCCAGAAGGCCTCCTCCTCCTCCGCACGACTGCCCCGCACCACCTTCTGCAACGCCCCATACTACCCTTCACGACTGCTCTATACTACTCCGATGTGCTGGCCCCATACTACTCCGCAGTGCTGCCCCATCCTACCCGCTCCACACCACCCCGCTCCACGGTCGTGAACTGGAACGCGGCTCAAACCCGAGACGTCACTCACAGCTTTGCAAACCTCTCCCACGTCTCAAAGCTCAGTCACCGCTGCTACACCTTCCACGACTCCGACGGGACGGACCCCGGAGGGACCTGCTGCGAACGCAATCGCGGTGAGATGGAGAAAAAAAAATAAGGAGACCGATGGGAAATGCTCCCCTAACGCCGAATGAGTGGGCTGTGACGGTGTAGCTGGCGAGAATGTTGTTCATTTTTTTGTTCATCCCTCACACCGATCGTGGACTGGACGAAAAAGGGGGAAGTTTCACTCAACAAGTCGATCAGCTTCGCAGTGGAAAGTGATCGCCGAGCTATAATGATATAGTTTTTTTTTAATTGCGAGCGGTGGAATGAATGCCTTCCACCGCTTCATCGTCGTACCTGAATTATAATGAATGGTGAGAGCTTTAAAAAATATTGTACCACGGACTTGTTTCATAAGTCGAGCTCTGAAAGCAAACATGACTGGTGAGCTAAGTAATGCTGTGGAAATGAACTCTTTTAAAAGGAGTCCCTGCGGACGTTTACCAATAAAATAGTTACCATTGTAAATCTCAATGTTTTCATCTTCAGCTTCAATGACTCAAGCGCATATGTTTATCCAAAATCACTCCATGTTTGCGACGGAGATAAACGTTATTTATATGGGCAAGAGCATGCTACATGTTTGAGGACATGAAATACAATAAGAAAGAATGCTGCATTTGTTTCAAGATGGGATATTCTACGGTGTTCTTACAATGAATTACCTCGCTTAATCGATAAGAAGCCTTAAGAATGGAAAATAAATTATTGTTTTCAAGAAAAAATGTTATGTTTTTGGAAGGATATTTGAGTATATTGTGCGATTGGGGCAAGTTACCTGTCATGTTCAATGTTATTTGTGACATGTGTTCCTAACCAGTGCAATTTTACCTTTAATTTACTGCTAGAGATTTTAGCAGACATATTTCTTTTATTTTCAATACCATTCATCGTAAAAAAAACTTCTGTGAACCTATTTGAAAAGTTTTGTTTTTGAAAAGGAAGCTACATTTACGTTCAAAATACAAAAATGCATCCTAATGCAAAGTTTGTAACAAATTTCTCAGCTTGTTTTTTACTCTGCTTCTTTCAGTGTCTATAGCTACAGTCACAGATTCTCCCATTACATGATTCATTGGTACTTAAAAATCTTCCGACTACTCTAGCTGAAGAATGTCCGTGTTTTAGAACTGTTTGTGTGTTAGAGAGGAACCCAATTTTCTTTTCCTTTTGCTTTGTCATCTCTCTTGTGATAGATTATTTAGACACTATTTGAATAAATGTCTTCGTCTTTAATTGCTCCAAAAATTTTTAATATTTGTCTTAGTTAGTTACTCTTCTTGGGAATTTTAAGTGACAAGGTACTGTTGTATTTAAAAAATTCTATAAATAAAGTATTTTAAATTCTATCATGACTCCACTTTTTGTTTCTACCTTCACCTATGAAAAAATGATACAGTATTTTTTGACACCAGTTTGTGATTTAGACTGCCCAAGACGATTGTCATGCCAGGAAAGCAGACTGTCAAAAGGCGGGGCAGCAAAGGTTGATCGCAGCAATGAGCTGAAATTTTTTGGGGCTCTCTATTTATAATAGTGAAGGCAAATTCACGAAAACGACCAAAAAGAGAGTTCCACATAAGTATTTCATGCAAACCAGCGAAATCGTTCATTCAGTTCTAAAAAAATTAATACTTATCAATGAACATTGTATTCTATAATATGGCTCTACAGTTATTTTTAAAGTATAACAAAAGTACATAGTTCATCCATCAGTTACTGTAGACATTTTATGAGAAGGAAATAGCATAGCAACCATAGATATCATGATTTGGCATCCTAGTGAGAAATTAAAGTGGCCAAACAAACTTGGAGCCTCCGATACTTCTTTCCCTGTAAAAGCTAATTTTATGAAGCCAAAAAAGTAAAATTTTCATATAATACTAAAAGCAATATTATTTATGTTTACACGAAATTTGCTATTTTCTAGGAATAAATATTTTAACAAACAACAAATTATCACGCAATTTTTTTACGAGTAAAATGGGTTATAACTGATCCCGGAAGTATTACTTAGTGGCAGAACTAAATATGCGCCATAGGTTGTCATAAAGATGTTACCTCTAAGTAGATATCTGAATCATCTTTTAAGGTATCCTAAATAATTTCCCCAGAAGAGACTATTGCTTAGAAACATTTATCTGCCTAGCATCCTTTCAAATGAAATCAAGTGCCATAAAACTAGGGAAATATTTTAATACTACAGCAGTAAAAATATTTATTCAATGAAATAATGAATATAATTCCTTTTTCGATTTCTTAATCGAGTATAATAAATATTTATTATTGGTTTGAAGTCAGGCGTTGAAGTCTCCAACTGCCTAGACCGATTGTGGCAGTGGCGATTATCACATACTAAATACAATAAATCTTTTGCATCCAAATTTTCAGTTTATTTAATAACTACAAATTTTCATCACTGTAAATATTAAAACCCTACCTCAAATAAAAAATTAAACCTCGATTTGAGCATTAGAATTTGATATTCGCAATTTTTACAAAAGAGAAGACAATTCAGGATAGGAAAGGGGATGGTATGGATAAAAGACATTTCCCAGTTCAGGATGCTTGCATGATGGCCCTGGAAGAGGCAGTGTTGGGCAGTAGTCCGACCGAGGAGTACAGCGCCAGTGCCTAATCGAGGAATCCTCTCTTAGGCAGGGCAACAACTGCCTCATATGAAGAGGCACCACATGGGTACACAAGCACCCCAATGACAAAGCACAAAGGCCTTCAAAAAGTAAAATTTTCATATAATACTAAAAGCAATATTATTTATGTTTACACGAAATTTGCTATTTTCTAGGTATAAATATTTTAACAAACAACAAATTATCACGCTATTTTTTTACGAGTAAAATGGGTTCTCTTCCTCGAATTTCCATTTAATGGGATGAGGCAGGAAATAGTTAATACTAAATTTATTGCTTCCATAACGTAAACAAAAAATTGAAATCGAAAATACAGGTAAACAATAATGAGAGCTGAGTTGCCTTAAAAGGGAACCTATGTCGAGGAAACCTTCATAGTTTGATTTTGTATGCATAGCCGGCGCTAATATTTTTTCATGCTGGTGAAAGATATTGCGATAGAAATAAACCTATTAATATAATAAATTAACCTGATTGAATAAATGCACTGAATAACAAGTAATATTTCTACAAGGAAATGTTGTGGTTTTTATGGCTCCCTATGGCTTACATTTTTATACAATGGAAATGAAAATAACCAAAAAGAATTTCCATAAATATCAGAAATATCGCTGATTGAAAAGATACACAGGAAACAGGATGTTTCTGAAGAGGGAAGAAGGAAGGAGGGAAAAAAATCAGAATACCTACGTCAGAAAAACCTTGCAATATTTTCCTCGGTAAGTATCCGCGGCATTTTGGTATTTGAAACAATTAATCTCAAAATGGCTGTGAATGGGCAATTGTATCGTTGATACTCCTTCATAGCTCTCGTTTAAGTAAGCTCAAACATTAATTGTTTCAGGCAAGTAAAATCGCACATTTTCGTCCAGCCTTAATTATATTATGTCCTTAAAAACAGAGTAATAAATGCAATATTGAAAAGGCTGGATACACAAGAAAAATCGCTTTACCGAAATTATTGCGTATTTGAAGTTATTTAACCCGGTAACGCCTGAATTAAAAAGTTTCTGCGATTTTTGTGGGAATCATGTAACTAAATGTCAATCAAATTCTGAGTCATTAGGTGCAAAATGTATTCTTTTGCCACTAATAGTTACGCCTATAGATAACCTATGGTACCACCAAAATATTTTGAAACATAAATATTAGGCTCAAATCAAATAACCATACTTTATATGGTATAAAAATGTTATAACAACCATAATTACCTAATAAAACTTTTACGTTAACGGTACATAAGGCGTAAGAAAAGAAAATTGAAATGCTTGCTCTAAAAATTCGGTTTTTTTCGGCTAGTTGATAATTCTCAATTTTCAAAACGGCTTTAAATGCGTTAATTACAGCTTTAAAATAGCAAACTTTTCGGAAAATTTTTAAGGTAAATATTTTTATTAATTTAAAACTCTCAAAAACCCTAATAAATTACGATAAATGACAAAAAAGTTACGTTTAGCACTGCACTACCAGCTGGTACCATTTGGTACCGCTAGGCGTTAACGGGTTATTGGTTATTGGTTACAGAATACCCAGCTTAATACCTGAGTGCAATGATTACAATGTTTAATATAAAAATAAATATTTTTTTGAGGAACATGAGGAGCGCGATATTGCGTCCCATCACTGTAAGGGCTGTAGGTAACGCTTATGCTTGTGTCCAATTCTCTGCTTATTATTTATCGACGTAAAAAATACATAAAATGGTCTCCCCCTACCACCTCCTGAAGTATTGCAGATTCCTCCTGAAACATGCTCTATACCCTGAAATTTTCATGATGATTTCATTGGATTTAATCCTGGATTACTCAACCTTCGAAATTTTACGACGCGTCAAAGAAAAATTCCAAAGTAATAGAAAATGTATTTTGCAATAAAAAATTACGTATATTTTGGTATTTTAAATATTTCCCTAGGTCATAGGGTAAATCAAAATTTTTGTCATAAGTTATGGCAAAAAGAATTATTAAAAATATTTTCAAATAAAGACACATGACTTTGTCTTTAAAATATAGGTGCATTAAAAATAATAAACTTTAATTTAATTGGTTTAAAGCACAAAAATATCCACATTGGTGGGTAAAAAAACAGCGTCGTCAAAATAATGGAGGATTAGTGACCACGTGACTCTGGGCCAGTAATCTAGGGTTAATGTTCGTGATTATAGTAGTTTAGTGTTAATATTAGGGATGGACGGATCCAGAATTTTTTTTCGGATCCGGATTCGGATCGGATCCTTGATTTTCGGAGGATCTTTCGGATCGGATATTTTCGAATCCAAATGCATTTTCAAATACCTGACGCTGAGATTCCCTCGATGATTGTTCAATCTCTTGGGAAGAGTCGCACTATATTCCAGTCGTATTTTGCCTTTTTTATTCTCCAGGGCTGAAATTCTCCTACGTAACCTCTGCGACAGCTTTCAAACAAAACGGTTCATGAGTAGGACAAGAATCGCATGCGACGATGCATTCGAAGTTAGAATCGGAACCCTTTCCACCCTTATGCATTCATTTAATCTATTATTTAAAATTTCGGATCCAGATCCGATGTCTTCCGCGACTTTGGATCCGATTTATCCGATGAAGGGCTATATCCGCGGATATTTGGATCCGAGGTATCCGATCCGACCATCCCTAGTTAATATACGTGATGTTTCACGAAAATGAGGCGTGTCAAGCGGGATTGATGCTTCCTCTTGAGTCATCGCCGAGTTGGCATTGGAGCGGGGGGTCGTCCACGGGGCGCGATGTCACTGACACGCCGGCGACTCCCACACTCCGTCTGCGGTCTCCGCGCCGTGGGCCCGCATCCCGGGAGACGTTCCCGCGGCCCGCCCGCACATAGGCGCTCATCCCGACTGCGGCGCTTCCCACGGGCCGCCCAACCCCTTTGGGGCGGACGCCGTGGGAGACGATGGAGCTGAAACCCGAACCGCGTCCCCACTCTCGGCCAGGGACGACGGAGACCCTTGATGGCACGCCGAGGACGGCATTTTTGAGCCTCGGAACGGGTTTTGGCGCTCACGGGTCTAGCTGCAGAAGGCCACAACACTCCGGCGCGATAGCTCTCCGTCACCGTCACCATTGTTGTTTGTCAAATTGTTGATTATGATAGAGTGTGAAAAATCCATTTTTTAACCCATTATAACCCAATGTTGCTTCTAAGCAACGCCAAAAATCTATAAATTTTCAGCTCTATTTAAGAAGTATCTATACTACGCATTATTTTGTGGCGTAAATTTTTATGGAGAAATATTTATCTGTCATGTTAATTATGAATAAGTGTAAAATTTTCAAGTTTTCAAAATGTAAAATTTTTAAATTTGATTTCTCCCAAAATGAGGTCTGGGTTAGAAAGGGTTAACCGTCGCCCACGTCTATTGCTATTTCCGGCGAAAAATCCATTTCCATAAAAAAATCCACATTTACATCACATAAAAATCCAAATTTCTATTATCGAAAAATCCTAACACTATTCCCATCATCAAATATATTTCCATCATCAAATCTATCTTCTAAATGCCGCTATGCGCGGTGAATGATCATGCTGAGTGATCACGTGATCATTCATAGGACCATGCGAGCAAAATATAACATGTTCTAATTTGCTCGCACGAAAAATGACACTCCAAAAAGGGCTTGGAGATATGTTTCATTTGGTGCCGGAAAAAAAACTCATAATTTGAGGGGAGGCTGAAAAATAAACCAAATACCTACAAGGCAAGTGGCTCAGTGGCCTGTGGACAGATTTGCTTTGACGAATGACGCATGGCTTAATTAGAGACTAACATAAAAACAAATATTCGCCCTAACCAAAACTACTCACTCACTTTCCATGTGAAATTAAAAAAGTACTGCTGGCACCAAACTCTCAATTAATGAATCTCTTTTTAGGTCTTAGAAAAGGCTTACTAAAATTATCAAAGTTATCTATAGAATAAACAAAAAATATTTTAAGTTAATTTGTCTACGTGGCCGCTAACGGCTAATTAGGCATAAATAAGTTAAATCAATTCTCCCAGCGAAGGCTGGTTTAACGAGGTTGGTGCAATTAACGAGTGTTCGCAAATGAAAAGACGAGTTCGTTGACTTCCATTGATTTATTATCTTGGTACGACATGTTTTGATCCATAGTGGTCAATTTCAAATACAAAAATTTGAATTTGAAGCAAGCCCCTTAAAGGAGTATATATGCTTGCTTAAAATTCAAATTTTTGTACTTGAAACTGACCACTATGGATCGAAACATGTCGTATCAAGAAAATAAATCAGTGAAAGTCAACGAAGTTGTCTTTTCATGTATGAATATCAACTTCCACGTAGTTGAGTCTGATACCATTGAACGTAACGAAATGTTTTTGCCATTGTCATGAAAACTTCAAAATAAAAACAAGAGACTGCGCCTGGGTTTGCAGACATCGCTTCGATACCTTACAGTAAAATATACTGCAAATGCATAGTTGCAAAAACATTCTGCTTTCTTCGATGATTCAGAAGAAAATCCAAATGATTCACGAATGATCCGTTATTTAATGTCACCAAACATTCCGCACAAGTCTTTTCAATCTGAACCTTATCCAACTATACTGATTCTCTTATAAATCAAGATAAAATTCAGAAACTCGTCGATCATCATCAATAGTCAACAATCCTAAGATTGGTTTGACGCAGCTCTCCATTTCTGTCTTCTATCCCCTGACCTTTTTATAGCGACGTATTTCTTCTATTTTACATCCCTTAAGGCCTGGTTACACGATACATTAACACGCACGGGTTAATGTCTAAATGTATGAACGCGAGAATGAACGCCAAAATGCACCGTGTAACCACCCAACTTGTGCGAATGCATGCACAGAAAATAGAACCTGTTCTAATTTGGTTCATGCATTCGTACATATTCCGTTCCGGTCCACCAAAATCATTCACGCAAACGTACTTTAACTTGTACGTGTTAATATACCGTGTAACCAGGCCATTATAACCTGTCCTATGTAACTCTTTCGGGGCCGTCCCTTGACCTTCTTCCCTTCCACCAGTTTTTCAACGATTGTCTTCATCAGGTGCCGTCCATGCCTCAAAATATGACCAACTAAATTGTCCCGTCTACTGCTTAATGTTTTTAGGAGGCTTCTCATTTCTCCCACTCTTCTTAGCACTTCCTCGTTACTTACACGGCTAATATATTTTATCTTCATCAATCTCCGGTAGCACCACATTTCTAATGCTTCCACTCTTGACTTCTCTGCTGCTGTCAACGTCCAAGACTCGCTTCCATAGAGAAACATACTCCATATGTAGCATCTGATGAATTGTTTCCTTACTTTTATGCTTGCATTCTCAGCTGTAAGAAGATTCTTCTTTTTGTAGAAAGCCCTCTTCGCCTGCGCTTCCCTTTGATGCAACATCGATATTAACTATCTCATAGTTACCTAGCGGATAATAGCATTCATTAAATCTAGATAATAGATGGAAAGTTAATCATGTTCAGTGGATCATTTGCCGCATGGTACGCTTTCGGCGTCAACCATGCAGTGAAAGTAAATCTTTGCCGTAAAAATGTGTGAGCGAATAATTTTCATTTTCTTTGGATTGCCCACGCGGCGCCGAGAAGTGGTTCCCAGTGAAAGGCGTCAGAGGATTTTTCACGATTGATGAGACAACATTTATTATATCTATCTTTTTAGACTTTCCTTTGAGTTTTTGTCGATACATTTCCTGTCAAAATTATCTCATATCTTTTATGATTATATATTCTGAAAACAGTCTTCTCCTCTCCTAGTTGGCCTATTGAAAATTCAGTATCCATCGAAAACGATATTTATAATACAAATATCCATATTGGGAACATAGTTATATTCTTATTGGTCATAGTAAAGATGTCCTAACTAAATACTCTAATCTATATCTCTAGATTGAAAAATCACCTCCCGAGAAAAATATCAGGATATATCGGATGAAACTTCGTCACTTGAGCCGGGATGTGTTTTTTAATCGTATCACAGGCATGTCATGTTTTAATCTCTTATCTTGATATTTTAATCCAGCGTGGTTCACTGATTTCTGCTATCGAGTAATACATCTCGAATCAGATCGATTGTTGACCTGCTCACTTTGTGGAAAATCATTGTAATTATAGTCTGAGGTTTCAGGCGAGATGGAGTGGAAACGTGACATAATGAAAATGAAAAAGCAGGAGCAATTTCCACAATTTTACATTTATACACCTGATGATGCTGAAAAGCGAAACCGGTCGTATCAATAAATGTAAAATTGTGGAAATTGCTCCTGCTTTTTCATTTTCATCATTGTAATTAGATAAGATACACACAGCTGTAGTAATTTTCTAAACTATTTTATTTCCTTTTAGAAAATAGTGTGGAAAATTACTACAGCAGCTTGTCTCTCATTGGATATATCATAAGTTACATCGAAAAACCATAAATCGCCGAAGTTCAAATCTCAATTCCGGAACACCAATGCATTAAAATATTGTGACATTTCCCGATACTTCGATATATCGCCCGCGCCCATGCCTCGTTCACATTACGATTGTCCAAGCGATCGTCGTAACGATAGTTGGCCGAACTAGCCGTGTGAATGCATGTCCTGACAATAGTTGACGCAATTCCTAACGTTGCCACTTTACGATGCTTAGGTGCTGGGAGACCGGAAAAGGAAGCGACAAGAGAAAGACGAAAAGCTCGTGAAGCTCTATTTTTTTCATGAATTTGTCCTAGGAAGGAAGAATATGGGCGGAAGAAAAATTATTCGGTAAATACATGTTGAACACAGTAATATATTGTCCCGGCATACCTCAACAGCTTTGCTAACCGTAAATTTCCCGTTCATTTAAGATGTCCGAGCTAGAGGGCAGCACAGGTTTTAAGGCCTGTTTACACGATACATTAACACGTACGAGTTAATGTACGTTTGCGTGAATGATTTTTGTGGACCGGAACGGAACATGTACGAATGCATGAACCAAATTAGAACAGGTTCTATTTTCTGTGCATGCATTCGCACAAGTTGGGTGGTTACACGGTGCATTTTGGCGTTCATTCTCGCGTTCATACATTTAGACATTAACCCGTACGTGTTAATGTACCGTGTAAACAGGCCTTTAACCATCGTTGCGTGAATGCACGATAGTCCCGGCAATCGCTGGAACAATCGTATTGTGAATGAGGCACCAGTCGTCTGTATCGAACGGGGAACTAGAAGGAGCGGAATGTAGTCGAGTGAACGATCGGAGAGGTGCACTACGACATCCCAGAAGCCCCGCGCTTCCCCGTCCTATGTCCGTGGAGGGTAGGCACACGCGACACAGAGAAGTGGTGCCTTGTGAAAGGCGTCACCAACGATCAAAAGTAAACAACGGCTCACGCTCATGAGCATAAGTGCCAGCCTCCTACCACGTGAATTATCATTCACTCAGAACCGAAATCACAATAGGGTGGTAACGTAGAGTATCCTGCTAGCAGGTAGCGCTTGGCTTAAATAAGGATTATTTATACCCTATCAAATAAAGAAAACTTTCCGACCTTGAACAGTTTTAATAGGTGATTATTAAGAGACGTTTCCCTGAGCCCTGTGCCTCATGCATGCATTGGTAATGTCAGACGATGTAAAACTCCTATAGGAACTACTCATATAGGAACTAGGTCCCTGTGACGTCACGTGTACTGGCATCGTATGGGCGCCAATCTGGACTTTTTCAAATGTGGTTAAAATTGACCATTGCCATTCGTCTAAACTGGGATTTCTAAAACCAAATAATTTATATATTATGAATACACTAATGGTGGGTAACGAATCGCAATCAATGCCTTTCGTTTTCTTTGATGAAGGAAACTACCCTATTTATTCACAGAATCCCGTTGATATTGACCAAAACTATTTCGCAAAAATATTCTTTACTATATTTTCACGCTGATATTGACGAAAATAATTTTGCATGAAACGAGGACTGGCCATTCCTGAAAAGCTGTTCATGAGAGCAATAAATAAAATAAATAAAGGGGTAGTGATGATGTGCGATTCATTAAGATGCGGACAGCGGCTTATCACTGGATGTCCAGAATTCAATTACATTTGTGTGTCAGTTACTCAGTGATTTGACCCAGGGAAAAGAGGCTACCAGAGTACTTCCTAAGTGCTTCTTGGAAACCTACCTTAATCGGTAGAATACTTTAATAATAATCAGCTAAGAAAAACTTGACAAATATTTGAGCCAATTGATTGTAGAACTAATTATTGAATCGTGAACAAAATATATTAGTAAGTATTTTGTCCGAGAATCCATTCAAAGGTGTTTATGTGATATTTTATAGGCGGCAGCGCACGCATTCATATTTCCTGTTATATTACGAGCAGAGTGCCAAAGGAAAGTAGTTTTCAGTGTTTTTTCTGTACTTTTTGGAAAATTAGTGATACATTGGAGAGGAAAAACAATGAATTCGTAATAGCTTCAGTATTTACAGCTTACAAACCGGTTCCAACGCAATAGCAGCAAAAAGGTAGACCCTTGAAAACGACGCTGCGGCGTTGGAACCGGTTCGGTTTACAATAAATTCCGTGAAAAATTTGCGAGCGTTAAAATTACTACCGGGTCATCGTAATGCAGGCTAAATCCTCTTTACAGTGGTCTTAAGTCGAGATTTTTTGTGACATTGATACCACCAAAACTCCAAAAAGTAATCAAGGTCTACTCATGACATAATTACGGATAATCATGAGTACCGTCCACGAAATCCAAACCCCATACGATCGTTTCTCCGTTATTATGTCACATTTAGCATGGCTCCACAAAATATCGCCATCAACTCTTAAGGTGAGTTTACACTGAGTAACATGTTATATAAACAAGTTACATCTAAAGAATTTTTCTTTTCTAACACAATGTTACATGTGAAATGTCTGGATTTATAACTTTTTCGCTAAACATGTTTTATGTAACTTATTTATATAACATGTTACTCAGTGGAAACGCGACTTATAGAAGGTATACTTTGTTATTTAGTGAATGGCCGCATAGCAGCATGTATTTTGATGGAATATATTTGGATAGTCAGAGTTTGATGGAGACTTAAGAATTCGGATTAAACAGCTGCAGCGTAGCCTACATATTCAGGAAATAATTTAAAAATAGTTTCCATTAAGCAATTAATTCAGTTGGGAAAGGAAAATACTAGGAATGAAAGTTTGACTGAGAACTGATGAAGGTTAGCTGGAAAAGAGTATTCGCAATTCGGAATACAAATGAAAATTAATATCACAAGAAAAATGAATATTTACTTGCGTTTGGAGACACTATTGAGTTCCTTGTAGCATTTTGCGACGGCATGTATCACTTCAAAATGCAATATTTAGCGCTCTTATGTTATTCTGTTTACATGCTCAGTAACTATTTCTTATTTCATTGTAAAACAAAGACACCCTAATTGAAAGCAATAACAATAATGATGATGTATTTATTTGATCGACGACTTTTTAAAACAAATGTTTTTATAACATGCTTCATGGCCATCGTATTAGTCAAAGACCGAATGGCAACTACGTCTTTCATACCGTTAGGATTTGTCTATATGTGACAGATTCGTACTGGTAATGCGTTTAAAATTAATGCAGTGAATGAATAATGAAGGCTTTCAACCTTGGTGCTTTGCCAAGGGCAAATGAATAAATAAGGTAACATCCGAGGAATGGATAACCCGAAAATGAAATCCATCCGGAAAACACTTTAGCACTGAGTTTATTTTTAATTTTTATCGGGGGATAATCGTTGACTTAACATGTGCTTTAAACTTGAGGCCCTACGGTTATTACAAAGCGCTCAATTCAACAAGTTACCAGGCTCCAAAAAAACATTAGATTAAAAATTGAAATCAATAAGAATGAAAAAAACTTTAAAAAGATGAAAAATAATACTACATTAAGAAGAAAAAGAAGATAATTATTATCGTGAGAATGAAAATAAAAATATTAATAGAAGATATGCCAATATCCAATAAATCCGAGGTACGAGATATTTCACTTCTTGATTTCGATCGGGTATTTATTGAAGCCCATTTCTTGCCGGGGTGGAATTGAATTGCTATTGGAGCAAGTATCTTTATGAGAGTGAGGTATGGACATTCACTGCAGCCCAGAAGGCAAGAGTAAAAGCATTTACAATTTGGTGCCACCGTAGAGTGATAAAAAGAAAATGGATTGATCGAGATAGTAAAGAGGAAGAGTTAAGATGATTGGGAAAAAAAGAAAAGTGTTCTAAAAACCCTTAGAAGTATACGGCACAACTTAATCTGCTACGTCGACGGCATGATGACCTTATAAAGGCAATCGTAGAAGGAGAGGTGGATGCTAATAAAGGCAAATGACGGCTTCGAGGGAGAGAAATAGTAGACGTTATTAAAGATGAAAATGAGAATATATACGTCAATAGTCTATGGGAGAGTGGAGTGGAGAGCTGCGTCAAACCAATCTTAGGATTGATTAGGATAGGCTTATGATTGTTACTATACCTATGCGTTCGGCAAAATATCTCTCTTATCGTTTTAGTCGGACCTGGATATGTGTCGCAGTTTTCAGATGATTTTCTCCGTGACCACACACTAATTGACTTAGCTACGGTAACTCCAAACCTATCGTGAGGAACACAAATAAGAAATATTTGTGTTGAGCCCTGAATAAGCTGGGATTCGTCAAGTGTGTTGTGGGAAGATTTTCGGGTGAAAAAGTAAGAGGTAGGTGCATTTTTCTATGCATAATGGTAATTGATGCATTTGTTTTTATTTGTTTTTATGTTTCAATGCTTCACAATATTCTCAAAGGAACAAGTTAAAGAAAAGCGTGCCTTGACTTATTAGTTATGGCATATTCTTTTGTTTTGGCCGCACCAGCCAGCTGTCAGTTTGTTAATTTAAGAGGTGGCAACCCCAACACTGGTCCTTACCATAGGAGTGCCTATATTCCACCTTGTAAAAACTCATGCTTAAGTAAGCTAATGAAAATGAAAAAGCAGGAGCAATTTCCACAATTTTACATTTATTAATACTACCGGTTTCGCTTTTCAGCATCATCAGGCACTGAAATATGCTGAAAAGCGAAACCGGTAGTATTAATAAATGTAAAATTGTGGAAATTGCTCCTGCTTTTTCATTTTCATTATGTCACGTTTCCACTCCATCTCGCCTGAAACCTCAGACTATATACTTAAGTAAGCTGCTAGAATTTCATGTACCATTATGTGGAATAAAATATATTATTACTATTATTTTTTTTTTTCGCTCATCCATCCACACCATGAATATGCAGCGAGCAAATAGGATCCGATGCCGAAAGAATCAATACGAGAACTTAATTAAATACAAAAGGATGCTTCGCGATTCGTCAAAAAATCCCACGGAAAGCGTTACATAGATTTAAAAGAAGTGCTATGAGAAATTATTCCACCGGACCGGGAATCGAACCACGGACCTTTGGTTTTCCGGGCCACTGCGCAGACCACTACGCTGTCTAAGTTCTACGCAGTGGACCGGAAAACCAAAGGTCGGTGGTTCGATTCCCGGTCCAGGGGAATTTTTCTCATGGCAATTCTTGTATATTTCACCGCCGTTCACGCGGCAGGATTAGAAATATTACAGTCACACAGATGTTGAACAAATTAGGGTGGGTGCCGCTAGAGACTCGAAAGCTACGCGCTACACTTAGATTTCTTGAGCAGTTGGGAATAAATGTCTTTAAGAGTGACACGGAGAACATAATATTAGAACCGTACTACATTTCTAGGTACGAAAGAAATGATTAATGAATAGATATGTTTTGCCGAGCAGATAGGGTTGGGAATTTGTTTTTCCCCCGACAAAACAAAGGGCTTCAATAAAAGCTAGTCATGATTCCGCTTGGGCATTTCCTCTTTATTTTCTAACGCCTGGTGTTCTAATACCCCCCTCCCCACGCTATTGCGGCGTCTTGCGGGGTATTATGTAGATGTAATTTATGGAGTTCCTTGCTCTCAAAATCTTTGCGAAACCGCATAGCTTCAGTCATCTTGCGATCAATCTTCATGCTTCATTACTCCCATTGTCCACCCAACACATCCACTTGTTCCTGTCGCCGATTCGCCGACAGGCTAATCATCCGTGAGCCCCACTGCCTTCAACATTTGTCCACCAACTTCAACTCATACATCTCAATATATCCAGGCATCAGGCATTTCCTCCTATTGTGACCAATAGGGTAGATTCCTTCATCAAAGAAAACGAAAGGCATTGATTGCGATTCGTTACACACCATAAGTGTATTAATAATATACAAATTATTTGGTTGTAGAAGTCCCAGTTTAGACGAATGGCAACGGTCAATTTTAACTGCATTTGAAAATGGCCAGATTGGCGCCCATACGATGCCACTCCACGTGACGTCACAGGGACCTAGTTTCCATACGAGTAGATAGGAGTTTTACATCGTCTGAGATTACCATGCATGCATGAGGCACAGAGCTCAGGGAAACATCTCTTAATAATCACCTATTAAAACTGCCCACGGTCGGAAAGTTTTATTCGTTTGATAGGGTATTAATAATCCTTATTTAAGCCAAGAGCTACCTGCTCGCAGGGTACTCTGCTACCTGCTAGCAGCCTGCACCGTATCAGCGCTCAAGGCCTCGCCCCAAGGTCACATCACACGGCGACAGCGGGAACCAGAATGACGTCACACGGGATTTTCCTAGCCTTCATACTTAGCTGTCGCGTTTTCGCGCGCTTGAAATTTTTCACTTTTCATTTGATCGCGAAAAACAGATATCGTCAATAAAAAATCTAAAAGCGTGAAATACGTACTCCAGGAGTAATAATATTTCGATTTAGGCAATAAAAAAGAATAGGAAACCATCCTATTGTAGCTGATGCGCACAATCATTCCAGTTCCGCTGGCGGAGAAAAAAAAACAAAACGGGTGATTACTGGAGGAAATTTATGGCTTTTTGAACTTGAGATCGATATAAGTCCGATAACATAATGCATTTTTCATATCGCCCAAGTACATCAGAATGGAGACAATAAGGGTTGGCATAAAATCGATTTAATGATGATCAGTTCGCTTAGATAACCATATTTGGATCCAGACATAAATGTTGGAGGTTGCAAACTTCCACGCAGTGTAGACAATGCAACGCACAAAATTAAGAATTAGATAATGGCTCTCTGGAGTGCTGGGTAATTTTAAATTCTGTGGTTAATTTTGTAGATGCACAATACCTGTAGATGAAAAACAATGCCCATGAATGATGCCCAAATAGAACACCTTGAACGCAGTAGGATCAATAGCACTTAAACACAAGGCATCATCCCTAGTTCAAACTCGGTTTCAAAGGAAGTTAACCCGTCAATCACTCACTGATTCAACCCGATGGTTTTCGTGAATTGATGAAGGTAGGGCTCATCCGAGATTAAGCCAAAGGTGAGTGACTTTCAGCAAGAAAGCTGGTGTATATAGGAAGCAGCGAATTCAAGATAGGGACAAAAATAATTTTCGTCAAGAGGGATAGGGCTCTCCTCTTCTGTGTATGTTCGACAACTGAAAAAAAATCACCATTTTATCCAATTAGCCCACCTCTGGATCCACCACTGTTGATAGTTGAGCTAAACACATACTTAGCCACATGCGTGTTGATTTCACGCATTCAAGGCAGGGGCCATTTCTAAGCTACCCCGCACTTATCCAGTCCTTTGTTCGTTTGGGGGTGTCCTTGACGAAGCCTTACCTGCACTCTTGGTATGGTATTATGGAGGAGGCAACCGACATCTGAGGTCATTTGCGCCATGAGGGAAGGGTATGGAAGGAAGGGTGGAGAGAAACCCGGCGTCGGCATTAGCTTGCACTCAACCCTTTCTAACCCAGCGCTGCTCCTGGGAGAAATCAAACTTCAAGATTCTTCATTTTGAAAACTTGAAAATTTTGCAATCAATCGTAATAATCGTGGCAGCTAAATATTTCTTCATTGCAATTTACCACCACAAAATAATACTTATTTTATATATTTTCTAAATAGAGCAGAAAATAAATACATTTTTGATGTTTTTAAGAAGCAACATTGGGTTATGGGTTAACGAAAGGTGCCAAGTGGACCACGACTTGTCGTCTCATCCGACTATTGCGCTCGAAATGTCCTCCAAGCAAGGATCGGGCGGACCCTGAAAATTCTCTTCCACTGCCAGGATTCGAACCCGAGCCCACGGGATGGGAAGCAAACACACTAGCCGCCACACCAACCCGCTCCCCACCTGCACTCTTAACCCTTTCTAACCCAGAGCTGTTTCTGGGAGAAATCAAATTTCAAGATTTTTCATTTTGAAAACTTGAAAATTTTACACTCATCGATAATTAATTATCCCGGCAGCTAAATATTTCATCATTAAAATTTACACTACAAAATAATGGGTATTTTAGATATTTCCAGAATAATGCTGAAAGTTTAAACATTTTTGACGTTGCTTAGAAGCAACATTGGGTTATAAGGGTTAAGGGCTAAAGGTAACTGTTATGAAGGATCTGGTACTTTCCCGGCGAATCTTGTTGATGAAGTCTTCACGGGAAATCGGCCGGGTCAAGATTGACTCTGCTGCCAACGTTTCAATGGCCTTCTCTACCATCGTCCATGTCCATGTCTCGAATTCTTGCTCTGCCTCCGCTTGCTTCTAATTGGCTGCGCTAATGAGTGGACGAAAAGAATGTACAAGAAGGGTGGAGTGTTCCAATGCGATATCCTCTTGACGATGACAGAGAAGGCCATTGTAACGTTGGCAGTAATGTCAATCTTGACCCGACTGATTTCCCGTGAAGACTTCATCGACAGGTAACTGTTATGTTTGTGTCCATTATACTGATAGAGACCTCAGCGCTCGGCTCTGCGGGGATCACTCCGGAACGCCCTCCCTTCAGACATGGATCGCATCCAGGAGATTGTGATCCTCCAAGGTTTTTGCTGATGTGCCGACCCCCTCTCGTCTACACAGCGCTCGCCTCCCCGGAAGGGAGCAGATGGGGCGCCGCTGACCCAATTGCCCCGGACCACGCCCCGTGGCGCCCCGGTCGTTGAGCAACGGGTGTCGCCCCGGGGCAGCAGCCGCAGCCCTTTCGACGGTGAAAGGCAAGGGCGAGAGTGTTTGCCGGTGGTGCGGCGACGGCGATGCGCGCACACGGCCTCCTCCTTCCCGACCTCCGCCAGGCGGAGTGAGCGGCGGGTCCCGGTTACGAGTGGAGCGGGAAAGGGAGCAGGGAGCGGGTGATCTCGTGCATGACGCTGTCCGAGTGGGAGGGAGTGTCCACATCGTTTGAGCGCTCACTTCTTCCATCCCGTTTCAAGATCATGAGGGAGCTTATCTTGGTTACTTCTTTCGTTGGGCGGCGGTGAAAGGCGACATTCCTCCCACGATTGATTTCTACACGAGGAGAGCTTCCGCTTGCACTTGTTTGAGAGTTCGATTTATCGAAATAATCGGTAACGCTTTCGATAAATCGAACCGTATATTCAAAAAATGACAAAGCGACTTCGTTTAGTCATTTTTGAACTTCAACTTCCACAAAGTTGAGCTGGAAACCATTGAATGTATATTCAACTAAATTTAGCGCTACAGTTCGCAAAACACTCGAATCGGACTTTTAATTCCAGAGGTAGGCTAGGGTATTTATTGCCTCTACTTATAATGCGTATCATCGACATCGACTGCGAGCTACAATCCGCTTCAAGAACATGAAGGAGTCTATCTTCACCACTTCTTTCGGAGGAAGTGAAAGGTGGCATTCCGCCACTTACACGTACCCGCCCTAAAGCTTCCGATACGCTATTTCCATTAATCGAAATAATTCCCAACTTTTCTAATCAACGAAATGCTTGTTACTATAGAAAGCTGGTACTTATGTACGTGCAAAAGAGAAAAAATCTCTAATCTTGCGTTTCCTTTGTGATTCATTTTATAATCGCAATATAAGGGATTCGCTCTTCTGTACGTATGAACCTGCTTCCTATCGTAAGAAACAATTACATAGGCAGTTGTAATTTTTATAGCTGCCGAATTGCATATGAATCGAGTATGCTTTACAAGCGAATACTTTCCATTTTTTGTTCACATAATTTACGATATTCATATCGTTATTTTTTTAAAACAAGATATCTTATGTTTCTTTACTTCGGTATCGAGGCATTTCGTTTTCCTGGCAAAGAGGCCGAATTTTTTAAAACCAATTTTGAGGTATTTATTTTTATTTATAAACTTATGGCATGTCAACGGTGACGGCACCATACAAAAATATTGCTGCAAAAGGCGTCTTGAATGAGCGTATTCCATCATATTGGGCTCTGACCAAGGCATTACTATTTTTATTCAATAAATTTACAAATTTACGTTCAATATATCGAGTTCATGTTATTCTTCGTGAAAAAATCATCCTCCACCAAGTTCTTTTAATTTTATAACTTCTGGCATCATGACCTGGTCATTCCTACCAGGGTGTGGCATCAGCAGTCCTATTAAATCACATGAACTAATGCTAGTACTATTTAAATTTATAATATTCATGTCGCCGTTTACGCCAAACAGGAGTTATTTACCACTTTTAACCCTAATACGGGAAACATATTGTTTTGACAAAATCGGGCAAGGTCAGTCTATTAGACTCATATTACTTATTCTTTTCATTTAAACTTTTAGCAGTTACAAATGTTGTTTATCACATCACCTAGTATTTATTGTAAACCAAAGAAGCCTTTTGCATACACATAATTATTTTAAATTAAAAGAGTTTCATTGCATATCAATTTCTCATATAGTCGATCACCGAGTCCAATGAACTTTTTAGCTTATTCTTTTTTTTGGCACAACATAAAAATACTAAATATTGGTCGTCAATTGTTCATTGTGATTATGCAAAGGAATTTGACACTGTAATCCAAATATTTGTTAATCGCGCCTTACTTTTACATTCACTACAAAAACACACTTTTTCTTCTGCGTTCGCTACAAACAGGCCTTCAGCATATTAGAGAAAGTTGTTTTTTCATTCTACCTTCAGCTGCTGGATACATGAAACATCTCTTCTTTGGTATTTCAGTTTTTCAATTATTTTCCGCTGCAGCATAAAAAATGGCAATTACCGCTTGTGTCGTTCGCTGAAGACCTTGCAATGAGCGAGATTGTATTTGTGCTTTTATAAAATTCACCTTCTGCAAGGCTACGGATGAATATTTGCCTCTTGTTGAGCTAATCTTTATCCCAATCCGGATTGAGCGAGCACCAGATTGTGTATATATCTAATATATACACAATCTGGTATAAATATCTAATCCATTCATTAGGTATACGAATGGCCAGCGATTTTGTTTTCTTTTGTTCGTATATTCGTGAACAAATTGATATAAGGAATCTACTCCTCCCTTTGTTTCATTGTGATACGAGGTTATTACTGGTTTCCCATTGTGACTAATCTCACCATAAAGGAGATTACACTCTCATCTTTTCAGGAAAAACGAAATTAATTTGGTGTTTACCCTAAAACGAAAGAGTGCTGAACCTTCTGGTTTAGACCTATTTGTGAGAAACGTAGGCGGAATAAATTTCTTATTCATTCTAACTGTCCCAACTAAATAAATCCATTTGAAAGGTTTGTATGTGCCAGTTCAAGGAATAGCCAATGGCTGTCACAAGTAATATTATGATTACTCCCTTTATAACTTTTTGTCGGTTATAGTCCAACAGACGAGGGTAAATTATGACCATCAGTGCTCGTTCCTTCGTAACAGGAGGCTTGTTCTGATGCCTCACTTTTATAGTTACTTTCGGAGTCTGAAGAGGCATTGGATGTATAAGGGGAAATGCCGATCTCTTCATGTGAAAATTTTTCTTAAATCATTCTTATTTGTTTTTAGCTAATGAAAGCAGTATATATCGATGGCTAAGTTCTAACAATACGTATCTCAAAGTCGGCCGGTTTGAGATAGGTATCTTAAACAAAGGTTAATAACATTAAAAAATAAAATAGAAGCAAACACCAACTCTTTGTTCGCAAATGAATGCTTCTTTTTCAGTTTTATGAACTTCCGGTTTTTAATTTCAGAAGAAATTAATGGTTTTTTTAGCTCTCCTGAAAAGTTGCTATTATTGAGATACGTGTAGTTAGAACTTAGCCTTCGATATGAGAAACAATAAGCTAAACAATATCCTAGAAAAAAAATAGGCAAATATTTTACGAATGAACATGGCTCCGATTTTACAAACTGCAAATGAAGAAGTATCTTCGTCGAAAGAAAATGCCTCATCCAGCAACGTTACTTTGAAATGCCACAAGCTAAAGCTCCAGCTGCCACTGAAAGAGCGAAAACTACCACGGCACCCTTCTTACTTTATAAATGAAAGGGTAGGAGGAAATAAAACGAACTACACCAGTACTTAAAATGTAAAGATAAAACCATAAGGATAAATGCAGTAATCCCCTAAAAAATCGCAACATACCACATCCAATGAAGTCTTCAAATCGTATCAGGAGAAATATCTTCACGTCTCGATCACATTCTGGAAAGGTAATGCGACACGCAAAGAGAAGTGTAACATGGGTTTACTATGCTGTAGATGTTTGAAGAGGACGAAAAAATGACAGGCGGAAGATAAAAAGTAGCTCATCGTGGTAAAAAATTACGTCGTTCATAGAGACATTTTTAGTTGTCTACTTACAGGAAATGTAAACGGGAAGAGAAAAATATAACACATCTCCCGAAAAATCAGGCGGATGAAAGCCCCCTCCCAACTTGTTCAAGCGTAGGTTCATGAATAATGGTGACAATCCTCGATAATCCCAAAAACAGTCGCCGCGTTATGAAGTATTTACCAGTTATTGAGCTAAAAATTGCAATTTTCCTATCCTTCGAGACGGACAGTGGCGAATCCAGAGAGGGGATTGAGGGGTCAATAGCCCCTATGGGGTATTCAATTTCCACTAGATAAAATTGTTATTATGCTCAGTAGTTGAAAATATATCGGAGAGGAGAGCCTCATAGCCCTCCCTTGTCCCAATCCTGGATCCGCTACTGAAGACTGAGGTACCGAGAAAGAAAAAACAAAGATATGCGCTAAATTATTTAAATTTCTTATGCAAACTCACAGGTTAGGGTGAGGGCTCACCGAGGCAGCGTCAATCGTGTCTGCAGCCATTCACCATAGCAAAATGAGGATCCCTGATCAATTTGCTCTTCAGTTCAACCGAACATAGGATAGAATAGAAAACAAATTTATTGTTCAAGGCAAAGCCCATGGAACATGCAACCAATACATAAAGAAAAAGAACAAGCTCTGTGGTATTACAAGAGATACATTCAAGTCACCTTGCTATAACAACAGGATCATTGAAACAAACATAATATAAAATCAAATACAATGACAGAATTTACCAAGAAAATATCAAGCCAATTCAATATAATAAACAAAAAAAGCGTACAAAAACCTTTAATAAAATTAACGTAGATTCTTTGATAGGAAGAAAAAAAGAATCAATAAATGATTGAACAATTGGAATTATAAAGGGATAATACTACCTTTCTCCTCCTATTGAGCATAACGATACGTTCATTGAATTTCACAACTACTATCACTAGACAGGTAAAAACATCAATCACCACGTGGAAGTGTTCGATAGTTCGACTTGGGTGAAATATTGAGAGAGCATTGGTCGGGCCATCACTACGGAGAAGAAGCTGAGCGGGTAAGCGAATGGAGATGTGGGGAACCTTGGGCAGATCCAAAGCGAACGGGTCCTGGGACGGCTGACTTGAGAGATGTGACGAAGAAGCGCTTTATGAATGAGTGAAGAATGTTTTTATGCATGAGGAAATATTTACGAGGTAGAATCAAGATGGAGCTGTCACCGCACTGTGTATCTAAATCTTTACCAAGATCCAGAAATATCCCAATCATTTTTTGAGGCCGAGGCTAGTGGTGATACACTCAAGATTGCAATATGACACAATTTTATGCCTGCAAAAAACTGAAACTGAAATTACGCTCCCTATTCTTTTTATACTCATTTCTTAATATTCGGTGCAATTGATTTGTAATCGCTTCAGAAAAAAAATTTTTTCAACATTCTACGATTACACAGGCCAACAAAAAAATGTTGCTTGAAAACTTTTTTATTTCAATAGCTGATCTTTATAGATTTTGATGTGCCGAATCCAAACCTGGCCTTAGTTTTTTGTATCACACATAGTTTCCAAGCAATATGTATTTAATATCATATATAGGTATACAGGGAAATCAATGAAGCACTGTGTTATATCATAAAATTGTTTGTATTTACTGTTCACTACATCGTGATAAAATTGCTTGTATTTACTACAGCGTGATAATACAGGGTTCACTTGTCAACTGGAATTGGTCTACATTTTCTTTCCCTTTTTTCCTTGATGCTTCTTGTGTAGCTTTTTCTGCGATGAATCGCTTGCTGAACTTCTCGGTGGAGTACCAACAGTAATCCCCATTATCTTCGTTCATTAAACCTACTTTTTCAATTTTATTTTAACTATAGAAAAGCTGTTAAAATCTAAAAATATTGCTTGATTTCATTAATTTAACTGTAAAATGTGAATAAATGGTAGGTGATACAACTTTTTAAGCATCACATTTGGATTCAGCAACATAAATAACATAAGAATAAGGTATTTTCAGTAAAAAAGTTTTTTCATCGTTGGCCTGTGTTATTGATGCCGAAGTTATATACATTTTATGTACACTCTATGCATTGGATTTGATGAGTGTCTCTTTTGGGATGTCCTATAAGGATAATTCCTCGATGATATCCCGACCTCTTTTAAGGGTCTGCTTTGGACAATGGAGCAAACAGCATCAGCCGTCATATAGTGTGATTTCTCAATTATGAAGTTACAAGCACATAATTTGACATCATTTTTTTAATTCTTTACCGAACAAATATTATGCTACCTAATTTCTAAGCTAATTGTTGTCCAAATAATATACATTGAAAAATACACCACTCTCTCGACAAGATGGCCATTTTTGAGGCTGTAACTTCATAAACTATTTATTTGAAAGAATGAAGGATTTAAGGTTTTCCCGGCGAATAGACTGGGTGCAGAAAAATCCTAGGACCCGGCTGGAAACCCGAGAACTCTTCCTCCTATTTATTTCAAAAATTACAAGTTTCAAATGATAATCACGCCTATAGGTCTACAACACATTTTTTTTTTAGTTCCCAAGAGGGACACCACACTTCATAAGAACCAGCATGGTGCTGAAAATAAACGCTCAGGAAAGAAATATACTGCTCTTCCAAATATCGGAATAAATCTAATAGGATGGCCAGAGTTTTACTGGCTCTTACCCTTGAGACGGTATGGTAAGAAGGTTTATAATATAGAATACTAATTTCAGGAGGCCAAAACGTTTTCGTTTGGTTTTACAATACTTTCACATCGATAATAAAGCATTAAACAGTGCAGCTGCGTGAATTTTGTTCCCTCCAGCTCAATGCTTTCAATGTCAAGAACCGGCGAGGCGTGATAGAGAAAAAATGGATTAGGTTAAATGAGGTGTTATGCTACTTCATTTATTACCATTTTCCCTTTTAATTAATAACCAATTTTTTTTAACTTTCCTGGTAAAAAGGTGATCGTCTACATTGAATGAAATAGGGGTCATGCATTCTCAGTAAACGAAAATACAGCGGAATGCAGATTAATCAAGTCCTTCAGGTATATTCAATAGGACATTGCAATATGCCAAGAAAACCTCCACACATTATTACATGTATATATTTTTGCTCCAAAGGTGCAATCTTGCAGAAGTAGAGAGTTTAAGATGAATCATATAAAATAGTGCTGTTCAATTTGTTCCTACTATCAGCACATGTGACAATTCAATATCTTTCTAAATAAATTGTATTTTGAGCAGATATGTGGCACATGTAATTTCCAAATGAATTCAGGATTGAGTATTGGAATTTCTTGCAACCATAAAAATATAGAAATTATTACATCATATAAAATAGGAATTAGGAATAAGCTGCGTAAGAATAGTAAATTTCTTTGACAAATACTCAGAATCGACCGTTGACTTTCTCATTCCAATGATGTGTAGTCCACATCCACACCAAATTATTTTAAAATATTTTTAGGCGTTAATGAACAACAATCTTCTTAAGTAACCAACAGCATAGTCTGTACCAATTATAACCAATTGATGTTTAACCTATTGCATAAACCACTATCAAAGTCTTTATTCTTGAGGTTTACCTTAATTTTATTTTAGTCAAACCACTCGCATAGAAACAAAATTTAAACTTTAATTGTTCTTTTTGTTCTTTTCTGAAAAATATGTGGACTTCAATGAGCATCTTCAATCATTACCATAAAAAGAAAATTTACGCCTTAATTTTGAGCAACATTTAATACTTTCCTCGCAGTTAATTTGCAATTACAAACCGGCACAGTTTAAGAGAGATATTCTTGCGCCTGAAGATTTTTTCTAAAAAATATTCACTGTAGATACATAGAAAATATAGAAAACGAGTAGTTATTGCAAAGTAAAAGGTAGCGGAAACTCCAATAAATTGAGTGATGGTAAATAGAGAGAGAGAGACTTGACTGAAGTTTATTTTACCTGGGTTGGGTGAGGCCAGATCGTAATGGTAAGAATAATTAAAAATACACAAGAATTGCTTTTTAAAATACTTTGTAAATTACAAAAAATAACACTGGTTTCATTAATGAAGGAATATATAAAAGGAATATAAAAGTCAAAGAATTTTTAAAAATTAGTCAGAATAGGATCTCAAGCGGTGTTTGTGGGTTTTCACCCTGCTTGGCTTGGTCCTTATTTCCATTGAGCAAACGTGCAAAAGACACGAAAAACGATCCCCTCATTCCAGACGTTCGATGATACGGGATTATGAAAGAACACTGAGAATAAACACAAGAACACAAAAAAGCAATATCATATTGATATAGATATAGGAGTGGGTCTTTTTCTTCCACACTTTTTGCCCATCGGTAAGGATAAAATAATGTTTTCTCTCCCTAATTTTCAGTAAGCCTTCTTTCACATACAGTGGAGTCATATGATCTGCCCACCTCGGTCGCACAGCGGTCCAAGATAGAGAGAGAGAAATAAAAAGTACAGCAAAGTATGAAAAATTCGAAATCAATCGATTCGGCTTCAACTTTGTGAAATTCCATGTTGTAAAGAAAACGCTCAACCTTGGTAACTTTTCACTGGAAAATTATTTATTGGCACGACGCGTACTAAGGCATATTCAAGTACTTGAGAATGACGCTTCAGCGTCGAAACGCGTCGTACCAATAAATAGTTTTTCATTGAAAAGTTACCATGGTTGTGTATTTCATTTAATAAAAAATCCGTGAAGACAGAGGCACTCCACCGACCAGAAACTCTGACAATCGGAAAATAAACCTGGGTCCTATAATACTGGCGCATTCGGTTGCTGCTGAAGATCAAATGGTAGGATATGGTGTTAAAGGAGGTGGTGTAGTGAACAAGAGAAGAAGATAGGGAACCGTGGATCAGAGAAAGACCCCGTGGATATACCATGTCATGTGGGTAAAATAATCCGCCACTATCGGTCTACGAAACAATCAATCCAATTACGTGAATAATATAACAAGGAGAAGTACCCCAAGGATGACCCAGAGTTCAGTACTTCGGGTAGATAAAGAAGGACACAAGGACAAGGGCGTACACAGGATCAAAACTAGGGGGGGGCAAGCCATGGTTGTTCAAGTTATAGGTAAGATTTAAGCATGGAAAAGGTGAATGAAACCAACATTTTAAGGAAACTGTAACAGCTCTTTATTAGTTTACAAAATTATTTGCATGAAAAACTATTATTTTCCTTGAAGACATGTGCGATTTTTGCTTCTAGGGGGGGCAGCCCTCCTGCCCCTCACTGAGTACGCACATGCACAAGGAGGAAGTACAACGAGAAACTGGGAAATGCATTAAGTAAGAGAGTAGTATACTAATCTTAGGATGAATAATTGCTATGAAAAACGGGATATAAAGTTTTAAGTACTATGTTCGCCTTAGCTATTACTTTTTTTCTCTTCACCCATCTCACACTGGTTGGATATCACATTAGAGGAATTTTTTACTGACTACAGTTAGTTTTAACAGCGGTTGGAAATCTAGCCAAGGTTGGTTGATCATGGCCGGGAGATCACGCTGGTTTTTATAGGCACGGGGGACGCTAGTTATTGACTGTGGTCGCCAACGGTGATTCTGTCAGTTGGCCCAAGGACTTCATTTCGACTTTTCTCTTTACTAGCCTTGGTTTCCGTAAAAAGTTGTGAGCTTCCTGCACTGGATAAATCTCCCCTGGAATCCGCTGGTTACCAATCCGCTGAGAGCGATACCTGTGTGTCCGACTATCTATCACTCTATGATCTTCTGGTCTGTGGGACAATAGGAAGGATGCAGTCCGATGAGATAGGAAGTTGCTAGTCATATCCTCATCACTTTTTGCTTTGTTATTCCTGTGGAGAGAAGAACTTGGAAAAAATTTAATTTCTACACTCTTGAAGCCTGCCATGATCCTGCAATTCTCGTATCATAATGCATATGACACATATCAGTACCCAGCTTTTTTAAAGTAATGCATTGGTGAAATCGCGATATTATAATAGAGATGTGGCATTAGAACGACTTATTGACTTAAACAACGATATTAACACATGGGTTTCATGATAGCGCCTCCTGTCGGCAGATTTCTGAACTCACTGGCATCGACAGTTCTGTAACCGAAACTACTCGACTCGACATTCGTTACACTACTCGAAACACTCGAGTCGAGTACCAACTACTCGACTCGAATTTTCGAGTACTCGCACATCCCTAGTTTCTTTAGTGATTGAAGCTGGGAAACTAGTCGCCAGCATCTGAAAAGGAGTACTAATACGCAAAAAATTGTTACAGTCCCTTATTAATTGCAATAATATCTATAATACGTTTTTATTTTAACCCATTATGATCCAATGTTGCTTCAAAGCAACATCAAAAACTTATGCATTTTCAGCTCTGTTTAGGAAATATCTAAACTACGTATTATTTTGTGGTGTAAATTTTGATGACGAAATATTTATCTGCCGCGATAATTATGATTGAGTGCTAAATCTTCATCTTTTCAGAATGAACAATCATGAAATTTGATTTCTCCCTTAGGCAGCTCTGGGTTATAAAGGGTTTATAAGACAAAACTGTTTACATTAATTTCGATAAATAATCGGATCATAAATAATTCAAGGCTTAATTCACATGAAAGGCTTGTGGAGACTCCTTCAGCAATGGAGCATTCATCAATAAGAAGTTTTACGGTCGAACTCACGGACAACAATCTCCGCCGTTTTTTGCATCCGTAAGCACATCTCACTGACATCGTATTCTCAACATCCGATCGTCACATTTTCCCATACCACGGTATCTTCTCTAAGTAAGCTTAAACTCATATGAGCTGTTTCAATTTCAATGCTTCGCCTGAAATACTACGAAAAAAATCTCAATCAACTGCTCTAATGGATGTGTTGCCTGTGACGGCATCCGGTATCTCACGCATGTTCAAATCCCGAATGAAGGCTTGGAACACCCCCAAAAACAAATTCCTCCATTTGTGATATGGTACAAGGAAAGGAACTCAAATCTGTAAGGAAATGAAATTGGCTCCCATTTAGTATGAAATTTGATATAGGAAGATACTCTCATACTGTAGAGTTTCTAAACGAGGCCCTCTCCCATTAAAATGTCAAATGTCCGTTCTCAATAATTTTTTCTATGATTATGTAACCAGAAAGATGTGAGGGATATCGGGTCTGTCCTCCACGGCACACATTATCATCTTATTTCAGACGGTAGCTTGAATTAATCTCCAGCAGCGGCTGACTACCTCGGAGGCTCAGAGCGTGACTTGATTTTTTGGACACTGGGACCATTATCAAGTATTCGGAAGATTCCTGGATAACCTCAAAGAACATCTAAAATTCTAGTCTAAAGACGTTTATTCACATTGCTGAAAACACAAGGCTTTAAATTTGCAAAGAATAATCGAGCAATCGATTTTTAACGGATACAGTAGTAAGGACATCAGGAAGCGAATTGCAATAACAAAGGAGGCGTTCATGAATAGGAAGGAGATTCTGAGAGGATCGTTATGTAAGAGTTTAAAGAAAAGGTTAGTGAAGAGTTTGATCTGTAGTATAGCTCTCCACGGTGCGGAAACGTGGACACTAAGGAAGAACGACGAGATAAGAATGGAGGCATTCGAGATGTGGGTATAGAGAAGAAAGGAGAAGATGAAGTGGACGGAAAGTACGAGGAACGACGAAGTGCTGGACATGGTGAGTGAGGAGAGAGGGTTTCCGGATGAGATGCAGAGGAGACAGAAGAAATGGTTGAAGGGAGTACTGAGCGGGAAGGGGATGTTGATGTGTTAGAGGGTAGAATGTTTGGTAAACGATGGAGGGGAACGAAGAGAAGACGATTTTTAGATAGATTGAAAGGGAGCAGGCCTTACAGTGAATTGAAGAAGGAAGTGCTGGAAGGAAAGGGAGGTTTCCAGATTACTACTTTAGTACTCCATGGAAGCCTACCTTAATCGGTAGAATACAATAATTAATCAATCGAGCAAGAAATGTTTTCATCGCTTGGTGTTCGTCATTAGAGCTAAAAGCTTTTGGAATAATATTCCTCTTCACTATTTGGGCTGCACCAATGTTTCCCGACCGATGCTGGTCGCTTTTTCAATGGAATCTGCGTCCCAGTGACCGTAGGAGTTATAATGTTTTCAACACTAATGAGGAAAAAAATTTTCTTGAGCAACAACGTAAACCGGAGAGCTTGTTACCCTTGTGGGTAGAGCTCTGGGCTGCTGATCAAAGAGTATCTGGTTCAAATTTCGTGACACCTTTGGAGACTCCCAAATAAGGTGTTGGAAGTGCGAGGTTCCCCAGGGAAAGGAACTGGCCTCTCTTGCTTAAATATTTAATATGCCTGTGGCTAAGTCTGAGGTGAGTTCTACCCTCACCTATTCAAATCAGCCTTCGGCTTGAATCACAGACTAAATGAGAAAATTTGTGTCAAATGGTTATTCTTAGTGGCATTTTTTCTCAATAATGCCTCTCTTTCACTACATAATTTATCGGAAGTAATTTCTAAAAAGCAATCAATTTATCGACTTCCTCAAAACAAATCCGCCAACATGCCTTGTCCTTTGGAGAGGTTTCTTCATGACTGCGAGATCAAAAGCAAATAATTTTCGCGTATGTTACTGAGAAAACGGTATTCCATCATGCGTGAAATGGTATGAAGTTAAAAGGCAATGTATGAGTAAAGCTGAAATGAGTAAATCAATCCTTATTTTTTTAGCTAACACTTTCTCCAGCCTCAAAACGGACCGTAACTGAGGGAATGAGATAAAGACCTTCTTGTAAAATTATATTTTGTTACATATGCGCGTATGTACTCAACAGGAGATTTACCTAGTGACTTCGAGAAGAACATCATCATTCCCGTACCCAAAAAGAAGAGAGCTGAGAAGTGCGAAGAATTTAGGACCATAAGCCTGACGACACATGCGTCGAAGATTCTGACAAGAATCATTTACAGGAGAATTAAACGAAGAGCAGAAGAATTCCTGGATGAGGACCAATTCGGATTTAGGAAAAGCAGGGGCACAACGGAAGCAATTTTGGCTCTTAGGATGATCATTGAGAAGAGAATGGAGAAAATAAACCAACCTTCATAGCATTTGTCGATTTATAGAAGGCCTTTGATAACGTGGAATGGAATTCAATGCTTAGAATTTTGAAAGAAATCGGCGTACTCTACAATGATCGTAGAATTATTCATAGTTTGTATAAAAACCAAGTAGCTGTGATCAAATGTGGACCAAACGGTACAGAAGCGAGAATAAGAAAAGGGGTGAGACAAGGTTGTGCGCTTTCCCCCTTAATTTTTAATGTTTACATAGAGAAAGCCATCAACGAAATCAAGCAGAAAACTTCGGGTGTCAATATCCACGGAGAAAAAATTAGTATGCTGCGATTTGCTGACGACATAGCAGTCATAGCCGAGGCAGAGAAGGATTTGAAGAAGACGTTGACAAACAAGGAAAGGACAATGGCCAGATATCAGCTGAAAATCAACAAAAAGAAGACTAAGATGTTAGTTTGCAGCAAAAGAGAGGATGCTAAAACAAACATCAGCCTAGGACAGCATAAGCTTGAAGAGGTGAACGAGTTCTCTTACCTGGGAAGCCGAATTACCAGCGATGGACGGAGCAAGAAAGAAATACACAGTAGAATAGCGCAGGCGAAGAGGGCTTTCTACAAAAAGAAGAATCTTCTTACAGCTGAAAATACCAGCATAGAAGTAAGGAAACAATTCATCAGATGCTACATATGGAGTATGTTTCTCTATGGAAGCGAGGCTTGGACGTTGACAGCAGCAGAGAAGTCAAGAGTGGAAGCATTCGAAATGTGGTGCTACCGAAGAATGATGAAGATAAAATGGATTGACCGTGTGAGTAACCATGAAGTGCTAAGGAGAGTAGGAGAAAAGAGAAGCCTCCTAAAACCATTAAGCAGAAGAAGGGACAACTTAGTTGGCCACATTTTGAGGCACGATGGTCTGATGAAGACAATCGTTGAAGGACAAGTGGAAGGGAAAAAGGGCAAGGGACGGCCCCGAATGAGTTGTATCGGACAGGTTATAAAGGATGTAAAAGAGAAGAAATATGTAGCTATGAAGAGATTAGCGGATAGGAGAGAGAAATGGAGAGCTGCGTCAAACCAATCTTAGGATAATTGACTAATGATGATGATGATGCGCGTATAAGTAAAAACGATTCCTACTCACAGGGGTCGCTCACCCAGACCCCAAATCGCAAGTTATTGAAAACAAATCTGGTAGGTGAATTGGAAAAAATATGCGAAAGATCCACAGAGAAAAAATCATCCACCTTGACCGGGTTTCGAACCCGGATCGCCCGATTTCCGGTCGAGTGCTTTAGCCTGTTAAGCTACCGAGGCGTCATTCTTCCCTGTGGATATTTGTTCCGGGTTTGAATCCCAGCCAAGGCGGATGATTTTTTTCTCTGTGGATCTTTCGCACGATTGTGCATTGCGGGTGACTCCCGTAAATGTTATTACCGCGGCTAGCCCCGGTATACATTAAAACTGGAAAAATATGTTCTGAAAAAAAATCCTCCTCACCCATTAAGGAATAAAATAAAATTACTTTGTTCTATTCCACACTTTATTTTTATTTTAAATAGCCCGACCCGGGTTTCAGCATCTAAAGCTATCACCTGATGATAGCATTAGATGCTGAAACCCGAGTCGTTCTACTTAAAGTAAAAATAAAGTATGCAATGGGACAAAGAAATTTTATTTTATCCTATGATGAAGCAATTCCAAAAAGTATCGCCTGAGACCGTGTCTTATATCTCATTCATTAATTCTTTCGTAAAAACAAAAAATATGATAATCACCGTACTTTTTTCATGAGTTGATGACGTCATTAGAGCTCTAGTTCATTTCCTCGTTCAGTGAGAATCTTGCATGTGGGGAAATAATAACTCACAAGAGTATGAACAGAGATAAACTACGTGAAACTACCATGCAAGGCCAAGGAGAATCTAAGATGCGGTTACTGATTTGAGAAAGAGTTGAGGAGGTCGATTTTTCGCCGCGAGTGGAAAACAGACGACGGATTGAAAAACGGAGAAGCATGGGTTTATATGCTTAACATTTCAAATCTTCCGGCTGAAAAGAGTAAACATTCACATGAATTTCCATATATTTCCAGTTGAAATAATTATTTTTTTTCTCATGGCAATTCATGTGGATGGGTTTCTTTATTATGCAAACTCTATCGCGATTACGAAAATAGTCCTTAGCGAACGAGCCCATTTTCTCCAGCAAACATCTTGTTATTCATAATTGAATGGAGAAAAATACTAAACATGCCTGCTCCCAAAACTTCTTTATTCTCAGAGAAGCCAGCGGCCCGCTCTCTCAGATAATACACACATCATCATCATCACTGGCCAACAATCCTATGATAGAGGGGAAAATTCTCTCGGTATTTCCACCGGGTTAAAAAACTCAATTTCAGCCGGCGTTTCGAATTCCGACTCGGGAATAGTCCACAGGGCTGCTGAATGTCGTTTCATACGTTTAAAAAACATGAAAGAATATATTTATTTATCTATTTATTTACTTATTCTTTCATGCTTTTAAACGTATGAAACGACATTCAGCAGCCCTCAGGATGAACCCCCGAGTCGCAGCTCCAAACGTCGGCAGAAATTGAGTTTTTAACAAGGTGGATATCTCTAGAGAATTTCACCTACATAATTCGCCGGGAAAGCATCACATCTAATATAATCTCATTATAGGTATGACGCAGCTCTCCATTAAATTCTCCTACCAGCTAATATTTTCACACCTATATATTCTTGTCTTTCATATTCTTCTTTTCCTGTTCCACATATTACTGTCGGTATCTTCCTTTTCCGTTCCTGCCATTCACTTGTCCCTCGACGATTGTCTTCATCAAGCCAACATGCCTCAAGAGGTGACCGATTAATTTGCTCCACCTGCTTATTGAGGTTTTCATAAGGTTTCTCTTCTCTTTTTCTATTCTTAGGACTTCCTTATTGCTCGCTCGGTCGATTCATTTGATTTTCATCATTCTTCTTTAAAATAACACAGTGCCAGCTCCTTTGTCCCAATCACTTTACCTCATTCGGAATTCATCCACGTCTCCAAACCGCAGGCTAATCTCCATCCCAGAGCATGGTGGACCCTCGCTCTGAAAACGGTGTCTTGCAAGCGCTGTCAACGGCATTTGTCTGTCGTGCAGACATTTTCCAGTTATTCCGAGGAACTAGGACAAGGAGAATCTCAATTTATGATAAAGTTGCGTGCTTACATTATTCTACTTCAGCATTGGGTTCATCCAAAGAGATGATGTAGACAATGATCATAAAATTATTTCGCACGGAAGGATACAAGCTGAATACTTTAATTGGTCCCTTCCGCAATTTATGACTGATTTTCTCTCCAGTTTTTAATTGCATACAGTCAGTGTGTCCATTACAGTTGCATTGACTCCTGTTGGAATTTCATTTGATGAAAGATAGATCTCGCCTCTTTTTGGGTATGAGACTGGGTATAATTATTCGGAAGGAAAAATTAAAACCTTGAAATTATATTAAAATTTAAATATAATCATCTTAAAGAATAGTGGCAGTAGGTAGGATGTGATGTTCTCTCATTGAGTGGACAATGTGAACTACTTAGAAGCATTACACCAGTAAATACCTTTCATATCAGCAGAAATTTTATATCCCATACGCAAGACTCGCATTGGAGCCTTCAGAACCTCCCCCTTGTTGACCATTTTCCATGTCTCCGGAGAATCATCCATTGCGACCAGCCGGCTTATGTTGACATGTAATTACGTAGCAAGACTGTTATTAATGAAAGATCACCTATGTGTTAGCACAGTTTTAACCCATGGTTTTTAAACTTATTTCATCGGAAGAGTAGATGACTAGGCCTTTAAGTATATGTTTTAGAGACCCCCTGAAGAAGACCAGTTTTAAACTCCCTCAGATTTAACCCGTGAAATACCGTGATAGGGGACCGTGGGTATAAAGGCCGTTTTACACGGGGCACGGAATTGCGCAGGTTAGAGCTGCATTAGTTTCTAAAATGGCGTGGAATTGCGCGAATGCATGAACGAAATTAGAACAGGGGCTATTTTTCCGTCTCGCATCCACGCATTCTCGCATGTGTTCTAGCAATTCACCGCTTTACACGACGCAATTTTGCTTGCGCCTTCGCACGTACGTCAGATTGCGCAATTCCGTGTACCGTGTAAAATGGCCTTAAGAACAGCCAGCTATAAATATCATTCTAAATAGAAGTTCAAAGGCATCAGCTACTCCATCCGATTACCAATTCCTCTTTTGGGAAGTTATATCCCATTACCCAGGCTTCACTCCCACCTTTAAGGATGGTTCGTAAACCGAATCTGCCTACGCTGGTACGGTCATTTCCTCTTATCATGAAGCCTTGAATATCAATCTCAACTCCTTGAGTAGCGTTTGATTTTCCGAACTGTACGCTATCAAGTCGACTGTCGAAGGAATCTTCTCCTCTAATCGTTCCTACGTAATATGTACGGATTTGGTAAGCGCTCTTGATTCTGACTACGACGGTAAGGAAGGTCGTAAAATTTGACGAAGTCAGAATTATAGTGAAAGAAGGAAGATATGGTCGTAGGCTTCTCTTTAAATCAATTGAGACAGCCCGGACAGACACTTGATTAATGCCACGTAGATCCTAATTGGAGAAGGCTACTCAGACGGGCCAATGGGAGAGCAGCTACAAAAATTGGAGGGATGGAGCCCTATCATAAGGAGAGCCAAGATCAAGGACCGGCACCTTCAACCTGAAGATGCTGACAGTAATGTCAGTAAACTGTTGTCACATAGAAAATGACCCGGTAGTAACCGAAAGATAGTAGGAGCGGTAGTAACCTCAGAAATTGGCTCTTGAGTCTATTTCAATCCTATACTCGCCTCATTCGATTGTCAAATGCATCCAATTATACCTCTCTACCCTAACTAAAAGAAAGCTATTATTTAGCCTGTGGATTCAAAGGCAACCAATGAGGGCTCAGGGGAGCCCTTCGAGGATACAACACAACGGGGCCGGGAACCAAGCCAGTGGCTTATACGTCCGATCACCCAGGGAGGGGCTGGAGAGGAAGGGAAAAAGATATAGGCGCCGCCGCGATAGGAGCCCGCCGACGCCTCTTGGATAGGATAGGAGCGGAAGGAACGGGACGGAGAAAAACACCTCAACGCTATAGAAGCAAAGAGGGCCCTACTATAAGCGAAATCCTGCAAGCCATTAATGTGCTAACGATCTTGGAGGATTATTCTATGAGGAAGAATAATCCAACGATCAGATCGTTAGATGGATTCAAAGGCAGCTGGAATAACGAGAAACGGAAGGGTCTTTACAGAATTTGATTCTAGGATTGAGACACTCCCCGCCGAAGACCTAAAATGGGGTTGGGCAGCATCTACAATATTTTGTGGAGGAACGCACCCGATGGCGCGAAATGTCCAGTATACGGTCCCGGAGCCCCAGAAAAATAAAAAAATTATCGCTTCTTGAATTTATGGCTAAGATGAAATATACTTATCCCGGGGAGATTGGAGAATAAATGTACGATTCTCGGATAAAATAAACTGAGAAAAATATAGAAGCTATCAGTCAACTTATAATAGGGCTCACTGCCCTAACTCATTCTTATCTATTTACAAAAGAAAAGGCATCATCTCACTTCTTGGACTACGACTCCACATTGAGCGCAGAACATATTTTGACGGATTTCGTAAAATAACGTTTATTTCGGGGTAAACGGGGTAATCAACGGAGCCTTAAAAACAATGCTAGGCGACTTACCGGCTAATCTTACACGAGTTATGTCCTACCTGAAAGAATATACATTTCAAATAAGTTAATACATACGTCAACAGTCACGATTAATTTTTTATTTTAAATTATATGTTGTAGAAATGTCATCTCGCCTTCTAAATTTCACTGAGAGAGGTGCAAAGTGGCCTAGGCTGTAGATGCACCCTAGAAATCAATACTACCAAGTATTTTTTTTTTAAATTCATCTGCCCCTACAACCTGTATTTCCTCACTCATAACCCTGGCTCTAGCATTAACAAATAGAATATTATACTCAATTATAAAAGCAATCATTTAAGATAAAAAATTTCACGGATTATTTTGATATCGCTCCTTCCTGAAAACATTTCAGCTGCAACCCCATTTGGGTGGTCACATTCCTTTTGGCCGTTTGGTGCCTGCTTTTAACACTTTTCACTGTACCTCTGTATTTGTGTTCAAACAAGCATAAAATGGGATCAGGTTGGTGTGGCGGCTATAGTGCTGACATCTTTCACACTGGGCCCGGGTTCAAATCCCAGCGGTGGCAGAGATTTTTCAGAGACTATCCGAAACCTGCTGGAGTCCTTTGTGAAGGGCCCTCCATGTTTAGCATTTCGTCGGTTAGGTGGGATGTTAAACCTTGGTGACCCTTAGCGCCTTTCGTTCAGAGTAGACTAATGCCGACGCCGGGTTTCTCTCAACCCATCCCTCCCAACTTTACCTTCATGGCGCAAATGACCTCAGCTGTCGACCACCTCCTCCAAATACCGTAAGATACCAAAACCATAAATACTTGTCATAATTTAAATATTGCTATACAATATACCACATTACCTAATAGTATTATTTTGACTCCCACCAACCTAGAGGTGGCTATCGTGATTCCTTCATCATCATTACTGGTCAAGAATCCTAAAATTCGTTCGAGACAGCTCTCCACTGAATTCTCCTAACAGCTAATCTTTTCACACCTACGTATTTCTTCTCTTTCACACCTTCTTTACTTGTTCCATATATTTTGTTCGAGGTCTCCCTTTTCCGTTCTTGCCATCTATTTGCCCCTCGGCAATTTTCTGCATCAGGCCATTACGCATGGTACCTTATGGATGAATTTACTCGAAGTCAGAAACCGCAGATCTTACTGCTGCTCCTCATGAATTGGTAGCACTAGCCGTACTTTCGTCGATTGGCAAGACCTAAATACGTTTCTACGCGTTAAAATTTCCGACTTCCCGTCTACGCCAATCCCAATATCCTCCCGCTCTTGTCCCAGTGGTATATTTGGCCACTATTTCCCCCTCGTAACCCTTACGAATGCCGCGTGAAATTATATGAAAACAGCAGCTCCCTGCTCATTATCGTTCAATCAATCTCCCAGCGGCTACTATATCATGACATTGACTCTGTTTACGAAATGACGACACGGGAACCTCTTTCAAACGGAAAAAAAACCTGCGCTGACCCGATTACCCGCCTCGGATTTACATCGAATAAATGCGAAATACACCCCGCTCGCCGAAGAAAGCCGCATACATCCTCTCTTCCCAGGCGGCGAAGAATCAGGGTCATTCCTTAATGATACCAATTCGAGGTGTATCAAAACGCCGCGCCATTAACTTCCTCCTCCCGAATGAATGATGCATGCCGGGTACAAATGAACGGCGCCCCGGAAAGGGGCCAATAGATGCCATAATCAAACGGGATGGCGTTCATATCCGAGGGAAATGCGATGCTCGGCCGGCGGCGCGGGTGCGGCGGGGTGGGAGGGGAGATGTGCGGTGCCGCACACGGGGCGCGGTGAGCGCCGCTCGGGTGCAGCGCCGCGTGTCGTCACAGACGGCCGCAGTCGTAACAACCGAACGATGGATTAGCGATTCATCACGTTCCCCGCGTAGGGTCTGTGGCGCACTTTCACTGCTCCCGATTGTTACGCCACGATCGGCTCAGGAATGATTTGCTGACGCCGGCTGTTTTGAGAGCTCAGGCAGAAAAATGCAGTCATTCGCGAGAGTCAATCGATGAAGACGATATTCCTTCTATGGTTGTATCCCTGGCTATTAAAGCTTTTGCAGATGACGTTGGCTGCACCTGTGAGCCGTGGCGCCGACGCCAAGTCTGCTAAATATAAGGTTACTGATACATTATGTGGCAGGGGCGCAGCGAAGAATTAAGGCAAGGGGGGTTTTAGGCACATATAATACTTGTTGGGGTGTGGGAGTATTGCATACCCGCCAGGGTAACCAGGAGTTGCGAGGGCCCTCCTTTAGAAAAATTTTAAGAATAATGGTTCAAATGGCGACTTTTACGGCCTTCTGATGGATATTTTGTTAATCCTTACACTATTCTATAAGAAATACTGAGCCAAATAAGTAAAATGGATTCAACTTAAAAAATTCTCTGAGCTCTGGGGAGGTTTTAACCCCCAAAACGCTGCGCCACTATTATGTGGTATTGAAGATGACTTATATTCATCGTCACTCATCTTTTCCGGCCATCTATCAAATCATTTAATGGTGGCCGCATTAAGCCTGCAATGTTCATTGTGGTCCAATCTGGAGCAGAGGAAAACGCATCTGCAGCATAAAAGCCTTACAGGGGTTTCACGCCCTTAGATATTCAACCCGACGGTTGATTTGGATTGGTGAGGGTAGATCTCCCTCAGGCTAAGCCACAGGCGTATGATAATGTCATATTCTGGGTAGGAACACAAATTCTTTTCCCTCGGGCGACCTAGAACTTTTTTCATCTGTGGATGTTTTTTGGCTTCATTCGAGAATTGAACCGGCGACCCTTCGATTACCAGTCGAGTCCCTTACCTACTAGGCTACCTTTTAGGGATATGTTAAGGCTGGAAGGCGATACTTGGTGGAAGTTGGTGACAGGAAACATAATAAAGATACACTTTTGTATGTTTCACAGAAGTTTTAATAACCGACCCAGGTTTTGACAGTACACTATGACCTTGATAATGACATAGTGTACTGTCGGAACCTGGATCGGTTATTAAAACTTCTGTGCAACATACAAAAGTATATCTTTATTATGTTTCATATGTTAACCCATTTCCCTCATCTTCCGCTATCCAAATCTAGAGTGAAGTTCGAGAGGATATAGAAAAACACTATCATGGGCTTCTTCATTAAATTATATACTTACCGATAATGATTGAGCTTTAAACACAAAATAGCAGTTTGACAGTTTTATAATGCATTGAAAGCAAGGAAGCTGAGGCTTTATATTTAAGGTGTTGGCCCCGATGGCGGCGAGGATAAGTCCTCGCCTACCACACCGAAGGTCGCGGGTGCGAGTCCTGCCTGGATAGATTGCCCCTTTCAGGACATGGATGCATGTGGTCGTCTGTTAATGATTGTTATAGCTCCCGATGTTCTCTGATGTTTTCGGGGATAATTGAGATAAATAAATAAACAAAGTCGCTTCTCAGGTTTCCTCGAATTACATTATGGCTATCCATTTTTCCGGTTCCACCGCGTCAAGTTTTTACATTGAAATTTGTGAATATGAAACCAAAGGTCGTGTTGTTGACCTACCCAGAATATGTGATTATCATACGCCTGTGGCTTAGCCTGAGGGAGATCTACCCTCACCAAGGTTTACATTGAAAAAGCCATTAATGAAATCAAAGAAAAGGAACTGGGAGTGAATATCCATGGAGAAAAAATTGGTATGCTAAGATTTGCCGATGACATAGCCGTTACAGCAGAAACAGAGAAGGATTTGAAAAATATTCTGGTTAATATGGGTAGGGTAATGAGTAGATATCAACTGAAAATAAGCACGAAGAAAACCAAGATCATAGTATGCAGCAGAAGAGAAGAAGTCAAGGCCAACATTAAAATAGGGAGGCAAAAACTGATAGAGGTGGATGAATTCTGTTATTTGGGAAGCAAGATAACTAGTGACGGGAGAAGGAAGAAAGAAATTATCAGCAGAATAGCCCAGGCCAAGAGAGCATTCCACCAAAAGAGAGACCTGCTTACAGCGGGAAACTTAAATATGGAAGTAAAGAAACAATTTATAAGAACCTACATTTGGAGTATGCTCCTATACGGAAGTGAGGCATGGACAATGACCGCAGCGGAGAAAGCAAGGATAGAGGCCTTTGAAATGTGGTGCTACAGAAGAATGATGAAAATCAAATGGATCGACCGAGTTAGTAACGAGGAAGTCCTAAGAATGGTAGGAGAGAAGAGAAGCCTCATGAAAACCTTAATAAGAAGACGGAACAACCTTATAGGCCACATCTTGAGACATGATGGCCTGATGAAGACAATCGTCGATGGACAAGTGGAAGGCAAGAATGGAAAAGGAAGACCTCGAACAAAATATATGGAACAAGTAAAGAGAGATGTGAAAGAGAAGAAATACGTAGGTGTGAAAAGATTAGCTGATAGGAGAACTGAGTGGAGAGCTGCGTCAAACCAATCCTAGGATTGTTGACCAGTGATGATGATGACCGCGTCAAGTATTGCTGTTGACAACAGTTTCTCTACAGATCCTCCTGGCATCAGGAGGATCACTAGAGAAACTGTTATCTAACGAGTAGATCGTTGGATTATTCTTCTTCGTAGGATAATCCTCCAAAGTTGTTAGAATAGCAATGACTGTTGCCTGGTTTCGCTGATGGCAGGACCCGCCCGCCTTTGTGACGGCGCGGGATTCCTCGTCCCTTCCCTTCCTTACTTATTCCGTCCCAGGAGGCGTCGTCGGGCTCCTATCGCGGCGGCGCCTCCTTCCTTTCTCCTTCCTGTCCTCCCCCTTCTGGGTGCAGAGGTGAAAAGCTCGCGCTTACAGACCCTGCCCCCGGGAGTGTATCCTCGCGAGCCCGCCCTAGGGTTTCGTAGCAGTTGCCGTGAACTTTTGTGCCTGTTAACTATTGTGAACTAAATGGATAAAAGAAGTTAGGGAAAGAAGCAAAATGCTCTACGTAAACCTACCTTCACCGGCAGAATACCTTGCTTAGCAATATGATTGTGTCCGAAAAAAACTCCGTGCCAAAAATGTTTTGATCGATTGACAACTATTCGAGCTATCATCAGTGAAATATCGAAGCTGATCAGTGGCGCAGCGATGGGGGGGGGGGGGGTTTGGGGGATAAACCCCCCCCCCCCCCAGAGCTGAGAGAATTTTTTAATTTTAATCCATTTTATTTAATTCGATTAATATTACTAGTAGAAGAGTATAAGGATTAATATAATAGCTCTCAGAATGCCGTAAAACTCACCATTTTGAACCATTTATCTTTATTTTTTATGGCGAAAGGGCCCCCGCACCTCCCTCTTACCCTGACGGGTATGCCACACCTCCAGACCCCCCAGTATTAGTTGCGCCTGAAACCCCCCCTAGAATTTATTCCTAGCTGCGCCCCTGAAGCTGGTTACCCATTCATAGATTCATAGACTGAAATGCAGAATGCTGACTACGCCATTTACTGCCCTCGTCTATGGCGTTTTATGGTGACGTAAATTTTCTTTTGTGGACTCATCATCCCTCACAGTAGTGGCAGAGATTTTTCATGACTGCCCGATTCTCGCTTGAGTGCTTGATGGAGGCACTTCAATTGCAACACTCGGTCCGTCCGATTGGACGTTTAGGCGTGATCCCCTTCCCTGAATCTCGAGCTGGGGTATGCGGTGGCTAAATGATGCCGAAATTTACTCAGTGGGAGACATATTTTTCAAATTTTTATTGTATTTATCTCCTACTTCCATGTAAATAACACATGTAAATAGGGCGGCCTTGTACAACGGAGTTTCCAACATTAACCATGCACAACACAAATTACCATGCCCTGGATTAGGAACACCTATCCAAGCTGGATTCGAATCCACGACCTTTGGTTTGGCCAGCGAGGACTTTACCCCACCGTCACCGAGGCCGGATTTTTATTTTTATTTTCTTTTTTAAATTTTTCTCTTTAACATACATGTGAAGAGTGAATGAGGAGGAATTATAATTTCACGGAAAACCAATTCTTCCATCCCATTCATCGAATTTATGTATTACGCTACCATCGCTTAAGGTGTCGCTAAATAACATTTGTATGTGGATTTGCGTACCTGCCACCAAGCATGAGTTCTTCACTTTGTTGCGAAATTAGTTGCACCACAGGCAAGCCTTATTTAGCGCATCGTTTGCTATGCTACAACATTGACGTTCTCCAACGGAATAAGAGAATCTTCGCCATCGAATTCAATAGCGGAGTCTAAACAGCGTTTTCCCAGAGTATATATTTTAGACCACGAAGCTTTTTCGACGTGACATACGTCATCATGGGCGCGGAGACTCCTAACTTCCGCTAATTCCCCATTAATATATGCCATCCAGCAGGGGATATGTAGGTAGGTTATTTTGGTGCTGAACGGGGTGTGGAAGGCCTCTTGCGTTGCTAAGACCTGAAGGGAGGGGACAACCTCAAGCTCTCAAACAAAAAACTATAATAATATCACTACAGTCTACACCAACAAAATGGAAATGTATGAAGAACTTAAAAATGAAATTAAGAGATTGAGGATATCAGATAAAGTACACATAATACCTATCATTATCTCTGCCACAGGAGTAGTGCCTCATTCAATCCATCAAGGTCTTCAAACTATTGGACTACCGAAAAACTTGTTTATTACAATACAAAAGGCAGCAATTTTAAATACTTGCCGGATTGTCAGAAAATTTTTCAACACAGAGTAAAAAAAGTAAAAGACGAGAGTACTTGGTGATACCCGTACCTCGCTTAAAACCAGCTAAAATGCTGTGAAAATATGTTTAAAATAATAATAATAATAATGTCATTTTTTCGTAGGCACTGGGGCCCATGAGAAAATACAGCTTTCTACATTTCCAACTTGGTAGATAAATATAAGTAAAAAAGTATAATTACAGACAAATGCAACCAGCGTAGATCGCCAAGAGCATGAAAAAAAACAATACAATATTTTCAACAAAAAAATAAATGATCGCACTTAGATATAACATACTAATTACAAGAATTTAAGGTGATAATACGTTATGACAAATATGTCAAACAAAAAAAATTTTTTTAGAAACCATAACATTACGATAACACTGTGATTTAGCACAATTCTAAATTTAGTTGACTATTTATTCACATGTCTATCAATAAAAATAACAATAACAATAATGATAAGAATTAGGCTAAACAAAAATATAAACAAAAGATATTCAACTTGAGGTTAAGGAGGCATTCTTCAGAAACCCATATATGCTATGTTTAAACCTATTGATATTTGTACTGCTTCTTATTTGGGCTGGGAGAGAGTTCCATATTCGTGAGGCGGTTACTATGGATGATTTGTTCATATGAGGCGTGTGATGTTTTGGAATATAGAGGTTAATGGTATGTTTACGGGTAGGTATATTATGTACTTCAGATTTTCTAACGAATTTCTCGCACAGGTATGGTGGGTAACCGGTCGTTAAGACACTAAAGGCTAGAGTTATTATCAGAAGGGTGCGACGCTCTTTATACTTTAGCCAGTTAAGGCGATTGTAAGAGTTACTAATATGGTCCCAGTTTTTTAAATCATAAATAAATCTTACAGCTGAATTCATAGCCAAAACTATGTCCTAAGTCCTAAAATCTTATCCCACTCCTATGTGATGATTGTAGATGCCCGTTAAGTATTCGGCATATGATAGATTTTGATAAGTACCGCGACGCGCGGAGATGGATTAATCTAGGCGGAGACCTAGAATCACCTCTAGGAGACCACCCTACCAATTTAAATAATACTTTTCGGCTCCTCAAGGAAATAAGTATTTTTAAGAAAATTTTAAGTATTCTCACCCATTTTACCAAGACAACATGTACAGTGGTCATCTTTTTATTCTATTTCCGTTGAAGTATTGGAATTAAAGGAGACAATAGGGGTGCGAAATGACCTAGCCGTCAACGCACCCTAAACCTCAATACTATAACTACTTATCCAACTCACTGCGTTTCAATCGAAGGTCTAATTTGATAGGCAAGGCTAGAGCTCACCCAGTGGTAAGCCGTTTGCGCTTGAGTATGGCAAGTTCATGGTAGGGGTTAGCACATTTCCCTTGGTCACCTGAGGCAAGGGAAGATACAGGATTTTTTTCTTGGGTGCACGAAGGTCTGACAAAGATCTTCTCATATTTGGCATTAGAATCAACATATAACAATCAATGTACGAATTATTCTCTTTATTTTATCATTAAAATATTAATAAGTTACGTATATATTAATGAGTTTTCGAGCCCCTTTCCCACTTCGGCGATGCTGTTTCTTCAGGCGCTGAATTAGCGAATGACCGGAAAATCTATCATCTTGACTTGGGCTCAATGCTTACATGGTTGAGGCTCCGTAAAACAAAAAAAAAACGAACGTAATGATAACCGAATTTTAAAAAAACTTGTCTATTTCTTAAGCGTCTGGGGGGACACGCATATGAAGAAAGAAATTCGGTTGGTGGAAGATAAAATGTTTTTAGCACATATTTCTTCTACCTCTAGTCACTCCCCCGCAAACTAAAAAAGGATGGTTTCAGCCAAATCTAAACGTTTTTAACAGCTTTTCACACTCATTAATGTACCGTAGTGGCTCAATTCAAGCCCCTTTCTTATAATGCATATAAATAAATACATTCTGATGATGGGCGATATATGGCTTTCATCAAATATCCCTTCCGTATTCAGTAACTCACCGGCAAATACAAAAAGTATCCCTAGAGCCAAATCCCTCTTTAATAATTGCCATCACATCAAAGTAGCGCCATTGAAAAATCAAGGTAGCTAAGGCTAGTAGTCTTTATTCGAGAGAGATCAAAGATGTTAAACTAATGGGAATCATAACAAGTTATTTTTAATGGGCCCATATCTTATTTTACGAGTAAAATCATGATGCGGCACGCTAGGATAGAAATGTAAAAGGATTTGTCTCTCTTATTTTAATGATTTGAATTTGTTCCAGTTGAAGTGTTTCTTCTTTCAGAACAGAAAATCTAATTATCATCGACATTCAACTAAGCTGAAGTTATAATTATTCATTTGAGCTACTAATTGGATCAAAGGAAAATTTCCTAAGACAGGGATATATTAAGGTCAGTTTAAATGGGATCAAATAAATATCCAGGCATTAAATTCGACTTGGTATACAACTATAGACATTCTACATCTTTCAGCAAAAACCATACCATGCCATATTGGAATTTCCAAGCTTAAAATGCTGTTCATCTTTCACATGCTGCCGCACTCATGGTGAATAAAAACATTATTTTAAATATCATATCGTATGCTTGTCTTCATTGGGTGTCTTTGCATTCAATTTGTAGTTCAAGGCATACTCAGGTTAACTCATCCCCTGCCAAACACTTTTATGGTGGAGGGGTACAAAGTACGAATGCAAAAATATGTAGCCATGTTACCATGAGGGCGGCGTTTAAAAGAAAAATTTACTGTCACATTGGCCGCTGTTGTAAGCAAGTCACATGTGAGAAGGGCATGAAAATGTGAGGAAAAAGGAATTTTAGCAAAATTCGGATGAAAGAATTCATTTGTCATTAAGACAAATCTCTGATTTAAAATCGCCCTCGTGGCACCGGTAATACTAGGCAGAGATATTTGACAAGCTTGGAATCGTTGATTTCCTTCGAATATGGCTAACTCAATACAATTGGAATGTTTAAGTTAAACTCTAGGTACGTAATTGAAAGTGTTATGTAGGTATATGAGTTATATTTTCATAACTTAGGGCTACAAATAGTACCAAATTATTCTTTTGCCATTTTATAGTACCATGAAAAGCATTGAAATTGAACCATGAAGGCGGCGTTTAACAGAAAAATTTACTGTCACATTGGCCGCTATTGTGAGCAAGTGAGTTGTGAGAAGGACATGAAAATGTGAGAAAAAAGGAACTTTAGCAAAATACGGATGAAAGAATTCATTTGTATTCGAACCCTCAGCCCTTAACATCACTTAGTGAGCACCTACTCTTCTCCGCGTAGAAGATGGCATAGTCAATCGAAAAACCATTTTCGAATTGGTTGACGGAGAACTCCACTCAATGCTCCTTTCAGCAAATCTTTTCCTTTACCTCCTGAATATTTTGATCACCCTTTCCCATAGGATACCTTCCTTCGCTGATTTACCAGTCCAATGGTTGCTGAGAATCTAATAAAACCTTAAATATCTCCAACGGGCACTTTTGCGGGATCCTCCGTGGTCCAATTAGCCTCTCAATCTCCTCTTCCATATTAAAGGGTGCTCTTGCCCCACTTTCCTTTCCCCCATCCATCGGATGGCTCGTGTAGGAAGCATTACTGACCCAAAAAAAATCTTCATTTCACGATTTTTCGGCTGGGACGGAATAAATTGGCGAAAAGGACAACGGCCCCTGAAGCCAGGTAGGTAGCTGCTCGAAGACAGGAATGCACCCATTGGCGGCATAATACTTTCCCAAATTCAAATTTATGGCATCCCAAATGGATCGAATCGGTGCAAGATTATCAGTCTACCTTCTTTCCGATCTAGTCTCCTTATCGTGATCAAAACATCTAAGAATACTTTTGGGGCAAACTTCTGACGTTGCCCTAAAATCATGGGCCCATCAAAACCGCTCCGAAGACAAGGGACATCTACTTTACATAACTTAAAATGCTCATCTGAGGAGACCGAAACCTGAATTCGTTTGGAGGGTTTCTGCTTCAACATCGAAACCTTCAATCTCTCGTCTACCATTTAAAATACTTTCACTCCGACACGTTCAATGAAGTGTGGGATGAATAGTCAACATCAAATGCAAAACAAGCGACCCATAGCTAGATGAATGATGCATTTATTACCTAAAAGAATCCTGTTATGTGCGGAATACGCCGAACTGCTGTGACATGAATTTGCTTTATTTTCCCTGGATCTAATCCTTGTCTGAACAAAACTAAGATGAGATGAGGGTAAACATTCACAGTTAAGATGCAGGAAATAAATACTGAATAAATTAAAATTCCTAACCTTCCGAAAATCCGAATAATAAGAGGATCGGGTTGATGAGATCGGAGTTTTGGCTTTCCATCACGAAAGATTTCAAATTTCGGCGGTGTCGTAGAGGTATATTTTCATAGGTAATTTTTCCCTTTTCGAGTGCTAAACGGAAGCATATGCATTATTCACTCTTTTTAAAAACAGTAAGTAAAATAAAAAATATATTAAAAAATCTCGTTACAGCCAAATCTTTACTTTCAAAGTTTTTAGGCAATTAGTACTGTACCGCAAAAAATTGTGTGAGTATGAAAAATTAGCGTTATGTTAACCACAGATCGCACTAACAACTTTGCATGGGATTACATTGCACGAGAGTAAATGGCGCTGTTTATAGAAAAGAAATAACGCGTAAAAAGGTGAATTAATGGAAAATTAGTCTTAGTTCTGGTCGATTTTGAATTAGTACCAAAGTGAATGGCGCCATAGTCCGAAAAAATTGGCGCGATATAGTGGAAGTTCTGGTCTTGTACCAGATGATATCTCTGGGAGCCGATGCATGTCGTTCGCATCAAAATAACCTTGGAAAAGTGTAACTACCTTTAATTTCAACCATCTTAGTATTTTTTAAATTCCTTTGCCTTACAAATACGTTTGCTGAAACCGGGAATCGTGGAAGAATACGGCTTGTGAAGAAATATAACATTGCTATAACAAAATAACTTCTTTCAGCAATGGGAATTCGTTTTTCCCCCGATCAATAAAGGGCTTTAATAAATACTTGGCGGAACTTTGTCAGAGCATTTCCTTCCTATTTGTTAACGGTTGGTGCTCAAATCCCCCCCGCCACCCGCAAATCAAAAATAAAGTATCGCTTCAGCCAAATCCTTCTTTTAAAATCGCGAAGACGGATGGAACATTGGGGCATGCAGTGTAGCGAAAACCAACGGCAATAAATCGGTACCTGCACGCTTCATCTCACCATCACCCAGCCCAAATAAATGGAGTGTTAAACACTTTGATTCACCGCTCCTACGCAATAAGTGACCAGGACAACTTTGCCGAAGAGAGACGGATGCTAGAGGCCATTCTACGGGGAAATGGATTCGACGACAGAGTTATTTCTCGCACTTTTAACAAAATCATCAAAAATAACGAAATGAAAAACAACACCGCAGAAGCCGCGAACTCGTCCATAAACGACCTCAGCGACCAGAAGAAAGCCTTCCTGCCATACATTAAGGGGGCGACTGACGTAATAGGAAATATCCTACGAAAATTCCAGATAAGGACAATCTTCTCGCCTCACACACAGATAAAGCATCTCCTAAACACCGTCAAGGATAGAACTCCACTACAAGTGGAAGGGGTTTACCAAATTCCTTGCCAGACCTGCGGGAAGAACTACATCGGCGAAACAGGCAGATCAGTCAAAACACGCCTAAAAGAGCACGCGAGAGCGATTCAACTGGGGCAACATACAAAGTCCGTGGTAGCCGAACACGCAGCGCTTGGCCACATCATCGACCTCAAGGAAATCAAAATCCTCGAAAGAGTTAAAGGTTTTAAACAGACTCGTCAGAGAAGCCATTGAAATATCCAGAGAAGATAAGAATAATTTCAACAGAGACACCGGCATTAAAATTAGCCGTACTTGGCAACCTGTAATAAGAAAAAAAACAAGCAGCAACCCACTCCCCCAACCTCCGGCTCCCCTTCCCCCACCACCTGACGCAGATACCTATATAAAAGATCATTAATTCCCATCTCTTCACAATCCCTTGAAAAAGCGACCAGCATCGGTCGGGAAACGTTGGGGCCACCCAAGAATTGACGCGGCGACATAACCCAAAAGGTTTTAATCATAATGACGAGCACCCGCGAAAGTTTTAACGAAGAATTAAGTAACGACATTGAAAATCAAAATATCCCTTGCGAGCGGTATGTACATGTAGATGAAACACGGCATCAATAAGACAGCTAAGGGAACAACCTCAGCCAATGTTTAATCCAATATGTTCAGAAGCTGCTGTTAATTGCTAGACTATTGATACATTACGTCCAGTACGCGTTAATTTTATTATGGCGTTCATAATAAAATTAACGCGTTAATTAATTAAATTAAATTAATATAATTTCAATGCTTTTCAGGCCACTATAAAATGGCAAGATAATAAATTGATACTATTTGTAGCCCTTAGTTATGAAAATATAACTCATATACCTACCTAACACTTGTCCCCAGAGTCTAACTAAACATTCCAATTGTCTTGAGTTAGCCATCTTCGAAGGAATTTCAACCATTCCAAGCTTGTCAAATCTCTCTGCCTAACATTACCGGTGCCATGAGGGCAATTTTAAACCAGAGATTTGTCTAAATGACAAATGAATTCTTTCATCCGAATTTTGCTAAAGTTAAAAGATACAGCATATGGCACCTTGATAGTGGCACCAGTTGCTGAAGCCATGGTCGGTTTAAATATAAGTGTGTGGAGACGGACAAGTGGTTTTACTAAGCCGAATTTGCTAAAGTTCCTTTTTCCTCACATTTTCATGTCCTTCCCACAACTCACTTGCTCATAACAGCGGCCAAGGTGACAATAAAGTTTTCTTTTGAACGCCGGCGTCATGGTAAAATGCCTAGATATTTTTGCATCCATACTTTGTACCCCTCCACCATAAAAGTGTCTGGCAGGGGATGAGTTAACCTGAGTATGCCTTGAACTACAAATTGAATGCAAAGACACCCAATGAAGACAAGCATATGATATGATATTTAAAATAATGTTTTTATTCACCATGAGTACGATAACGTGTGAAGGATGAACAGCATTTTAAGCTTGGAAATTCCAATATACAAATGGAGAAATGGCTACCGCCAATTAACGATGCATTTGATTCTTTTCCAAGTATTTAATGTAATATTTTGCTAAAGCAATCTAAGCCTAATGCGCTGTCTCCGAGTCTCTAGCGGCGTTAGTTCAAATTTATCTGAAGAATGGACTATTTTTAGCAGTATCAAGTATCCTATCTTGCCCAATGTTCCACTAATACTTAGCTTTGAAATAAATAGATCTCACATCTAAGTCATCGGTTCCCAAAAAGCAATGTGGTTAGTTCTTTTCTCTTTCCTCATATCTTGAGCAATGAAGATAATCTGAAAATAATAGCATCGCGAGAAACTCTTTTCTAACCGAAGTACCCCACACTTTTCACCTTGCTGAGATGAGTTGACCCATTACAGTCACTCTGATGAGATGGCATTAGATTGCATGATTAATGATGACTCGATTAAACGACTCTCTACCATCGTTCTACATGAATGATTCGAGTGTAAATAAGACACGTGTTAACGACTTGGATTGAGAAAACATCTTTCTCGCGTGTATGTGAGACCGAAAAGAAAATAAAAGTTTTCCAAACATATGAATATTGCTACACGAGACAGGCTTCAGGCAAGTTAATTCTCATGCCATTTCCTGGAAAGCTTGTTAAAACGTAACGCGTGAAAAAAATTGACGCGCACTTCCCATCTGGAATAAATGAATTTTTATATGATAATTGCTGCAAAAAAACGGAATTAGTTGTGTCACTGCAAACATTCGGTATCATCTGAGGCAAATAACTTAGCATACTTGTCCTTATTTACTTTATCCGTAAGATAGCACATAACCTTTTTATATTGCTGCTACCATGCTTATGTCCAGTTTTCCTCGTACGAAGAGCACTGAGATACGGACTAAGATATGCCTGGTTCGAAATCTGGTAAAGCTCCTGGTAGTGTCCGCGCGGCGAGAATTTATTGCTCCCAGAATTTTCTGCAAAAGCAGTCCATGAGCAGGAACTATCTCGCTCCATCCGAAATTTTTTGATTTTAGTAGATTCTTTAAAAAAAAGCATTCGAAAACGAAGTCTCTGAAATTCAATACCCCTCCAATAACGGCACTCCCTCCAGATTCCTTTTCGGCTAAGAAAGCTACATGAAACGCAAAGACATTAACTTAATTAAAGTAGTTTTATAAATAAATTATTAGCGCATTAAAAAATCATTGTGCTCCATCAAGGTGCATTTATACGAAGTCCGTAATATTGATATAACAGCTATGCACTCTGATTGAAACTAATTCGGTGCCCATTGGTATTTCTGATCGGCATTGGTTAACAGATTTTCTCAGTACTGAAGAGATTCTTTTCAACCACATTTTCAAGCTAATATTTGCATTTATTGTTTCTTTAGATTTTGTTAATATTTTTTACTATTTATTTATTTACATGCATCATCAATGCAATGTTTTTTACATTGCCGCTTTTATACAACTTCGTACCCTCGTGATTTAATCCGGAGTGAGCTCTACCCAAAATGTGCATTTAACAAAATTTTAAGACAACAAAATTTCCAAAAAAATGATACATTTTCAAAGATTTAACGACAAATATTTATCATAAAAAAGGAGGAAATACTTTTATTGTTTGCTATAAAAATCGTATTTTTTCTAATGAAGGTTTTGTAAGGCGTGCAAATTTAAGTAAAATTTAAATTGTTTAGATAGATTCTTAGAAAAACTCTTAGTAACTGTAGTATCTATGGTGAGATAGGGTATTACTTTGAAATTTCGCCTTTTTATAGCCAATAGACAGGAATTAAGAGAGGAGGTGCATTATCGAATGGTATGATAAAGGATATCGTATTTTTATGGTACTTCAGTACAGAACATTATCCTTGCGGATCCCGAGGGATAAACCCTTGACGCTAGGCTCTTAAGTCTTGAGACTTTTATGCCCTGGACCCCAAGAGGGGGAGGAAGGTAAGGAAAAATGCCTCGTTCACATTACGATTGTCCGAGCGATCATCCTAACGATAGTTGGCCGAATTAGCCGTGTGAATGCATGTCCTGACAATAGTTGACGTAGTTCCTAACGTTGCCACTTTACGATGGTTAGGCGCTTGGGGACCGGAAAAGGAAGCGACAAGAGAAAGACGAAAAGTTCGTGAAGCTCTCTTCGCTCCATTTTTTCATGGATTTGTCCTAGGAAAGAAGAATATGGGCGGAAGAAAAATTACTCGGTAAATACACGTTGAACGCAGTAATATCTTGACCCTGCATACCTCAACAGCTTTGCTGACCCTCGATTTCCCGTGTACTTTAGATGTCAGCACTAGGGGGCAGCATAGGTTTTAACCATCTTTGTGTGAATGCACGATAGTACCAACGATTGCTAGAACAATCGTAATCTGAACGAGGCAAAAGGGAAGGAGCGCCGCCTTGGCGATGAAGGAGCCCAACGACGCCTTCGGGGATATGGGTAGGAGCAGAAGGGAAAGGGTGGAAGAATCCAGCGCCGTCATTAGGGCGACGCGGGCTACCACCAGCCAAACCAGATTAACGATTCCTACAGAAATGGCAGATCATCCTATGAGAGAACGATCCGGGGATTTTCTTTAAAATTCGGGTTGAAGTACTGTGTTAACCCTTTCTAACCCAGAACTGCTTCTGGGAGAATTTAAATTTCAACATTTCTTGAAGTTGAAGATCATTTTGAAAACTAGAATATTGTGTACTCAGTCAAAATTATCGTGGCAGTTTTTACAATCATCATCACAATTTACACCACAAAATAATGCGTAGTTTATATATTCCATAAAGAGAGCTGAAAATTTATACATTTTTAATGTTGCTTGGAAGCAACAATGGGTTATAATGGGTTAATGAATGCATTTGCGGAATGTCCAATGGGCCAGGAGTCATCCTGGGAGTTACGCAACACTCAAGGCAATACATGACATGAAAATACTAAATTCAGCCAAATTCTATCAGTTTTAGCAAAATTTTGCATTCTAAAAAACTGAAAGACAGTAAAAATTTCACATTAAATTATATATTTACCAAGATTATACGACGAATTGGTTTTCAATTTTAGGAGGAAATACTTCGATTATTAGCAAATGCTCATTTGTGTTCCAAACTTTAGCCGTGTAGTTTACAAAACTTAAGGGCAATAAAATTTCATATTACATGGTATATTTTTTTAAGATTCTACGACAAGTGGTCCTCATTCAAAGGAGGAAATACTTCGATTGTTTGATAAAAATCCTATTTTTCCAAACTTAACCAGGGTTAACGTTTTCATATTTAGTTGGCACTTAGCAAAAAACATTTCTATACTGTTTGGTAACTTTTAGAGGAGTTCCTTGGATAAATATCGAAGCGTGATCACGTGTGACTATTTAATATAATGAAAGCACTTGTCTACTTCCACACTTCTTCATTTCTACCGAACCAGGTTTCGGTACACAATGAAATTTTCAAACCTTGACAGACTAAACCTTAAATATCAAAGATTTGCACCGAATTACGCCGGAAAGTGTATATTTTACCATTTTGTGACTACCCTAACGTCCATTCCGATTCGGCCGACTTGGCTTTCGCGTGATGCCGTTCATTGCATCCACCATTCCAGCTCATTGTGTTCGGCTAGCCCGGCAGCAGGGGTGTCCGCAAAGGGGTGTATCAGGGCGCCAGCCACGGAGCGTGGTGACGTTCGGGGGGGGGGGGGGGCGGAGGAGGATGGCAGGAGAAAGTGGAATGCGTGGAGGCGGAGTTGGCGCCCAGCTGTTACTGATGGCCACCGCCTCCAGAGGGGCGTGGGACGCATGAATGCTCCGTATCAGCCCCCAACGACCGATCCACTCTCCCACTCACCGAGAAATGTTGCGCGGAGATGGAACGCTATCGCCCGCATCGGCGTCCACTTGGCGTTGCCCGGGTGCATACCTACAGCTCTAGGTAAATATCCCTGGGTCAGTGGCGTAGCCAGTGGGGGGGGGAGTTCGGGGGTCCGGACCCCTCCCCCCCCTGAAACATAAAAACACAATTATTTTTCCCCATAAAAGATAACAAAATATTGAAAAATTATTAGGGATGGACGGATCCAGCATTTTTTTCGGGCCCCTAATCTCGGGGCCTTGGGCGATTGCCGACCTGCCAAGACCGCTCCTGGCCTCATCCACTAATTTGTTTACTGCTGATTGTGATAGAAATACTATTATGTTTTCCCGTTGAATTGATGCGACGGATCTTTCTCGGGCTTCCGACCGTGTCTATTTCCGCCGACGCGTCGGCAGAAATAGACGTTACGACGTCGCGACGTTTCGATTTAATGCTTTTCCATCGTCCTCGGGGATGAATGATCATATTTGATGATTGAAATGAGGGGAATGCATTCCATCAAAACGTCGTCAGAAATTGCGAGTTTTTTTAATAAAGAGACATAAATTTTTACGTGTTTATTAGGGATGGACGGATCCAGGATTTTTTTCGGATCCGGATTCGGATCGGATCCTTGATTTTCGGAGCCGGATCTTTCGGATCGGATACTTTCGGATCCAAATGCATTTTCAAATTCCTGACGCTGAGATTCCCGCGACGATTGTTCGATCTCTTGGGAAGAGTCGCACTATGTGCCAGTCGTATTTTGCCTTTTTTATTTTTCCACGGCTGAAATTCTCCTACGTAACCTCTGCGAGAGCTTTCAAACAAAACGGTTCATGAGTAGGACAAGAATGCCATTCGACGGCGCATTCGAAGATAGAATGGGAACTATTTCCACCCTTATTAAATTTACTGAAGCTCTGGGTTAGAAATGGTTAATAAACAATATTTTCGGCGCATTGTTTTTGTCATGGTAGTGAGTTCGCTCTCCTATCCGCTAACCTTTTCATTGTACATGACGAATTTCTTCTTTTTTTACACCCTGAATAATTTGTCGTATGCAACCTATTCAGAGCCGCCCCGTCACAAAGAACTCTAGACCTGATCTGAAGATGTGGCCAGCATTGGCCACGAAACGTCATCCTGGAAAACAAATTTTATGTGGATAACCCATGGAGAGAACTGCAATCCAGCGCTGCAAAAGACTCAAACAGTAAAAATTAACCGATGGCATCCGGTACGCGTTAATTTTTCTTCAAATTCCCCAAAGATATTAAACAAACTTTTAGCTTAGTAACCTCACTTACTTAATAATAAAGAGATGGCTCTTTTCAACAAATTTATTGAATAAAGTGCGACGCTAATTAAATCGAAACTTGAAGCACGTACGTGGTGGAAGGGCTCCGTATTAATAATGAAGGACTTTGTTTCTTCCACAAGTTTATAAAAATTTATACTGACCGGTTTCGGCTATTACACTACCAGCTGTATTTGATAATGGTGTAATAGCCGAAACTGGTCATAAAATATCAATTTTTATAACTTGTAGAAGAAACAAAGTGTCTTCATTATTAATCTTAAAAAGTACGACACGTTTTGACCGTCAGGTCAATCCCAAGTACACTGAGTGCAGTGGCACTACATCGTAGGAACTACAGTTTACTTGAAAATGACCAAACGGTCGAAACGCTTAGTACGTTACTCAATAAATTTGTAGAAAAGTGTCATCTCTTTATTATTTAGTCAGGCTGCCATTCCACTACATGCTCTCCTGCCTTGGCTACTTTTATTCAGCTTGGAATTTAATTGAATTTTTCTGTAGTCCCACCTTTCAGCGAGAGTTATAGCTCTCAATAGACTAATGCCTTCAATGCAGCAGCGAAATATATGGGAATAGGCGTTGAAAGCTAGAATATTTGCATATCAGCGAATTCTTCCACTTCGTAGCCTCGCCCGTTTCAAGAAATACTGCACGGAGATGGAAGACTAAATTCTAAATTCACATCCACCCTGTGATTCAAAATATATGATATGAATCTTATTACTACTTAAAGTCTTTTAAGGTGAAAAGGTTTGATAGCCTAGATGCCATCCACAGTTGGCCTGGCGGGAGCAATTAAAATACCCCCAGTAGTGTTGAGCGGGAGGGTATAGGTCAGATTAAAGTTAGCTCCTGATGGTATCACGTTCAAAATACCGCTGAAATGGACGTGAGGAATTCCATTAATTGCTTTTTTCCCCGACGCTCTAAATGTGAGAAGCAAAGCCCTGAAATCTGTAAGTTTCGATTCAGCCGCGTGAAGGGTGATGAATTTGGCATAATTTTCATGAGAAAAAAGTCTCATAGGCCGGATATCGAATCGCGGACATTCGGCTCCCCTGACAACTGCACGAGCCAGTTCCTTATCAAGCAAGGATGGTTGATCATTCCATGCACATACATCTACATGCTACCGCCTCAATAGGCTAGTGGCGGGGGTGTTAGGACACCAGCCGTTGGCAAATAATAAGGAATTACTCTATTGAAGTTCCACCTTGCAATTATTAAAGTCTTTTATTGTTCGGAGGAAAAACGAATTCCCATAACTAACCGTTGGGCAAAATATATCTCTAAATTGATCATTAATGTCTGACCTGGATTTTCTCAGTCTCATATTGAAATTAAAGGTAGCTGCTCTTATAATTGCGGAGTTATAGTCACTAAAGTTATAGGAAACTTATTGTTACACTTTTATTTTAATATGCAGAACTTCCACCGCATCACCCTCAATCAATTGAATTTAATTTCTTCTCCGTTTCGCTCTGAAAGATACCTATTCGTAATTGCTCAAGCAATCTAAGCCTAGCGCGTAGCCTCCGAGTCTCTTGCAGCTACATGCCTAACTCTATTTATATCTGTGTAACGTTTTCTGTACGCTCGAAGCAGGTTTTGATGAATCGCGCAGCTTTCCATTGTGTTTTATTAAGTTCACGGATTAGGCCATTCTGCATCGGATCCCATATGCTCGCTGTACATTCATGCTGTGGCCTGTGACTGAAGAATTCGACGTGAAATATTTTAATCGTTCTTCTCACAGGACATCTACATAATACCCCGCAACCCGCCTCAAAGGCGTGTGGCGGGGGGGTGTTAGGATGTAAGCCGTTTACAAACTAAAATGGATAATCTCAAAAGGAATTAGGCCTTGGATTTATGAAAGTCCTTTATTGTTCGGGGGAAAACGAATTCCTATACCAATCCGTTCGGTAAAATATCTGTCTTAATTTATCGGCAGGTGGCGCCGCAGGGTGGACCATTTAGCTGCGCTGATTACGCATAGGTCTAACCTACTTTGCAAAATTCTGTAGCCCGAGTTTGATGACCAATACCTCAAAAACCGCTTATTCACTTTGAAAACAAATAGGATCATACTACAGTTCTATCATTTCTGCGTCGATAGAGGCGATTTAAAATATTTTCATGGTTAGAAATTCTTCATTATGAGCTCAGAAACGTTATTTCAGCGTATCTTTCTAGTTGTCGCACGGACGCATCGCTTTTGCAGCTCTATATTAACAGAATGAATAAATGCATCAAAATTTGGTGGTTTTAGGCGTCACTTTGTGGAATTTACTCATGATGAATGAAATTGAACTTTGTTTTTCCACATAAATATTTATTTGATCACGACCGCGGTTTTGACGCACTGCGTCATCCTCAGGCGAGGAGTACATTGTGCTCCTATGCTTATGTACTCGTCACCTGAGGATGACGCAGTGCGCCGAAACCGCGGTCATGATTGAATAAATATTTATGTGGGAAAATAAAGTTCATTTTCATTCAGCATCAAAATTTACTCAATACATGTTGTGGAAAAAGCTTTTAAAATAGTTATGTTAAGTTTCATGTTATTATGTGCGTTAGTATTTTAGTAATTTATGCATTTGTACATAGTCGTTATTTTACGATCCGTCCACCATAAGAAAGGACCGTTTTGACCGACTTCTATCGTGAATCTCCGGCTCCCAAGACCACTGCACGGGCCACTTTGCTATCCAGGTTGATCATTCAAATTCATGGCCTCGTACAGACATGCATCTACATACTACCCTGCAAACCGCCTCGATAAGCTTGTGGTGCTAGGACCCCTGCCGATAATAAAGAAAAAGGAATTGCTCTTTTGGAGTTCAGCCAAACATTTATTTAAGTACTTTATTGTTCTGGGGGAAAAAGAATTCCCATACCTAACCGTTCAGAAAAATATCTCTCTAAATTTATTTTTAAGGTTGGTATTAGGTCCAACTCTGTTTCTCTTCGGTTTTCCATCCTTGAATGAACGAAAAGACACAACACCCAGTGAGGTGAACCGCTGTAAAAACGGGAAAGCCATTAATCCACCGCCGATGGCGGCCTGCACAGTGGCGTGGAAAGCCGAAGGTTTATTGCCTAATTCCTGATTTGAGTGACTTTTTTGCTCATGGCCATTAATGTGCATCCCTATTCTGGGACTTGGCCCATCTTAAATGGAGTCCGAGTAGGAGACAAGGCCTTCACCGTTGTCGCCATGAGAAATAATGATCACCTTTAATCAGGGAACTATTGGAGCAATAATTTAACAAGTCACTCACTGTCACATTAGTGATAGAAGTTAACTTAGTCCTCGCCCACTCCAAAACCTGACATTTAGTCCGATGAAAATTTTCATATCTACAAATCACCATGAATAAAAGATACAGTGTCCGGCGTGATACGGTGGAAATCTTTGATATTCAGCTTAGTAAAGCCACTTGTCTGTTTCCACCTCACTTTTATTTAAAACGACCACGGTTTCGGCAACTTGTGCCATTATCAAGGTACATAGCACACAAGGCTATGTACCTTGATGATGGCACAAGTTGCCGAAACCGTGGTCGGTTTAAATAAAAGTGTGTGGAAACAGACAAGTGGTTTTACTAAGCTGAAAATCACCATGAATTTGGATTAACCTAATTATTATACTTCGGCATTCAACGGATAATATCCACAGCAAAAGAAGTTAGGAGTAAACTAAACATAGATCCATGAAAATATTTTGACTATCATTTTAGCGAGGACTTTGGAAGATCGTTCAGATTCATTCCAATTTTCTGTTTTTTCTAAGTGATCTTCACATTTCACTGTATATTTTCGAAGTCCAATTCTGTAGCAAAGACTGTAGCAAACTGTAATTGTTATAAATGAGCAAATTTATCCTTCAACTGAGGATTCAATACCTCAGCTAAACGAAAATGGCATGGTAATAAGTTGGACTGCTTATTTTTTGCTATCACAACAGTGAAAATTACTAATTGGTCCGAATTCTTTATGCCATTTTATTTTAGAAAATCTTGTCTCCGATATGATAAAATTTACCCTTGTATTTGTGATATGAAAAAGGAAATGTTTCGCATTGATAAGAAATCGTCATAGGCTTTATTGCATAGGCTAAACACAATATTGTTTTTCTTGAGCCTGTACCCTGATACCCAGATACCCAGCCATAAGTCAAGCCCAAGAACCTATTTCAATAGAAAACGTTGGAAAGGTAAGATTTTAAAATGCCGGGCCAACTTTTGCAAACCAAGTCCAGTTTTATAATGCAAAGTATAGAAAACTTTGTAATTTTCTTGTAATTTTGCTGTAAAGTTTAATGGCGAAATAATTAACTCCCGCAATAATTATTATTGAGAAGAAAATTTCCACTTTTTTAAAATGAAAAGTCTCGAAATCTAATATCTCCCAGAAGTAGCTCTGGGTTAAAAAGGGTTAATAGCACACTAATGCCAATACCGGGTTTCTCTCCACCCTTTCGCCTGCTCCAAACACCATACACTTCAGATTCATCATTAAATCAATCCCTATTTAGGAGCACAGCCTCGTCTGCCCAATTTAAATCAAATTATTTTTTATGCTTCAATTTTATTGATCACTTCTCCATTTCTATTATTTGTTTGAAGTCTTTGAGAGCTTGTTTGACAAACTTGACTTGTTATAAAAAGTTGTTTCAGGCGTGACTAATTGGAATGTACTTGATATAGTGAAAAGTATAGAAAATTTTGTAATTCCACATAAATATTGAATGTACGACGTAGTTTTCGACGTCAACCACAAGCCAGATGTTTTATTCTCTGTCTTCTGTGCATCTGTACCAGATGATGACGTACCTCGGTGAAACCTTTGCCGTACACTTGTATTTCTTTTTCCAATAATTCATTACTAAGTATTGGTAATGATTCAACTCCAATTGTATTCATACATTGCATCCGATTAACCCTCTCTATCTCAGAGCTGCTTCTGGAAGGAACTGAATTTCAAGAGTTCTCATTTTTTTAAATGTGACAATTTTCTACTCAATTACAATTATTGCGGCAGTTAAATATTTCGCCATTGAAAATTACAGAACAAGAGAACACGTAGTTTAAATCTTCTCTGATATATCTAAAAATATATACATTTTTGATGTTACTCAGAAGCAACATTAGGTTATAATGGGTTAACAAAAAGCGCCAAGGGGACCATGGCATTATGTCTCATCCGACGGACGAAGTATTGCGCTATCTTTTCCCTCCACACACACACACACAATCAGGGAGGAGTCTCTGAAAAATCTCCGCCGTTCCAATCCTACTTCTCAACCATAGTTCTTCCGCTGATCAACTTTTGCTCCCCAGTTTGGTCAATTTCTGCTCCCACTAATCTTGCCACCCTTAACAGTGTAACAACTTTTTTTTGCAAAAATTGTAAAATTTAGAAACCCAAATCTCCGCGATTCAGCTACTAGTGCAGTTTTATCCTCTTCATCCGTCCCTATTCCCTCCATTCTCCGACTTCAATCAGACATCAAATTAATTTATAATACCCATTACTCCCACTTCGACAGTCCTGACATTATTTCCTTCCTCAACATTAGATTACCTTTCCGCCCCACCCGATCTACCTCTTTACTCCACATTCCTATACCTAGGCCATCTTTAATTAAGCGCTCACTTTTCCATAGACTTTCTTTTCTAATAAATTCTCTTCCCCGTGATATTGATCCGTTTGCTCTGGCACTTAAGAATTTTACTCACCTCGCTTCAACATATTTATCGCATAAATGACTAGATAGCCGGATAAATGTTTGTTGTTTTCTTTTATTCTATTTAAATTTGTAATAAATAATTATTATTTAATTATTTAAAATTTGTTGTTATAAGTGCACTTTAAATTGGCAGTCTTCCTGTACGTGTGCGTCTTTATTAAAATAAAATAAATAAATAAAATAATTGAACCGTGGCCCACGGGGTACGAAGCCAACACACTAGCTACCACACCAACCCGATCCCCATAATGATGTGAGAAGTACCACTGGCATACGTGCGGACGCGGAATGCCGGGACAATATGAGGGTGGGGACGTTGTAAAATATGAAGCGGGGCAACCGGAGAAAGGGAGATTTGTTGGGAGTGCGCGAGGCCAGGCTGGAGCGGGAGGGAGGGAGGGGATTATCGGTGCGATCGTTAGAGGGAGATTTAAAGCACGGGCAGCTGCCAGGGAAGGAAGAAGGTGACACGCATATTTTACGAGCCGAGAATCGCCTACTACAGTGCACTGCGTGGTGGGCATAAAATTAAGGAAATATGGTCCGCAATGGACAGGTCAAAAGAAGAGGAGCGTTAACCCTTTCTAACCCTGAGCTGCTTTTGTGAGAAATCAAATTTGAAAATTTTTCATTTTGAAAATATTTTGCACTCAATCATAATTATCGTTGCTGATAAATATTTTGTCATTCTATGCAACTCTAATTTTCTAAGGTCAGGCCCTTGGCCTGAGGATGACGCAGTGCGTTTAAACCATGGTAGTGATCTAATAAATATTTTACGTGGAAAACATAGTTTAATTTTCATTCAATATGAATAAATTCCATAAAGCAACGCCTCAAGCTACTAAACTTCAAAAGGTTTGTTTTGAAGGAGGGTCACAAGAACTAGGAGGGCTGACAGAAAAATTAATGAGCCTATTCAATAAAATCCATTTCGATAAATTACTATTAGAAAAAATTAAAATTAGAATTGGAAATTCATCGGACACTTACAGAAACGCCAACTTCATACAGAATATTATAGATGGTAACATTCTTGGCAAAAGACAAGAGAGGACGACCGAGAACTTTATGCGCTAATGCATTGTCGATGGAATTGGTATGAATATCATTCAATGGCATGAAGAGAAAGGCTTTGAATAGTGTCTGTCTGAAGTTATGGCTGCGGCAACAAGGGAAACGCTTATAATAGGATGAGATTGAGTAAGTGCAGTAAATCCTATTCTCTTCGCAAAAGAAAAGAACTCTTCTTTTGGGTAACGTTTTGCGCGAGATAGTGAGAAGAAGCTTGAAAAGTTCCGTCGCGATTCGCCATTGAAAAAAGCATTGAGTTCAACTCCAACTTTTCGACTAAATTCTATCATAAAACCAGCTTTCACATATTATAGTGCGCAATCACAAACTTTAGGGTACATGCATAGTGGATAAAAACTCAAGTTTATTGCTCAACTGGTTTTTTTAGCAACGCTATGAGACGAAAACAGGGATACTTTCAGGTTATTGGCGTATTTGAGTTCAATCACAACATTATTTAGTATTAAATTGAAGTGTGGAGCGGCCTAGTACATAAAAATTATTTTCGTCATGATTATTATGTTTTCAAACGCAATTCATATAATATATCTTGCAAAAACATCATGAATATCACAATTTAAGTCTTGCATACATTCTACTTAGAGATAGTGTTTACCATACGAGACGATGAAAATATTCGGATTGTATTTACATTAAATATCAGCAGTAGAGAAGTGAATAGGAAGGAATCAAAATGTGGTGTTATAGGAATTATGAAGATCAGTTAAATGGATACTTTTGCATAGTTCGGAATATTACAGAGGAAAGGAGAGAAGCCTTTTGTGAGCCTTGAGAAGAATACAGGACATCTAAATCTGTCACATCATCGGACACGATGTTTTGATGAAAACAATCGCTGAAGGGCAAGTGGAGGGGAAGAATGTCAAGCTAGGATGAGATATGTGGAGGAGGAGATGAAGGATGTTGAACAAAAAAATTGTGATAGATTTAAAAGATTAGCCGATACGAGAATTGAATGAATAACTGCGTTAAAAAACCACCGCATTGCTGACTCATGATGATAATCATGATATGCAGTGATATTTGGAAAAAAATACATAATTTTTAATATTAAAAAACATTTTTTAACGAAAAAATGTAAAGTAAAATATGATGGATGAATATGGGAAACCTCTAAAGCCTCGGAGGCAGCTCGCTAGGCTTAGATTGCTTGAGCAATTGAGAATAGATGTCTTTTTAAAGCGACATGGAGAACATTACATTAGCGTCTCACCATATTTCCAGGTCCCACTATTATCATTATAATAAAAGTATCTTCCGATTGAGGTAGATTTTGTGTGGTGAGTTTAGGAGGTATTCTGACAGTATTGTCTCCTTTCATGGACTTCTTTCTTCCATTCATAATAAAGTCTACTCCCTATCATGCTATCTAAAAATCCTTTTGTATTCCTTTCTCTCAGCCGTCTACTCAAAATTCTCCGTCTATCACTGTTTTCTACATCCCCTCCCCGCTAAGAATCTCCATTCATCCTGGTCCGACAGAAAGGATAAATTAATAAATATATTTTGTCCCACGGATAGATATGGGAATTTGTTTTTCCCCCGAACAATAAAGAACTATGATAAATGTTAGGCGTATTTTCTTTAGAGCATATTCATTTTATTTGTAAAAGGTTGTTGTCCTTACACCCCCCACCACACGCCTATTGAGAAGGCTTGCGGGGTAGTATGTAGATATAGATGAACAGTAATATCGGCGTCTTCCTTATCGTTCTACAATAATTTTAAAACACGACTATTGAGGCGTCGTGCATAGTAGTATGTGGACGTAAATGAGTGCAGAGGGATCTGTTTATTCTCAATATGTGCGATAAAAGATTTTTATTCACGAGTAATAACACTGAAATATTATGAATACGATAAATCATATCATCAAGAATATAACTTTCCGTGGAAAGCCCCAATGGATATATATAAAAATCACGAATGACGTCGCTGACTGCAGTGAATTCCGAAATTTAAAGGAAAATAAACTATAATTAAGGATTTTAACCGAGATATATATATATATTCGAGATGATTTAATCTATCACAAACAAAACTATTAAATTAAGAAAGATATTTTGTCCAACGGATAGATATGGGAATTCGTTTTTCCCCCGAACAATAAAGAACTTATGGCATATTAAAAACTAAATAAAAGTTGATAAAAATTATAATTACGTGTTAAAAAATACGATAAAAAGTGATTATTTTACAGCCCATACAGTTTATTAATGCATTATGGTGGTATTATAAATTTAGTGAACATTTTTCCTTAAGAAATCACTGAATTCTAAGAAAAACTCAAAAATAATCTTACCTATCGAGGCGGGATGTGCGGTAGTATATAGTTGTAGGCGTTTTCAATTTTTCTCCGCAGTGACATGACTTTGTTTACTCGTGAAGCGGCCTTTGAGAGGATAGCAAGAGATGAAAAGGATAGCCGCATTGGAAGTGGCAACGTGGAAAGGAAACGTGCATGAAAAAATATGGAGCGGAGAAAGGGAGTGTGTTGGAGCGAGGTCAGCCGTTGGGAGGAGTCCGGGAGGAGAGGCATCGTTACAGGCAGACTGAAACACGGCCGAGAGAAGTGAGGAGGACTTTGAAAGGGAGAGTGGCGGGACACCACAGCTTAGATGGGTACACTCGATCCAAAATACTGTGCTAATAGCCAAGGGCGTGCCCAGGATCATAACTAGGGGGGGGCAAGCCATGCAGGGGCGCAGCTAGGAATTACGGCTAGGGGGGGTTTTGGCACAACTAATACTGGGGAGTTAGGGGGTATGGAATGCCCGCTAGGGGAAGCTGCAGGTGCGGGGCCCTCCCTCAGAAAAATTTTAAGATAAATGGTTCAAAATGGTGAGTTTTACGGCCTTCTGAGGGATATTTTTATAATCCTCACACTATTCTATAAGTAATATTAATGTAATTATGTAAAATGGATTAAACTTAAAAATTTCTCTGAGCTCTGGGGGGGTTTTATCCCCCAAAACCCCCCCCTCGCTGCGCCACTGAAGCCATGGTCTAGGGGGAGGCAAACCAAGTTGTGACATTAGTTTATGAGTTGATGCGTAGTTTTCCGCGGCGTTGTCTAGATGATGTCTCTATGCTTCTGGGTTTCACCGCGTTGATTTTCTTTGCGACGACAGTTTCTCCGATATCCCAACCGGCGTCTTCAGGTCGATGCCGTCAGGTCGGTCTTCAGGTCGACCTGAAGACGCCGGTCGGAATACCGCAGAAACTGTCGTCGCAAAGATCATCCACACGGTGAAATCCAGAAGCATGGAGAAATCATTAGTTTATGAGATTATTTCCTTGAAAAAATAGTTTTATTTTAGTTACATATCTTACACAAATAAATATCATTTTTCGTGGGTTTAAAGAAAATTTGTTGAATGCTTTCGCTTCAATACAGTACTGATTTTGCTTAAAGACTTTTGCGATTTTTGCTTCTGGGGGGCAGCTGCCCCCCTGCCCCTCGCTGGGTGGGTACGCCCATGCTAATGGCCTCATCCAGGGGCGGTCTCGGGTGATTGGGGGCCTTCGGATAGGTCTCATGATTAGGCCCTCCTTACCGAGGGATGCGAGGATCCTCCCCCGGAAAAATTTAGGGAAATTTCCTGTTCGTAATGAATTTTGACGCTATCTGGCTATTAAAAACTAAATAAAAGTAGATAAAAATTATAATTACGTGTTAAAAAATACGATGAAAAGTGATTATTTTACAGCACATACAGTTTATTAATGCATTATGGTACTATTATAAATTTAGTGAACATTTTCCCTTGAGAAAGCACCGAAATCTAAGAAAAAACTCAAAAATAACTATTTTGAATAACCCTTTTAAAAAAACATCAGGTTCTTGTATGATGTGAGGCACGATACGGTGGAAGTTCTTAATATAAGTAAAATTGGACATCGCAATATTTCCACTGAGTTTTATTTTTGACGCCACGCGCTTCGTTGTTACAAACAACATTATCAAGTGTAACATAGGTCTTAAGAGTTCTTCGAGAGAGTAGAGAGAGAGAATGAAGATCTCTCCAGACTTATGATAATGCTGTTTTTAACAACGAAACGCGTAAAGTCAAGCAAAACTCAGTGGAAATATTGCAATGTCCAATTTTACTAAGTAAGCATCAGGTTCTCCTTACCTTCTGACAACTTTATTTTATTTATTTTTCATATGATATTTTTAATCTGAGAATGAAGATAAAGAAACTTATGAAAGCATGTTATTTTCTAATTGAAAATAAATTTGGTTCAAGTAACTTTAGTCATTTTTATTACACAATTCATGTATGTACGCTATTAGATGGACGCGAGCGTTGTGGGGGGGCCTAATCCCGGGGCCTTCGGCGATTGCCGACCAGCCGACCTGCCAAGACCGCTCCTGGTTTCATCCACTAATTTTGTTTACTGCTGATTGTGATAGAAAGATTTTTATGTTTTCCCGTTGAATTGATGCGACGGATGTTTCTCGGGCTTCCGACCGTGTCTATTTCCGCCGACGTTTCGATTTAATGCTTTTCCATCGTCCTCGGGGGTGAATGATCATTTCCGATGATTAGGGGAATGCATTCCATCAAAACGTCGTCAGAAATAGTGATAGAGTTTTTTTTTAATTAAGAGACATACATTTTTACGTTCTTATAACCCTACTAACCTCAATTTTACCTCAGTATTTCTCATATTTTTTTATTTTATTTTATTCTTAAACCACCGAATTCAGCTCATTTTGGCCATTTTGAATCGGGGTTTTTAACAAATTTAACAAGTAAACATTCTCGAACAACCATGCCCTGGACAGGGGAAACCTACCCAGGCGGGACTCGAACACGCGACCTCTGGTTTGGCAGGAGAGGACGTTATTCCCCCGCCACCGAAGCCATAATCAGCATGAGAAAGTAATGACTTCATTTTAAATGGAAAAAGTACGATATTACCGTAGCTTTATGCATAGTTGACATACATTTTAACAGGGCTAGCTCAGTTTCCTGGATGTAGGAGGTAAATGAAACCAGTAACAGACATAATAGTGCTATAGTAATGGATCTACAATAAGGAAAACTAGATTAAACGGACATTTATACCGTCCCAGGTTTTGGTTTAAATTTAAATGGTTTATCAATTCGTAAATCTTCCCCATCCGCAATCTGTTGACATGTTAATGATAAGTCTGACTTCGTTATTATACGCAAAAATTTGTTTAAAAACATTTTCCCGTTGAACAACGAGGTAAGTATTACAATTTACATTCTGAATCGGTACAATGAAGCCATTCCCAACACCGCCCATTGTATTAAATCCAGTATTATTCTCTTCCCAACTGCGTGAGCGTTGGAGGAGCTAGCGATTAGACTCTCGCGTTGGAGATAACAGTAAATTCGAGCCTGTTTCCCTGTTTTTCGGGTTCCAGCTGGTGGTTCGGGAATGAAACTGCATCAACGTGATCTCCAGAAGCCATTTCTCCGCCGTGAGAGGAAAACGGAAGGCTCTGGACCGGTTTCGGGCGCAACGCACGACTCATTGACCGCTCTACAGCCGTTTCTCCCACCTCCCAACCCCACCACTCCCCCCCCCCCCCCAAGATCCCCCGTTACCTGGTTATACCAGCGACCACTCCCTCTGGTTCAACACCGTGCTCTTCGCCGCTTCTGCCGACTCAAGCCCCGGACGGTGCTCTGACTTCCATCAGCCCATACATGTGTGCCTAACGTTAGTTAGCTCTACATCCACAATCATACCCTGCGAGCCAGTGGCGCAGCGAGGGGGGGTTTTGGGGGTTAAACCCCCCCCCCCCAGAGCTTGGAATTTTTTAAAAGTTTAATCCATTTTACTTAATTGGATTGATATTACTAATAGAATAGTGTAAGGATTAATCAAATATCGCTCAGAAAGTAGTAAAACTCACCATTTTGAACCGTTTATCTTACCTGGGTGCGGCGGGGTAACGTCCTCGCCTACAAAATAAGAGGTCGCGGGTTCGAGTTCCGCCTGGGTAGTTTTCCCCAGTCCAGGGCATGGTTGTTCGTGTTCGTTTACATGTTACATTTGTTAAATATCCCGGTATAAAATGGTCAATAAGGGATGTATCCGGTGGTTTGAGAATAAAATAAAATTAAAATAAAAAATTAAAATTCCGCAATTTATTACTCTCGCACCTACCGCTAATCCTGGTGGGTATTTCATACCCCCACACACCCCGGTATTAGTTGCACCTAAACCCCCCCAGCCTTAATTCCTAGCTGCGTTCCGGCTGCGAGCCACCTGAAGGGTCTTTGGCAGGACACACATGCACACCGCACGGTCATAAATATTAAAAATATTAACAATATATTCGTGCAAGGGCGTACCCAGGGTCATAACTGGGGGAGGGGGGGCAAGCCATGATCTAGGGGGATGCAAGCCAAGTTGTGACATTTTAGCATGGAAAAGGTGAATGAAACTAACATTTTAAGAAAATTATAACAGCGCTTTATTAGTTTATGAGAATGTTACCTTGAAAAAATAGTTTTATTTTAGTTACTTATCTTATACTAATACATATCATTTTTCGTGGGTTTAAAGAAAATTTGTTGAATGCTTTCGTTACAATCAAGTACTGATTTTGCTTAAAGACTTTTGCGATTTTTGCTTCTAGGGGGGGGGGAAAACTGCCCCGCCCTGCCCCTCGCTGAGTAGGCCCATGTATTCGTGAACTTTTACATTCGGCGTCGCACACGTCGCAGATGATCACGTCGGATTCACGCTCTATAGTTTTGGCAATAAATGCTGTGTAAATATCTGGATATAAATCGGTTATATTTTTTATAATCCTGCATAAATGCAATCTTTCAGCGAAAATCAAGGTCCGCCATTTTTCCCGTATTTGAAATCAACAGCTTTCAATAGGGTCCACAAAAGCACAATACTCCGTTATAATATATACTGCATATAATAGCAAAATATACGAGAACATTCATGGAAAGGCTAAAGTTTCCAATGATCAGTTCCTAAGTAGGTACATTCGAGGGTATATCAATGGAAAAGCCATTCAATCCAAAATAACATCAATCAAAAATAACATGCAATCAGTCATCCTAGCGGGTGACACCACTGATTTTATTTATCCAGACACCACTATCATTCCTGATGGTACGATAAAGGTATGACATTTTAAATATGTTTTTCCATCTATTTCCAATATTTTCTTCTCGTGATCCTGTCTATCATTGATTGTTATTAAATTATTTTATGAATTAATCCGTATAAATTAAAATGAAGTGACTGTTCAGACGGTCAAAAACAAAACACAGTCAAAATTAACATTCGGCGTCGCAAACGGCCGTAGATGATCTCTTCGGATTCGCATTAGTCTTCAATCTTTACTGTAAATTTTCTGTCAACACCTCGATGTAACTCAGTGTAATTTTTTAAACCCTGCATAAACGCACTCATTCGACGAAAATCAGAGTCACTCTTTTTTCGTATCTGCAACAAATTCAACAATTAGGTCATACTTTTTAATGGTTGTTTAAACAGCAAAGAACCGGATAGAACGATAACACTGAAGATTTTTAATAGCATTGCATAGCTACAAAAGGTATTACATAAGATTGAATGTGGTGAATCGCAGGAAATAGTAACTACCACCGATTTTTTTCGAAATTTATCCAACCTTGAAGCCCTGCATTTTGTTAGAAAATATACACCATGACAAATAGAATGTTTAATCGCATGAAATAATGTATTGACGATAGAGGTGCGAAGTTCTCAAAATGTGGTTCCATTTTTCTCACCGTGCTCAAAAAAGCCAATTTTGAGGTTTTTGGCCAGCCTCTTTCGATTTCAGCCCACTGTGCGCCGGTCTTGAAAAAAATAAAAATGGGACTTAACCACCACCTACCGTGTTTCACATCTGGAGTGAAAAGATCAAGTGTGATAGAATAAAAGTCTTTCTTCCTGCATGAAATGGGGCCTCTTGTCCGACGTGTGAACAGCAAATAGGTCTAGGTGTATATATCAACACATTATCTCCCTCTCATGATTCTATCTATTTCCTTATCCTATAAAATACTACGTATTAATTTCTTCGGGAATTGAGTGATATTTCGCAGCGTTAAGACCAGCAAATCAAATCAATATTAAATTATTTCACTCCCTTAAATATTATAATACTGGAGAAAAACTTGTTATTATTCATTAGCTATTGTTGATCGGTGTTATTATCGAGGAAAACGAGGACGAATCATCGTCATGGTTGATCGGGAAAACATAACTTCTTCGATGGATGATTTCTTTCAAACTGTCATTCGAAAAGGACGGAAAATGTTGTAATACATTGCATAATTAGGAATAGTAACTTTTTTTACGCATTGATGCAATAACTCACTCAATCACTCAGGGATATATCCCGAAGGTTGATTGGCATTTTTTATGGTAAAGCTCACCCCAGACCAAGACACGGGTGTGCAAAAACCACGAGTTTACGGCAGTGGATCCAGCTAATTTCTGTGTTCCACCTTTCCCCGAGGATTTTTTCTGCAGAGGGGATTCCAATGCTTCGTCTTGGATTAAAACCCGTGACCTTCCGATTGTCAGCCAAGAGGTGAACCCATATGGCGAAAATGCTCCCCTAAAATTCGTGAAAAAATTGTTTTTATTCCAATGATGTACATGTTATGTTTACCCCTTAGGAACGGCCTCACCAAATTCCCTTCCACCATTTATTTTGTATGCCTTTATTGTTGTCATCCCTGCTTGTGAGGAAACCTTGAAATCAACGGTCTCATGTGGTGCTATACGTTTTTAAACAATTAGTTTGTCACATCTACATCCAGTCATTTTTTACCTCTCTGACATGAATAGGACATAATTATTGTACGATCGGTTACGGTGAGCGAAAAGAGATCAACGCGACTACAAGGCGAAGAGGAGGGAGATAGAGAAATAAAAACGAAATCTTATAAATTTCTTCACTCATAACTATGGTTGATCGGGGAAAAATTGGCATCTCCGATAGATTTTCTTTTCATACTGGTATGGTATTCTTACATCCTGCCATCTTTATTGTACCTTGTTTGTAATTAATTACGTGAATTCAATGTTTTTTATAATTTTTCAGTGGTCCTTTCAGTTTTCTAAGCTCTGTTTGTGGCATAACCAGGAGGTTAACGCTTTTTAACTCAACTTGAGCGCACAGTACGGTCAGTTACCGAGAGCGCCGAAAGATCCATCCGCTAGATAATTTCCATTAGGTGGTTGGATACGGTATTACGGCCTACCTTTCGTCGAGGTCCTTTAACCTACCTTGTTTGTAATTGATTACAATGCTCGAATTCATTTTTTTCGATTGTCCTCTTATTTCTCTCTTCTCTGGTTGTGACATAACGAGGAGGTTAACGGCTTTATACTTGACTTGAGCGCACAATCCGCTCGCATCGCAAGCATCGCAAGATCCATCAGCTAGGCTATCTCTGTAAGGTGGTTCGACTAGGTGAGGGCACACATTTAGTCAAAACCCTTTAAGGCCACCTTGCTATTAATTAATTGAATTAAATTTTTTTCAGAGGTTCTTTCATTTTTCTCACCTCTGTTTGTGACATAACCAGGAGATCAACGGGTTTTCACTTAAAATGAGCGAAACAAAATTCACTAACTCTTGATTTACTTTGCGGTATTCCATTATAAGTTTTCCTGGATACCAGAAAGTTACTTACACCACATATTTTTTATCAGAGCGTGACCCGGGTTTTAATGAATTATCATTATCAGGTGGAAAAATTATTATTAAGAATTATTATTAAGAATTATTATTAAGATAATAATAATTTTATGATGAATTGGATGGATGAGGCAGATACTTTGTGGAGATCCAATATGAGATATGAAGTGAAACACTTTGCACTTTCCACATAAAATTTATTTTACTGCAGTCGACATGTTTCGCTGCACTGCAGCATTATTAAGACTTGATAATGCTGTAAATAAATAAAAATAAAAGTCTTGATAATGCTGCAGTGCAACGAAACATGTCGACTGTAGTTTAATAAATTTTTATGTGGAAAGTGCAAAGTGTTTTACTTCATATCTCATAATAATAATTCATTGAAACCCGGGTCGCGCTCTGATAAAAAATATGTGTTATAAGTAATTGTCTGATATCCAGGAAAACTTGAGCGCACAGCACGCTCGGTTACAGGGAGCGATGCTAGATCCATCCGCTGGACACGTAGGTGAGCGCTAACGGAGAGAAGGAAATGTAACCTTATAAACACCCTCACTTGTCGGTACTAAATAATCTCCCCTCCTTCCCTTCTCCCGCTCGTGGGACGTCCAGGAATCTCCGAGGGGGGGAAGAGGGGGTGCGTGGGGCGGCCACGCCCCCCCCCCCTCCCCATCGCGGGCCACTCTCTCGACCCCTCCCGGCCCCCAGGGGGGGCAGGAGCGCATTCCACACCGCCAGAATCCATTCACTTCCCTCTCACCGAGAGGGAACGGGCCTTGCGCGCATTAGAGAGGCGGAGGTAGGGCCTCCCCTCGCGCAGACCACTTTCCCCGCTCGGCGCGCGCGGCGCACTTCCTGGCGATGATGGGACGGGTGGGAGGGGGGGTTAGGAGGCGGGGGAGGGGCCCAAGGTCGACCCCGCACCGGTTTTCTTGTTTTCGGCGCCATTTGCTCCGTGCGGATGGTCATCGTCCATCGCCTAGTTCCCCTCCCTCCCCCCCCCCCCCAATCTTCCCCCGGCACCGCCTCGCTCCAGTGGCAATATTTTTGCGTCATCTTCGCCTCTGGAGACGTCTGCGGGAGGCAGCTTGTAAAGTTCCGTCAAGAAAGGTAGTGAACAATAAACTTAAGCAGAGTAGACCCTCCCTTTACGATATTAACCCTTTCTAACCCAGGGCTGCTACTAGGAGAAATGAAATTTCATGATTTTTCGTTATGAAAACTTTAAAATTTTGTACTCGATCATAATTATATTGGAAGCTAAATATTTTGTAATTAAACTTTAAACCACAAAATAATATATAGTTTAGATATTTAATGAATATGGCTGAAAATTTATACATTTTTGATGCTGCTTAGAAGCAACATTGGGTTTTAATGGGTTAATCCGTTCCGGAGGACATATCGTTGTCCAAATTCCGCTGCATGTCGAATCGGTATATTTCGGAGGATGAATCGTTGATAGAGTCCTTGACTGCTGATCGAAGACTCATCAGTTCATTTTCTCATTGACAAATAATCCCAAATTTGAAATTTTTATTTGGCCTATGCTACATATATTATTACCTCTTTTTACACTTTCACCTATCTGCTTAAGAGCAAAAATATACAAAAAAGACACATAAAACACATCGAGAAAATACGGTGGCCATTAATGGAAATTAAGTATAAAAGTAAATAAAGAAAGAAAATATTACAACGTCTCACAACATCCATGCATCTGTCTTCTTGTGTTGGCGGCAGATATTATTCTAAAGAAGTGTGCAAAACCTCTGTAGTATCAAGCAATCAATTTCTTACTGATTTCAAGAACTTCATTTTACTGCTTATTTTGATCATCCATGGCGAACCCCGCGAACTAAAAACCCTGATACCCCGGAAATAAACTGCTCCCACCTGAATACATAAATTTCAAACGCCTGAGGTAAAGCCTGGGCTGAACTTTACCGTTACGTATCCAAATCAACCATCCCCTTGAAACCCTGATGATGCAGGTCGAGAATTTCGCGACGGATCCAAAAAGGAAAAAAATACGGGGCTGGTAATTATTCAAACTCTATTGCATTCGAAAGTAAAGCAAAATTGGTGAACGGGACCATTGCTTCTTCCCGGTGAGATTTTTATTTCATTATTCCGAAAAGCTTGTGTTCAAAGATGACGTGAGCGCGTGAATACTAAATGATCCTTGGAGACTTCAATGGTCGGCGAAAGGTTGGGAATCAATCATTTTGCGTAGCGCCCTCTCTTGAAAAACTACCACTCCGTATTTACACTCGTGAATGTAAATGTTACATTACAAAACAATAAATTATTTACCTCGTTTTTATTTCCCATTTATTTTATTAACGTCCCTTTGCTAAGTGCTTGTTTTCGTTTGTTTTTTTTCAAATGCCAACTCACAAAATTACTTTATTGCTGCTGTTAATTTTAAAATGTATCTTGCAAAACGCGATGTCTAGTGGCGGTTTAATAAGTTTCCTGTAGCCCAAGAGTGAACTTCAAACAAAACCGCTGCCGTATCAGAGATGTCCGAGAAAGCGAAAGCCTTTACCTAGGTTCAGGCGGGTTACCTGCTATCATTCATGTATATTGATTTTATCTGGAGTCTGTTTACACAAGTATACGAATTAAGACGTTTTTATAAGTAAATAAACCCGAGAAATATGCGCAGACAAGTGATTTCTAGAATAAAAAAACTTTTTTAACATTGTTTGTTAAGGTAATGAAATAAAAGCTTTCATTTGAGAGCCACTATAAAGATTGCCATGTATTCAATTTTTCTAGAAATTATGGAGTCAGCCGCTCCCTTTAATCCACCAGTGTAGGAGGAAGCCAAACCTCAAACAGAGGTAAGGATGGCGCCTGTTCTGTATAAGAATCGCTAGCACCAAGGGCGTACCCAGGATAATAACGAGGGGGGGTAAGCCATGGTCTAAGGGAGGGGCAAGCCAAGTTGTGACATTTTAGCATGGAAAAGGTTAATGAAACCAATATTTTAAGAAAGTTATAACAGCGCTTTATTAGTTTATGAAATATCAGATGCTACATATGGAGTATGTTTCTCTATGGAAGCGAGGCTTTGACGTTGACAGCAGCAGAGAAGTCAAGAGTGGAAGCATTCGAAATGTGGTGCTACCGAAGAATGATGAAGATAAAATGGATTGACCGTGTGAGTAACCAGGAAGTGCTAAGGAGAGTAGGAGAAAAGAGAAGCCTCCTAAAAACATTAAGCAGAAGAAGGGACAACTTAGTTGGCCACATTTTGAGGCACGATGGTCTGATGAAGACAATCGTTGAAGGACAAGTGGAAGGGAAAAAGGGCAAGGGACGGCCCCGAATGAGTTATATAGGACAGGTTATAAAGGATGTAAAAGAGAATAAATATTTAGCTATGAAGAGATTAGCGGATAGGAGAGAGAAATGGAGAGCTGCGTCAAACCAATCTTAGGATTGTTGACTAATGATGATGAAATATTTGCTTGATAAATAGTTTTATTTTAGTTTAATATCTTATACTAATACTTATAATTTTTCGTGGGTTTAAAGAAATTTTGTTGGATATAGAATAACATAAAATTACTTTGTTCTATTCCACACTTTATTTTAAATTGCACCCGGGTTTTAGCATCTAATACTATCATCAGGTGATATCACACCTGATGATAGCATTAGATGCTGAAACCCGGGTCGTTCTATTTAAAATAAAGTGTGGAATAGAACAAAGTAATTTTATTTTATTCTATGATGAAGCAATTCCACAAAGTAACGCCTGAGACCGTGTCTTATATTAAAATATGTTGAAGACTTTCGTTTCAATTCAGTACTGATTTGCTTAAAGGCTTTTGCGATTTTTGCTTCTGTCCCTTGCTGGATACGCCCATGGCTACCACTAGTATTTGAATCCGCACCCTTTGGAATGAAAGCCAACAATCCTGCTTCCATACCAATGTTATCCCCACCCGTGATTTCGTCGTCAAAATATAACTAGATGCACACTGGCATCGCAATTTAAAAATCAATCATAGAGTCTGGTGTAGCCGAAAAAGATTTTTAAATAATATCCACTTGTTCATTCGAAAAATGTTGCTTTTACGATCAAAGCACTTCTCACGAACTTCTATGAAAACTATAATTTATGATAAAAATTACGTTATATAAAAATTCAAGCCCATTTTTTTGTTGAATGAGTTCGAAAATTATTGTCTAAGTATCGTTATACACACATTTAAGATGTACTTACTTTTACACAACTCTCCTCAGACTACACTATCATTAATGCATCTCAGTATTACATAATAGTGTGCCAACAGTTTTAAATATAAAGATACGTATGAGCTACTTAATAAAACACATCTTCCATACATTTAAGCGTAAAACTTCTGAAAAATTAAAAAAAAAGGTAATCGTGATTAGTTCCTGAAGAAAAAATAGCGAATGCCTAAGGACAAACGCGTATTCCGAATCACAGTTATCTGACCCACTCCAGTGACCTATTTATTCTCAATTTGTCCATGAATCTAATTACTACGTTGGAATATATGCTGGAATTAAATAGTCGAACTCTCCGCTGGAATTTTCAAAAAGCACATGCTTGGCGTAAACAACGTCACTCGTTAACGTGACGAATCACTTTCTTCAAACTGCTGATGCGTTATCCTTGAGTTTCTTGATAGTTTAGAAAGGAGAAACATGCAATGGAGAAGAACCCGCTCACTTTTGTCAGCCTCCAGCCAACACGATGATTACAAACAAATTACCTCAGCTTCATTCTCGCGTCAAAACAAAGCATAAATGGTTTCTTTTCATATATTACATTTTCATGCTCTCGGAGGAAGTTATGCGCATTATATTACATCGTAAACGGTCGCTCGTCAACACTTATGACTGAAGATATGTGCCCAATGCATTATTATATATTGAATGGCTAATGGCGCGGCCAATGTTTACCGTATCGCTTGAAAAGCCACAGGCGGATCATGGGGGGGGGGCAAGGGGGCACGTGCCCCTCCCCACCCTCAGACCCTTAAAAATATGCAAGATTTTTAATACGGTCCCATTAACATTGCGTTCGCTTTGTATTACGAGGTATCCTAAGATCCCCCCCCCCCCAAGAACAAAATCCTGGATACGGCCTTCCTTGTGCCCCCCCAGAAAGAAATCCTGGATCCCCCCTGTGAAAAGCGATCACTATGAATGACATAGATGAGAAGAAATATATCGAGGGACCCAGGTAAATTATGTACGCAGAAAATGTAAATTATCACAAAACGATTATCACTCATATCATGAAATAAGTATAATTGATACAATCTTTGTTGGTCTATATGGTATCATTCCATATCGGACATAACAAGTAATCTTTTTCCAGGTCCAATTATATCAATCAGGCCTGGTAACATTTTTAGATGATGGCGATCGCTTCAATTTTAACAGTTTTTTTTTTCAGGAGAGAGGCTTGAAAATATTTCACGAACGGAATGTGATATAAAAAATCACATCCTTTCGTGACACGGATTCTGGAATGGAATCAAAACTGTTATCAGCCTAAGCCAACACTAATATGTAATAAGAGGAGAATATTTATGGGCAGAAGGAGAATTACTATTTACCTTGAGGCAAAATGAATTAGGGGGGATTGACCAACAAATGTTTGCATTGAATGCAAAATGCGGGTTGTTTTCATTTCAGGTGGGGAGGCAAAACGCAGAATGGCCGTGCGAATGATGTCCGAAAGGAAAAAATCTCCTCGCAAACCTGTTCAGGCAAATCCGGAGCGAAAATTCGTGACTCGTATGAGGAGCAGGGCAGACGGCGAGCCTCGCCCGTCAACTGTTTCCAACTCGGCGATGAGAGCGGTCGGCAGAGGGTGGGGCTGATCAGGCAGATGCGGGGGAGACGAAGGCGGCGCCATTCTAAGCAAACATCTTGAGCTAGATCATCGCAAATATTGCAAAGAAAGCACTTAGAAAGGAAACCTAACGATTAAAATCATCATAATTAGTCAAAAATCCTCGTATTAAATCTTAAATTATGATCTTTAGATCGCTCTTTTATGTGTGAAAAATCCACAGAGAAAAAATCATTCGCCTTGACCGGGAACCGGCTATGTGGATTTTTCGCACAATTTGTGCACTGCGGGTGACTCCGTAAGGTTATCACCGTAGCTAGTCCCGGAATACTTAAATTTATCCCTCTTTTACTTTTTCATCTGAATATCTTCGCAAAATACGCTTGAAAAATCATAGCTTCAAAAAATTGCCCTAGACGGGGATTCGAATCACGGACCTTTGGCACTCCGGGCAACTGCACGAACCACTGCGCTATCTAAGTTCCGAATCTAAATGTTGAATAGGTAATTTCACTTTCAACTCGGTGAGGAGGGTCAGGCAGGGTGATCTACAAAATACTCTATGTAAATCTACTTTGAGCGGTAGAATACCTTCAATAAAAATTTTCTGCTCCAGGCTTTGATTCTTATGAGATCAGACCTCTCCGTTATTCATGCTTCAAATCCGTAGCGTTTCTCGTCCTAAGGCTTTTAAATGATGTTTTCTTGTTACCAACATCTATCATCATTAGTCAACAGTCCAAAGATTGCTTTGACGCAGCTCTCCATTCCTTTCTCCTATCTGCTAGCCTTTTCATAGCGACGTATTTCCTCTCCTTTGCATTCTTTACAGCCTGTCCTATGTAACTCACTCGGGGCCATCCCTTGCATTTTTCCCTTCCACCTGTCTTTCTACGATTGTTTTCATTTGGCCATTATGCCTCATAATGTTGAAGAGTAAGTTGTCCAGTCTTCTGCTAAAGGTTTTTAGAAGACTTCTCTTTTCACCCACTCTTCTCAGCACTTATTACTTACTCGTTCGATTCATTTTATATTTATCATTCCTCGGTATCACCACATTGCTACCACTCTTGACTTTTCTGCAGCTGTCAACGTCCAAGCCCCGCTTCCACAGAGAAACATACTCCATTTGTAGTATCTAATGTAACCTAAAGGACTTTAATAAACGCTAGTCCCAAACTCGTTAGAGCACTTCATTTTTTTTAGTTGTAAGCGGCTGGTGACCTAGCACCCCCTGCCACACGCCTATTAGGCGGCTCGCGGGGTATTATGTAGATGTAGATGATTAAAATATGATAATGACATACTGTATGTCCAAGTCGGTTGAAAAAAACGGAGCATCTTCACTTCATGTAGTTTCATAGTGAGATGCAAAAACGCCTCTCGTCCGCCACACCGGGTGTTCATTCTTGATGATGTCCTGTCCTTGAAAAAAATGTTGGTTTCTATCAGTGTAAATCCTGAAACAACAGGAAGAACACGCCCATAAGATGATAGACAAGCCATTTGTCAAAAACGTTTGTTATATTAGAAAAAGTACTTAGCCAGAGAGACGTTTTTGCACTCAATCCACCGGGCTAATCTTAAATTATTCGAGCCAATTAAAACTGTACTCAAAATATCCGTATTTATTAAGATTAAGAACTGATTATTAGCGATAATTTTCAACCATAAATGAGTATTCGAATATTTGTTGACCAACACCGACACTTCAGTAGGTACCTATATCAATTGATTTAGCTTTCGAAATTTGCTTGGATTTACTGAATTATCAACCATCGGTTGGTCAACAGCAATCAAGTCTGATTTACTCGTCCAAATTCACAATAATTATCAAAGACAACATCCCGCTACTAAAATAACACAAGTTTCCTACGAGTGCCAATACATGCCAGTGCTTTACAATGGTAAAAAACAAAATAAATAACGGCAGCGAAAGATAAATATATACATATCCTCATCATTACCTTTTCCATATTATTATAAAATTGTTACAAGTAGGCCATTGGCTTGGTGTTAACATGAACATACGATTAAAATAATTGAATAACCAAATATCTACACTCTATCGACCACCAGTAGTTTTATATTACGTAACTAATAATTAATTGTTACGGGCCATGGGGTCGTTCACGAAAACCCAAAATCGTGATTCATTAAAAAAAAAGTCGGAAGATGGAAAGTAAAGATAAGTTACAAGGGGAAAAATCTTCCTCACCAAGCCATTCTTTCGAAAGTTTCAAATAGGAAAATTCATAAGTTGTCACCCACTTTACACGAATATGTGATGCCATAAGGACTTGACTCATATACTTGTAGATGGAGAACCACTTATTGAGTAAAGGAATCGTTTACAAGAGCGTAAACGACAACGAACCATGCGAGACCCATGCACAAGGCCGAGGAGTAGGGAAGAAGCAGCAATACGCTCTGCATGAGTTTATGACGTCATCAACTTAACTTCAAAAGGGTCTAGCCCGTCGATTTTCCGCCTCGATTAGCTTGAGTGGCAAGCAACGGAACAATTAACGGAAAAACAAGGGCTTCTTCATTTTCAAACTATCACAATCGACAATAAAATAAAATTGGTGAACGAGCCAACTGTAAGGAGAAAGAGAAGAAACAATAGGAGTTGTTCCGTAAACAGAAGCATGTTTTAGCTGTCGTAACTGCCACCGGAGGGCGTAGTTTTATTCCGATATTCAATTTTTTGCGTTTGTGCGGGCGACGAGTCGTCGTCAATCTCGCAGTCAGTTGTGTGTGGAAATTAATAGTGAGAATGCCTCAGCCGCTGCGGCTCCCCCAGCCCCTCCCCTGCCCCCAAGTGTGCTTAAGTTTCGGCGGAACTGCAGGCTTACTGACTGATAAGTGAAATTTCCCCCATTATTATACTGATAAGTGAAACTTTCCCCATTATTATTCACTATTGTCATGATATTGTTAAAGTTATGAATATATATTTTTTGAATGTTTAAAAGTGCATTGTATTTCTCTGGTCCTTTGGGTTATAGTTGTATGAGCATCGTTTCTTTTTCATCCCGCGACAGGAGTACTGCCGGCAGAGGAAGGACAAGAATGGGAGTTCGGGCTGGAATTTGCGCGCAAATTCGAGAGGTGGCGGATGAAGGCCACAGTCTGCGGAATCCCAAATTGCGCGGCCCGCCCCAATAGCGGAGATCTTCCTCCCGAGGTCGGCCCTCGCGAAATATTCGAGCGCGGAATGCCCGCCTACGGCGTGGCCGAAAAAAGAGTGAGACAAGTCCATCCAGATGCCCATTCCCGCAACCGACTTTCGGATCGCTAAAACCACGAATATTACAATCGAGGATTCTTAAGTCGGCCTCTAGAATTTTTGTCTCATCCACAGCAAATTTAAAGGGAGAAAATCAGAAGAACCAAGTGTCATTTAGCGGATTTTTTCCATATTGATATAAACACTTGCATTTTACACGGTTATAAACTTTTATTCCGACCTATGTTTCAATGTTGCCGTATCGTATTCAAGACACAAAATGGTTTGACCGATTGGAATTATTATTATTGTTAATGGTTCCAATCGGTCGAACCATTTTGTACCTTGAAGATGATGTAGTAACACCGAAATCTATGTCGGAATAAAAGTTCATAATCGTGGAAAATTTCATGGAATTTAGGTGGGTTTACAGAAGAAGCCATTCGCGTCCCTGTTAGACAGAGTGGTCCGAATTGCATGGAGAATATGACCACGAATATTACAAAAGAGGATCTTCAAATCGGCCTCTAAACGTGTTGTTAACCACCGCGCTTTTAAATGAGTTTACAAAAGTCGCCACTCGTGTCACTGATGGGTAAATTGATCCGAGTTTCACGGGGAAATAAAGTATAATTGGGGGTATTATGAGAAATTTATACACATGATGATATCATCTATCAAATTCATTACTTTTCAATACTATTTCTCGCAATGAAAACATAATAACGCAAAATATTGGAAAAAAGTGGATCGCATAGTACTCATCACCGCGCCGCGGACATTTTTGAAAGCCGATTAAAATGCGACCGAAGTGGCAACGGAAATCAGCCTTCTGTGGGATGGAATAAGGCCTCCTCTATGCAGTCCCCTTGAATATAACTATGAATTTTTAGGGAATTTTATTGGCGAAAAGTTGTGATACATCAATGTCCTCATTGGTCAGTGCTATTTCCCGCTATTGTCAATACTATAATTCGCATACTGAAAATAAATGGATTATTACGCACCCATTGCCGCGGTGCTGTTATATCTGAAAGTCTATTAAAAAATGCCCAACGTGGCAGCATTAATCAAGCTTTTACGGATCGAACTGCCGCCTCCTCTATGATATACTCTTGGCTGAAACAAATCGTTTGGCTGTCTAAAACGCAGTGTAGAGAAAAATCTCTTAAATCTCTCAAACTCACAAGGATAGGATATAGCCTTCTTTACTAATGATCTTGGAGTAAATATAAACAACAGAGCTGAAGGCGGCTGTGCAGTTATTACATACATACAAGCTGATAATTATAATATTCAAGCTGAGACCAACATTGACAACACCCCAACTCACTGGAAATGAATTATTTATCAAATGAAAGGCATATCAACAGATTGGATTAAAGTGGAGACACTTTTCCTTTCTTCGTGAGTATACTTTAAATTTAAACGAAATAAAATTTCCATTCGAAATATACAAAGTGAAATCAAATGCTTTCGTCATACCAGACGCAATGCGTGATCTCGGATTTCTTCCATTTTGAGAAATACCATGAGTAAATATTGATGCTATTGTTATTGTTTTGAACTCTTGCATTTACATTAATAGGGAATCAAGCACATTTACTCCTCTGTACACATAAACCATTGTTCATCTTAATATAGAATTTACTTCTGGACTGTAAAAGTATGTGCTACAATTTAAGTTTTTTTTAATCGTAACGTAATAATAAATTTAATATATTCCACCCTCAACCACCAAACCAAAACAATGGTTTAAACGCAGAACAAGCGAATGTAAACAGTAAGCAAAGTCGACTTACATTTCCTTGACCCCTCTATCCCACTGTGAAGATATTCTCAAAACGAAGGATACCGTGCTTTCCTAGAGAAACGGGAATGGCACTAACTCAGTTCCACAGAATCAAATTGACTTTAATGTTACCTTCATATTTTCACAAGCCGTAAGTAGGAACTTAGGTCGCACATACAAAAAATAATGTGGAAATAGAAGTCCATAGCATGTAAGTTGATACCCATAAGATCATGCATCACACCACTGCATATCAATGGGGATGAACCTCTCTCGGGTTCTCAACCGCGTGAGGATGCTCATAATAACAGGCAAATCAGTAATTAGGGTTTAATAATTACTCTGACGACAAACAACGCTTCGGAAATATTAAGGTCAGTCATCATGGACCGACGTAAGAGACTGAAAACCCAAGACTTTTCATTCACCAGATGGAGAACCCGTGAATACTTCATCATCACCTTGCGTGCGTCACACCCTACATCTCATCCACCATAAAAGCGGGCCTCGAACCGCTGTTACCTGGCTCTGACGTACATCCTTCCCTGCCAAAGGAGAAACCTACCACCATCGAGTAATCGATTACCGATCTTTAAGCCCGGTTTCGTGTGCCGGCGATGGAGGAGATTTTTCAGAGACTGCTCGATCCCTGTTCCAGTATTGGTAAAGGAAGCACCAAGTACAGCACTAAGCCCGTTGGATGGGACATTAAGCCGTGATCACCTTAGCGCCTTCCGTTAAGAGCAGACTGATGCTGATGCCAGGTTTTTCTCTACTCTTCATTCCCCACCCTACCCTCATGGCGAAAATGATCTCTGCGGTCGGTCGCCCTCTCCAAATACCATACAATACGAACAAATTGTTGGGATCGGGATTTATTTATCTATTTATCATGTTTTATGTTCGCCCAACATGTACATAATTACAGGGTGAAAAATCCAAGAATGTAACTACAAAAAAAATTAAAATAAATTGGTCACAGCCAAAGAAATAGTAACAATCATGATAACAAATGCTGCAAAATATTAAATAAATACTACCACAGTCGCGAAACATATCCTTAACATTTTTTCCAAAAGCAGTCTTTCTTTTGATACGAGTCTAGATGGTTGAAATTTTCGTTATATACTACACAAATCCTTCGTATTGGCGCATTGGAACAATAATTTGTTTTAACCTTTGATATGTAAAATGTTCTTTTCAGCCGGCTTTTAACATTTGGAACTATTCTTATTTTCTTCAGTAACTCGTAACATAGGCCCTTATTGATGACATCATGCAGAAACAGCAGATCGCTTATGCTTCTTCTATTTTGCAGGGTATGGAGACCAAACACTTTTAACAAATCGCTATAACAAACATAATTTTCGAAAAGCGGATGCACATGATATAATACAAAATATAAAAATCTTAAAAATCTCTTTTGAACCTGCTCTAGCATTACAATATGTTTCTTTAAATAGGGATTCCAAATAACTGACCCATATTCCAACTTACTTCTTACATAAGAGTAATACAATGTCTTAAGTACCATCTCAGAGTCAAAATATTTTGACGTACGGTGTATAAAGCCCAACAGTTTACATTCAACCATGCTAATATTCAATATATGTGTGGTGAAATACATTTTGCAGTCAAAGGTGCCCCCTAGATCCTTCAATTCATTAGTACTATTTAATTTAATAGGGATAATGTGGTGGCTAGTGCGTTGGCTTACCACCCTGTGGATCCGAGTTCAAATCCCCGCGGTGGCAGAGAATTTTCAGAGACTGCCCGATCCCTGCTTGAATGTTGTGTGGAGGACATTTCAAGCGCAGCACTTCGTCCGTCGGATGGGACGTTAAGCCGCGGTCCCCTTGGCGCCTTTCGTTAAGAGCAGGCTAATGCCGACGCCGGGTTTCTCTCCACCCTTCCTTACCTACCCTTCCCTCATGGCGCAAATGACCTCAGCTGTCGATCGCCTCCTCCAAATACCAAGTTCAACACTCCGCCCGTCGGATGGGACGTTAAGTCGTGGTCCCCTTGGTGCCTTTCGCTGAGAGCAAACTAATGCCGACGCTGGCTTTCTATCCATCTTTCCTTTCCTGCCATCATTCACGGCGCAAATGACCAAGCTGTCGGTCGCCTTCTCCAAGTGCCATAACATACGAGCAAATTGTTTGCAGCCGCACAAAGGTCTCTCCAGCGTGGGGCACGCGAGCAATCCACCTCGCCTCTCGGGTAGCTTTCTAGAGGGGCCCCACAGATAGCCTCCGCCCCCAACCACCCCCTGTCCAACGCTCCATCACGCCCCCTCATCCTGCGATGCACAACACACGCCCTCCGAGCAATTATGAACCAGAACGATTTTCGGCGATGCACGTGCGACCACGATAAAAATGGCTAAATCAGAGATCACGTGATTTGATCGACTGATTTCGACATAGGTATTAGTTTTCATGGTGCCTATTTCGATTTGAAATGTTACATCGATTAATTAAAAAAAGAATAAAAATCAATTACAATTTTCCACAAATAGTTTAATCCTTCGATCGGTTACAATATATTTTGTGTTATTATATATTTTTATAATCATCAGGTGAGGTCACATCTAGTAGCGTAGCCAGGATATTGAAATGGGGGATTAACCGGAAATCTCGGGGGTGCTGTAACCTGGAAGCCACCCCGACCTGTGGCTACGCCACAGGTCACATGTATATAATACAAAATGTGTTGTAAACGGTCGTGAGATTACACTAATTTTGGTAAATTACCACTAAATATTTGTTTTACCAATGTGATTGAATCCCACGAGAAAAAGTCTCTATTTTTCCCTGCCTCACGTTTACTGCCTGTACTCCTCACGTTTTTTTTCAATCGCCCAGAACACAAATTCATTATTTGCTACATAATATTAAGTCGATATTTTTGATCGACTTTAGATACTTCGTCGATAATAATCGAAACCTTATTGATGATTGAAGTGTGGTTTTACACGTCCTTCTTTGCAGATAGTATGAGTGGCTTGCCTCAAAACTTTGCTTCGTTCTCCAGTTCATTTTATCATCGACTGTCAATGTGAAATATCGGCCACCGAACAGGGCAACTCGGACAAGCGAGGCGCGCAGTTGGCCAATGAAGCTAAGCCCCTCAACCCTTCCCACCTGATTCTTTTGCCGCTATCTCCCGCCGAGGAATGAGTCGCAACATTCCATTGTTGAGGAAGATGATTTCGAAGGCACGCCTATCCTTCTGGAGCTAAGAGCTCGAGCGATGAAGAATACAAAGCTCCTGAAAGGTCGCCATCATAACTTAGTAAGTGCGGCTTATCCATTACAGCTGCTAGGATGGAAACCCGTCTATACTTCTCTGTGATGCAAACCTCCTTTTCGAAAAGCGGATACACATGATATAATACAAAATATAAAAATCTTAAAACTCTCTTTTGAACCTGCTCTAGCATTACAATATGTTTCTTTAAATAGGGATTCCAAACAACTGACCCATATTCCAACTTACTTCTTACATAAGAGTAATACAATGTCTTAAGTACCATCTCAGAGTCAAAATGTTTTGACATTCGGTGTATAAAGCCCAACACACAACCCAGTTTGCACGCAACCATGCTAATATTCAATATATGTGTGGTGAAATTGGTTCAACTCTTAATATGGGTTCAGACGTAGAACATAATTCACAGTGTCCGGCGATATCTGGTGGAAATGTTTGATATCCATGAGAATAAAATAAAACAAAATGGTAAACTTACACACAATTTTATTTACAAAGTACCGACCCGGTTTCGACACGTAGTATCCTGGCTACGCTACTGGATGTGACATGACCTGATGATTTTAAAAATATATAATAATACAAAATATATTGTAACCGATACAAGGATTAAACTATTTGTGGAAAATTATCACTGATTTTTATTCTTTTTTTATTAATCGATGAAACATTTCAAATCGAAATAAGCACCATGAAAACTAATGCCAATGTCGAAATCAGTCGATCAAATCGCGTATCTCCGATCTAGCCATTTTAATCGTGGTCGGACGTGCATTGCCGAAAATCGTTCTGGTTCATATTTGCTTGATACACCTTGATAATGACACTACGTGTCGAAACCGGGTCGGTGCTTTGTAAATAAAATTGCGTGGAAGTTTACCATTTTATTTCATTTTATTCTCAGACGTAGAAATTTACAGCTACAGTACTCTGCTTCTCACTTAGTGTTGAACCCGGAGGCTGGTTTAGGTAGGTGAGGGTAGTATGGTGACATCAGCCAAATGGTGGTAATAGCATTTCAGTGGGTTAAGATGGCCTTCCAATGCCCCAGGTATCCAATTATCGAACGACAATCAGTAAGCATGGGAAAATCGCTTGACCTAGGACATTCAGCCAACCAACGGCAACCCTATAAAAATCATTTGTGAAATAAATATTCGTACAATTTTAACCCGGAGCCACCTGCTTGATACACATATTCCCAGGCGCAGAGGCTCACATCTCAAAAAATCTTTCACAGTTATAGTGACTATAATATAGAATTATTTACCACCTCACACCAGAGCAATCAAGTCCACGACATCACTTAAAAATTAATTTCTCAACTACTCCATAAAAAGATCTGGCATTTTCATGCGTAAATACTCCTGATGTCACTTTTGTAAGGGGAGGTTTGTAACCCTGTATTTTTACTATGTACTTGTGAGATTATTTCTGAAATGTTGATATTTTCAATAAAAATTCGCCCGTTTTTTTCTTGAATATTACATGACACATTTTTTTCTACTCCTTTCAAAATTTTTCTACGTTCTTCAATGACTTTCGTTTTCATTTTGTATTGTTTTGTTTCGTATTACTTTCTACCATTGTAACCCTTCATTATATTTTTACTTATAATTGCATTTTTGTGTTTATAATGCCTCGAGGACTAAAAATGTCCATGGTAATAAAGTAAATTGAATTGAATTAGTTGCAGTTAATTCCCCCGTAAAATGCGGATCATTCTATCGTCAAGATTGTGACTAGCGACTGCTGTAAACCAAATAGGGTAGTTTCCTTCATCAAAGAAAACGAAAGGCATTGATTGCTATTCCTTACCCACCATTAGTGTATTCATAATATAAAGATTATTTGGTTTTAGAAACACCGGTTTAGACGAATGGCAAGGGTCAATTTTATCCTCATTTGAAAAAGGCCAGATTGGCGCCCATGCGATGTCACTCCACGTGACGTCACAGGGATCTAGCTTCTATACGAGTAGATTGGAGTTTTACAGCGCCTGAGATTACCAATGCATGCATGAGGCACAGACTTCAGGAAAATATCTCTTATAAATCACCTATTAAAACTGCCTATGGTCGTAAAGTTTCCTTCGTTTGATAGGGTATTAATAATCCTTATTTAAGTCAAGCGCTACCTGCTAGCAAGGCACTCTGCTACCTGCTAGCAAGGTACTCTGCTACCTGCTAGCAGCCTGCATCTCAGCGGCGCACACATCCTCACCCCAAGGTCACCTCACTTTGCGACAGCGGGAACCAGAATGGCGTCACACGGGATTTCCCCAGCATTCATAATTAGCCGTCGCGTTTTCGCGCGCTTGAAAATTTTCACTTTTCATTTAATCGCTAAAAATAGATATCGTCGTTTAAAAATCTAAAAGTGTGAAATTCGTATTCCAGGAGTAATAATCTATCGATTTAGGCAATAAAAAAATAATAGGAAACCACCCTATTAAATGCGCTGAAGGTGGCATCACACTTGATGGCCCCCTGGAGACTCCCCGATTATTATATTCGTTGATAATTGGCCCACCACCAACAATCGGCTAATGATCGCCGTCCAACAGACTACTGAGACGACGTGGTCGACGCGTTCCATCGACATCCAGGTTCGTCACGGATGCATCGAATCCTGGAGCAATCGGTGCGGTGCCTTGCGGCGTAGGCGTGGCCGGGAAGGCGCGATCGCAGTTGGGGGTGTGGGAGAGAGGGGCCCCCCTGGGTGGCCGGGGTGAGCTGTGCCGGACCCTGGGAGGGTGAGGTCCGCCTCCGGGAAACAAGGAGCGCGGTCGCCCAGGAAATTGGTGCAAATCGGTCGTGTGCCGTGGTCCGTTCAGGGGGGAGAGAATGAGTGCGGAGAATAATGAGTGCACTTGTTTATAGGGTGGAGCATAGGGAGATTTAGGGGGGGCACGTGGACATTTGCTCCCCCCCCCCATGCGCTTAAAATATAGACAAAACTTTTTATATTTTTATCATTACGTTCTTTTTGGTTTGTGTATCATGGAGCCTCAATCATTTCATGTTAATAACATTCATATCAAAATAAAAAGAATATTTCGTGCAGTAATTGTTGTATCTTGTTTTTAATCTCAAGTATGAGAAGATTTTTTTTCTGTCAGACCCTTATGCTCCCCCAGAAATAAATTCTGGATACGTCCATGGGGTGGAGCATCTGAACAAATCATGGTCTAATCGTGAATAGGTAAAAACTTTTGCGGTCTATCTTGTCCAGCGGTATTCTCTATTGGGAGTACCCCCATTACAGTTTGGACATGGTCCAATGTTTGCAGATTTACTTTCTGTAAAAACGACATAGGAAACTAAAATTCACTGTTTACATTCCACACTAATACTTCATTACCTACAATGGTGTCGATAATGCCATATAATCATCAAACAACCTTGATATAGGACATCGAAACATATTCGAGAGGGAAGTATTGCTTTGGAATGTACAAAATTTTATTTCCTACACCTTGGTTCATTAAATTTCTTAATGGAGATTATTTGTGATGATGGTAACTGATGCATGGGCATTATATCCTATAATACTGAATAAGTATAAAATTTTTGGCGGAATGCATTCATTAGCATTTGCTGGAAAGTATATTTACCAATTTACCCATGTATTTTTGAGTCATCGAACATGTTTTTGCTAATTTCATGGACCTATCTTTTATGAACGTGAGTGATTCACTGAGGCGTGTTAAAACTGTAAAGATTAAATCCTCTTACCTGCCTCTTTATACGTAAAATGCCATTGTAACCCCAACAACGGATTATGTGGGTTCCGAAGAAAGCTTGGTAAATTTGATTTCACAAGAAAAACCGGTTACCTTCCAACGATTTGTGGTGTGGATGCACAGAAATCGCTCATATGCAATTGAAAACCTATGCATTCAATCGAATGAAAGATTTTATTCCAGCGTTTTTCCACCAAGAGTTCCAGTTAGCCGATTCATTCGTGCTCCTTTAGGAAATTTTAATGGTTTTATACTATATATCTTTGGCGTTTTGGTCTATTATATCTCCGTTAACTTACTTATTAATTAGTGTTAACAACTTACCTTAGGCCAAACACCCTCAGTGTTCCGCCTCGAGGCTGGGAAGTGTTGACAACGTTGATATTTCCAAGAATGATCGGCAGTATTTAACAGGTTGATCACTAGCCTGTAAAACATGGAAAAGCCATGGAATTTTCTTAAGCATGGTAAATTTATGAAATAATTAGGATTTATTCAGTTTAGCAAAGCCAGGGTATTTTGGATAATAAGGATCAAGGTAGAGGCTATAGTAACGGATTCCCACTCTGTAGGCCTGAATTCGTATTCCGGCGATGAAGGAGGTTTTTTAAAGATTGCCTTATTAATGCTTGAGTGTATTGTGCAGGGCACTACTTCAATTGCAACTCTAAACACGTCAAATGACCTTAGCTGTCGATTGCCCCCTCTTGTTACCTTACTTTAGCTAAAATTGACTATACATAATGCTGGTCATCCTGCAACTATACAAACCGCTTCATTTATTGCTCGACACTGAAATTATCAAAATGCTAACAATGCATACTGTTAGACTCCTTTTGCCTGAAATATCCATCTACACATGTTGTACTTTTCGCATTGTTGTTCCTGTAAAATGGTATTTAACCTCATCATCCCTACCGATTATTGGGATAGTTCAGATTTTATTTGCGTCCAGGGTCATTTTTTTCCCTGACTAAATAAAAAATTTAATCGAATTAACGGAAAAAGGCCATTTTTTCCCGATAAATTAGGAAGAGTAATCATTTCAGAAGTCTCAAAACAGCAGGCGACGTTTTACTCTTCTGATCAGTCCACTATTTATTCAATATTTAATGAAAAATTTATTTTTCGCCAAAAACATGGAGATGAGTGCATAGGCTTCGAAGTACGGGAATATCTATATGCATATTTATATGGATTTAAAAAACGATTTCACCTTTATACTTACATTTTTGCAGGTGAAGAGCAAGAATAAAATAGGATGTCTGTTTGTATGTCCGCAATGCGTTTCTATACGGTCGCACGCATTACGACAAAATTTAGTTCACACGTTTATATCATGCTCACAAACCCCGTAGTACTACTTTCGGTTGCGTCCTTTGCGTCGTTTTCTCATTACCGTTTGTTTCGTCTCGTCATACAATCGCTGGGGTTGACCATCCTGAAGGATAGGCACTCCTCTTGACACGCTCAAAGAGAAAACATAGGCCGTTTTCCCATCCACGTAGTATGCACTCATTCCCTTGTTCCCTTTCTCCCTTGCACCCCGCTCCCTTACTAATGTTCTACTGGTGCCATAAAGTGTGAACGGAAATAATGCGAACTATTGACAGTAACGAAATGTGACGCACGGGGTAGTGTTAGGACATCTGGTGGTTGATTTAAAAATCGATTTCACCTTTATACTTACATTTTTGCAGGTGAAAAGCAAGAATTCACAATGCCGATATAATATTGCGTAAAAGAGCTCACATAATAAACACAAAATTACTTAAAACTCCAGTTCAAGATTTTTGAGTTTTCCATCGCCGCCATTTTCACGTCCACTTCCTACGAGGGCACGTTAACAATGGGGGCATCCGCGTTCCCTTGTTCACTTACCCTTCGTTCCCTTGCGCCCTCGCCAATTGGATCCACTCTTGCGGTCGTCACATCCGTAAGTTGACGATCGAAAAGTGCACGAAGGGTGAATAATAGGGTGGTTTCCTATTATTTTTTATTGCCTAAATCGAATGATTATGACACCTGGAGTACGTAATTCACGCATTTAGATTTTTAAATGACGATATCTACTTTTCGCGATTAAATGAAAAGTGAAAATTTTCCAGCGCGCGAAAACGCGACGCATAAGTATGAATGCCGGGAAATCTCTCCGTGAGACTTATTTCTGGTTCCCGCTGCCCCCCTGTGAGGTGAACTTGAGGCGAGGCTTAGCGCTGATACGACGCAGGCTGCTAGCGGGTAGCTTAGTACCCTGCTGGCTGGTAGCGCTTGTCTTAAATAAGGATTATTAATACCTTATCAAATGAAGAAAACTTTCCGACCTTAGCCAGTTTTAATAAGTGATTATTAAGACATGTTTCCCTGAGCTCTACGCCTCATGCATGCATTGGTAACCTCAGACGATGTATAACTCCTATCTACCCCTTTAGAAACTAGGTCCCTGTGACGTCACGTGGAGTGGCATCGCATGGGCGCCAATCTGGCCTTTTTCAAATGAGGATAAAAATGGACCATTGCCATTCGTCTAAACCGCTATTTCTAAAACGAAATAATTTGTATATTTTGAATACACTAATAGTGGGTAACGAAACGCAATCAATGCATTTCGTTTTCTTTGATGAAGGAAACTACCCTATTGCGAATTGGAAAACGGCCATAAAAATCCTCCTATGTGACCATGAATTCCAAGTTACAAGTTTTACACTTCTCTGAGTGATGTCTTCCCCGAGCACCGACGGGTGGGATGCTAGTATATGATAAACTTGATTCAGGAAACATTTGGTTCGGATCAAAATTTTGCTCCGAACCTCTCATTTCTCGGCGAGGCTTCAAACCTTCAAGGTTTATTACTTTCATGGCCAAAGACGGGGAGGAGCAGCAAAGCAGAGGGCTTTCGAAGGGTGGATTGGAGAGAGGCGCGACCTGCAAAGCAATGATGACTTCACCGACCACCCTTGAGAAACCGCAATGACTCTTACCATCAAAGCACCACAAGGATTATGGATTTAAGACCTCACAATCAATGCCACATCAATACGATGAAATTTTTCGGCCACACGATCGGGTTAGGCTCTCCATTTCTGATGACGTATTGATGAAATGATATTAGGATTGGATTGTTTTCGAAGTATTCCATAGAAACTAGGGATGGTCAGATCGGATACCTCGGATCCAAATATCCGCGGATATTGCCCTTCATCGGATATATCGGATCCAAAGTCGCGGAAGTTATCGGATCTGGATCCGAAATTTTAAATAATAGCTTCAGTGAATGCAACGCCCCAATAAGGGTGGAAAGAGTGCCGATTCTATATTCGAACGCGCCGTCGCATGCGATTCTTGTCCTACTCATGAACCGTTTTGTTTGAAAGCTCTCGCAGAGGTTACGTAGGAGAATTTCAGCCGTGGAAAGTAAAAAGGGCAAAATGCGACCGGCACATAGTGCGGCTCTTCCCAAGAGATTGAACAATAATCGGGGGAATCTCAGCGTCAGGTATTTGAAAATGCATTTTGATCCGATAATATTCGATCCGAAAGATCCGGCTCCGAAAATCAAGGATCCGATCCGAATCCGGATCCGAAAAAAATCCTGGATCCGTCCATCCCTAATAGAAACGTCAGCAGAAATCGAGAGTTATAGGCAAAAGAAAGTTTGAGAATAATTTCATCCCACATCACTGGGATCACCGGTTCAAGCATCAAATCATTCTTCACGAACGGTTGTCAAAGTATCAATTTACCTTCCGTCGGGCGCAATGGACCTGTCAGGCACTGTGCGAGTTTTTTTTCATTTCGCCGCGACCATTGGTGGCATAGACCCTTGACGCTTATAGTAGCTTTTTGTTTTGATAATATCTATGTAGCCTTTCCCTTTTCGCATTTATGCCGACGGATCAGTGTAGGATTATTAAGCAAAATAATGGCACAGCAAAGAAAAATAAAATCATTTATACATAAATGAGACAGGAAAATAAAAAACACTGATCTAATAGAATTCAAATTCTAAAATACATTAAATATAATAATTCTTATATCCTATAGAGCACGTTAAATCGCACCTTGATCGATTGGTCAGGGGCCGTATGACGGCATGTTAAGGGGTCTATGCATAGCACGATATACATCATTAAGTGTTTGACTACACTAATAATGGTGCTTTATTTAAAGGTTTAACTGAGCCATGCTTAGAGCTAATACCGTTTTTTTACACCTGTGTCCGTCGGGCACATTGCGCCTGAACTCGGCGATTCCAATATTGCGCCTGACGAAAGGTTAAAGATCCGCCGGAAATCCCTTAAATTCTAATGGGAAAAACTTATATTTAAAAATAGAGCAGATTCAGGGTATTAGCGCCAAGGCAGAAATTCCTGACGGCGTATCCATGAAATTATATCAGGACTGGATTCTTTTGGAAGTATTCCATTGAAATGGAAGCGGAAATCGAGAGGTATGGGCTAATGGAGGTTCGAGAATAATTTATATTATCGCAGTATTTCGACGAGATCACCGGTTCAAGCCTCAAATTCTTATTAAAAAAATTCCATGCATCATTCTTTCAATGCATCAATTATACACCCGTTGGAAGTACCAGAAAATTCTAATGGAAATATTTTTTTTCAAAATCCTATATTTGAAAAGAGAGTAGTTTCAGCTTATTAGAGCCACCACAGAATAGGATTAGCCACTTATATGATCAAAATCCCGAATCCGTGATGATAAAATTACGAATATAAATTTAGAATAAGAATGGTGTAGTCTATGTGACGCATCGTTGCTGCTCGACTGATATTTTTGATGGTGGATGACTGACTTAAAACGTATGCCATTATCATGAAATTTTCAGGGTGTAAAAATTAGGCCCTGATCAATATTTTCCCGTATCTAAAATTAGACAATTTTAAAGTCAAATTTTTGCGGATAGACGCCATGGAGTAACATATCTAATGTTCAACTAAGATATTGCATTGCCCATAAATTTATTTTAACATATAAATACACGTGTTTCGATTGTTACACAATCATCGTTAGTACTTGTAACTCGTGTAGTAATCTGATAAAATAAAATTGTGGGAAATACGATATCATTGTTGATCATTGGACAATTTTGCCCTTATATTTCCTCTGATACAGTTTTTTATTTGAGCAAGAGGAATATGTTTGAAAAGCTATACTTTATATGCTCCGGAAATTTCACTGGGGGATCGGGATGGTGTGGTGGCTAGAGTATTGGCTTCCCACCCGGCGGAATGGGGTTCAAATCCCGGCGGTGGCAGAGAATTTTCAGAGACTGCCCAATCCCTGCTTGAATGTTGAGTGGAGGACATTTCAAGCGCAACACTCCGTCCGTCGGATGGGACGTTAAGCCATGATCCCCTTGGCGCCTTTCGTTAAGAGCAAGCTAATGCCGACGCTGGATTTCTCTCCACCCTTCCTTACCTACCCCTTCCCTAATGGTGCAAATGACCTCAGCTGTAGGTCGCCTCCTCCGATACCATAAATTGCACTGGACTAGGGAATGTTATTAAGGAAAAATATTCTTCTTCATTCTTTGCTGCTTAATTTCTGTTAGGGATCGCTATTCCTAACTAGTCACCTCAAGTCACTCTATCCTGGACATACCTTTCAGCCAAACCTTTCTCCCTCAAATCATTCTCGGCACAATCCCCCCACCATCACTTTGGTCTTCCCCTCGTTCTCATCAGTTCTACCAGCAAATTTAAAATTCTGTTACCCAAATACTCCTCATGTTCCTTCATGAAGAGTCCTCGGGATCATCACAGGGTCAGGAACTGCATAACTGCCGACGTTTCGATGTCCGACTCGGCCATCGTCCCCAGGGCTGTGAGAGATGCCCGGGATAGAGTGACTGGAGGTGACTAGTTAGGAATAGCGATCCCTAACGGGAATTTAGCAACAGAGAATGAAGAAGAAGATTTTTCCCTTAATAACATTTCCTAAGTAAAGAAACAATTTATAAGAACCTACATTTGGAGTATGCTCCATTACGGAAGTGAGCCATGGACAATAACTGAAGCGGAGAAAGCAAGGATAGAGGCCTTCGAAATGTGGTGCTACAGAAGAAAATGATGAAGATCAAATGGATCGACCGAGTTAGTAACGAAGAAGTCCTAAGAAGAGTAGGGGAGAGGAGAAGCCTCATGAAAACCTTAACAAGAAGACGGAACGGCCTTATAAGCCACATCTCGAGACATAATGGCCTGATGAAGAAAATCGTCGAGGGACAAGTGGAAGGCAAGAACGGAAAAGGAAGACCTCGAACAAAATATATGGAACAAGTAAAGAAGGATGTGAAAGAGAAGAAATACGTAGGTGTGAAAAGATTAGCTGATAGGAGAACTGGATGGAGAGCTGCGTCAAACCAATCCTAGGATTGTTGACCAGTGATGATGATTAGCATTTCCTGGTCCTGTGAAATTTATGGAGCACATAAAGTATAGCTTTTCAAACACCTCGATATAAAATCTATTATGATACCTGTATAATATCTCACTCGACACTTACAGTCATGAGGACGATGGCAAGTCGGACATCGTAATGTCGGCAGCTATGCAGTACCTGACCCGGTGGCGATCCCGAGAACTCTTCACGAAGTCTATTCGCCGGGAAAGCGCTAAATCTTTCTTCGCTCATCATGTTAATACGCCTCAATGTTTTAAGGAAAAATAAGTAATCAAAAATGATGGTACGGCATGGTATTTAAAGGAGGTGACCGGTGTTTGGGGTCATATACGTCATTAGGTAAGGGTGGAGAGAAACCCAGCGTTGGCGTCAGCCTACTCTTCAGATACAGCTACAGTTCAGAAATCATTTACTGTTGTTGCCTCAAAGCTGTGGAACGATTTGCCGAAACAGGTAAAAGACAATGCATCACAGGAAATATTTAAGAAAAGGATTGTCACCCACCTACTTTCTTGCTACCCATGAACACTGATCATGTAATTTAATAATCATTTATCCGCTCATTGATGTGATTAATACCTATTGTTGTGTTAGAAGTAGTAATCTAGTTCTTGTTTCATTTGTTAAGCTGAATTCCCTTTTTTAAGGTTGTGTTATTTATTTTTTGGTATGCTTAATGTTCGTTTTTCTGTTAGAAAAAGAAATTATTCTTTTCCAGTTTTACTATGTTAATTCCAGTTTACTATTTTAATTGTACTGCTCACCACTTTAACAAATTCTATGTTCCAAAGGAGTTAAAGCTCCTAGAGCAATAAATGAGTTTATTATTATTACTCTTAACGTAAGACGCCGGGCGGGCGATAGCTCAGCGTCCCATCCGAAGACGGACAGCTGTTTTAAATGTCCTCCACGAGGCATTCAAGTAGGAATCGGGCAGCCTCTGAAATTATCCTCCCATCCATCGAAGCGTCGGCAGAGATGGAGAGCCTCACCCGGTGGGAAACCCGAAACAACTTCAACATACTCATACGCCGGGAAAGCCTCAGATCTTTATCCTCCTCTGTCGGGATTTGCACCCAGACCCACAGGGTTGGAAACCAACACTCTAGCCACCACACCAATCCGATCCCCTCCTGCAGTGATGTTTTTAAATTTTTGACAAAATTGTATTTAAATAGTATATACTTGAGTTTTAAAATGGATTGTGCTGTAGTCGGCCACAAAATGTGATCTAACCCACCCCGTATTAAAAAGTTACTACCGATCACGCGACAGGATTTTTAAAAATGCATATGACGTGTAGTGTTGGGTCAGTCGTGACCGACCGACATGGGCGGTCGAAATCTTTTGAGTGATCGATTGATGAACGGGACAAATCCGACGAACGAATAACTTTTTGGTCGCTCACGATCGAAATCGGTCGTTCTCGACCAATGTCGTTAGTTGATCATTCGCGACCCATGTCGGTCGTCAGTCACTCTCGATCGATGTTCTTGGTCAATCATCGCCGCTGAAGTAAATATTTTTATAATTGTTTTAATACTGATGGGGAATTGCATCTTATTTCATGGTACTTATCATATGATGTATTTTTAACGAAATAATAAATTAAAATTTCCATATTGGCCCTCTAAAATTATGTATCACTAATTATAATTAGCACTTAAAACTACAAATCAAGGGTTGATAATGTGTTTTCCCAACTAATTATCTTTCGAGTAAGAATTATTAAAACAATAAAATTTACAAAGAACATAATGTATCATTTAATTATTTTCACCCATTAGCAGTTTTGATCCTTTTGGTGCTTTGCATAGTATCGGTCGCGAATGATATCGGCAACTACCGATCATACAGTTACATCGGTAGTGATTGACATCGGTCGTGACCAGAATCGATGGTGATTGACATAGGCTATTATTATCAAAATATTATACCGATCAAGGTTGTTTTGTATGGAGTATTTAAGAGGGACGCCGGCAGTCTACCCTCCCTTCATGGACATCCCTCTTCAATTCCCAATAAGGCCAACTCCCTTTCATTCTATCTAAAAAAAATGCTATTGCATTCTTTCCTCTCCCTCGTTTATCCAGCACTCTACCTTCTAACACTGTTTTCAACATTCCCTCCCCGCTCAGTACTCCATCCAACAATTCCTTCCGTCTCCTTTGTAACTCATCTGGAAACCCTCTCTCCTCACCCACCATGGCCAGCACTTCGTCGATCCTCTTACTTTCCGTCCACTTCATCTTCTCCTTTCTTCTCCGCACCCACATCTGAAACGCCTGCAGTTCTCTCTCGTCCGCGTCCAAGTTTCCGTACCGTTAAACGCTACACTCCAGGTCAGACTCTTCGCTAACCTTTTCTGTAAACTCTTACATAACGATCTCCTCATAAGCTCCTTCCTGTTCATGGACGCCTCCTTTGCCGGCGCGATTCTCTTCCTGACATCTGTACTGCTGCACCCGTTTTCCTCGAATGTGCTGCCCAAATATTTGAATCGTTATGCATATGTGGACGTAATAATTATTCAATTATGATTATGATATCCATCGTATATTTATCTCGATGCAGTGATCTTGAGATTATTAATTGCATGAAATCCATTTGATTAAGAGCATTTAAATTCTATAACGACGATAATTTTCCTTGTATTCCTCTCGGGCACATTTGCAAATCATCCGCCAGCAGTTTCCTCTGTTGACGACGAGGAGATTAGACAGAAGAGGCCAGTCGCGATACGGCATTGCCATTCGAGAGACATGCATTTTGAAGTATTTTGCTCGAAGATAGGATTTGAGTGAGTGAAATAGGATCGTGGGCCTTCCCAGCGAACCAGTAGGAGGAATTCTTCTCCTCTACTGTGCTACCCAAGTAGTTGGAATTATAAAGTTGAAATGACATAGGTAGTGACTGACTGTTCGACCATTCGTGATTTACTCATCGACCATTCGTGGTCGACTCTTCGACCATTCGTAATTGACTCATCGACCATTCGTGACCGACTCCTCGACCATTCGTGACCGACTCCTCGACCATTCGTGATTGACTCGGTGAAGTGAATGATGAACGGTGATCGGCATCACTGAAACGAGCTACTCGGCCCATCACTTGGTATGCAGGCGTCTAGAGTGCTCTCGTTGGTCGTGCAAGCATCGGAGGTGGTTGCAGTTCTTCGGGATGGCCGAGGGCGTGGACGGTGGGAGTGGGTGGGGATGAGGTGGCAGTCGAGTGAAAGGGCGTGGGCCGAGAGCTCGTGAGAGCAGAAGTGAATAATTCAGAGGACGACAGGGGGGAGAGATACGGCCGGAGCAGGAAAGAGGTCGCATCGGCACGGTGGCTCCGCCACTTCTGGTTCACCACGTGGGTAGCCCGGTTTCAAGCCCCGGCAGTGAAAGGAACTGTTCAGCTTGCGTTCAGGGATGGCTTTGGGAGGAGGCTGGACCCGCCCGAAAAAATTCAGAAGCAGAGAATTCCAAAACAGCACGAGCCAAGTCGGTAAAGTTTGAGAAAGAAGCCACTTTCCCCACGAACAGATGTATAACTCTTCTCTTTGCTGTCCATTCTCCACTTACTATCCATTTGTAGCGAATAAATCGAATCAAAAGCTCTCGTAGCCCCAAATATATACATAGAAAGTCATTATCCCAAATTAGGAAAATAAGTGTGCCCTTACCACAACCAAATTTGACTTTGTTTAAAAGATGTTTTTTGTACGTAGGACCAAAGGTTTTTAATTTGTTACCCCAGTCATGGTTTATTTCAAAGTCTTTGGAAGAGTTTTTGCAAAATGCACATTCTTGGCTACTCACTAAAGAAAGTGTGGAGCAAATATTGTTATAAAATATTGATGCAAATGAATTATAAATAATACTTTAGTTGTTTTTTTCATGAACGAACTTAAGCTTTGTTAGTATAGATTATCAAGGTAACACAAAATGAGCTACACTATACGTAAAGCATAATGTATTATTATTTTGGATGGTAGCCTCAAACAGGTTATCCTTCGCGGCTACCTAAAATTACTCAATTTTGCTATTTTCATGTAATTTGTGCGAGGAGAAATAAAATGATTTATTATTATTGTTGTTATTCCCGTTAAGTGAACTTTTACCGTTTTCGAAATCTTAGAATGCAGATGACCCTTTCTTTTTACCCTAATTTTCCTTAATATTTGACCACTTTATCCATATGATGGTGCCTACCTTGCATTATAGTTTTACTTCCTGGTGTATCCATAACAATACAACCACTGTAAGGTACATTAGCTCCATCATCTTTGTGTCACGACGTGAATAGCCCGGTTTCCTTACTTTCTGAATTCGTCGCACCTAGTTTCCTACTTATTGACCGCTTCATTTATATGACGGTTCTCACCTAGTGCTATATTTTTCCTTCCTGATGCGAGTATAAAAATATAGCTACTTAAAATCAGGATGGTTTATTCACTACTTGATTTTAATTCGGGTATTCCGATTTCAAGCCCCGGCAGAGGGGGGAACTTTTCAGGTGTACTCAGGGATAGCTTGGGAGGAGACTTACCTCACCCGAAAAATTGTAACCGTGAACTTCAGAACACCACCCACTGAGCAAAGTTTTGAAACAAATTACTTTCTCGGCGCGCATTAAATGCTGCTAAATCCTTCAATATTTCCCAATACAAAGATGTATTACAATAGGACACGAGCACAGGACATTCCCATTGACACGGACAATGGACGGGACAGCTGTAGTAATCCCAATGATATTCATATACACTCTTCATTCTGAAATTAAAAGTAAATTCACCGCACGGTGACAAAATCACACACTTTTCGTCAGTAAATACACCTTTCCAATCTAGTGGCCAGCCATAGTTCAGCCACTAGCTATTTCGGGTGAAGTATAAATGAATTGAGCCAATAATGCATCAGTAATCGTCAAAATTTACAAAACAGTCCGGAGCCGCTTCCATAAGCGAGCTATGGGAGGTGTTTCCACACCAGCCGCTAACCTGAATGAGAATAGATAGTTTTTTTTTTTACTTCTCGCGGTGCTAGATTTCCTGAGTTCGGCCTATAATTTATTAAGTCCCCTAATTTTCGAGGGAGAACTTAATGCATGTGTCTATTTATTCGGTAAAAAAATCGCTCAAATATTATTGTTTCTATCAGACCGGTAACCATATTGCGGTTCCAACATAACATTCTCCGTTTAGTGGACGGTATCTGCAAATTGAAATAAATCGTAAATCTGATGATATCCAATCATTTCATGACATTTTTGCACTGCGAAAGCAATCTATTTATGACAAATAAATAAAATCCCCTCAGTTTCGAAAAAATTACAATAAATTGCAAGCCCTTCCTTGCAAGTACGAAATGTCTCACACCGATCGGTTTCTGTGTATTATACCACCATTGGCCAGGCACTTTTTCCTCGACATCAAAGCCGGTCGCTAGATTAACCCTTAGATACACGCTAAGCGGGGATTTTGCCGCATTTTTCGTAAATTCGAAATAGCGCGTTTACTGCGTGTAGATCATTGGCGTCACATTTGGGAAGTCTTTTTCTGTTCTTTTTCCTCGACCAAGAACATTATCGTCTGCAATTCCTTTATTTCTTTATAAATACTTTGAATATTTTTCCAAGTCGGAAAAATATTCAAAGTATTTATAAAGAAATTTGCATATTAATACGCTTTAATTTTGTTAATACTTGAAAGAGAAAAATATTCAAAGTGCTTTTAATTATTAGAAATTATCCAAATGCGTTAAAATGCCCTAAAATTTTAATTTATATTTAGGAAAACCAAGAATATTAAAGTGCGGCAAAAAAGCCGCAAGACGCAAAATCCAAGACCCTATCCCGAGGAATGAATAAATAAAGGGAAGGACTAGAACCATTTTATCCCTAAGGGGAATTCTATTTACGCTGATCCATCCTTGGAATCCGAACCAACTGAAAATATCCGAACAATGGTTGCCACGATTAATGCAAAGGATGAAATGGCATTTACGTAGCATATAAGTAAAATTATTGTCGATATTACTTCAAAGTCATACTTAATATTTTGTAGATCTGATACCAGCTAAGAAATGGGTATTTACATGAACTAACGAGGTTATACCTTCACCCTTCGTGTATCTCGCCCTATCTCGACGCTATCCTCGCAGGCGCGTGTAGCTAAGGGTTAAAATATCTCCACAAACTGCCATCGCTTTTCATCTCGATTCCGGAAAGAGGTGGACTTTCGAGAAAAAAAAGAAAACTCCGAGCAGGGACTACATTGGCGGCAGCGTTGTGTAAACTCCGCGACGGCACAGCAGTTGCGTGCATCCACCTTCGCTGTCAGTTGGAGCCGGCCGTACCGGGAGTGGAGGCTTGGGGGGTACACGGAGGCCCCTCCGCAACACGATGAGAGAGAAAGGGAGCGGAACTCCACGCGCCCATGTAGCCATCCACGTTCGTGGATTCTTTCCACGGGACCACGGAGGCACGCTTGACGAACGGTTCTCTCCATCCACTTTCCAGGGCTAAAACTAATCCGCGGACTGCGACGCAGATGATGGGCTTCTAAAACTTGAATGCAAACCCCATGAATATCACTATGGAGGATTCTCCTACATCTGCTATCAGCCTCCGCGCATTTAAATGAAAAAAATTAAAAACTCGCTTCGCTAACGTAGTAGTAACTAAGGAAGGCTGTTAACCGAAATTTATAATCTTGATGATATAATTTATCGAATTTTCAATTTTAAAAAGCCTCACTAGCTCTAGGAACCGTTGAGAAGTATTCAGAGATGGGTTTGGGAGGAGGTTTACCCTGGCCGAAAAATTGGAACCGTGGATTTCAGACCAAAACCGATCCATTAAAAAAGTTTCAAAACAAATCACTCCATCTGTCCATATTAAACATGCTAAATCCTTCTGACTATCCAATTGAATTTGCATTGACAAAGGAAATTCTCTATTGCAAATATGAGAGCAAATGTACCGCTTTGAACTCATAGCCGCGTTGTGGGTATTTTTATACCGATTAAGACGCGCTCTAAGTGGCAGCAAAAATAACGGTCCTACTGGCGTCTGCTCCATACAGCTTACTTGGCTCGCTCACATGGAGGATCCATGGATGACCAAGTTTGACGTTAATCCATAGTCGATGGTGGTGAATAAACGATAATAATCGATTTTCGATAGCTGTCACTTGTAGACTGTCATTGCCGATATTCGTCTACTATTATTAAAAGCCGATCATCTGAAGTCGATAATTGTGGATTGTTGACGGTCATTATCACCAGTTTTGAATGTCTCCCTAAAGATTCACCGTATCCTGCGCCTGACTTTGGAGTTTATTCCCCATCAATTACGTGATGAACCAATTATCTCTGTTCGTGGACATGAATGTTCACACATTTGCCTATTTTCGATTTGACCCTTCCATTTAAAACCTATTCCCAACGAATTTCCACCCATCATTGATTATATCACACATGAACTGTTAAATGATCACAAACAATAACAATAGGGCCTTAATCGTCTCTTAATCATTGAAAATTGGTCACACAGAATCGACAACACGTCATTATTATTACAAAGCCATCCTGTCAACAAATTGGCATCTTCAAAAAAAAGTGAATTTCAAGTCTAAAATCATGAGTAATGGCCAGTAGTAGTTAGACGTCGGATAAATGAAAGCTAAGATGTTTTATCACAGAAATTTCTCAAAATTTGGCGCGACTTATCAAAGAGGCATAACTTATGCATATTGTCCTCTGGTGATTTCAACGAACGACACAAATATAAAACTAAGGAACCAATAAAATTTCTGTAATATTCCAAATAATTTCATTTATCTGGCATTTACATTTTCTAACACATAATATGTTACTGGGGTAAATGAAATAGCGTAAAATATTAGGAAGGTTATATTACTCCCATCATGGCGAAATTCCTCGAATAAGAGTTGGAAACTGTTGTATACAAATACATAACTGTTTTTTGAGGGGAAAGCCGATGATTCGTGTCCGTTTCCGAGGAATAACGAGGTTATTCGTTATAAGCAATGAATTATCATCGAAGCCTTGATTCTTTAACATTTCTGAGAGATTTATATCCAACAACTTTGCACACCAATCTCCAAGTAATACTTTTGAACTTCGATATTCTGCTGTCAATTAATTACTTGTGAACTATGAGACAGAATAAATACGCGGAAGAATTCATCAAACTGCTCGTCTTTTATTTTCCAGATTCTTTCTCATCAGGCTTCTCGATGTCTGAAAACGATTCCATTCAACCTACAAACCTCATGTTCAACCGAAAATGAAGGGTCAATTTTGTAATTTATACCGCAAAAAAATAAAAGTAAATGACTTATTTACTTCGTGATATAACTTTCACAATACACTGTAATGAAATTCGGGTCGTAATCATTGAAAAAGGTCCGTAGACACCACAACGTTTTTACAATCCACTGTAGTAAGTTATCATGTATTGATGCCTAAAATGAATAGTTACATTCATGCAAGACGTTTATTGCTAAATTCGTTTCGGGGCACGGTATATACTATGCTATGCGTGTGACTCGAGGAATACCTGGATGAAATACGGCCCCGGTTGTCATACACGCCGATGACATTCATGCCTTGCAAAAGTCATGGGTTTGGCTTGCCATTTCAAGCCACTTTTATCCCGTCATCGCTGCAACCATGGCATTAGAGCAATAGTGAGCTTCACGAAGAGGAGAGTTCGAACGTGGGGCAAATGAGGATGTGCTTCACGGTAATTTAAGTCTATCCCGCACGAATCGGCGGCTCAGAGCAAGAGGATAGCTTTTGGCAGGGGTTCCCACTCCACTCTAGTTTTGCGGCTCAATTCATGACTCGACCCTTTCTCCTAAAATTTAAATGTGAACCTTATCCTTGAAGCGGAAATGCACTGCCAATCAGCCTTCCATTTCCACTCACGTAAAGAAATTCCCGTACCTCAACAGGACGATTACTGAATGGAATAAAATAGATGATAGCTTAAATTTTTGATTAGTTAAAAGTTGCGTAAAAATATAGATCGATTTGGAGTGATTCATCCTCTTAAATTACTTCTCCTTTTACCCCACCCAAAATTATATTTTATAAGCCTACCCCACACCCAAAATTTCACTGGAGCCCTTTGAGCAATGAAACCTGACGTAGGAACGCCTGCTATTGGAGTAGCAACGAATTTAGCCTTCACTTGTCGAAAGTCACCCAGGGAATCAAGGAATTATCCTTAAAAGGAATTTTCTAAGAAAGTCCTATCTGTCGGACCAAGTACTGTACTGGAATCATTCTTCCAAGTACTGAAACGTAACTATTCCGCGAAGTACTAGTACACAGGACCAAGGCATTACGTCCAGTGTAACGAACCGAGTACTGCATTGAAATCATTATACGGGGCACTGAAATGACTGTCGGATTGCGCCATAAAAATCGTCTTCCTCCAACGGGACTTAAAACAGACCCCCCGCGCGGCAAACTATTATTCTAACCACACCTCTAATCCAAAGACGGGCGTGGTCAACGGACCCCACATTAAATTGGGAGAACTCGAACTCGCCAGCTTTTACGATCGCCAGAATGGGACAAGAAAAGTTTCGCTAATCCTTGCACACCAACTGGATAGCCTGCCTTTCCAATCAGAAAGGAAAGGATGGCTGTCAAGCTTCTTAGCAATAAATTTATTTTTAACTTCCTCGTTTGTATAAAAATAGCACGTCTCCATAGTAACAGGCCTCTATATATCATATTTTGGCTAGAATTCATTTATTTAATTTATTCTAGACTTTAACACCTAGTACCATGAGCCTCAATATAATTGCCATGGAAATTACAGAACCTGGATAGCGTAGTGGTCTGCACAGTGGACCGGAAAGCCAAAGGTCCGTGGTTCGATTCCCGGTCCAAGGGAATTTTTCTCGTTGCAATTCTTGTATATTCTACACTCATTTATCAATATTTAACTTCACTAATGAGAAACAATAGATCTCCCATCTCGGCGTCAAGTATGAGTGCCGCAATTAGATGTGACTAAAACTAATGCTCCACTTTCGTACTCTACCGTGGTCCGAGGTTGAGGTGCTTGCGAATGCGTAGTTACTTCCTGGGACTTCACCAACAGCCAGAGTCGCGGGCACCACTGGCAAGTTGTAAGGAGTGACGATATCAGGTCAGTATTCAGAAGGATATGGCGAGTTTTTAGAGTGTTCCTATAGCATGAATGGAAAGTATAAACGAGACATTTCAATCGGCGCAGTATATATTTTATAATACTTATTTATAGAATCCTTATCAACTAATTTTTTTACGACTCTGCCAGATATTTTCTGTACTTTTTATCTCAGAAATAATTCTTAATTCAGTGTGTAGCTGCGGTTGTTAGTCCTGAAGAGAACGACTTTAATTAATTTATTCGCCTCCTCCTGGACTAATAACCGGAGCTTCACTTTAGTATTTCCTCAGCGGTATTTCCTTTAGAAAATGTCGCGGAAGTGTTGAATTTGACCCAGTAGTACCAAATATAGTATGTGGAATAGACAAAGTTAGTAAATTATTTAATTAACCATGAGAAAATTCCACAGAGTAAGCTCGTATAAACTTAATGATATACTACAAGGATAAATTAGGTAAGGGAATCAGCAAAGTAAGAAGCATTAAATCAATAGAATTGAAACTTAATATATTTGGGCGGAGGGCCTCCTGTGTAGCAGCATCGTTAGATTCGCTCAGAGCAATCCCCACAGATTATCACGCATTTTCGATCAATTCATATGCGCTCCATCACTCATCGCCAAAAATTTATCCTTTTTCGCTGTCTGCGCCTTAAAGAGGCCGGAAGATAAGACAGTGACTTTCCTGTACCAAGAGGGGGTCCATTTATGGACCAAAAGGATTGTCGAAGAACCAAAACCAATTGTATGCGTACACACAATATTTAAATCCTAGCGAAAGGAACCGGCCCCCTCACCCTGAATGCGTCAAATTCACAACCACACCTACTTTGGGGTAGAAATGTGACTTAGTTCGGGGTGAGATCTACCATCACCTATCCAAAGAAACCTACGGGTTGAATCATGAGTGAGTCAGAAAATCTTACGGTTAAATTTTAACTGTTTCCGGCGTTACTCTGTGAATTAATCCACCATGGAGATAGAAATAAAAGCACTAGAAAGGACGAATTGCAGTGTTATTGCTTCTAGCCTTTGTGTTATCATGATACCTCCCGACAATTTTCCCTATGACTTGCAAGTTATTTCCATCCCCCGGCTTCTTCCCCATTTCCATTTCAACTTGCTCCAATTACATATCCCTGGGTCTTGCTCGCGGAACTTTTCTATAAATTTTAACCATCAAATAAGCGGAGAATGTATAATCACAGAAAAATATCGCGGTCGTAATACTGTGCTTATGGGTACAAATATGATTGGCATTGATTATTAGATAATCTTCGAGGCCCATATATTTACTCCTGATAGTGCTGAAAAGCTATTGGTCTCTCTTCGTGTCTCTCAGGTCCATGTCAAAATGTCCTTTTTTGACTTCTTTTAAATTTTCATTCTGATTACCAGACTATTATAATGTTTTAAAGTTTTTATTCCAACTTTTAAAGCATCTGATTTTTGTTCACGTCCTTCACTGATTGGTGAGAATGCAGCCTATACTTTTATGTATATTCAAGGTACTTGTTTTTATATTGCTTCAATTAATTATTTTTATTTTTATTTTTTATTCATTTTTCATATACATATCGTACATGTTGGATTTCCTGAGATGAGCTCGAATGAAGCAAAGAAAAGACTTGACCAGCCCGACATCCTATGACCATTGATTGTCCAAGGAGCTGAACCAAATGTACTAAAAGAAGAAAATGATGCATACCGATATCACATTTTGTACTGTAAGAATGAACTTAAATACCTATGTAAAAGAGCCCTGGCTCGGGGAAGAGGGGGCCGGATTGTGGCCTCACCCGAGCCACGTAAAATAAAACAAAAGTCAACTCACACCACAATCATAAAGGCTAAAGGAGAGCGTGCGACTTGGTCAATAATGTGTCAAAATGTTAGAACGATGGTTTCCGCGGGGATGGTTTGGTCTCTTCATTTCTCTAGGGATTTCTTCCGCGTCAGTTAGCTTGTGGACAACAGTTTTTCTGGCTTACCTCATATCCCGCGTAACTAACTTGCCAATTTTTGTATTCACTCATCGCTTTCATCCCCCCTGCCTGCCAAACTATAGTCCACAACACCAGTGGCGCAGCGAGGGGGGTTTTGGGGGATAAAACCTCCTCAGCTCAGATAAATTTTCAAGTTTAATCTATTTTACTTAATTGGATTGATATTTATAATAGAATAGTAATTAATAAAATATCCCCCAGAAAGCCCTAAAACTCAACATTTAGAACCATTTATCTTAACATTCTGCAATTTATTAATCTCGCGCTTACCGCTTATCCTGGTGGGTATTTCATGCCCCCCACAACCCGGAATTAGTTGCACCTAAACCCCCCAGACTTAATTCCTAGCTGCTCCCCTGCACAACACAACTAACACGGAGAAAAATCCGAGAAAATTTCATATATATATACATTACAATATAGTGCAAGTTGCTTGGAACGAGTCTAAAACAGCGGTGCTACACTAGAGGTCCTCAACCCCGCATGAGTGAATATGAGGGGTCGGTCAATCGTGGAGCCTTAGGTACTACCACAATGGAGCACTCAGTTATTAAATGTATTTCGAACGACACAAATGCCTATCCTGAGTCTTGCTCGAGGATAGACACGTTCAATTTTCCACCATCGGATAGCTGGAGAAGGTTTAATCACAGAGAAATTTTTATTGGTACCTTACCTGACCTTTACATTCCGCGAACCAAACTGGCCAATTTTTGTATTCACCCATAGTTTTTATCCCTCCGGTCCTTTGCGACCTACCTCAAGTATTTACCCGGTGTCTTGGTCTCAAAATTTCCCCATCAGATAGGTTGAGAGTGCCTGCCAAACAAGAGGTCGCGGGTTCGAGTCCCGCCTGGGTAGGTTTCCCCTATCCAAGTACATAGTTGTTCGTGCAAGTGAAATGTTTTGTAAACCCAGATGTAAAAGGTCAATAGTGGCTGATTTGGGTGGTTTGGAAATAAATAAAATAAAACCATGCCGATTGTGCACGTATCTAATTAGATCTTCATCTCGGCCCATCCTAGTGGTCCATATATGTTCTCGTGGCAATAAAGAAAAGCCATCATCCAGTCTCTTAGGCTCCGACAACGCCGAAGGGATAAAAGTTTGAGAAGAGGGATGAATTTCTATCGGTACCAGAACTGAACATCCCGCATAACAAGCCGGCACCCTGAGTTTCGCGGTCGGCCGGACCCCTAATATTCACATATGTCGAAGGGCGGAGGCCGCGTGGCGTATCGTCGTCCCCGGGGACTCGCCCATGAAGCTGCGCATCTCCGCATCAGAGCAACAACCACTCTCTCACCCCTCCGTAAGTGGGGCTGGACTCCACCCCACCCCACCCCGCCCCGCCCCCGTCGTGGGACGAAAGTGAAGGTGCAGAGGAGCTGCGGCGGGCGGGAGAGGGGGGGCCACTCCGCCCTGCCCCACCCCAGGTGTGGCAACACTGATGAGTGACTCCTCCACTGACCTCGATTGCGGAGAGCGGCCTCTCGCTTTCACAACGGCCTCCGCCCCTCTCCCGCCCCCACGGCCCCCGCGCGCGGCCTCGCGCTCACCGCCTCGAGGCCCCCGGCCCAGAGGAATCTGCAGCCGCCGAACCCGTGGGGCGGAGACGACGGTGGTGGTGGTGGTGGTGGTGAATGCGTGACGTCTGTTTCGTAACGTTCTCTTCCTGCGATTCCAGTGCACAAAACGGAGGCACTTACGGGCCTTCACGCATGAAAGGCATTGGCTATGTGGTCGCCGCATCAAGATGGCATTGCACTATAAAAAAATCATCTTCCACGACCGGCTCTATCGACAGCCTGGAGAACAGGCTTACTTCATGAGGGTTTTTGGCCATCATAGGGAGGATTGTAATCCCCAAGGCGAAAATTAACCTACCCTCTTTAGAGTCTGATTAAGAGTAGGCATCGTAAATGTTCGACTGGTCGCCACTTCGAGATAGCATTGCACTATAAAAGAATCATCTTCCATGACCGACTCTATCGACAGTCTGGAGAACAGGCTTACTTCATGAGGGATTCTTGGCCATAATAGGGGATATTGTAATCTCCAAGACGAAATATAATCTTCCTCAACCTGCCCTCTTTCGAGTCCGATTAAGAGTGCGCATCGCTACCATACGACTGGTCGCCACTTCGAGATGGCATTTCACTATAAAAAATCATCTTTCACAACCAACAGGCAAGTAATAAACAGTCTCGTAAACAGGCTTGCTATATGTGGGCTCCAAATTGAAAAATAACCTTCCTTAACCTACCCAAATAATAGTTTCATAAAGATTATGCATCACGACCGTTCGACCGGTCGCCACATCGGGATAACATTGGACCATAAAAATCATTTTCCACATCCGATTCCCTCAGCAGTCTGGTAAACAGGCTTGCTTGATATGGGTTTCAAAACGCAAAATAACCTTCCGTAACCTACCCACCTAAGAGTTTGATTAAGAGTACGCATCATGAGCGTTCGACCGGTCGGCACTTCGGGATGACATTGCACTATAAAAATCATCTTCAACAACCGATTCTCTCAATTTTCTAGTAAAAAGGCTTGCTCGATGAGAAATTTTTGGCCACTGTGGGCTTCAAAACGAAAAATAACCTTCTGTAACCACCCCTCTTAAGAGTATGATTAAGATTATGCATCACAACTGTTCGACCGGTCGCCACTTCGTGATGACATTGCACTATAAAAAATCATCTTCCAAGACCGACTCTCTCCACAGTCTGGTAAACAATTTTGCTTGATGAGGGATTTTGGAAATTATTTTGGGCGATTGTGGGCTCCAAAATGAAAAATAACCTTCCCTAACACACCTGTGACTTAGTTCGGGGTGATCTCTAGCTACACCTATCCAAACAAACTTTCATGTTCAATCGCTGAGTGAGTCAGAATATTCTACGTTAAATGGTAACAGTTTACGGCGTTACTCGGAGAGATCTGGCATCATGGAGAGAGAAATAAAAGCACTGGAACTCTAACATCCCTCTAAATACGATTAATACGACGCATCACTGCCGCTCGACCGGTAGTATTTTGCCTAATTTCCCGATTTATCAATTGATTTAAATTCATTCTACCATCATAAAATTTTCAGGGTGTATAGAAAGCAGTTTGGACCCGGTCGAGTATGAAATAGAAGTTCTCTATATAACATAATGTCTTCTTTTTTCACTTGTGTATGTATACCATGGGGGACGTATTACTCGCTTTAAACTTATGCTATTATCCTTAAATATAAAGGGTACGCAGAGTAGGCCCTTGAAAATATTTTTCTGTTTCTCAAGTACTAAAATTTTATATGCGATGAAGAACTGAGATTAAAGTTTCCATATTTCAAAATAAAAAAATGCAAATGGATCTGGTCAAAACATCCTGAAATTTATGAGATGATTCCATAAATGTTAAGCTCATAAGACGCCAAGAAAAATACCGGTCGTGCTGGATTGATGCATCCTCGTCGCGGCTTGTTTGATGGGAAATTTTGGCTATCACTGGGACGACTTGGAACTTCAAAAAAATTAACCTTCCACAACCTACTTTTGAGAATCAGAATCATTTCGGACCTCGCTTTTTTACGTAGGTATATTTTATGAACGATTCTGGCAATCAGTGTCACCTCGTGTAGGAAAATAAACCCGTGGGCCTGGATGATAACGGTAGGCATCAACAAAACGGACTTTGATGCCATGTTCCTCGATACAGGTCTATTTCTGATGAACTTTGATTGTTTACTATCGTCGAGTACATTCAATTGTTGTAGACATTTCTGAATTTTTTGACAGTTGGCAGTAAAGCAATGTTCTTTTTAGTCCATAAACTCTGGAGATTACGGTGAATGCAAGGTGGATACCGTTGGTTTTATAAAAGTCGGTAATTGAGCTTGCGCGACGAGATTCGTCAAAACCTGCCACGAACGAACGTAAAGGATTTCAAAGCTTTTGCTCGAATTAGGTAGGGAGCCGCCAGAGACATGAGACAACATTCCGGCATTTGACTGCTTGAGAAATTATGAGCAGGACCCATTTAGCGTGGAACTAAGAACATTATTTTACCAGGTCCAACAAAAACGGTAAAATGACAGAGATATAAGACCAGGAATTTATTTTTCTACGTAATATAAATAGGATTTTAATGCTACGATTATGCTAAGTCCGTTTTAGACAATGGTACTAAAGTCTTTCGACCTCTTTTGATTACTCTCCCGAGGTTGAGTCTTCAAGTAATAATATTATATGGCTTTATTTCATTCATTTACATAATTCACAGCATACAATTAGCAATAGGTATAATAGAGTGAAATAGGCTCCCCAGAAGAGCACTCTTTTTGTGGGGTTGGCGACCAATACAGATGTCAGTACAGACAAAAAACATATCTAAGCATCAAGGCAGTTTATCCACATAAAATTGTTCATTATAATAAAAATATCAAAATCATCGCTCAATAAGAACAAAATAAAAATCGTTAGAACAAAAATTTAATGGATAGGTACTTAAATTGCTTAGCAAATCAATCCCTAGTTAGAAGTTTTAAAACAACACTTCCAATGATCAAAGTGTGGACAAGTCAAGGGAGGTTGGAGTTCGGGAAGGATGGAGGAAAAAGGCACTGCCGTGATGATCACGACTCTCTACGGTGAGGAGACGGTCGCAAGAATTTGGGATGCATGAACCTCTCGCCGTCATTCAGGATATTGAAAACATCCGTATTAAGGGACTTTTTTCACACTACGTTGACGTTGCCAGTCGTGAGTTTACTATAAACTCTATGGTGTTCATTTCCCAAGGATCGTGAGAGAAATTATGCATGAGTACGATTAATGGAGCGATTACCTCGTAAAAACTTATCTTATTAGTAGTATTAGCAATAATCAGCTCTGAGGTGACTTCAAAAGAGCCTGATGTTCTCGGAATGTAGATAGATATGCGACGAAGACAGCAAAAAATAAAGAATTATTGGAGTAACTTTAAATGTACATCCTTCTCCTTAACAATAGGTACAACAAAACTCGAAGACTTAAGTATTATAATAACCTCGCTGGGGCAACGCCCTCAATCATCAATAGAGCATCTCGTTCAGTTGATCTACATTAAAAAATTTAGGGAATCCGAATGGCTCTAAGTAGTGACTGCAAAACTTAAATTTACAAGCATTTGTGATTTCTTACTGTTAAAAATTCAAGGACGTATTCTAAGTGGATTTTTTCTATAACTGAAATGTGTATTTTGAGTAATTTTCGAATGAATAGCAAACATGTTTTTGTACAAACCTATTTAAAGAACTGTCGATTTTTTCGATTAATCGATCTTTTGATTAAAATTACAATTTTTTAATCGAGCTTTTCATTTCGATTAAAAATCGACTACTCGAAAAAATCGACAATTCGAACTTTTGATTAAATTACAATTTTTTAAATCGAGATTTTCATTTCGATTAAACATCGACTACTCGAAAAATCGATTTCTCGAAAAATCTATTGCTCGAAAAATCTATTTCCACCAACATTTTTCCATCACCACACACGTCTATCGAGGCAGCTTGCGGGGTAGAACGCAGATTACCCGAATAGATTTTTCCGCAGTCGTATTATTCTCACTCGATGCTCACTTCATCTCGGGTGAGGTGGCTTCAAAGTGAACGTAATGCGATGCAAATGGGGAGTTGGCGATTGGGTAGTGACTTGTACTGCAAAGCGTCCCGTCCGGGAGTTTGATCGCCCCGAATGGCGTGGAAGAGAGAGGAGGCGGATAAAAAAAAAGAAGATCGAAAGTGAAAAAGGAAGGGTTGAGCGCGCGCGGGGGCACGCCAAATTGGAGCAATGGCTTTCGGGAGGAAGTGAGGTGGGGAGGCGGCTCCTCCCACTGCCCCGCAGTGGAACTAGTGTCCCGTTCACTCCGTGTGTGCCCTACATTCTTCCGAAATTCGCTCTCCCCGAGGTTTCCGCATGAGACTCGCATAACACAATATTTAAGTGACGCCAATGAGACAAAAAAATGTGGACTGCCCAGAGTGGACGAATTGGAAACGAGTTGAAGCATTGTTTTCTTAAACATTGGCACCTGCTAACAAGGAGCAATATGCAGCTTATCAAAACTAAAATTGGACAGATTATTTGTTTTTAATTTATTTTTTAAATGTTATATCATATATAAACAAGGTGTAATCAGCAGCTGAAAAATACTAAAATTGGACAGATTATTTGTTTTTAATTTACGTTTTAAACATTATATCATACATAAGCAAGGTGTAATGTGCAGCTGAAAAATACTAAAATTGGACAGAGTATTTGTTTTTAAATTATGTTTTAAACATTATACCATATATAAGCAAGGTGTAACATGCAGCTGAAAAAGACTAAAATGGGACAGATTATTTGTTTTTATGCGTGTTTTTTTTAAATTTTATCATATTTTACGTTTCGCGTCATTAGTGAAGGGGATAAAGTAGGCGTTTTATGATACATTCTAATAATTTTTTTATAAAAACGCCTAATTTATTTTGATTTGTGTATCTCGATTTCTATTTTTATTTATAATTTCTAGAAATTTTCAAACTATACGTAAACAATAAAAAATAGATGGATAAAAATATGTCGTTATCGTGAACATATCAGAGTGTGTAATTAAGAGCTTCAACGATATTCATGTCTAAACCTAAGTACTACCTCGAACGATACCGCTAAAGGCCATCGCATGGCGAGGGGTCTTAGAGGGGCGGACTGCCAAGAGTGGACGATTTGGAATCAACTTGAAGCATTGTTTCCTTTGACATTGGCACCTGCTAACAAGGCGTAATTTGCAGCTTATCAAAACTAAAATTGGGCAGATTATTTGTTTTTAATTTATTTTTTAAATATGATATCATGTATAAGCGAGGTGTAATGTTCACCGTAACGAGACTATAATTGGACAGATTATTTGTTTTTATGTGTGTTTTTAAACTTTTATCATGTTTTATGTTTCATGTCATTGGTGATGGGGTTCTAATGGATTTATCATAAAAACGTCTACTTAATTTTTAATGGTGTATCTCGACTTATATTTTGATTTATAATTTCTAAAAATTTTTCAATTAAACGTAAACAATAAAAAAATTTGGAAGTAAGGAAATAAAACTTTGTAAGGTTCACTGTTATTTAATTATGGGCACGACCCGGGTTTCGTAACTTGGTAACATCGTCAGGTGACTGATATTGCATGCATCATACATTTATACACAAAGTACACAAGTGACAGTGAGGACATCTATCGGAAAGGAAAAGGACTGGTTGAAAGGGTTGATTTGCGTAGACAACGTGTTTTGTTGGCACTGTAAAAATTTCTAAAGATTACTTTCCCTTTCTAATTCATTTCTTTTTCGTTGAAATTATTTTTTCGTGTAGGTACCTTTTCAAGACTTAATATTTCCTCAATACTAGCTAACAACAACAACAATTTCGTGCTGTTGACGCGTTAAAAAATTTTTAAATCCTCCATGATGCCAGCGGTGAAACGCGTTCAATGAATGATAAAAATACGGTAGCATACTACCAAGTCTGTTTTAAAATTAAAACCAGAATTCCTTCTTCTCCTTAACACTTGAACTTACAAGAGTCTTCATATTTAATGATATATAAACATAATATTAAACTTCCAATAGTAACCGAATTTTCTCTGATATTTTAAACCGATTAGGTTGAGTGTTTACACCGATTAGGTTGAGTGTTTGTAGAGACTAGGAGATTATATTCTAGGCTTATACTACCTCAGAAATTGGGAACACAGACCTTTCAGAGTGATAAGAAGAATGTCATCTGAAAACCGCACTATATTTCATGATAATATAGTAGAAGAACTTTGCAGAACTGGTAGGCTTATGGATTCGGTTATCTTTCGTGAAAATTTAATGAATACTTGGTCTGAATCAGGGAATTGCAACGAGATTCTTGCACTTCCCTCGGGGTCGAGCACTCGTTTTCTTAGAGGGGCACATAAAAGTTGATCATGTGTCGTACACTCGTGAGGCCGAGCTCATGAGTAAGAGACTTCAACGTCCGGCACTTAAAGAGGGGGGAGGAAAAGAAGTACGGAAGGGAAAAGGATGGAATAATCTTGCGGCGTCATTAAATAATACTAGACCATTAATCGATCGTGTCGGCTTTCATTTAGTGAAAATTCATTCACGTACATTTGGACACACTGACATTACTCTAGTTTCTATCCAAATTAACGGGCACCCTGAAGTTATACTGCCTGAAAAACATGTTAAGAAACCTTAAAATTATGCTACCTGCTAGACACAGGGCGGAAAATGCTTACTATACCATCCATCTCTACATTTTGAAGTAACTTTACATTCTTCTAAATAGCTTTATACACTTACCTATCCTTTCCAAGCGAATGTTGGTGTAACTGCGAGAAATAATCAAGCCTCGGGTGGTCGGCCTTCCCTTACAATTTGCATGATGAATTTCTGAAGGGAAATATTGTTTTCAGCTTTTTTCGAATGAGTAGTGCATGTTCTAACTCTTCATTTAAGAAATGACTCTTCTATTCGTTATATTTGTGAATTCAATGTTTTGCCTATCCTATCGTAACAACCATATTATCGGGTTTTAAAATTCAATGAAAAATCTCCTCGTAGCTAAATCCCGCGTCACCTTTGTAGGTTTAAATAGTTTCTTTGTTGGCATTTAGAGTATCGCACTATATGATTATAATCCCCAGTTCGTATTTTAAAGTCGGTGGAGATGCCTTAAAGGTTGAAATCGGTAGTTTTTTTAAATAATTTAAGTGGGCAACAACAAGTTCTTTCCTATATTTTTGGTAGATCTCTCAACACTTGTTTGCCTTATAGAAACTGCATCACTATATGTCTTCTGCAATTTTTTGCACCCCAAAAATTTACCGTATAAAATTTATTTATTTAAAAAAAATCAACTGCTCGATGAATTCGGCGGTGAAACACGTTCCATGAATATAATAAATAAATATACGGTAGTATTATTCCAAGTTTGCTCTATAATTAATATCAAAATTTCTCCCTCTCATGAATGGAGAACTTACACTAGTCATCGAATTTTCTCCGATATTGTACACGAATAAGATTGGCAGCATTGAGCAGCCCATAGGGAATGGGAGGCTACATGAGAGGCAAAATATAGGGAAGATAATTATGACATTTAGTCGCCAAGGGGTTAATAGTTGCCTTAAATAAAATTCTGAATAGTGAAATATTTATTTAACGAGCAGATATATTAAAATTATTTATCTAAAGTTTCGTGCAATATAGTCACTGACATAGATACTAGGCCAAAGAAAAAGGTTAGAAAAGTTAATGCCTCGCGCTCAATGTGCGAACAAAGATTGATTTTCCTCCTTTAGGCGCTGGTTACCGGCTTCAGGATCGTTTGCAAATGGAGGTAGGTTAACGTGGCTTCAGAACGGAAAAGAAGCTGTCAAGCGAGATGGATAAAATCCAGGGAACTTCACCGAAAAGGAAACGACCGCTTTTGCCGGTCGCCACTCAATGGGACAATGTAATAAAACACTCCGGAGACCAGCGATATCCTCGGAGCTCGTTACCATTTCTTCTCCCGCCGCCAGAGGACAGCAGCTTCTTTACGAGAGCTGCTGGAGAAGGTGGGGTAGAGGGAAAAAGCTGCTGCCTGGTCAACTGTTATTCAACCTCCGTGTTTTGATTGGAGCATATGCAGTGACGGATAGTGAAATAAAAGGTACTTCACCACAATTATTTAATGCGTACTACGCATTCTCACTGACACAGGCATCATTTGGTACAAGACCATCATCAAATAATTAAATCATACATTTAACCAAGGGTGTTCAACCCGAGGCCCCCGGGCCGCATGCGGCCCGCCGGCTAATTTCTTACGCCCCCTAGACAGTAAATAAATTATTGTATCACGCCACACAGTATAAAATATGCATCGACACACTCGTAAAAAATAAACAATGTCAAAAATCGCATTGGTTGATTGCAATTTTTTGCTAATTAAAGTTATTGCACTTTTAAATTATAGGTTTTTTTATTTTATAGGTGAAGTCGTAAAGTAATGCGGAGTATTGTGGCCCTCCGGACGATATGATATCGGTGTTTGGCCCTTGCATTAAAAAGAGGTTGAAGACCCCTGCATTAGACCATCATTAAATAATTGAGAAAAATTGCAACTACCTTTTATTTCTATGCATCGAACTTCCGCTATATAACCCCTAAATCGGTTGAACTTAGCCGTGAGAAAATTACGTCAAATTCTTGGATTTTCGGCCAATATTAAGACAAATTTCTGTTGAAAAAGTTTTGGATCACCATGATCTTTCAGTGTACGGTGCTTTTGAATTCAATTTAAGACAATCTAAAGTTGAAGTTCGAAAATTTTTAAGTGCTATTTTTATTTTAATCAATACATTATTAAGTAAATTATTATATAAATCAATAAATACTTTCCTGATGCCTGACACTGTCTCTTACAACTAGCAAGAAGGACACCATATTTGGGGAAAATACGATAAAAGTTGTAGAATTCAATGAATAGTTGAGGCCTTTACTTTGAGGAATTCCATTTTAAACTTACATCAGAAGATTTTCTTTTAGAATAGATTTTAGACATTCCATTTACAATTCCATTTTTCAAGACTATTTTTAGCCATGAAGATGTTATAGTGCTTAAACACAAGTCGACCATGAAAGTTGATTTGTACGAAGCAAAGTTTTAATTTCCCTAACTTAAAATTGTGGAAAATTAGACACTTGCCAAATATAACCCTTGGTGAAATTTCATGAATAACTGTATCATAAATTTAAACTCCATTTGATCTTCCCGCGATTGGTAACTTGTTGTCTTTATTTCCCCATTTTACGATGGCAAAGAGTGACTTCTTCATCATCAAACCCAGGGGATATTTCTGAAACCATTTTTTCTTGGGAGTTCGAGATGGTAATGGGCAATTGTAATCTGAGAAAAGCTGCCACTTCATTAATTCAACCCATCATAACCATAATGACGCTTCTGAGAATGTTTTTTCTGAGAGTATCAATTATTGTGATAGCTTTCGTTCATGATCGAGGTCAGTGGCGAGAATTATACTCGTTAACTTGCAAATGCCCGTCATACCTTTCATTTGACTCAAGCCTCTGTAAATTACCAGAGAAAATCATCTTCTTGAGTCGGATTAAAAGGATCGATTGAGAGAAGTGCCTAACTCCTGCAACTGTGATTACTCCAGAAAACATCAATATCAATAGTATTCCTTCCAAAATAAAGCAACATCTTAGGTTAGTTCGGATTAGTGAGAAGGCCATAATAAAAGGAAGCTTCATGAGAAGTAGAAATATTTAGTTTAGATGATTTAATGCGTTACGTTTCATTATTTTTCATGCACATTTTTAGTTATCTTTCGTATAATTCATAGTTGAAAGCTATAGTTTTAATGAGCTATTGGGGCGAATCAGTACTTTCAATGGCCTGATTAATTGTTCACTAATAATTAAGGTCTCTAATTGTATGCTATTTTTACGAAAATCAAGGAGTACATTAATTTTTATTTCTCATTCTAAACAGTCCTTTCGAAGCTTATGGAAAACTGTAATATACATATGAAAATACAGTTTTTTACCTCGTGAAGGTGATAGGAATATTTAGAATGGAAATATTTGTAAGGAGGTTGTAGAGAAAAACTCTCTTACAAGGAGGAGAGTAAAGCTACAATTTACATTAAACAAATTAGATATTGGAGACATAATATTATGCAGGCCGTATAATGCGTTCCCGGCCGATATGTAGTGGTGAGTAAAGAGCACACGCGATGTTGAAACAGAATGCAAGCCTTCTTTGTGGTTTCAGTTGAGGCGACACCAGCACTGACATCACGTGGAGGTGAACGATATTAGGAGTATTATCATTTCGGTCGTGAAAATGCCCAAGCCGCATTTTGATAATTTTTTGATAACTTTGATATCATTTTAGATCTATTTTTATCACGCATTAGACGAAATATATCACTGCGCTGATATCATTTATGCGTTTGAAAAATAACTTTTTTCACGCCAAAATTCACCAGACATTTCAATTTGATATAAAATAAGTATCACTTGGCGATTCCAATTAAACGATAAAATAAAATAAAAACATTTAGCCGTCAATTGCTGAAATTTGCTTCTTAATACGATGTTATTAAAAAATACCAACTGGCCAAAGTGTGAACAGCAAGCATTAGTGGTGATATGAAATATTATACACATTATTATACATTTTTGTAAAAATACTTATATTTTTACGTAAATTTTTCATCATTTGCGGTAATATTAAAATTAAAGTCCAAATTGATAGTGAAGTGATGACACTTTAGCTGGGATCTTGTAGTCACTGAAAACTCTCCACCACTGCCGGTATTTGAACTCGTACCCACGGAAATAAAGCCAACAAACTAGCTACCACACCAACCTGACCAACCAGGAAGTGTCCCTAAGTTACCCTCCCTCTTGAATATGAAATTCATAAAATTACGATAATGATCATCCTCAGTGCTAAAAACATTAGCGAGTGAGTAGTCTCACGCAGGACACCAATTAAGTCTATTTATCCGGTAGCTTTTTTATAATTCCGAATTTTTTCTCCAGTAGATCCTCTGTCACCAAATTACCCTAATAAGCTGCTTTCTTTGTGTAAGATTGAAATGTTTTTCCTTGTGTAGTATTAAATTTCCTTGTGGTGTATTGCAATAAAGTAAATTAGCAGGCTCCCACCAAAAATTTAAACCATATATAACCCGCTGAGGAAGTCTTCCGGGATCGAATTTCGTGTTGGTAAAGCTTATCCACGGGTGTAAAGGCCGTTTTACACGGGACACGTACTTGCACAATCTGACGTGTGTACGAAGGTGCAGTCAAAATTGCGTCGTGTAAAGCGGTGAATTGCCAGAACACATGCAGGAATGCGTGGACGTGAGATGACAAAATAGCCCCTGTTCTAATTTCGTTCATGCATTCGCGCAATTCCACGCCATTTTTTAAATTAATGCAGCTCTAATCTGCGCAATTCCGTGCCCCGTGTAAAACGGTCCTAAGTTGCGTGATGAGGCAGGGCACAGGGGCCGGCGTAGCGTGACCCACTGCCGGGCACTTATTACTGGAAAATGATATGTGACCAGGTCAGGAAACGTCGCGGCAGATCTCTTGGTGCATCACGCGGCGTAAACCTGTACGTCAATTTTTTGAAGCCATCAGGGGTTCTCGATCGGATAAATGCGACGTTTCGACGCAAAACTCTGTTAGAGTGAGTCAGTGGCGCAGCGAGGGGGGGTTTTGGGGGACAAACCCCCCCAGAGCTCAAAGAAATTTTTAAGGTGAATCTATTTTACTTAATTGGATTAATATTACTCGTAGAAGTGCGTGAGGATTAATAAAATATCCCTTAGAAGACCGTAAAACTAACCATTTTAAAACATTTACCTGGCGGAGGGCCTCCGTACTTAGTTACTTACAATTAATTTTGTGCATCAAAATGTTATAAATTTACTAAAATGCCTAATGTCAGTTCCTTTGCCGCAGCTATTTCTGTTTTTGAAGAATAATCATTTCTTTAAATAACCTTTAAATTTAAATATTAAATAATTTTTTTAATTTTGTAAAATAAGAAATAAATTACTATGACCAAAGAACTGACATATAACTTTTATTAAATTGACTATAGTTTGATACACCAAATTTACTGTAACTATGTGACGTAGCAACCAGAACAAAATAACTCCAATTTCCTCTAAACGACAGTCTGCGACACTAAGGGTGACCCCGAGTCTGAGCTCGAAACGTCGGCAGAAATGAAGTTTCTAACCCGGTGGGGAGCCCGAGAGAATCATAACCACACAATTTGCCGGGCAAGCATCAAATTTTATTTCACCAGATCCTTCTTATAGAACCTCATTAGATATTTTATACAATTTCTTTTTCAACGCATTCATTTTCGTGGGCCCTTCTGGCCCATGAGTTATTTAGCCTCGGTGACGCCGGGGTAAAGTCCCCGACTGCTAACCTAGAGGTCGCGGGTTCGAATCCCGCCTGGGTAGATTGATCACCATCCAGGGCATGGATGTTTGTGATTGTCAATCAAGTTAATTGTAAGAGAGGACAATGCTGTCCTAAATTCGCTTGAAAAAAAAGACGAAATTAATATTGTTGTTGTTATTTTACAATAAACCTACAATTCAGGAAAATCAATTAATAGAGATACAAAAAACAACGGCAATAAGGCTAAATAAGTGCACATACAAAGAGAAAAGGAAAAAAATATGTTTACCTATACAAACACATACACACAAACACTGAGCACACTGTCATTCCTGCCTTATGATGGCCCAATTACGTCTGGGGCCTTGTGGTCCTGCCCGGGCTGATCCATTGTAGCCACGCCACTTTTGAAGATCTTGGAGATATGGGTGGAGAGGAGAATGGGGAAGCTTGGATGGACAGAGAAGAAAACGAACGAGGTCAGCCACATCACGACATGGCTGGCGAAGAGGAAACTTTGGCAAGAGATAAGAAGAATACGGGAGTGGTCGGCTGGAAAAGATGTTAAAGCAATGATAATGTCAGGAGCATATTGGTTTTCAAGTGACGGAAAGGGAATTAGGATAATAGACTATATAATGGGCCGTTCGCCAATTTTGCGTCATTGCCAATTGTAATAGAGATTGAATTTCGTATGGTATGATATTAAGAAGAGGCGACTGCGGCGGCTGAGGTCATTTGCGTCACGAAAGATGCAAGGTTGGAGAGAAACCCGGCGTCAGCATCATAAGAAAGGCACCAAGGGTGCAACGGATTAGCGTCCCATCCGACGGACAGTGTTATGCGCATGAATTGCCCCCTACAAATAACACAGGCAGACAAAAAAATTTTGTTTGAAAACTTTTTTTATTTCAATAGCTGATCCTTATAGATTTTGATGTGCCGAATCCAAACCTGGCCTTAGTTTTTTTGTATCACCCACAGTTTCCAAGCAATATGTATTTAATATTTAGTCTAATACCCCTATGCGGTAAACAGGGAAATCAATGAAACACTGTGTTATATAATAAAATGGTTTGTATTTACTGTTCACTACATCGTGATAAAATTGTTTGTATTTACTACAGCGTGATAATACAGGGTTCACTTGTCGACTGGAATTGATCTACATTTTCTTTCCCTTTTTTCCTTGAATCTTGTTGTGTACCTTTTTCTGCGATGAATCGCTTGCTGAACTTCTCGGTGAAGTACCAAAAGTAATCCCCCATTATCTTCGTTCATTAGACCTACTTTTTCAATTTTATTAACCCATACGGAGCACCCATTGGGGATACCGTAACGGGCAGTGGTGATTTAACTTCCGGGATAACCGGACGAGGCCCCTGGCGGTCGCCGTTGCAATTGTGCGTGGTATCGTGTTTAAGTGACCAGAGTCCGTAAATCCTCTTTCACTTATTTTTTACCACCAGATGCAACAACAACTTTAGCATGTTTTCATTTTCAACTTATGAAATAATATCTGTGCTAAGAATTTTTCTTGTCGTTCAGTGGCGTAGCCAGGGGGGGTCCGAACCCCCCCCCCCCTACCCCCGAAATATAAAAACACAGCCATTTTCCTTCATAAAAGAAAACAAAATATTGAAAAATCGTTAATTTAAAAAAATTTTCTTTGACAAATGAAGTTTTTTCGATTATGAAAAGTGTTATAATTATTACGGAGGCTTCCGCGGTTAGTTGATTGGTGATGGTTTTCCGGGTTTACACCGCGTTGATACCTTTTTTTAATGCCCCTTCCGTTTTTTCATATAATTTCCCTCCCCAAGAGACGCGGTGTAAACCCGGAAAACCATCACCAGTGTTAAAATTAGTTAAAAACCCATTACTTGGTACCCTGTTTTTCAAAAATTTCCCACCTCCCTGGTTTTGGACCCCCCCCCCCCCCCGAACGAAATTCCTGGATACGCCACTGTTGTCGTTGTATATCATCTTTCCCTTCCATCTACCGAATTCTTTCGTTGAATTGCGTTACAATGGGGTTGAACCATGCAGACCTGAAGCAGCTGAAATTTTTCCTGCTTCTCTTTGTGGTGCACGAAGGAATACGTGTTTGGTGGGAGCTCACACCACCGGCAAGCGTTTGAAAATGTTTTATTTTCATATGAAACGTATGGCCTAGTGCATGCTGGTAAAAACTCACCTCCTCAAGTTCTCAAATTAAAAAAATATCCGTTGTGATTGAGATTAATGACTTCACCTCGTATGTCGAACAAAATATTCGCTATATATGATTCGCTTCGTGAGAGCAATGTAGCATTTTGGTCATGACGGGACCCTAATTGTATCATTTACCCCACGCTTGTTCAATGAATGATTTGGGACGGGGCGTTTTTATGACTAATAACCCGATGTAGACATTGAGAACCGAACAATCGAGGCCGTGGTCAACGATGATTATCGATTCTTAATGATCAACTACAGTGCCATTATCGCGGTAATTCTCTAATGGCCATTCTTTTCAAGACACTGAGTGATTGTTAGGTGTTACATAATGTGATTATTGAAACTGGTGTACTGAAAGGGTTTCATTAATAATTGTTTCTCCATCAACAACCTAGTGAACATTAAAAGGCGAATGGACTTCAATAAAACATCGGCAATCGGTTAATGAAAGCCATATTTTGCTCAGTAACTTTAAATTTCAGGAGAACCTTCATGGTTCAATTGTATAAAGTTATATATATAATTAGATACGCGAAATGATTTCTGTTAATGACTAGGTTAAGAATCAGTGATTGTGATTATTTTCTCGGATATTGTGAATCTCATGGTAAGACTCATTTATCTCCAATTTTCTTTGTTTTCTTGATGTAAGCTTGAGCACCAGTTTCTTTCATTGAAAGGTATCAAACTTCACATAAAACTTATTACGATTAATCAGATTTCATTCGAGGAAGTTTTGATATCGTAATTATGATGAAATTCCCAATCGCTTTAAACCAGATAGCTAGCGCTTTCTAAGATAATGAAGTATTCTTTGACCAATGATTTACTTTAAATATAGAATCACTTAAATGTACATACTTATACAGTTTTACCGAGAATCAAATAAATTTTTTTGATAAATCTTGAATAAATAGATAATATCCAGTTATAGCCGCATCTCATCAGTATTAAGGAATATAATGACTTCCGCATAAAACACTGAAATGAAATGCCACGAGTCAATATTTTTAATAATAATATTTTTCTGAATGTAGCATATTTGAACTTCGGCAGTGTTTCTTCCCTTTGAGATTCAAGCCAATTATACGTGGTCGCAAATATTGTTCTCCATTTTTTGCCAGTTGCTTTCCATAATAAGAGAATGCCTTATTTAATCACATGTTTAAGTTCTAACGGGTTTGAACTAAATTTTCCTATTAGATCACGAATTAGTTTTTCCAGTTTGCAAAAGTGCAATTTGGAACAAATATCCAACAACCTAGAGGCTAATAATGCATTTTTCTGGATAAAATAATGACACTCTATGATTCCCTCAAGGGAACATCATTTAATTCTCTACGGAATGCATGCTCGTTGACATGCCAGTGATCCCACCGGCAGTGGCATAGCTCAATTAAATGCAGAAAACAATGCTGACGGAGCCCGTGCTCACTGCGTTAATTAAAAATTATTTGACAGCTCGCTCGGCTCAAATGAAGCTTCGCTCCATAAAATTTCATTGTGTGGAGTAGGTATCGATTGAATTCACCGGATACACCTTGAAAGGGCTGCAAATTTTCCGTAACTGCCGCTGTGGACGTAATCATTGCGACACACGGCTTCGTCTCCCGCGATTTCGAAATCCGCTCGCGGTCTTCGATTGGATCGCGCTCATCGCCCGGCTGGCCGGCGTGCCCATCGCGAGAGCGTCGCCACGCCCCGCCGACCGCCGCCCCGTGCGCGCGCCCTCCATGTCGCTTTTGAGATCAGAGCACGTGAGGGAGGGAAAGGAAAGCATTCAACGTGCTCCGGGAGAGACGTTGGTGCCGCCCTTGATGGCACTGTTTCCCTCCGACCCGAAACAGCATATCGCGATGCGCATCATAAAGGACGAAGAAGTCGTTGAAGAGGATATGCAGAGTGGAGAAAATTGTGTCACGAAATTTTAACCACAGATCGCCAAATGTCAGTAGAAATCAAAATCACTAATGATTTTTGGGACGAAAAAAGTAGTCGCTCGACAAGAGAGATATCCGGTGTCGAAAATAGCCTACTCCTAACTAAAGGCGCCAATGGGAACACGGATTAACAGACAGACGGAGTGTTGCGCTTGAAGTTCCTCTGGAAATTTGTTCCTTTCGTGGTGGTTCCACTGGTCACACATCTGCTGATCGAGGCAGTGGCGCAGCGAGGGGGTGTTTTGGGGGATGAAACCCCCCCAGAGCTCAGAGAAATTTTTAAGTTTAATCCAGTTTACTTATTTGGATCATTAATACTTATAGAATAGTGTTAGGATTCATCAAATATCCCTCAGAAAGCCGTTAAACTCGCCATTTTGAACCATTATTCTACAAATTTTTCTGGAGGAGGGCTCCCGCAACTCCTGCTTACCCTGGTAGGTATGCAATACCTCCACACCCGTAGGTATTAGTAGCGCCTAAAACCCCTCCTAGCCTTAATTCCTAGCTGAGCCCCTGGATCGAGGAGTCCAGGGTTAACAACCAGGGTGAAGCCTTCGAACGCGCTAAAAATTATCTTCCCAGTTGCAATTCTTATACCACTGAAACTTTGAGCCAAGCTCTCTGATCGATCACGAGTAGGCCCTTCTGAAGGATGCCTTGGATAGACCGCGGTCTCCATCGCACAAAGCCTCAGAGTGGAGGGCAAAGCATCCAAAGCCATGAGTTGTCCAGAGCATCCGGCAACAGGGCACACTCGCGGCCAATCGGAGCGCTTTGCACAAAGTTTCCGTAGTTAAATAATAGTGAGTTTATGACCGAAATATCATCAGTCATATTGCTTCATACGGCCAACAGCTATCCGGAGATAAAATTTCGTGACGCAATAGGGTGGTTTCCTATTATTTTTTTATTGCCCAAATCGAAAGATTATTACTCCTGGAGTACGCATTTCACGCTCTTAGATTTTTAAATGACGATATCTATTTTTCGCGATTAAATGAAAAGTCAACAATTTCAAGCGCGCGAAAACGCAACGGCTAAGTATGAATGCTGGGAAAAGCCCGTGTGACGTCATTCTGGTTCCCACTGCCGCAAGTGAGGTGACCTTTGGGCGAGTCTTTGGGTGCTGATACGACACAGGCTGCAAGCAGGTAGCAGAGTACCCTGCTATCAGGTAGCGCTTGGCATAAATAAGGGTTATTAATACCTTATCAAACGAAGGAAACTTTCCGACCATAGGCAGTTTTAATAGGTGATTATTAAGACATGTTTCCCTGAGCTCTGTGCCTCATGCATTCATTGGTAATCTCAGACGATGTAAAACTCCTATCTACCCGTATAGAAACTAGGTCCCTGTGACGTCACGTGGAGTGGCATCGCATGGGCGCCAATCTGGCCTTTTTCAAATGCGGTTAAAATTGACCATTGCCATTCGTCTAAACTGAGATATCTAAAACCAAATAATTTGTATATTATGAATACACTAATGGTGGGTAACGAATCGCAATCAATGCCTTTTGTTTTCTTTGATGAAGTAAACTACCCTATCATTCTCCACCCTCTATAATCGCCCTCTTATCAAAGGGGCTCACTGGCCAAATTTGTTTTTTTGTCGATTTTGATAAAGTTTAATAATGAGGAGACCCCTATATAGGGTTATCATAAATCAATGGTGCAGTTTTAGTAATTCATGGGAAGATGGATTAATTAATCAATCGGGGTAAGTGATTGATAGGATAGGGTGGCAGAGATTTTTCAAAGGCTGCCCAACCCTTGCTTGCGTGCCTTGTGGAGGGCACTTCAAGAGCAACAATCCGTTCATCGGATGTGACGTTGAGCCGTGATCCCCTTGACGTCTTTCGTTAGGAGTAGGCCTATGTCGACGTCAGGTTGCTCTCTTGTCGAGTGACAATGGGCGAACATATTGAAATATATTATTTGGATAAAAAAACTTTATGAGATGACATATTCGACAAATAAAATACTTTCTGTTTTCATCGCAACCATATTCAAAACCGCATTTTTTTATTGTAACCCTGGCTTTTGGTTTAAGAATACGCCATGAGCTTCTCGAGCTATGCGAGACGAAAAATCGACGGCCTTTATTCTTTTGCAGGTAAGTTGATGACGTCACGAACTCTTTGCGAAAGGTTCACGGCTGATCCTCTACCTCGCGCTTCGGCCGCGCGTGGTTTGTTAATATTTCCACTCTTGCTATCGATTTTTCTCCCTCAATGAAATGCTATTCTTCATTGAGGATAAGAACCGGAATTTCTATGACGTCACCAATTCACGAAACGTGGAAGGCAGTTTTGGGGTTTTTAATTTACAAATTATGTGAGAACGGCTGAGTTAAGATGATATTTTTCGCAGTATCTTATCTTATCGTCCCATTCATCTAATTCTTTTAATAAATAAGGATTTCAGACCAGACTAAAAGGGCCTCATTCATAACGAAATGAAATGTTTCATATTTTACAATAATGATGCAGAACAAGGTCAGAACGAGTGTTTAGCCGCAACGGATTTAGGGGTCCCACCATACCTGTAAAACTGCGAATAAATGAATAAGCATGCAATGCATGGGCTCCCTACGCCAAAGGAAAAGTTCGCCATAATGGAAATCATGTGACTTAGCCGCGGAATGAAACCGGATGTCCAAACTGCCGGCAAGTGATGATTCTGCCAGTTTAAATTAGAGCAATACCTTTAATCACCAATACTAATTAATAATAGAAATGGTAGATAAAGGTATTAGTAAATAGTATTTGCTAATCAAATATCCTTCTTGAATGATGTTACATATTTGGTCTAACTCTCTTCATCTTGCATTTAAACCCTTCATTTCCTGTTCACCAGTCTACGGTGAATTAGACATTCGTCCATCATATAGCCGCCCAATATACGTCACATCCTCAACCTCTCCCTTCTAGGTATATAAAATTCACTTTGTACTTATAATGACGTCACTCACTCGTGCCGAGTCGGTCACCGCTTCCCAGCTACCACTGGACCGCGCTCATCGACCTCGCGGGGCTTGGTGTTCTTTAAACTCACGTGAGGGAATCCTCATTTCAATAAAGCAGATCTCTCTGAACGAGTTAATGAGCCGAAACTCTGATTAGGTCACCAACTCATGAAAACTAGGTGATAACTTAAGTGTTTTTTTTTTATTATGGTATCTCCACAAGAAGGATATTTTTAAAACGCCACATGAAACAAGTGATTCGGCCCGCAATCACTTGTACGGTTGCAAAAATACACAAATATTCCGCAATATCAAATATACACCGAGTGCGAAACTTTCCATGAAAACATATTTGGTTAAACTGGAACTTCGCTCAATGATATAACTTGTTGCGACAATCGAGAGAGCCAAATTCGGATACCGGCTCTGCCAAATATTGTTTATGGTGAATTAAAGCTATTTAGGCTATTTGAACCCATTAAGTTCGTCTTTGCCTTCCATTTCACGATTTTTTTAATGAATTTCGTCTTTGGGTCTCATTTAACGACCAAAAGTCGTAATTTTTCATAGAGTTGGTCCCTGCAATTCTGCGAAGGAGGTAGGTGGAGTGTTCATTCGGTTCAGCGACAATTGAAACTCAAGGGAAGAACTCGCGATGTAGCTTCCTTGAAGTGGTTTATCCCTTGGGTAACCAACCGTGATGGACCACTGAGAAACGACGCGTATAGGCAGTCTTTTTTAGTAAATTTGTAATGAAGCTCACGTTTCCTCGATTTCGAGGTGGTCCATGCACTGATCCCATGAGTCAAAAGGTCCACGGTTCGATTCCCGGAGTAGATTGGGTTTTTCCCTCAGGCGTTTGAGAGTTGTGTAAGATGTGAAATGTTGTCTCAAGGCTGTGAATATCCTCCCCAATCACTCAGTAGATTTGAAACGATTAAGGTCCTCTGAGGACTGTAACAATTTCAAAATTATGACGGAACAGGACTTGTATCGAAAAAAGTATTTGCCGAGAGTAGTCGCTCTACGAGTAAGCCAGTGGTAAATCAAACCAGTGAGGTAATATTTGCGCTCCTGTAAAATTGCTGCTAGGTTCGTAACATAATGGATCGTTCGTTCAGGTCGAAAGAAGTTATTCAGTCAAATAATTCCGTAAATGGAAGCGAAAGATAAGTCATGACAAAACAATCGCCTTAATTCAGCCATTCTTCATAAGTTAAACAGAAAAAATGCGAAAGTCGGAGGCATTTAATCAAGAGTTGCTGACGTTATTTGAGTTTTAGATAATGTGCTCGATCGGGAAGAACCCTTCATTGAGAAAGGAAATTGATATTAAGAGTGTTAACTCTTTACTGTAGTTAACAAAACCTCAGTAACTTATTCGAGGCCTTTGTTAATGCACAGCACTATATTTCTTGCGGAAGACGACCGGCCATAAACCTATCTAAAGTCTGCATTAATCATGCATTAATGCGCCAGATAGGGTCAGATACCTTAAGGATTACGGGATAATCTCGGAGTACGTGTGAATCTCTTACCATCCGGGAATCATTCCGCTGGAATATGAAAGTAATTATGGATTGCTAGGAAATTGATGGCGGAGAATATTTGCTGTCAAGAAGTCCTGCACTTAAGGGCCTTCCTTATTATTATTATTATTATTATTATAATTATAAAGCATTCTACCGATTCAGGTATTATATATATTCAGATTTACATGGAGTATTTAAGACGTATTCTGGTAGTCTTTGGTATAGAGGTATTCCCGCCTAAATTCACAATAGAATAAAAACTGCCCTCCATAAAACTCCATTACTACTCGTAGTAAGGTAGCGGTTAGTAAGTGTATCAATTCTTTTAAAAACATCTACTTCCACCTAGAATTGAACCCAAGACATCGGTATTGACATTCAACACGTGAGCCACATAAAAATAAACTAGAATTCATGTACCTGGATAGAGACAACGGATGAGGGCTCAGGGGACCCCTTCGAGGATACAACGCACCGGGGCCGGGAACCAAGCCCGTGGCTTATACGCCTGATCACCAGGGGAGTGGGAGGAGAGGAAGGGAAAAGGAAAGAGGCGCCGCCGCGATAGGAGCCCGACGACTCCTCTGGGAGAGGAAAGGTGCGGAAGGAACGGGAGAGGGAAAAACACCTCGACGCTATAGAAGCGAAGAGAGCCCTACTAAAAGCTAAAAAGCGAAAACAGGCAAAGCCATTAATGTGCCAACGATTTTGGTGAATTTTCCTATAAATGAGAAAAATCCATCGATCAAATCGTTGGATACCTGGATAGAGACACTCTCCCGAGGCCGGGCTCGTAGGTTAGTGACCATTACGCCCAGAAGTTAGGAGGCGAGAGGAAGAGAACGAAAAAGGAAGGGGTTACCGCCGCGATTAAGGGGCCACATGACCCCCCCCCCCCCTGTGTAGGCATAGGAACAGAAAGGAAAGGATGGAAGATGCTCGCGCTGTCATTTGGTCGACGCGAGCCATGATTAGGAAAACCAGATTACCAACTTTTTCTAAAGAAATAGGAGTTCATCCCATGAGAGAACAGATTTCTCTCCAGAGACACAAACTCCGGCTATCAATTCTCTCCCAGCTTAGTTCTTTTTATTACAAATCTCTCCTAGGCTAAGGGCTGGTGTCCCATCGCCTTTTGCTACGCGTCTATTGAAACGGTTTGCGGGGTATTATTTCGATGCGGATGAAAAATCCAATGATATCGTTTACAATAAAGAAGAAATGCATAATGAATGAAGAGTAATATAAACGTAGACACAAGTGCTGTCAAAATAACTATTACTTCGAATCTAGTCAAATCAAAGGTCATAAAAGTTTTGAAACAAAACAAATCAAAATGAAAAATCAGTTTTCGAATATAAATTGATTTTAAAAATGCATACGCAGAGACAAATTCAAATACATAATCTAATTTTCAGTTAACATTTAGTTGACGCTGATAAGGTATAAAGAAAGGTATATTCACGTACGGTTGATTTCATCAAGTGACTACGGTAAAAATAAATTGAGATCCTGACAACTGTTTGAAAAAAAAATTGATTGAACGAATAATTTGAATATTTTCGTTTCAACACCCTGCCATTCACTGGAGAAGATAAGCATGCCTGATTCTAAACGATTACGATGTTTTTGAACGGTCAACTTAATTTCCAACGCCAGATTGCCTTTCGTTAAGTACGTTTCCCCAAAGAACTAAAGGACTTTCACAACTATCCCCAACTCAAGGGCGTACCCAGGATGAAAACCAGGGGGGAAAGCCATGGTTGTTCAAGTTATAGGTAAGGTTTAACCATGGAAAAGGTAAATGAAACCAGCATTTTAAGGAAACTGTAACAGCTCTTTATTTGTTTTTAAATTATTTTCCTGAAAAAATATTATTTTCCTTAAATACATTTGCGATTTTTGCCTCTAGGGGGGCAGCTGCTCCCTCCTGCCCCTCGCTGGGTACGCCCATTCCCTAACTAACACTGTCGTGACTCACAGCTGCATTCCAATACGTCACACAAGTCTTATTCTTGATTCAAATTCGACTTTGTCGCCATGTTGTTATTAAGAGACTTCAATCGAGTCCCAAAGCTGTATAAGACTATCCTCCATAGTACATTCCCAACTAATAACACTATCTATTCTAATAAGATTCCTCCATGTTTAATTCCCGACCATGGAGGATATTTTCATCAGCGGATATATCTACGCAGGATAGTCTTACTCAGCTTAAAAGTCCTAACTCATATTGATTCCTCAAGTTCCAAGATATCCGCCGCCGTAGACTAACGTCTTTCCAGTGATATATGCACCTTTCGTAGAAATGCTTGAAGAGTGGCAATATATTCCAGTAATGCCAGTATTTGATGAGAGTGAAACCTTGAGTAACAAAAGTTTAGCTAAATTTATTTTCTTTGTAAATTTTACCGCTAAACATTACCACAATTTCCAGCTTAAGTGAATTAAAGTTAGTGCCGATAACACGAACTCAATATCCACTTGAGTGTGAGATATGAACCACCAAGGTTGAGTGGGGACTCAATATTGAGTCATCTTCTGCAATACGACACTCAAGTCCTCCCTATGAATCAACGAAATGCAGGCAGTGACGTCTTGGATTTCCTCTCCATAATGGGATTCCCTCCCTACTCTTAGCGGCAGCGATGGTATAATTTTTCTTTTGCAGCGTTGGTGAAAAAGAGAAGAGCGATTTTGTCCTTGATAGTTTTAAAGCCAGGTACAGGCTGCTCGTCTTGGGAAATCCACGATCGCTAAGGAAGTTTTTCATATAAAAGAACCAGCTTCACCGGGATTAAAGGCTTCCTCAGTTAGATGCTTACCTCTACCAATGAGGTCTAAGAATATTACATGGACTAAAAAATAGGACTTCTTCATGACAAGCACGCACGACTTATCCATCAATCTTCACTTTTAGCAAAGTTGTTTTGAAAATACACATTGGGTCAGTCGCTTTAAAATAAATTTAAAATATCAAGCTAAACATGAAGGAAAATGTAAGTTTGATATGTATGCTTATTTTTGTTTTATAGAAGCGAATGTAATAATAATAATAATAATAATAATAATAATAATTTTATTCACCTTGAGAAATGGTTGAAACCATATCAGGTGTCGTCCAATACAAATTACAAACATATAAAAATACATTCTGTGTACAAACACATTTCACAATCAAATATCATTAAAATTACATTCAAAGTACTCATCTATAGAGTAAAGGGGATATCGCACAAGCCAAACCCTTCATCTCCTTTTAAAGATAGCAATATTTTCAGCTCTAATAAGGGTTGGTAACCTGTTGAATAACCTGATATTGACTTTATGGAAGGAGGTATAATTTAAAGACAACCTGCAATGTTCAAATTGTTTCTGTTCCTCGTACCACAGTTGTGAACATTAGATCTGTGCGTATAAATGTCTAGATTGTCCTTGAAAAAGCAGAGTGCTCTGAAAACATACAAGCTGTAAGCAGACATGATGCCCAGCTGTGAAAAAAGTGGCTTACAATGATCAATGTGGCATCACCGTAAATTTGATTTGCTTTAGTATTATTTATAACAATATATATTTTTTTATAATTTAACCTATTTTTAGGCTGATTTTTACTAAAAATGTGTCGATATAGCTATGTGCTCCTCGTGGGTTAGCATTACCAATAATCCTCTTTTAATCCTCAATAATATTGTGAATGTAATCGTTGAATACCTGGGCAATGCTCCAACGAATGATGGCCCAAGGGGGGCCCTTTGAAGGATATAACACACCGGGGCCGGGACCCAATCATTCGTAGATACGCCCGGACAACCGGGGAGGGGAGTAGAATGGGAAGGAAATGGGAGGGTAGCGCCGCACAGTGGTCCCAAAGCGAAAAAAGCCTGCTAAAAATTATTTTTTCGACTTTTTCCTTGGAAATTTTGAATCATATATTCTTCGGATTCTACTGGATATGGCCTACAATATTTCGTATCTGATAGGTCTGTGTGATTATTATGTTGACCTGTGTAACTCGTCAAACATGGGCATGCTGAGGCCGAAACGCCCGACGCGTAGGAATAGTCGGTTAGGGAAATTCAACGTAATATTTGACTGTTTTAATTTCATGGCAGTCATTTATAAATTTTTATAAGGTAATTTTGCATATTTTTGCACTACATCACCGTAAATTTGATTTGCTTTAGTATTATTTATAACAATATATAATTGTTTATAATTTAACCTATTTTTAGGCTTATTTTTACTAAAAATGTGTCGATATAGCTGTCTGCTCCTCAAATATTCCTATGCAGAATCGTTGGGAAGAGTATAATAAACAAGATGGACAAAAAAATCTTGCCTATACTTGCGTACCCGACATCTAGAAGGTTTTAAGTTGAGCGATGCACCTGCTGAGGGCGGCTGGCCGGCGGCCGGCGGAAGACGAAGGCGAATGAATTTATCGCTCAAATATTCCTGTATCGGCGGTTGAAGTCACGTTTTGTATACATGACCTAATTTTTCATCCTGTGAAGTTTTATAAATCAAGTATTTCACTATTTTCGTAAGAGCACTATGCATTGAACACGCTCCTTCAAATATTCATTACACCAATGAGGGTCACTTTCTATGTTCTTAATGAGACAAATTATGCATCATCTAAAGCGAATACATAAGTCACTATGCCAACAATTGACAGTAACCGCTAGATGATTTCCTCTGCGAAACTTTTCCTCATATATAGTCCTCGCCTGCCAAACCGTAGGCCGTGGGTTCGAATCCCGCCTGGGTAGGTGATCCTTATCCAGGGCATGGATGTTTGTGTTGTACTTTGTCGGAAACCCTCGTTGTAAAAGGCCGTTATTTGCTGTTTACGGGGAAGTTGATAATAAATAAAATGAAAACAAAATATTTTTATTGAGCGGAGATTCCTTAGATGCTGAACCGCGTTTTCAACACGTTATTCCGAAAAAAAGGTCTTGGAGCTACGAGCAATAAATGCTCCCCAGTCACCTTCCTGCCCTAATGCCACCAAGAATTATTCCTTTTAACAGCCCGTAGACGTAGATAGGATAGGATGAGGAGGGAAAAAATTCGAAAATAATGTTTCTTAGAATGCAACGGGATGAGGATGACGGCCTTCCTCACCCTGACCACTACATTGATGTGATGAATATTCCGCACTCAGTTTTCCTTATTGGTTTGCTTAGTGAACTATGAAGTTCTATGCTCCTAGCTGTGTTAACTCTGCTGACTCGAGAAGCTTCTCCTGTCCAGAGGATTGAAGCACTTGGTGCCTGGCATCCAACTTTCAGGATAAGCTGGAAACTCAGAGGCGATCACATAAAAGCTTATATATTGTGACGGAACACTCCCGTGAGCCATGCACCGTCGAACTGAGATTATTATCCGAGTTCTTAATTTTTCGTAGGTTCTGGGGCTCGCGGTCAAGATGGGAACTCGCGGCATTAAACACAATGGCACAGCAAGGGGATGAATGACCTCGTACACAGCGAATGACTGTCATACAAAAATTTATTAGAGAAAAATAAACGAACACTTCTGTCCTTAAACGCTAATGAGGGATGGAAAGTGATGCTGAATTAGGCGAGACATCAATGATACACTTGCAAAAATAAAAATGAAGCAAATATGCCATACACAAAAAGAAAGAGAAATCTTATATCTAATAAATGAGGGATGAGATGATTATTGGGGTAAATGAACAAAAATGGACAAAAATAACACTGTATACTCTCAGAGATTGCTATGACACGGGCACTCGAAATCTTGCTGCACTTCAAAGGCAATTATGAGTAATGTTCGTCGTTCTACTATCAAATGTTACATGCTCCACGTTCTGTTCAATCAAAAATGAGTCTGACGTCAACCAGAAGGGATGACGAGAACGGGAGAATCGTGATACAATTAAAAATGGTCTTCAGACCGAGAAAGAGAGACGTGAGTTTGGGTCAGAAGCCACATGAGTATTAGGATGACACACGTGCACACTGGGGGACTTTCTTCGTACAGGGCGCGTGGGCTGGCTGGAGCGGGGGAGGGATCGGGATTATTTCCCCGTCCCGGGAGAGGGTTTAGAGTACTTAAGTGTCAAAGACGGCGGGTCCGAATCCTGGCCGCCGGGTCACGATGCGTCGATCGCGGGGAACCACCTCCCGCAAATCCTTGGACGATGTCGTGATGTCCTGACGAAAAAGCAAGGACACTTTTCTCGTGTCTCGCTGTACTCCACGCTTCTCTCTCCGCACGCCCTTCCCCTGGTCGCGTTGCCCGACCTCCGAAATTGCCGTAGCCCTCGTCTGCCGCAGCCCCGTCTTGTCGCCCCACCTTGGCACTGTCACAGCTGACCTCCGTCTTCTCTAGCGGAACGACTGCCGCTTTCTCAGCAATCCAACCCCACATCCCACAATACCGGGCCTTATATACCCTTTACAAAACAAAAGACATGCTAAATTCTAGCAGACAACATAGGAAAAAGAAAAGAAGGTCGCTCATCACCCGCTGTTGCCGCGCGCCAATATGAATCGGGGAGAAGAGATGGACGCAGAATGCGCCGTGACGAGGCTTTTCGTCACATCGCCCCCCTGCATGGATGCATCTCTTTCCTAAGGGGTGAATGAAAATGATGTGTCCAAACGAAAGAGATGAATCCATGCATATCGCGGAAAGAATAAGCCAGATGAACGAGCAACAAACTAAAACTAAACTTGAGATTCTAAATAGACCCGAGAGCAAATGAAAAAACTTATGAAACAACCCAAGCTGGGTATCAGACACCTTAGGTGTCCTTAGCAAGACTAAATCCCTGACATGAAAATTTGAATGGGTCTTGTTTTGATTACGCTTTCTTTTGAGCCCAGCCTTTTTTAACTGGCGGGTGGCAAACAAAATTAAATTTTCCCTCCCGATTTCCGAATCTTCAGTAAAAATCATTTTTGATTTCATCGTTTCCGGAACGGTAATCATCGAGAGACAATTTTCCACTTCTTTTAAAAACGCTATCGGGTGATCGGCGTCTCGAGCGGAGAACACGGGCTTCGTCAATGACTCACTTGATAACGTCGCCGTTGCTACTGGCGTGCCGCTATCCTTCAATGCCTCAAATTCCGCTTCGAGCGATTTTACCCTGCGTTCGTCTATTTCGACGGCATTTTCCTCGTGCTTTTTAAGATTTGCAATGTCATTATAAGAGCGTTCTAGAGCGTCTGTGCGCACCTCTAGGTTTTCAACTTGTGAATCAATCTCCCTCAGACATTCACCACGTACTTTTTTCGCGATCTCATTCACCTTCTCTAGACAGTGAGTTTCACCATTGTTTAGTTTATCTTTAATTACGGACTTTTCCTGCCGTAGAATATCATGACAACTATTAACTTCCTGCATTAAAATATCATGACAACTCCTAACTTCCTGTCGTAGATTATGATTAATTTCCTGACGCAATGCTTCATTATTTGTACTCATCTCAGAGCGCATGCTCTGTATGGCTTCATTATTAGCGTTAATCTGAGCGCTCATGCTCTCGTTCCTAGCGTTAATCTGAGCGCTCATACTCTCGTTACGAGCGTTAATCTGAGCGCTCATGCTCTCGTTCCTAGCGTTAATCTGAGCGCTCATACTCTCGTTACGAGCGTTAATCTGAGCGCTTATCTTTTGTAACATCAATAAGATTGTTTTATTAGACACATAATCATCATTAGAATCGTGACTCGATTCGGTTCGGCTGGCTTCGCCCCCCTCGTCACCTTCACGCTGTGTTTTACGTTGCCCACTCATGCCAGAACCCGGCGTATCTAACAGCATTCCCCGGAATGTGTCAGTTAAATCATCGGTTCCCGAATTCGCGCTCTTGTCGTCGGAGTCGTCTACTTCGTTCGCGACCTCCCGATACACGGTAAACGCGGGTGCCTTATCGTCGGACGTATCCATAATTGGATCCCCTTAAACAACAGGAATAAAACAAAGGGATACCCCAACGACCCGTAGACCACCATTCATCGGCCACAAACACCAAAAAAATAGAAAAGAAAACCGACAACGCAATGGTACAAGAAAAACACACAATCGGATTCAAACTTGAGAATGGATTGCCAATGGCGTGACACTATAACTAACAAATGGTCGACTAACCTGAACCCAATTACATAATAATCACGAGTTCGCTCGTGGTCACGCGCATTCATATGGGTGAAATGCACTAATAGCTGACACAAGCGCCGAATGATCAAAATGTGCCAATACAGTGGCATCGAAAACAAACATTAAAATTAAATGGAAAGTTTTCTCGTGATCGAGCTGCGCGTTCTTGGCCGCCAGATGTGACGGTACGCGCCCAACACGCCGTTTGATCAAAACGTGCCAACCTCGTGGCATCAAAAACGAACATTAAAATTAAATGGCAAGTTCTCCCCTGATCGAGCCCCGCGTTGTCGGGCGCCAGATGTGACGGTACGCGCCCGACACGCCGTGTGATCAAAACGTGCCAACCTCGTGGCATCAAAAACGAACATTAAAATTAAATGGTAAGTTCTCCCCTGATCGAGCCCCGCGTTGTCGGGCGCCAGATGTGACGGTACGCGCCCGACACGCCGTTTGATCAAAACGTGCCAACCTCGTGGCATCAAAAACGAACATTAAAATTAAATGGCAAGTTCTCCCCTGATCGAGCCCCGCGTTGTCGGGCGCCAGATGTGACGGAACACTCCCGTGAGCCATGCACCGTCGAACTGAGATTATTATCCGAGTTCTTAATTTTTCGTAGGTTCTGGGGCTCGCGGTCAAGATGGGAACTCGCGGCATTAAACACAATGGCACAGCAAGGGGATGAATGACCTCGTACACAGCGAATGACTGTCATACAAAAATTTATTAGAGAAAAATAAACGAACACTTCTGTCCTTAAACGCTAATGAGGGATGGAAAGTGATGCTGAATTAGGCGAGACATCAATGATACACTTGCAAAAATAAAAATGAAGCAAATATGCCATACACAAAAAGAAAGAGAAATCTTATATCTAATAAATGAGGGATGAGATGATTATTGGGGTAAATGAACAAAAATGGACAAAAATAACACTGTATACTCTCAGAGATTGCTATGACACGGGCACTCGAAATCTTGCTGCACTTCAAAGGCAATTATGAGTAATGTTCGTCGTTCTACTATCAAATGTTACATGCTCCACGTTCTGTTCAATCAAAAATGAGTCTGACGTCAACCAGAAGGGATGACGAGAACGGGAGAATCGTGATACAATTAAAAATGGTCTTCAGACCGAGAAAGAGAGACGTGAGTTTGGGTCAGAAGCCACATGAGTATTAGGATGACACACGTGCACACTGGGGGACTTTCTTCGTACAGGGCGCGTGGGCTGGCTGGAGCGGGGGAGGGATCGGGATTATTTCCCCGTCCCGGGAGAGGGTTTAGAGTACTTAAGTGTCAAAGACGGCGGGTCCGAATCCTGGCCGCCGGGTCACGATGCGTCGATCGCGGGGAACCACCTCCCGCAAATCCTTGGACGATGTCGTGATGTCCTGACGAAAAAGCAAGGACACTTTTCTCGTGTCTCGCTGTACTCCACGCTTCTCTCTCCGCACGCCCTTCCCCTGGTCGCGTTGCCCGACCTCCGAAATTGCCGTAGCCCTCGTCTGCCGCAGCCCCGTCTTGTCGCCCCACCTTGGCACTGTCACAGCTGACCTCCGTCTTCTCTAGCGGAACGACTGCCGCTTTCTCAGCAATCCAACCCCACATCCCACAATACCGGGCCTTATATACCCTTTACAAAACAAAAGACATGCTAAATTCTAGCAGACAACATAGGAAAAAGAAAAGAAGGTCGCTCATCACCCGCTGTTGCCGCGCGCCAATATGAATCGGGGAGAAGAGATGGACGCAGAATGCGCCGTGACGAGGCTTTTCGTCACAATATCTTTTATTCAATTTCAACTCATAATTTCCGATTTTTTATTGGTTAAAAATAGATACATTTTTTGAAATCGCATTCCTCGTTTCAGCCGTAAAAACACCTGTTTAATTTGATTTATGGATGCCACTTATGTTACGCACCTTGAGATGCACAATAAATTTACAGAGAGAAAAGAATATTCATTAGTGAAGGAGGTATACGTCTTGGAATATTTGGATACAAGATTTTGACTGAATGGAAGCAGACTTGCCAAAAATACTCTGACGCGCTTTATGCGCAGAATTTTTTTTTTCAGTAACACTTGAGAAAGTGGATTCAAACCTCTAGGACAGGCTTGCAAAAAGACATTCACAAGCTGGTTGCAGCGGGAATTTAAATTCCCTCAAGAAATATATCAATATCTTCCTCTCTGGTGAGCAACAATGAGTAGCTAATAGCTTGCGCAGTTAGTGAATATATGTTTATAACATTTCCAAATTAAGTTTTTAATGAAATTCATTTTTCTTCCCACTAGAGCAAGCTGAAGTGGTACGACCAAAAAGAAAAGTTTTATGAATCCAGCGATAGAACTAAGAGAAGGAAGATGGAAAAGCTAAGATCCTGCGCATCTCCGGCTGAGTTATCTTACGGAGCATCAATGGGCTATCGTAGCGCAGGTGATAAGGCGGCTGCAAAGCTGATCAAAGAAGTGATAACAACACCTACCAGAGCGAAACGATTTTTGCAATGGAGAGCGAAGGTGGCCGAACAAACCGAAATAACTCCAAGGATCGGTGTCTTAGATTGTGCATGGGAATTTTACTAAACATCAATATGAGCTGCTCCGCAAGATGTCAATGAAGCATTGGCACACCATACAGGGTGTCCCATTTATCTTGACCACCCGAAATAACTTTTTGTCCAGATGTAAATTTAAAAATGTGTCAAGCAAATGTCCATTAGCCGTCAGGGGGACATTAATTAGCATGATTGCCTGCCCTGTAGCTTTGTTATTTACAAAGATATGAACAGCGGTATTTCTTTTTTAATTGGCACCCTATATTTTGTATTCGGCAATTCATTTCCTCCATTCAAAATAGACATACCGTTGTTCATATCTTTGTAAATAACAAAGCTACAAGGAAGACAGTCATGCTGATTCATGTCCCCCTGACGGATAATGAACATTTGCTTGACACATATTTCTGAATTTGCATCTGGACATAAAGTTACTTCGGGTGGTCAAGATAAATGGGACACCCTGTATACACTACCTACAAGGCAGTCTTGAAATCTAACCGTGCAGCTTACCCAAAAGGTATATGTGTTTTCGAGGAGAAGTGCGAGGTCAGTCTGAAAGCTCTTCTAGCTGTGTGCGCTAATCACTGCACACAACACGCTCGACACGTTACGCTTAGCCGTGTGCTGATTCAATGTCCTTCACATTGCAAGTACAGCTTCGACGGGAGTTTAGGGCACTCCCAGTGCAAACAAATATGGAAACAATAAGATATGACGGAAAACAAAGAGTTGAGAGACCTATGCAAGGGACCTGAAATCGTGGGAGTAATTAAAAAGCAAGAGAATAAGATGGCTGGGCCAGGGGCGCAGCTAGGAATTAAGGCTAGGGGGAGTTTCAGGCGCATTTAATACTGGGGGGCTTGGGGTTGTTACATACCCGCCAGGGTAAGTGGTAGGTGCGGAGGCCTTCCGCCGGAAAAAAAATTAAGATAAATGGTTCAAAATGGTGATTTTTACGGTCTTCTGAGGGATATTTACTTAATCCTCACAATATTCTATAAGCAATATTAATCCAATTAAGTAAAATAGATTTAACTTAAAAATTTCAGTGGCTTTGTGGGGGGTTTTATCCTCCAAAATCCCCCCCTCGCTGCGCCACTGGGCTGGGCCACCTCCATAGAAGAAGTGAGGACACAATGCTGTAACAAGTTCTGGAAGGCAAACTCGAAGGCGAAAGACCGGTAGGAAGACCAAGAATGCGCTGGGGCTTTGAAGTTATAAAGAATGTAAGAAAGATGGGAGCTCAGATGGATATGGCAGGCGACCGTAGAATGTGGAGGCGCCTAGTTGGTGAGGCCAAAGACCTTCTAGGCTTCGAATGGCCACAGGAGTGAGTGAGGAGTATGACGGATACGATATCATTTTTTGTGATAATTAAATGTGATTTTATTGAAGTATAAACATTATTTCCTCAATGCCCTTAATCTCCGTCAATTTATTTAATATATTAGAGCTCATCAAATACATAGAAGCCAAAAATTGAGTAAATATGAGTAGTTTTTCCGATTTTGCTATCTCCCCCGGCATGCTGATGATCGCGGGTTCGAATCCCATAAATTTCACGTCGAAAGTTTTATCAAAGCTTTTAACGGCAATAATTTTATTTTTAACCTTAAAATTTTACCGTTTTAAGTGCTCCATCAACAACTAGTTTTCGCAAATCGCAATGACTTCTATATCGATATTTTCTAAAACCATTTTAAATAATAAAAGATCAAATATGTTTAAATGAAGAGATAACTTTAAAATAATGCCAAAATCCGATTTAGGCGATCAAAATCGTTAAGACTCACTGGTTTTTGTTGCTAATTTGGGTAACATAATGACGTTATTAATTTCGTCCAGCTTTTTTTCGATTTGGTACCACTGTCCGCCGCCGCGATAGGAGCCCGTCGACGCCTCCAGGGAAAGGATAGGGATACAGCAGTGGAAATGGGTGCCCAAGGCGGGCCCGTGTAGGTTACTCTCCTGAGGCCCGCGAACCAAGCCGGAGACTTTTACGCGCGTGCGTCGAAAGATGTCGCCAGAGGTGAAGGACTGAGGAATAGGGCAGATCGGAAAAATCGATTTTTTTCAAATTCATCTGGCCCATTGAAAAAAAGTTGTGCGACCGATCAAAAATAAGGCCTGAAATTTTTGGGACCTCTGGGTGAACCCTATTCCAACGCCTACGCAGCGTCGCGGATACAAGAGCGGCAGGCCGATCCCGTCCCCTCCCCGCTCGCTTCTCCCCCTCCAACGCCTCGAATACAGCAAAATTCATCCTGCGTGTGCAGCTAGGATGGCGTTCATCCTTGATAATATAAATCGGAAGATGGTAGAATGTAAAATATGATGAGTAGTGAGACGACTTGTTTCTTATTTGGCGCCTCGTCGGCGTTAAACAAATCGATGTTACCAACGTTTAGAGAAGTGATGAAATATTTATAGATCCGAGAACACAGGAAAGGAGCCTACGGTCTACGGTCAAATTTTTCAGGCCTTATTTTTGATCGGTCCCACAACTTTTTTTCAAGGGGCCAGATGGATTTGAAAAAAATCGATTTTTTCGATCCGCCCTACTGAGGAAGGAAAAAAGGATAGGAGGAACCGCCGCGATAGGAGCCCGACGACACCTCAAAGGATGGGATAGGAATGGTAGGTGATAGGGAAAAACGCGCATTTCCATGACGACAACGGGGCCCACCACTAACGAAACCATAATTTAATTTACAAACGAGATCGATAGATTTTTCTATAAGGAGAAAAATCCAGTGGAAATTTCGTTAATCCAATAGGGTTACAGCAGCAACTTCAATGATATTTTTAAAAAATATATGTTTTAATGATTCTTTCTTGGGCCTTCGACGGTGTTACGCTCTCTATTTCTGGCACCGTTTCAATCGAATGATTTACATCGTTCTCAGAGCTGATTTAATCCCAAGCGCATCAATCAGCCTACAGGATGACGAAAAAGTTTGCCATTGAAAATTTGGTAAAATGGAGAGACTGACCCGGTTGGAAGCCCGTGTAAGATTTATCTTAGTAGTGCACCCAGAAAAAATCCAATTATTTAATAAATATTTTATTTCCTCCATGACACTGAACAAATAATAAAAAATGCTATGTATCACGAGTTTTTTTTTTTCCTTTTAATGACAGGTCGGGCAAATGAACTTTACAGTTAAATCTTAATGGCGATCAAATCTTGGCGCCTTCAGAAATTCGTTTTCGAATTCTGTAATGGAGTAGTGCGGGATATTAACTAGAAATTCCGGTAGGTAAAAAGGTACCTTCAACTGTCATGCTCCACTCATAGGAAAATCTACTAAAATTGGTAGCATATTAATTGCGTATGCTTGGTTTCGCTGATGGTAGGACCTGCCCGCCTTGTGACGGTGCAGGATTCCTCGTCCCCTCCCTTCCTTCCCCGTCCTTCCCCTGGAGGCGTCGTCGGGCTCTCATCGCGGCGGCGCCTCCTTTCCTTGTTCCTTCCCGTCCTTCCCCTTCTGGCGGCAGAGGAAAAAAGCTGATCGCTTATAGTCCCTGCCCCAGGAGTGTATCCAGAGAGCCCGTCCTAAGGGTTTCGTTCCCACTGTCATGCTCCACTGGTGGATGACGTTGGTTTACAGAAGGCACGGATGGCGAAGATACAAACGAAAATCGAATCAAAAGGTATCAAATACCGCAGTTTCAGGTGATAATGTAGTTCAAGGAATTTGTATGGAGCAATTCGATGCTTAGTGCAAATTTACACCACTGTAGCTTATCCTCTCTGGAGAATACAGCCAAATATTTCATCGGCGAATATTTGACTGCTGAAGTGACAGCATTAATAGACATACGTCGTCAGTGACATCCGAACATTACTTCATTATTCGAGACATATTTATTCCGAAAGTCATTTCCGAATTAGTCTCTGTGCGTTTATTTTCTAAAAATGATGATCATAATTTGATTCAGTTTGGTGCGTTCAAACGCTCATAGCAAAAAATGGAGGTGCTACAATCCTAGGATAAGCGCTAAAATACGAAAATCGGCTATATTTCACGAGTACATCCGTCATTAAATTTAAATGTCTCTCCATTACGTAAATATTAAGTTCAAAACGTTCTCCTAACGTTCATATCATCGTGGTAACTAAGACGACCTTAAGTATTGTTGAGGGCGAATGAGCGAGTTGTTCGCCCATTCGGCCCATTTCAATGGCATTTTGAGTGTTTTTTTCCGCTTTTTTTTAGCAACTTATGGACCCAATACTTGAACACAGGTGACACAAATATGTTCCCGCTTGATGAGTTCAAGCGCCCATCGACTCGCAGCAGTCAAATATTTCAGCAGTCAAATATTTCGGGATGAGGAACCACAGGAAGGCAGTAGCGGATACAGAAAAACTCAAGGGGGGCGCAAAAGATATTTTGAGCTCCCTGTACTTTTATCGTAATGAAAAATAATCAAGTTACATGCAAAATTTAAGATAGTTTTGTTTGCGCTGATGATACGCATACACAAGATAATGTTAAAAAGGTACCCTAAACTGTCAGGCTCCATTGGTGATTGGCGTTGGTTTACAGAAGGCACGTTGGCAAGTTGGTTTACAATATTAGTTTGCAGCAACAGAGAGGAGGCTAAGACAAATATTAAACTAGGAAAGCATAAGCTTGAAGAGGTGAAAGAGTTTTCTTACCTAGGAAACCGAATTGCCAAAGATGGACGAAGCAAGAAAGAAACAGTCAGTAGAATAGCGCAGGCGAAGAGGACTTTCTACAAAAAGAAGAATCTTCTTACAGCTGAGAATAGTAAAATAGAAGTAAGGAAACAATTCATCAGATGCTAAATATGAAGTATGTTTCTCTATGGAAGCGAGGCGTGGACGTTGACTGCAGCGGAGAAGTCAAGAGTGGAAGCATTCGAAATGTTATAAAATTCACTAACTCTAGCTTTACTTTGTGGTAAAAAAAAATTTAAAAATTAATTTTGCTAAACACTCAATATGCAACTGCCATAGGAGCGACTTTAAAATGAATATTTTAAAATTTTGCAATGACCGCCGTGTACTGGACTCTAGGGAGCAGTTAGAAATTTTAAAAATTATTGAAAGTCAGGACAGTACTCTAATAAATGAATATCTCTACCCATCTTTTTCCCCTATTCTGGCGTCCGTTTTAAAATTCATCAAGTAACTAGGTAACAATAATAAGATAAATCATAATTTTCGCCTGAAGATGATGATAATTCATTGAAACCCGGCTCGCGCTCTGATAAAAAATCAGTGGTATAAGTAATTGTCTGATATCCAGGAAACTCATTCGAAATGTGGTGCTGTCGAAGAATGATGAAGATAAAATGGATTGATTGTGTAAATAAGGAAGTGCTATGAAGTGTGGGAGAAAAGAGAAACCTCCTTAAAACCTTAAGCGTTAGACGCGATAATTTAGTTGGCCACATTTTGAGGCTCAATGGCCTGATGAAGACAATTGTTGAAGGACAAGTGGAAGGGAAAAAGGGCAAGGGACGGCCCCGAATGAGTTGCATGGGACAAGTTATAAAGGATGTAGAAGAGAAGAAATACGTTGCTATAAAAAGGTTAGCGGACAGGAGAGAGAAATGGAGAGCTGCGTCAAATCAATCTTAGGGTTTTTGACTAATGATGATGATGATGATATTAAAAAGTTAAAATTGTGGTTCTGCAATGTAAGGCAATGCGGGTAGACCCGCAAGGGGGGGGGGGGGCCGCGCCCCCATATGTTTCCGCCACTGCAGGGGGGTAAAAGAACTACTAAGATATTTGAGTCCGTTCACCAATTTTATTTTACTGTCGATCGTGATAGACTTTGAAAATTAAAGGAATGCGCACTTTTACCGTTGTTCAATCTGTCATCTATTTCTCGAGCAATTCGTGGTGAAAAATCTACCGCTTCAACCCTTTCGCAGATAATTTGATGACGTCACGAACTCATATTGAGTTGTTCACAGTCATACAGCAACTCCGCAACGTCCTTGTGCATCGGCCTCGCATGGTTGTTTACACTCTTGCTTGCAAGCCCTTCCCTTGACGACCGAATATCTCTGAAGGAATAAATGTGTCAAACCTCTAATGACGTCACCAACTCATGAAAAGTGTACAGCAGAATTCAGGTTTTTTTAGCTATGTCCCAATTAGCCAATTAGGTACTTTCATCTTAGGATTTGGGCAGGACGCTCTCTTGTAAGGGTGTCCCGATACGTTAGGTAGCAAAAGGAAAAGAATTTAGCTACTTTTCTTAACCACCAGCTTTGAGTATCAACGAGTGCATCCTTTTCCCGAGATTCAAAGCGTGGGAAGCGTCTTTAGGAAGTGCAGTGTGGCTGCCAGAGAGTAAATTATTTTTTTACAGGTAGTATTGATATTTTTAGGCTTGTACGAGTGCTTGGTAATTTTTGATTCGTTCATAAAAATGAAATATCGTCACAGGGAGTGTTGAGATGACGGAGAGATTCTTCAGAATTACAAAAGAGAAAGAATAAACATGATCTTAAAATTACCAAACAAGAAAGTTAATTTCTAAAATAAGGTGGAAATTTAAATGGTGTACTGATCGTTAGTATAGAAAACGATTGTAATACTGTTAACTACATTAGAAGTAGACGCAAAAAAGTTTGCTACAAAATTAGCTAATACCTACAAAAGAAACGTGAAAATTAAATATTGAGCTAAAGCTGTGACTAAAAAAATACCTCAACTTTATCTACTACTAAAACAAAACGGTTGTCTATTTTACTTACAGGATGAGAAAATGTCTTACTCCGATATCCATTCCTCAAAATCACTTCGGCCAACACAATATTGCACGACAAAGTTAACAGTGTGGAATGAGAAGGGTTTCGTTCATCATTTGTTCAATTCATTCCGAATTTCTGTCATCTTTTATTGGTTCCATGCGCAGGATGGCAACACCTGGATAGGAAGTCCAAATTCGTCTCCTTTTTGGGTTGGCCACCCAGAATTTAACTGCCCAAATCCATGTTCTCTAGTGCCTAACGAGTTGGGAGTTCAAGATTACGAGGGTGAATGAGCAAGATTATACTTTGGTCCCAACTATTTTTTTCCATCCAACTACCGAATTTTTCTAATGAATTCAATTTCGGGCCTAAAAGGGAGGGCAGCAGTATGACAAAGGTTCAATCATGCTTTCTCACAACGCAACGCCACTACGCATTACACTACCATAAAGCAGCGAATAATATACAGCTCGAACGATTCCGTTTCATTTTTACACCGGTTCTCTGAACATGGCCCGCGCTAAATTATAGGGTGATCGTGAAGATATTTCAAAGGTAGCTCATGAATAAGTATTTATGGCCCGCTATTTTCTATGATTTCAGGGCGTAAAAATAACGTAAGTGGAAAAAGAATCGCTTCTCAGGGTTGCAATACTATCGAAATTAATATGCATCAATTGACTGCCTAAGTAACATAGGTGCCCTCGTATATATTTGCCGGAACTTGTTTCATCAATCTTTATAAAGGCATTGGTTTTCGCCTAAAATTATTGCGAATTTATTTGTTTAAAAGTTACTGAGGCAATCAAGATATAATTGAATGGCATCCTGATTAACGAAAAAGAAAGTTGACAATATTCTACAAATTTATTGTACTTTAAAATAAACTGACTGTCGAAACGCGTCGTACTTTAAAAAATTGTGGAAAATTGATATTTCTCTTTTTCATTAATCAATGTATTTGTTATTGCATGTCACGTAGAATAGATAGTTCGAAGGAAAAAGACCAGAAATTGAAATGAATTAATAAATGGCTGTTTTACGAACGACAATAGGGTAGTTTCCTTCATAAAAGAAAACGAAAGGCATTGATTGCGATTCGTTATCCACCATTAGTGTATTCATAATATACAAATCATTTGGTTTTATAAATCCCAGTTTAGACGAATGTTAATGGACAATTTTAACCTCCTTTGAAAAAGGACAGATTGGCGCCCATACGATGCCATTCCACGTGACGTCACAGGGGCCTAGATTCTATACGAGTATATAGGAGTTGTACATCGTCTAAGATTACCTATGCACGCATGAGGCATAGAGTTCAGGAAAACATTTCTTAATAATCACCTATTAAAAATGCCTATGGAGGGAAAATTTCCTTTGTTTGGTAGGGTATTAATAATCCTTACTTAGGCCAAGCGCTACCTGCCAGCAGGGTACTCTACGCTACCCGCCGCGCTCAGCAGCAAGCAGTCTGCATCGTAGCGAAGTAGTTCATAGCCTCGCACCCAGGTGGTCTCAAACAGCAGCAGCCAGACGTCATACGGGCTTTTCCCAGCATTCATACTTAGCCGTCGAGTTTTCGCGCGCTTGAAAATTTTAACTTTTCATTAAATCGCAAAAAATAGACATCGTAATTTAAAAATCAAAAGGCGTGAAATATGTACTTCAGGAGTAATAATCTTTCGATTTAGGCAATAAAAAATAATAGGATACCACCCTATTGATGTTTGTGCCATAGAACCAATTCTTTTCAGCATTGAAACTCCATTTAACTCTGGAAAATTGAGCATTGAGTCCCCTCCTTTCACCAGTGCCAAGGAAGTCAATTCGCCTCCTTTCTCCCTCATTTTCCCATTCGCAGACAGTGGCTTTGAAGATTGACAGTGGTCCTTGGGATCTGGAGATCCGAAAACTCAGATTGTGCCCCAATACTGCTATGATTTTGGAAGAATCTATACTTTGTGACCCACCGAGTTTCGAGCCATGCTTCGGGATTTTATCACGATGATAATGAAGATGCTGGTGCATTCATAACGGGTCACGTGGGTGTACATTTTTATTTAGGAATGTAAAAGACTCTAGGTGAAATTTTTAAATGCAAATATCATGCCGATTTCGGAGTGACTAAAAAAATGCGAGGAACTGGATCTGATTGGCTGCATATTATATATTTAGCTCAAAAATTTTTCTCGAAGATTTAACACATCACAACTTCACCAGTGACGTCGTGGCAAAATTAGCAGTTCTGGAACGCACTTTACTTAACTTCTTTTAGAAGTGAAATATTACTCTGTCTGTTTTTATTACAAGTTATAGTTTACATTTTATTTCAAATTTTTTGTTTTGGTTACGAATGTATATACTGAAAATTTGGAGGCAACAAAATTGATAAAAGTGGTATTTGACAATTATGTCTTATGTTAACCAGTGCCGGAACGGCGTTCCGGCCAGTAACGGATGCAGTAAAAACTCAAGGGGGGACGCAAAAGATATGTTGGGGTAGCTATACTTTTATCGTGATAGAAAATAATCAAGTTGCATGCAAATTTTAATATAGTATCATTTAAACTGATTACACGCATAGACAAGACAATGATATCTATGATATAAAAAAGTTACAATTGTGGTTCTGCAATGTTCGGCAATGCGGACAGTCCCAATAGGGGGGGCGCGCGCCCCCTGCGTCCCCCATATGTATCCACCACTGGTTCCGGCACCATGACACCACTGAACTTCACAAAAATCGAAGTCGGTAGGTACTATTTTTTTTGGAGACGGATGCAAAATTAAGCGACGTAATGATTTACAGCACACGCAACTCACATGTAGCCAAGTTCATCATCATCATTAGCTCCAACATTTTTTAGATTTTCTCTCATCTGTGACGGCAAGAATTAGAGTGTTCACGACCACGAAGAGCATGAGACGGATGCGCGAGCCAGAGAAGTAGCGGAGAAGCACTGAACCGCTCGGCAAGAGTTAGTGACGTCATGAACTTTTCAGCGAAAGAGGTAAGCCAGTCAACATTTCGCAGCGAACAGCTCGAGAAGCAGGCGACGAATCAAATAGGTATAAACGCGTGTCTCTTAGCTTATCAAACCCTATTGCAATATCTATCGACAACCTGAAGACGATGACGAACCGAGCCCTCAAAACGTCGTTATCAAAAAAAATTACCACTCGATGGCAAATCCAATAAATCTTCTTGCGGAAAAAATATCTATTTCACCAGTCTTACTCCTAGTGGCTCGAACTTGTTGATGTCCTGGATCTTGAGGATTACCGGGTCGATAAAAATTCACTCCGCGCTGTTTTCCTTCAAGGTGCTGTCCATGAATTACGGAGGATGCCCTAGTAGGTGACAAGAAAAGCTGCGATAGCATCATCTCACCCCGCCACAGACTGGGTCAATTGCGTCGAGGACCGGACACCATAAAGCATTGTGTACCCATCGGCACGAAAATATGGCCAAGGGCGATTCCTTATTTTACATTTGAAGAGAATACATCTAGCGTGATGCGTTCGCTCACAATTTATGGGGCGAAATCGCTTCGGGACGGAGCGGGCATTTTACAAGGATAAGACGAGCAGGAAAAGTGTTCCCAAGGACTTTCGGAGTGAAGAATTGGAAAGGAAAAACCGTTAATCGAGGGCATCAAATGGAGGAGTTAGAAGGGAAAACGCGGGATGGTGGAAATGGGTGTGGCCCGAAGCTGAGAGCGTAAAAATGAAAACTTCCTCTGCGAGTTTGTTTTTTTTTTCCTTCTTTCGATATATTGGTGGGTATTAATAATGACTGGAGAAAACATTATAAATCATGGATCAAAATTGAATTAGGCCTGTTGACAAAACGATTACATAAAACGATTTATATTTACATACATATTTACATTTATGTCTCCTACCTAGCTCTGAGGAAGGTGGATGTATGCCACCGAAAATTTAGTTCAGTGAGTGTTTTTTTTATATTTTTGTGTCCTGTGTTACAGCCAAACTTGGGATATATATATATAGGACAGAATAGATATTTATTCATGCTCTGGGTATACCGTTGGAACAAAATACAATTTACAATAATTGGCTCATCAAAAGCACAAAGTTCATGAAAATATCAAGTAATAACAATAAAGTTGATTGATACACAAATAATAAAGAAATGACACGTAAACAAGGATTGAAATTTGACAACACACAGAATATGTTGGCTGGCTGTATTTTATCTAGGAGTTTATTTTCGCTCTCCATTGAGTAAAGCCATGTATAATTTATATTTAATCCAAGGTTATATATACGTAAATATAAATTACGAGTCACGAGTTTTTTTTTTTCACGAGTCCTATTCCTTTTTTGGCACTTCAGTTCGCTAAATTTGCAATTAATTAAGACGATTTGTTTGTATTAATGCAATTCTTCTCTACAACAACTATTTCATTCAAGGAATCATCGAATTACCAAAATAAATCCTTAAAAAATCTCATCCAGGCACCGGTTCTCGGTTTCTGCACTTCAATGCGCATAATTAACAATTTCTAATGACGATTTATTTGTCTGAATGATTTGATGCTATCATAGTCAAGAAAAGCGTTCAAGCAAAGAAATCCAATTTTTGCTAATTTAGGGTATTATTGTGCTGAAAGTAACAGGAACCGAGAACCGGTGGCTAAAACTGATTCTCGGAACCGCTGTCTTAGGAATGATTATTCCGCTAATTAGTAGAAAAATTGATTGAAACTGATGTTATCGTACACCAGGTGAGCATTCAGGCAAAAACAAACCGTCTTGAGCAACTTTTAATTAAGCGCGATTGTTTGAAAAAAAAATCTTATTTTCTCGCACTTCATCCTTAGTGTGGCATGGCTTAATTCCATCATGATGAGCTAAAAATGTACAAATCTCATTTTTACTCATAGTAGTCTGCATAAAAAAATTGAACACTGATTTATGAACTACCCTACCATTATCGTCTAAGAACATATTAATATTTTAAAAATCTCAAAAAACTTATACTCAATAATGGATAGCAGGGTTAAATAGGGTAAAACTACAGGCTAACGAGAGATTTGGCTGGGGCCATAGGACCACCACAAAAACCACCCGATCTGCTACGGGCGGTACCCTCACTACAACAAGGGGTGTTTTGCGGAGAGGAAATTGACTGTCCAATCTCAAAAAAATGCTTGAATACCGCTGATGTATTAAAAATTATGCATCTATCTATCTATATAATTATAAAAGAGGATGTCTGTTTGTCTTTCAGCATGCGACTGCACGGAATGCGACCAAAATCAGCAAATAGTTGCATCTCATGCTATCGATCCCCGAAGTGAAATTCTGTTTGTGTCCGACGCGTCCCTTGCGTCGCTCTCTCATTACCGTTCGTTGCGTCACGTCATACAACCCCTGTGGTTTGGAATTCTGCTGGGTAGGCACACCTCTCGACACGATCAAAGGGAAAACATAACCAAAAGAACTCTACACTTAACTTTTAAAACTCTTGATGCAAACTTTTTTTCTAGGCTATACGTTCGCACAACGTATTCGGTCTACGCACGAACGGACACGCATAACGATCAATGCTGTGGAGCGGGGTGTAAGTTGATCCCATGCGCGGTATGCGTAAATAATAATGTTTGCATTGTCAAGTTTTCCTGGATATACACAATTACTTATACCGCTTATTTTTATATCAGAGCGCGATCCGGGTTACAATGAATTATCATCATCTTCGACGCAAATTAATTAATTAATTAACGAATTATCATCATCTTCAGGCGCAAATTAATTAATTTGCGCCTGAAGATGATGATAATTCATTGAAACCCGGATCGCGCTCTGATAAAAAAATAAGTGGTATAAGTAATTGTGTACATCCAGGAAAACTTAAAATGGAATACCACAAAGTAAAGCAAGATTTAGTGAATTTTTTCCATTGTTTACTATTACATACATACACCATCATCATACCTGCTTTGTTGCTTTGCCTAAAAATCCTGCCATGTGACCAAGAATTCCAAGTTCCAAGTTTCCCAATTCTATGTATAATATCTTTCCTGAGCAACGCCGGGTGGCCTGCTAGTATACATAAAAATTCACAGAAGAGATAAGAAAAGATGGGATTGCAACTCAAAATGGACAAATACAACGGTGAAGAGGACGTTCGAAGAAGCCAGAAGTTAGGAGAAGAAATAACATGGCCAGACAGAGGTTAGAAACCAGAACCTTGAGATTTCCTGTCGGTTTATCTTGTCATTGGTTCCTATTCGCTTGAATAATGCTTGCTGGTTATAAAATAAACAGGGATGGCAATCGAAACTAAACGAAGGTCAAAACTAGTTAAATTTCTTTCATTAATAATTTCGTTCCAGTTCATGTCCTTCACTGATTGGTGAGAATGCAGCCTATACTTTTATGCATATTCAAGGTATTTGTTTTTTATATTGCTTCAATTAATTATTTTTGTATCTTTTTCATATACATACCGTACATGCTGGATTTCCTGAGTTGAACTCGAATGAAGCAAAGAAAAGACTTGACCAGCCCGACATCCAATGACCATTGAAAGTCCAAGGAGCCGAACCAAATGTACTAAAAGAAGAAAATAATACATACCGATATCATATTTTGCACTGTAAGAATGAACTAAAATACCTATGTAAAAGAGCCCTGGCTCGGGGGAAGAGGGGGCCGGATTGTGGCCTCACCCGAGCCACGTAAAATAAAACAAAAGTAAAGTCAATCCAGGGAACGGAATGTAGAAACGAAATGGATTTAAACCTGGGGAGTTTAACTCAGAGCCGAAACGAAATTGGAGTCAAAACTACTTCGGGTCGAAACTAAACTAAAACTCTGGGACGAAACGTAACGCAGATAAGGTGTCGCACCGGAGGGACCACGTGATTCACCCTCTTACAGTTTAGTTTGGACCCATACAGCGAGTACGAAGTATGGTTGAATGAAGTGGAGGCTCGGCCTACCGGCATTAGATCCATGGGGCACTCATATCCTTGCCACTAACAGGAGATCGGTGAACGCAAACTGGCCATTCGATTTTTAAGCTCAATTTTTTTTATCTATTTACACGTATGTCAAACGTAATGGGTCGAAACTACTCCACTCAATTTCTAGGATAGAAACTTAACTATGAGCAGCAAAATTTAGTTCGGTTCCCGGGAGTAAAGTTTCGTCCGGGGTCAAAAACTAAACTCCTTGGTGATTTAAATTTCGTGAGGAAAGAAAACTATACCTAAGTCTCTTATTTTCATTTCCCTCCTGGTCGAAACGAAACATTTCCGTTTCGTTTTAATAAACACATTGATAATAAACACATTTTGGACACAGAGGCAAGGATATACAGCACAAGAATGAAATGATAGTGAAATATAGTGACAGTCTTCTTATTAAGACATGTATTTGCGTCCTTGCATGATAGTAATTTTTTCAGAGACTTTAAATTATCTTCATGAATGATAGTTAAAAATTTATTAGGCAATGTCGGCGCGTCAATATTGGATTTCCTGTCGGTTAATCTAGTCAGTGGTTTCAAGGCACAAGGATAATTTTTGCTGGTTATATGATAAACGCAATTTGGACACAGAGGCAAGAGGATACCCAGCACAAATATTAAATAATAATATATATTGTGACAGAGAATCTTCCTATAATCATATTTATTTTTTTATTTTGCATCCATGTATAGATAGTAATTTTCCATGCATTTTGAATTACCTTCATTTAGTTCCAATGCATTCTCGCGCTTCTCAAGACACTAATTGTTCGAATAGTACTGTTTCAAATACTTGTAGTCTGTAAATCAGGGGCTGAGATGCAGTGGTGTCATGGTGCTGGTTAACAAAAGACATAATAGTCAAATAACACTTGCTAACAAATAACAATTTTGCTGCCTCAAAATTTCTAATATATACAATCGTAACCAAAAAAGTGTAATAAAATTTAAATAATAACTTGTGTTAACAAAAACACACAGAGGAATATTTCACTTCTAAAAAAAGTTAAGGAAAGAGCGTTCCGGCACTGATAATTTTGCCAGGACGTCACTGCTGAGATTTTATGTTGAGAGATGGAGAGAGGATCGAGTTCATCGTCTTCTTAATCTAACCACATCCCTATGTTCAAAGAAACTTAAATAAAGACTAAATTTAATTAATTTCATGCTGGAGCCCTGGTTAGGGGGGGACGGATGAGAAAAAATTCATTACTCACTTGACGCTCAACACCATTTACTAAATCAATTACAAGTTACAACGTGAGAAACTTAAAAGGTATTTTTAAAATCCATTCCAGCAGTTCCAACACATTTACGTAATTATCATGAGACAACTTTTCCGAGTATCATTTCTCAATCGTAAAATTAATTAATTAAATAATATCTAAAATAACTTTTCATTTAATTAATGAATCAACTAAATTATTCAAATTAATTTTTAAAATTTCGATTTTTTTAATAAATATATTTCAAATTCATTTCAATTAAATCAACGGATTGAATAACTTTTTTTAATAATCTTACGAGGCGACACGGAAAATATCATCAGAACCGCTCTATATATCCAGCTATGAGAGAAACGATGAAAATAGAGATATTTTTTCCAAACGGATGGATGTAGGGATTCGTTTTAACCGTTAGCGATGATGGACTTCAATGGATTCTATTTTAACTCAGGCATTTAAATCTCTCGCAGAGCACAACAACATTTTTTTACTTTCTCAAAAAAGGTTAACGGCTTATGTTCTAATGCCTTCCGCCTCACGCCTATTAACGTGACTTGCGGGGAAGCGCTCATATTTATCATTTCTTACTTGGAATGGCTAACAACGTAAACTACGGGATAAACTCGCGTTCCGTGATTGTGTTGAAACATTTATGCGTGGTACATTCAGAAACAATCGTCACAGTGAAAACTGATGATGATGTTAAAAATTACTTTTGTGATGCTGAATTTTGAGAGTAGATTGTATTATGCTGAAAATCCTTTAAAAATTTATTTCCATTTGTTTTTGATGAAAATTTTTACATTTGAATTCACATGAGAAATTTTCTATTTCTTTTCCCTGTTTATCAAACCTATACCGAGTTTTTTTTACTTTTTTGTATATTATCTTTATACTGTGAAATTATTGGAGTTTCCCTTGAGCCAATAGAATTGATTTACACTTTATTAATTAAAACTGATGACGAAAATTTAAGCCGTTGAAACCTAGTGTTGATGATTCTAGTGAGGTAAAATTAGAGTATGATACGGCAAACGTGGAGGCAAACAGAAGAGTAAAATAAATAATTATGCATAGCACTTATATTATAATACCCACGTGGAACATGGTGTATGGGATATATTGTAAGTCGATAGCCGGGAGAGAAAAACCAAACCAAAAGGGAGAAAAAAACGCAAGCGGTTAAAGCAAATCAAGGAAGACTAGAAGAAAAATTACCACGGTGAAGTAATAAATAGTAGTGAAATAAAGACTGCAACCAGTCCTAAAGTTGTAATGCTCTCCACGTATCCAGAACCGTAATACTAAACCCAAGGGTCATCAACAGTTTTCTGCAAAAAAATCAATAAAAAGATATGATACATGGGCTTTGCATTCTGTTATTTTTTTAACTCCCTTACTGATTTAATCATTTATCCCATATAAACTACACGCCCATTCCTCTCACCTCTGTAATAAGATAAAACCTCTCAGTTGCGTACGTATATGCAATTTTATATTATTTCAGAGAGGGTAGCGCCTTTATCTATTCCTTCAAGGGACAAACTCGCGGGAATTGCATAAAGTGTAACATATTTTCAAAAAACGTAACTGGACTCCGTTACAGTTGCTTTACAAATGTATAGCAGTTAAAATCTTAACTGGCTACACTTACAAGTACAGTTATTTTTTAGAATTTTTTAAGTTAATCGAGATCAATGCACAGCAACTGGATGAGTTTTGTTTAACTACTAAACTACTCGTGCGGAAAGGAAATGAACAAAATAACCTCCATAGGGCATTTTTCAATTGCTTTGTGCATAAGTATAAAGACTCGCACTTTGTTGGTCAGAATGTTACTATATACGAGATTCTACCCAAATATTTGACAGGATGTAGCTTTGGTAAACTAAGGAAAAACTGTTACTTCCCAACTCATCTTGTATGTGTATTGACGATAGTGGGAACGAAACCCTAGGGCGGGCTCGCGGGGTTATACTCCTGGGGTAGGGATTGTAAGCGCGAGCTTTTCTCCTCTGCACCTAGAAGGGGAAGGATGGGAAGGAACAAGGAAGGAGGCACCGCCGCGATGAGAGCCCGACGACGCCTCCGGGGAGGGGATAGGGAAGGAAGGGAAGGGACGAGGATTCCCGCACTGTCACAAGGCGGGCGGGCCCTACTATAAGCGAAACCAAGCATACGCAATTAATATACTAACGACCTTGGAGGATTATTCTATGAGGAAGAATAATCCAACGATCAAATCGTTAGATATGTATTGACGACAGTTGGCCGATCATTTTAGTTCTTCCGTTATCCACTCAGTAAGAGCAATACAAAATGACATTGTTTACCTGAAATCATTTGTTACGCTCTGTGGTTATGTCCCATACGTCGATAAATCATCAGTCCCGCGCTTTAGCTTTTGTTTTGTTTTTCATGGAGTAGGATGTGTCCTCGACGACTTCACAGCCTACACGCCAAGTCAAGCGAGCTGGAGTGCTCCTGATTTTGTTTTTAAGCCCCGTTGCCATTGATAAAAGATCATAGGCTTTCCCGATGAATAATTATAGTAAAATCTTCTCGAGTTTGGCTCCGAGTGAGGCAATATCATCAGGTCTGAAGCTATTTGCAATGCTCGTCCGGGTTATAACTTCCCCTTGAGCCGTTATTACTTTACTTTATATGTGTTATATACTTAATTCTAATGAATAATCGCGCAAAATTACTGTTTTTGAGTCCTAAAAATCACGTTTTCAACATTACCAAAATATTCTCGGACCCCCTTTTGCCCTGGGGTGTTTTCCGTACATCCCGGAAGGGCCCCGAAATCTCCTGTAAAGCCCCCCCCCCCAATTTCAAAATTCTTGCTACGCTTCCGGCTGATTGCCATGATCGGAGTTTTCTAGGTCCCAGAGTGAGCCTGGCCCCCCAACTTAAATAGTAATTTGTCCGAAATGAGGACGAAACTTGTACATTCAAGTAAAATGAACACAAAAATATCAAAAGTTTAAATATATTTTAGTCTTAGATACTATTTCAAGTGCTGTTTTCAGAGGCTAATTTAAACATTTTCCAGGAACGCTTAGGGTCTATGAAATACCCCCGTTTCACTGCGGAGTGTTCCATAGCCCACTAAATCTCTGGCAGGATTGCTAGCCCCCCAACATAAAACTTTAAACTTCGCCCATGCTGATTATCGAGTACGGCTCATGGCGAAACGCCCATTCCGAACTCCGTGAGCGAATTTCAATTGATCGGTCAATAAAGGGTCTTAATCGTCCCTATATTTCGATTTTTACAATTTTTTCACAATTAAATATGGCATTTTCGGTTATCTTCACGAATATTAAGTAATCAGGACTCAGGGTAGAACTCATGGTAGTAGGTACTCAGAGTTCAGGGTACACGGCAATAATAGTTAAGCGTATTTATCAAGAGGATTAGTTTACTTGCGTCAGATTTAATTTTGTACAATCTAAATACCGCAATTGATTGTGTAAAGCTCATAAGATTGTCATTTAGAAAATTAGCTCTCGCAATATATATCGGGAGAAGGGGTTGCAGCAAGATGGATTGGTTTCGGCTTTTGTAACCTAAGTATCGGTTTTAGTAACTATCAATATGGACATACATTGTTGATATATATTTATAATAAATTTCAAATGAAAATTATTACGGAAGCGTAACACTGCAAGTAAAGGGACACCATTTCAGCTCAATAAGAAGTACTATGGAAGCTCGAAGTAGCGGATATATTCGGACCGTGGTAATTAATTTTATGTTATATTCTCGGGGGAGAGAGGTTCAGACTTCCTCATCTATTCGCGACTGAATCAAGGTTAGCTTTAATTACAATAAGTTTGAACTTCTAAACAGTAAAATTCACCAATCTAAAATATCTTCAATGGTTTCCGGCTCAACTTTGTGGAAATTAATACACGAAAATGAAAAGGAGGCTTCGTTGCTTTCCACAGATTTATTTCGTCCGTACGACATGTTTCGAAACATTTTCCTAAAATATCTTAACAATGAGAGAGCCGTAAATCCAAATTGCGTATGGGTGTCAGAAAAGAAACCACAAAAAGATTTATTTCAAAATCTCCATTCTTCCGGTGCTTCCGCGTCTGGTTGCTTGTTGATGACAACAGTTTCGCTAGCACTTCTGATAGCGTCTTCAGGTCGAAGATGCCGGTCCACGTTTGTTTTATTATTTTTTATTTATTTTTATTTTCATAAGGTTTATTTCCATAGTGCAAGTTTTGCATGAATATTTACATAGTGAAGTAGAGTATTATAATACGTATATACAGTAGGTCCCCGTTATAGGAATATTTCCTCTTCAGGGCATGTCATAATTTGTTATTATTTATACATTGTTTGTGAGCATGTAGCAGATATGGCAAAAAATCAAAAAATCTGATTTTTGTCCTCCTTATATAGGGGCTCATAATTCCCGCCAGTTGTGGCTGCTGCTCTCTCATTGGTCCTTTTGATTAGTCTCCTCCAATTGGCATCCAAGTGGTAGCCATCGTCCCTATTAAACGTGGCCGTCCGGGCTTCTCGGATAAGTCTGGGATAACATCTGCCTTCTTTTGTTCTAGTGCTAGCGAAACTGTTGTCATCAACAAACAACCAGACGCGGTAGCACCGGAAGAATGGGGATTTATTTGTTTTGTTCCTGCAGTATTAAAATTGTTATTGTTTAGATTAATTTCGATTAAATAAATAATTTTAGCGCAATTACATGGGCACATCAGGTTCCTTTTTTTAATAAAAAGCAATATATCTATAAATACTACAGCATCTTAGACGGCTCCTGTGAACAATTGGAATAATCTGCATACTCACACATAAAATGCAACAAAGCACAAGTATCTGGAACGGAGTAAGTTTATTAAGCTATGCTAAACTTTTATTCGAGAATTTCTGAATTGAGACATGCGTAATTAAGACAGCTCTCGTTCACTCACATTTTTCGGAAATAGAAATATTGCCTCAAACTTATAACTCATAAAATTCTCAAAAACTAATTGCTTGATTTTCATCCGTCGAGGTAATTCACCCGAGGCATTTCAGTGAACGCAGTCAGTACAACAACAGCTCTGGGTAGCGGACGGTACATATCTTCAACACAAAATATTTTCCTCATTTCGTAAATTACCACCACACCTCTTTGTATTTACTCCTGTACTGGGGTATGGAGAAATTCGGATCGGGATAAGTTGCTTATTTCCTGAAAAAAAAAATGCTCAAACGCTTTGGTGCGAGACGGCGGAAGAGCTCCTGCTCTAATTTTCAAGCACGCTGGACTGCGCGAATCGCTGTGATTCCATCAGAGTGTATATTTAAGTGCATCATACAAAACGGCCTTCACGCTCATTAAATGCCATTAAAATCTTGCTGTTCCCGAGCCGGCAGAGGTGAAGCCAGAACGGGAGCAGCGCCGCCATCCAGCGTTGAATAAAGAAACTACTCCAGTCTCCTTAGCCTGCGTGTTTTGCTTGGCTTCCCGTCGGCTTTCAAGGAACAAAGTTGATTCACCTTGGATTTCAAACAAATCGCGCGAAATTCACAACCAGCAGTGGTCTCATTGCAGATTTTTGTCACCTTTATTCTTGATTACAGTCATAAATTCACAGCCAAATTAATATTGAAAGAGCAATGGCTGTTAATAGGAACTCTTTATGGAAATTCCGTCAAAGAACGGAATGCTGTTAACGCGAAAATGTCCCAATATTCCCTTATAATTGGACTGCCGTGAGTGCCTCTAAAAACAATGGGATTTTCACGTTATACTTATTGTATATTTTATTTGAAAATCCAAGATGGGGCTGTATGGTGATACTAGTTTTTTACGTATCAAAGATGTAAACGCATGCGTGAAGTGCTCATGTTGTTTTGACAATACGCTGGTATGAGGTCGACTACAAAGGATGACTCAAAGTAAAATATAATTTTGGCACCTCGTCGAACTATTTTCCGAGTTATCAGAAAATGAATGCGGAAATTGAAGACAAAATACGTCATTTTACTAAAAATTACATCACAGTCGCCTCGCACAGCTGGAAAAAATATTATTGAAAAATACTATTGGAAAATATGCATAATACACACAATGATTTTACTTTTTCATTTGAAATGATATAATTTGTGGAAACTTTTCTTTTTTTAAATGCACACAAAAAGTTCGATTTCAGTTTTACGTTAATTCCATAACCGTCGCAGATTCTCTTCTCAACTGATGAATGCAATTCAGTAGCATATTTTATTGCTGTTACTAAAGTTGAACCTTACATCAAATTTTTCAATTACTCACCAGTATATTCTTTCCGACAGTAAAATCTCCAACCGATATAGTCTTTGCCGTTTTGGGCCCAATGTTAGTAATATTATTAATGATAGCAAATCAAGACAACGGGCTCCCATACACATAATGTCTTTATGTGGCCCAAGTCACTTCATTTCCAATGTTATTTTTATACTCATGGCCCTGTCCCTCTCTAACTCAATATACTTATGTAATCAATTGGCCATTCAACTATTCTTAGATCTGGTCTTTGAGTTCCACATGTAATCGAAAAAAAATTTCTGGTCTACCTACACCTCACTCTACTTATCTACAAAGTGTTCACCCAGGCTTTAAATTGGCCGTTAATCCTAACAAGATCTTGAGGGTAGCAGCTTAAAGATCAAGCGAATGCGATTATAACGGTCAGTTTGAAGTCAACTCACTGTGACCGTTTTAGCTGCTGCAAATCCCTCATTCAGCTGTGCATTGTTCTGTGTCGGGACACTCATCACATAAACCGAACTGATTGAGACAACTGAGTCTAAGTAACCTTTCGGAGCACTTAAATATAGATTACTTTCCGGGAATATCTCCTTAATCGCTCATTCCCTATCAAGGGAGGATTAAGATCGTTTTTCGGGGATTCACTACTTTCCGAGGTGTCTTGACGAAATGCAAAGCTTCTTCGCGTCAATTAGACATTCCGACCGTTGTAACCGACGTAGACATTCTCCAGTTATCTTTCAACATCTTTTGCGGTGCTGGGGCATGGATGTAGTTTGGGGGGGCAGGGGGAGCCTGGCACCTCAACTGTAGTGGTAATTTGTCCGAAAAAGTACGAAACTTGTTCATCAAAGTACAATAAAATCAATAACATTAAAAGTTTAAACAAATTTAGTCTTAGATAGTACTTAAAATTTTGTTTTCAGAGGCGTATTTAAACACATTTTCCGTGAACTCTTAGGGGCAGTGGAATATCCCCGTTTTGCTAGGGTGTGTTCCTTAGCTCCTAAACCTCCGGTTGGGCTGCTGTATCACACCCCTCTCCCAGCATAAAACTCTAATCTTCGCCCATAAGCTGGTGAAATAAAGACTCGAAGTGGAGAATCATCTTAACGATTATGATCTTTCCTATTTTTCCATAAATTACATCAGCCATTGTTTCCTTCCAAAATAAAGAATTGCAACGATTGCATAAATGCATAGGTACTTAGGTAAGTGACGACAACTTACAATTAGTCTTATTGTAATTTTTAAGGAAATAAATTAACACATCGAATGCTCCTGAAATGAGAGCACCAGTTATTTCATTATTTTTATCGCTCTTCGAAATGGTTTCTCGGCGCGCCGCAAAAAACATCTCCCCCCCAATGCACCCCCGCCGAGGGCCACCAATCACCCCAGACCGCCTCTGATATCAATTCGAAAACATAACCAATATTGTATGATCTTATGTTTTCCCGGCGTATCAGTTGCAGAAAAGTTTCTCGGGTTTTCCACCGGTTGATGTCATGGCTACTGGGACCGCCTTGTCAAGGAAGCCATTCAGATCCGTATCAACCGCAACAATTTCAACAGGGACACTGGCTTCCAAATCAGCTATGCTTGGGCGAGTTGAGTCTTTTTGTGCTTCTTCATTCCACCCTTTTGGGCACTTTAAAGATGGCGCAGAGTTAGTGTCCTGTCTTCCAGGACTGGGAATGTTTAATTCCGGTGTTGTGGTATGTTTTCAGCGTCTCCCGTAGAAGACACCGGTCGACGGTAGCGGTCCCATGGGTTGCGAGTCGCTACTGCCAGGAAAGCAATATCGGTTATTTGGGATTTCCTCGTCTTCTCGTAGAATCTTCTTGCTTCCTCCTGCATACGTTGACCTAGTGGTGACGACCAATATTGAAGTCCATTATATACAACAAAAATGGCGGGAAAATCTCAACAAGCGTGAACCAATCAGGTTACACCTGAACTCGGATGGAGTTCGGAAGATCTCCTGAGGATGATCAGCAAGTCGCGGATCGAAACGTCGGGAGACATGGACGACATCAACCGGTGGAAAACCCGAGAAACTTTTCTGCATTATCAATATTGATTATGGGCCATTCTTCCGAATAAGAGAGAACATAAATGCTTGCGAAAACTATATACTCCCTCCCTTTTCGAAATGAGGGAAACTTATACCGCTTGAGCTGCCTACCACTCCCCACGTGATCATTCCATAGAAGACGCGACTAGTAATAGTCGCGAAACAAGAGCAGGGGCCAAGGCCTCCCTTCAAAATGACTACAAGTTTTAGCGTTTAAGCTTTCTTCTACTCGCCGCTTAGAAATATCGTAATACACCGATCTTTATTACCAAAAAAAGTTAGGCATTGAATAAAAAGAATTTTACAGAGCCATTAGATATTCTTTTAAAAACAAGGATTGACTCGACTTGAATTTTATTTTCTTTAACCTATGACTTCGTTATGATTGAGTATATATTTTAATTTATTTCGTATTTTTATAACATGACTATCGGCCTCTTTAAAGTTTCCATGGCCGAAAAATGAAATTTCAAATATTAGAATTTTCCCATTATCATACTTGTGAATCTCATTTAAAATTGTTTGTACGGTTTAAAGATTATAAATTTTTAGACTATATTACATTGTGGCATAAATTAAATTTAAAATGTAAAAAAGATTTTTTTAAATACATATTTTCCAAAGACAGTACAAAATGCACTCAAAATTAAATATTAAGCGTTTCATTATTCGGAGAAGCTGCGGGTAAGGTTTATTAGGAATGATTGTGCAAGACAATTGGTGAGTAAGGATTAGCACGCAACATATCTACACCTAATCAGCACAGACGCTTTATTCTCCGAGTGATGAAAAGGTTATTTTGTAACTTTTTAGTGAATTTTATACCTTTTTGGAAAAAGTGTCTTCATTAAATATTTTTCATTCCTATTTTCTACTTTTTAGTGGTGAATTATGTAATCGATTAAACCAAGAGCTGTTAAGGAAATTTTTGCAAAATAAAATTATATTACTAACGCCAACTAATGATAAATTTTAATTTTATTTTCCATATGGTGATTCAGTTAATATATCAGAGCATGATGTAACTAAATTTCAACTGTATCATTATTGAATATTGCATTTTCACCTGAAGCAAGGTAGTTTGTAAACTTTTCAGCCAATCCGATATTGAAAAGTTGGTTAAAAATCAAGTACAAGATACCATCGATGAAACACACAAGCAAAGGGAAGCAACACTTCACTGCATTTTGGATCATATATTATACACTACACACATTGACGGTTATTTCTGACGGGCACAATTCTTCCTCTCTAACGCATGGTGTATCAGATATTATACACCCCGTCGTTATACTATGTGGTTCACGAAGAAGGCAGTAGGTACCAAAGGTGAACAACTTCTAATTATGTTGAAGTAAGTCACCTCCCCGCAGGAGAGTCGAGAAAGAGGATTTACCAGAGTGACATCTTTACATGTAATTAGTAAAGGTACGTGCGCCGATGAGAAGCTTTCAATGAATATGTGAAATGAAAACCTTTGCAGAAAATTGCCAAATCTCTGATACATAGTATCCATTTAATGTAAAATTTGTCTATAACCATAATGTATCATATGTGATACACATTAAAATTTTTCCTTAAAAATTAAAATATAGCAGAAAATTTTATTAAAATGTAGTATTTGAAGCGTATCTGGATATATATTTATTAAGAAATCATTTTTTGGTACGTAATTAGAAATTCATGCAGTTAAATGTTAAGAAAAAGCGTGTAAAAAAGGTATTCACGTCACTATGGTTGTTAATCATGCGGGTAAGGCGTGAAATATACCACAAAAGACGTTAATGTAGAGAAAGGACGAGCTCTGAACCAGGGACTCTTCGAGATGTTAACACATCCATCCCTTGCGGGGCACTATTGCGTTTGCAGTCCATGGCTCAACTTCACGCAGACGGGAGCGGGTGAGAACTAGGTGAAGAGAACTTAGAGATTCGTTTGAATGGTAATGAAGCCCGCGATAAATTATTCACCGTTTCCTTTCTCTCGAAATTATTCCTTCCTTTATGCATTGGTGACGTACGAGTAAACGAAGGACCTACTAGAAATTCAAATGTAAACTGCTATTACAAACGCCTTCACATTGAATTTCAGAGCAGCATTTGGCAACGTAGAAATAATATTGAAGCATTTACTCTGGCGTGAAATTAATAAACGGAGACTCAAATTCTCGTGCAGACATTCTTTCTCCGATATTTATATTTGACAATATAGCATTTTTACTACTCAGTTACAAATTTTGTTCGTTTCGCTATCTATGCACACGGTAAGAATTGATCCATTGCCTGAGAATTCTTAAAATTCAATGCATGAAATACCTACATAAGGGATATCCATGAATTAGCAAGTCCCAGGATAATTCTTGTGAAACACAGCGGTATTATAATAAAACGATAAGGCACTTAAAATTCTAAAAATATCCGGTTTAAAGATAATTTCGCAAAAAGTATAGAATATAACGATCAAAGATGAAGAAACGAGGGTTGGCTACTTTGGGTTACTTTTTTCAAAGTGGTTGATGAATGATAATTCAAACATTTGAAGAAAATTTCGGTTTGAAGCATATGGTCTATATATTTTTAATTATCAATGCAAGGCATCGAACAAAAATATCTTAATATTGTACATACTTTCAAACTGGTTATTTATCCACTCAGACCATTTGTGAACACCTAGATAAATACGAAAATCACTGCATTTTTAACCGACCCATATAACAGCCCCAATCTCATAATTATCCACTTAAACTTGTGTAATAATGTACAAAAAATACTATGCAAAACAATTCGGAGTAGCCATCTTCTATTCCTTTCCAATTACTCATGTTAGTACATTTAAATATCTCTCACACAAATTTATCCTCCTGAAGTCTCCCAGACCTCATTTCAGCGAGTCTAGGCCACAAAGAGCTCGGAAAACGCCATCTAAAATTGTAATTAGGCCACAATCATGGCTGCAGCTAATGTTTCCTCTTCTTATGTATCACCTAACTGGCTGTGGTCTCTAAATAAATCGGCATTGATTGCTTCCATTTCCTGTTGCGGACAAAGAACTGCCAACTCAAGCCTAATGCGTCCCAAAAATTCATAGCAGTCCACGATTTTCGCTATTTTCGTACTGCTTTTTCAATGAGAGCAGGTTTATGCGCCACAAGTGAAAATTTGCAGCGAAACAATCGTTTCAGTAAAACAGAAATCGAAAACGGATCTACGATTTCCTGGTCAAGTATAGTATCAATCTCAAGATAATTTTCGCAGGTCACCTGACTAGCAGTCAGGAGACAACAGTTCGAATCCTGTTTATGTAAAATGTTTTTTTTTCACGGCGAATTACTGCCTTTGGTATATTTCTAGCCGTGCAGAATACGGTGGCTTTTTTGTACCCTACAGTTATTTCAAAGTGGAAATAAAAATTATCATGATGAAATGATACCAGGGACCAACTTTCAATAAACACATATATATTTTATTTTATTTTAACACTGCAAGGTATCGCGATAGCATACAGCTGGTATATGGATCAACTGAAACAAAGAGCATGAGGGTTCAGGGTCAACCCTTCGAGGATAAAATGCACCGGGGCCGGGAACCAAGCCCGTGGCTTATACACCCAGGCAGGGGCTGGAGAGGAAGGGAAAAGGAAAGAGGCGCCGCCGCGATAGGAACCCGACGACGCCTCTGGGAAAGGATAGGAGCGGAAGGAACGGGACAGGGTAAAACACCTCAACGCTATAGAAGCGAAGAGGGCCCTGCTAAAAAGCGAAACCAAGCAAAGCTATTAATGTTCTAACGACTTTGGAGAATCCAACGATCAAATCGTTAGATAATCAACTAAAACAATTAAAAATCACTGCATAGAAAAAGTGACTTCGTACGCAGTCACGCACACGGGTGCAAAGTTACATGCAACAAGGATGAAATCCGCCATGAAAAAATCATTTGTCTCACCCGGGATACGAACGCGGATCTACCGATTGCTGGTCAGATAGCAGCTTGCTTGGTTGACCCAGTCTGAGATTGATCTTGAATAACATGGTTTGGCAATGTATCTGGTAATATACCTGACTATATAAACTGATATAAACTAATAAAGCGCTGTTATAATTTTCTTAAAATGTTGGTTTCATTCACCTTTTCCATGCTAAAATATCACAATTTGGTTTGCCCCCTCCCCTAGACCATAGCTTGCCCCCCCTAGTAATGATCCTGGATAAGCCCTTGCCTCCTACAGTACATCTATGACTTTTTACATCCCTTTCCCTCATAGAACATCGCCTTCTTTATTTTTCTTCCTATCTTCAACTTCCTCATGCCAGCCCCAGCGACCTACTCCAATCTTCAACCCATCTCTATCCTACCCTACCCCCAAATGACCTCCTCAACGCCTTTTTGTCCTCAATTAACGTTCCCTTAACCTTCACCCCCAGTCTTTGGCTTCTTCCCCATTAATCCGCGCAAAATCCCAATTGGCCTCCCTAACCTCCTGTTATACCTTCTGCAGGCGTGACGTCTTCTAACTCCCTCTTAACTCACCATTGACCACTTCTTGCCCCTCCCCTACGATCAATTCCCATTCATTGGCTAGGGGAGGTCAAGGCATATTCATATTAGGCATGAACAGGCAAATAGATAAATAGATTACCGCATTCACGCTGCATGTCCACTAATGCTATTCTCTCCTCCTTCTCCATCCCTCATCTCACTACCCATAGGCTCACAGCTGATTGAAAACTCATTTATAAGATTCTAAATTCCACCATCGACTGCCCTGCATTGCTCTCTTTTATCAATTTTAAAGTTCCACCCCACCCTACCCGTTCTCATCCACATGCCCATTCCTAGACTTTCACTTACTAAACGTTCGTATTTCTACCGCATTGCTTCTCTATCGAACTCACTTCCTCCACACACTGACCTCTTTTCGCTTCCATTGAAATCCTTTTTAAGCCTTACCCTATCTTATTTGTCACCGAAGTACCTTGTACCTGCAGATTCTTGTCTTTTTTTTGTAAATTTAATTCTTGCTTCCCATTGTTATATTGCTTGTTTGTCCTCTAATTTATGTATTGTTACCTGACCACTATAAAATGGCAACTGTAAGCTGTATGTAGTTCTCTTAAAAATAAAAAAATAATATTCTAACCCTGTCTCTCAACCAAGACCCCTTGACCTTTTCATGAATTTTTTCTTTGCCCTCTTATAGCCCTCTCCATGTTATCCCCCACATCGTCCTTGCCATCCACTGTTGACTCCCTGTAGACTTCTTAAAACCCTTTCTACCATATTTCCAGTGGCGCCGACTCCATGGGGCCTGAGGGGGCCCGAGACCCCTCAAAGATTCGTTTGGGGGGCGGAGCCCCCTCAATAATTCAAGAAATAATTAAGTCATATTATGCTTTGTGAAATCACAGAAATATATTGTTAATTTTTATTTCCCATGTTTGACGATAGTTACCTTTTAAAATAAATTCAACCATGTGTTAAAACAAATAATTATAAGGTTAAGCAGGTTAACTGAATCAAGTGGTGTGAATCATGATAGTTTCGGTGCTGCGACACACTTTGAATTTAACCTCTACCCGGGGCAAGACTCCGATATGGGCCCCCCAATATTTTTTATAAGTCGGCGCCCCTGCATATTTCCTACCAAGTATGTACTCCTTAGCCTTCCATACCCCTCCATTGGCCTCTTCTAGTCTTTTGTGTTCTTCAACCTACTGTAAACTGGCAAGGATTGTCCTAGAAATCCAATGGTCCCCAATTTTATCTATTCCATCCTCCCTTAGCCTCCTCTAGTCTCATCTAAGCACTCTTAGCCTTTCCTTGACCTATATCTTCCCCATTCACATCTACTATTCCTCCTTACTGACTGACCACCACTAATAGGGTAGTTTCCTTCATCAAATAAAACGAAAGGCATTGATTGCGATTCCTTACCCACCATTAGTGTATTCATAATATGCAAATTATTTGGTTTTTGAAATACCGGTTTAGACGAATGGCAAGGGTCAATTTTATCCTCATTTTAAAAAGGCCAGATTGGCGCCCATGCGATGCCACTCCACGTGACGTCACAGGGACCTAGTTTCTATACGAGTAGATTGGAGTTTTAGATCGTCTGAGACTACCAATGCATGCATGAGGCACAGACTTCAGGAAAACATCTCTTAAAAATCACCAATTAAAACTGCCTATGGTCGTAAAGTTTCCTTCGTTTGATAGGGTATTAATAATCCTTATTTAAGCCAAACGCTACCTGCTAGCAGGGTACTCTGCTACCTGATAGCATCCTGCGTGGTATCAGCGCTCAAAGCCTCGCCCCAAGGATAACTCACTTGGCGGCAACGGGAACCAGAACGACGTCACACGGGCTTTTCCCTGCATTCATACTTAGCCGTCGCGTTTTCGCACGCTTGAAAATTTTCACTTTTCATTAAATCGCGAAAAATAATTATCGTCATTTAAAACTCTAAAAGCGTGAAATACATACTTCAGCAGTAATAATCTTTCGATTTAGGCAATAAAAATTAATACGATACCACCCTATTCCCTCTTCGCCTCCCTTAGCCCACTCCTATTGACCTCTTCTAGCTACCCTCGCCCTCTTCCTCACCTATCCCGAGTCCTCTTGCATATCCTGCAACTCCCACAGACCTTCCTCAGCCCCCTTGACTGTCAGTATCTTTTCTTCGCCTCTTCAATTCCCATCGCCCTCCAAAGGCCTTTCCACCACCTCGCCCCGACCATCCTCCCCTTGGTCATCACCAGTTCCCCTTTTGACCTCATCAAGCCCTTCACTTACCTGTTTGACCATCAGCAGCTCTCCTTGACCTTCTCCAGCCCACTTTTACCTACGCTAGCTCAAACTTGACCTCCCCTATCTCTTATTTACCTTTCATATGGTGAGAAACTCCAAGACGCAAACCTCAGCGTGGCGGTAAATTTCCGCGCTTTTGATCGCGATCCGGCACATATCATAGAAACACTTCAATCAAGGCTTCTTCACTTCATGCAGCAGAGATTCAACGGCTAAGTATGACCGATGGGTCCTAAGTATTGTGTCGGCTTATTTGTAGATTACAATCGACTATCAATTGTGAAATGTCGCAACATCGCTATCCCACTATAAATGGAGTATTAGTAAGGATGGTATGGTATTTGAAGGTGGAACCAACATAGAATGACGATTGCCAATGTTATTTAATTCCGAATAACGATGGAATTTTTATATCCATCGAATGTTAATTGTGAACGATATTGTTCGTGATAGATATGGCTAATGATGAGATAGTTTTCCGAGGCCATCGGTTATCGGTAGACTCTAGTGCCATCATAAATAGTGCCAATCAGTATACCTGTAAGTAGAATATATTTGAGAGGAAGTAAAATAATAAAAATAAAATCAAAAATAAGTTACCACCGAAATAAAGCATTCGATGACTGACATCGACAGAGAGGGTCACCTTCGTGTTGCCAATAGTTAACATCAATGGAACGTACAAATACGCATATACGAACTCCACGGTGCCCAAAAGAATGGCGATGAGACTTAATTACTCCATACTTAAAATACCCGAAAGCCGTCCATGAATGTCACCGTTGGACGACTCGAAAGTATTTGCACAATAAGGCATCCAATACTTAGTTATTATCAACTTAATGCTTGATGGCGATACTTGGTGGAACTTGGTGACAGGAAACATAACAAAAGATACACTGTTGTATGTTCCACAGAATTTTACGTAACCGACCCAGGTTTCGATATTACACTATGTCATTTACATACACCTTACATTCCACCTTTCAAAATGACATAGTGAAATGTCGAAACTTGGGTCGGTCAAGTAATAATAATAATAAATAATTTTATTACTCCACACACAAATTACATGACAATAGCAAATTTGAGTAATTTTAGGTAGCCGCGAAGGATAACCTGTTTGAGGCTGCCATCCAAAATAATAATACATTATGCTTTACATATAGTGTAGCTCATTTTGTGATTCTCAATTGATAATCTATACTAACAAAGCTTAAGTGCGTAGGTGCATAAAAAACAACTAAAGTAGTATTTATAATTCATTTACATCAATATTTTATAACAATATTTGTTCTACACTTTCTTTAGTGAGAAGCTAAGAATGTGCATTATGCAAAAACTTTCTTAAAGACTTTGAAATAAAGCATGACTGGGGTAACAAATTAAAAACCTTTGGTCCTACGTACAAAAAACATCTTTTAAACAAAGTCAAATTTGTTTGTGGTAAGGGCACACTTATTTTACTTTTTTTTAAACTTCTTTTTAGTAAACTTTTGTGGATCATACAACAGGGTATCTTTCATTATGTTTTACTTGGCTATAACTGCAAAAAAAATGAACAAGATACGTCAATTATCTTTCCTCGTAAAAATCATTCACTCTACAAATCATCTTCGCCTCTCCTTTCGGCAACCTCATCAAGACAATAAACTTCATCGTTAAGTCCACCGAAAATTATATTCCCTTCGGCGATTCTTCGCATTCTCCACTAATTGAGTTTGGAGACCTGGTGGATCGGCAGAATAAGCCTCGGAGATGGCAAAACTAGAAAATATATCAAGAGCTATAATACAGGGGAAGTACTGACCCGTAAAAACATTAAGAAAATTCAAAATTAGGCTAAAATAAATTTGGATCATTTTATCAACAGAAAAGCTGTCGGGACCTACACATGATAAACCTAATTTTTTTTATTACAAGAAAAACTCACCGAAGTGCATGTTTTCGCGGCTCTACATTGACACATTAGACTTCAAATGTTTGCTTCGAACCTTCTCAGCGATTCATTTGTTTTTTTCTCGATGGGACTGCATAGAGGATGCCCAATTCCATCCCTTAGAAGGCTGATTCGGTCGCATTTTAATCGGTTTTCAAAAATGCCCACGGCGCTGTGGTGAGTACAATGCAATCTACTTTTTTCCAATATGATGCATTATAAGGTTCTTAATTGCGAAGAATAGCATTGAAGAGTTATGAATTTTGATGGATTACATTATTATGTGTATAAATTCCGGTTATAAACCCCTAATTATACGAAAGGGGATTGAAAAGTAAGCTCTCCTATTTTTTAAAAAAGGAAAATATATTAATTCTCAACTTTGCGTATATCATTGGAAAGGCTGAGCATTTAGCTATTTTTCTACATAGTTGCCTTGATGATCAATCACTTTTTGCATCCTTTTAACCAGCTTTTTAATACCGGCGTCGTACCAATCTCCCGCCGCGTCTCTCAGCCAACTGTCGACTGCATCTTGCATTTCCTCGTCTGACTTGAATCTCTGTCCCCCAAGGTGTTTCTTTAAAGCGGAAAAAAGGTTTTAGTCGCTCGGGGCAACTTTTGGGCTGTAAGGAGTGTGATCGATGATATCCCAGCCAAATTCATCACGTATAGCGCTCGTTTGATGTGACACATGTGGACGCACTTTTCCTTGTGTTCATCGGTGAGCTGCTTTGGGGCCCACAAGGCAGACACCATGTTGTAACGGAGGACCTCCGACACAATATTCTGCACGAAGAAGTGGCCACGCTTTGCATTAAGACCTTCCTTTATCTCATGAAGTGTTATTCTCCGGTAATTTAGCATCATCTCGTCAATTCAAGCCGCCGTTGATTCTGGCAAACTCGGCCTCCCTGACCGCTGCTCATCATGGACGTTTTCCCGTCCATCAGAAAACTCCCGGCACCATTTCCGCACGTTTTTGATGGCCATACACTTCTCACCATATAGGCCCGTATTCTTTGTCGACCCTGTTGGGCCAACCGACCCTGGATACATCATCAGCCCCTACATACGCCACATCAAGCCCTACATACGGCCGTTTTTGGAATTAACGGGCCCTACTTGATGCAGGGTACCTGAACCAGCCCTACACCCTACAAAAACATGGCGGCCAAATATCGTCTGCTGATCACTTCGATTAATGAATCTACGTTGTAATGCATATAAAGCGAGACGAGCTCACACGAACTATTTTGAAATGCACAGAAACACAGCAGAAAGGTAATAATACTACCACACAATAGCCACCAAGTTGAATAAATCATGAAATTCACTGAACTAATAAGAACAATATAGCGGTATACATACAGCTTGCTTCTACGAATATATAACAATATTTTTCATGTTTGGCATATGGTATACTTTTGGGAAACCAATACTTCGTTTACGCATAACCCTAGAAAACGCATTTTCATGCCACTATTTGCCACATAGTAAACTTAACTACGGAAGGAAAGAACGACGAACCTTGATGATGCAACGTAAGTTCCCAACGTAGGTCGCACCTGGCGGGCGAGCCAAACGGGAGCTTCATCCTTAACGACTGCTGCACAGCGACTACTAGTAAGTGGCCTAAGGCAACCAGAGTGGTTTTAAATTTTAGCATAGGAACCAAGGAATGTAGTGCTGTAGTCAAATTTTGACTCGCGATTTGCTTTAGCAAGTAGCGTCGTTGGAGACATTACTTTTCAAGACACCCTCGTACCTTATTTCCCCGTGAAACTCGCATCCATTTGTCGGTCAGCGACGCGAGTGGGAACTTTTGTAAACCCATTTAAACGCGCGGTCGGTGAAAACACATTCAGAGGCCGAATTGAGGATCCTCTATTGTAATATTTATGAATTTTCTATCTGATTTATACCATGAATTTGAATACCTACCTGGAGAATTTAATATCCTGACTCTAACCGTCTTCATTTTTCGATGTTTTGTGACTGGAAAGATTTTTGATAACACACTCAAAATCTTCTTTGACACTCGTCCACTAATAAATTCATGGGGACTATACAGAAGAGGCCTCTGTATATCCCGCAAAATCTTGATTTATGTTGGCAACTCGGGCGCATTACATCAGTTTTCATAAATGTCCGTAGCGCAGCGATGAGTGGAAAGCGACCCATTAAAACCCAATATTTGCAAGTGAGTATTATCACTCGCAAAGAAGGAATGAAAAAGTTCAGAATTTGATACATTATATGATGGAGAATAACAATTACGGTCAAGTTTTATCGGACCAGTTTTCCTCATTCCGTCACTTTGATGGAAAAACAGTAGTGAAACGAAAGTTTTCTATCACAATAAATTCAAACACTAGGAATTTCTTTTTCCAGTCATTAAATATTGATGATTTTTTTCTATGGGTTGGCAGTTTTTTACCCATTAAAATATGAACAAGATGATGAAATTTTGAAAAAAGAGCCATTGTGGACGATTTTGGATCTAAATCCTCCATGTTGTTGAAAACGAACGGGAATTATTGACCATTGTACTGTGTTTAGACACGATTTAAGCATTCAAAAATTATAATCAAATAAATACAAGGATAAGTTAGTGAAAATCCATGTAATACTGCACTTAAGCGATTTCCTGGCGGGGGGTCGGTAATCATATAATGTGACTGGAACGTGATCGAATATGCAAGATCGGAATAATCCCGGAGCTGGAAAGTGAGCGGAACAAATTAAAGTTACCATGACGTTTCCCTTTCATGACTCCTAGTTCTCGCAATATGTTGGAGGAAAAAATACTCACTGGCAACGTAAGAGATGGAAGAACGATTGTTCACGGTTGATTGAAAGAATTAAAAATTGGTAAATTGGTACGGATTAAAGTCATAATAGAAATGCTAATGAATTATTAATAAGGGGAATTTCCCTCCGTTGATGATTGGTGTAAAGAAATGAAATTATCAAAGAATGTGCTTACTCGGACAGTGTAAAGTGCTATTGCAGAAAATAAGGCTATATATCAATATCCTCGTTATAACTCGTTTTAACTCAGCATGCCAATAAGTGGTTCGTACGGAGGTAAAAATTAGCTCCAAAGGCCGCTATACACGGTGAATGATCATGCGAATTATCATGCGAATTATCATGCGAATTATCATGCTGAATGAACACGTGATCTTTTACAGGATCATGCGAGCAAAATAGAGCATGTTCTAATTTTCACTGAATGATGATGCGCATGAAGGTTCATTCGCGAATTGTTCCGTCATACACGGTGAATGATCATGCGCATGATCATGCTGAATGATCAAGCGAATGATTGTTATCCCACAGCAAGTGGAGTTTTGATAAACATGGTATGCTATTTGGAGTAGGCGACCGACATCTGAGGTCACACCACGAGGGAATGGTGGAGAGAAACCTGGCGTCGGCATAGCCTGCTCTTATCGAAAGGCGCCTAGGGCAGGGGTTGGCAAACATTTCATAAGGTAATCCTAAAACGTATGCAACCAGCTTAGCAGCTACATTTCGATAGTGCTTTAATTTGACTACCGCTAATGTATTTATTATAGGGACACTTCAACCTCTATATTCCCTAAATTCATGGCTTTTATCCTGTTTACAATGTTTTTTTTTTTTTGAGTTTTGAAAATAATTTCATATTATCTATTATTATTTTTTACGCATGGAACTGGAAAGCCACAAATTGGCATCGAGAGAGCTGCATGTGGCTGGCGAGTCGTAGGTTACCAACCCCTGCCCTAGGGGAACCATGTCTATCCGAAGGATTGATTGCCGGACTTGAGTTATCTTCGGAAATAACTCACGCAAGGATCTAGCAGTCTCTGAAAAATCTCAGCCACCTGAACCCAATGAATAGGAATCCAGCACTTAAGCCACCACACCAACCTTCTTGGTGAACATGTAAACCAAAATTTGCAACAGATCTTTTATTACAGTGCAGTTCAGTCATTTCGGTACAAATATATCACTTAGAAAAATAATGAATAAAATAATAATTTCGAATCCACATTCAACATTTTCCCAAAATTTTATCATCATTGGCTTCTTGGACGGAATAAAAGTTGCATTCGTTCACAGAAAGGTGTGATTAAAATGGCGAGTCGTTTATTTCTCAGTAAAATGTTTCTTTAGAGGTTGCCAGCATTTGTAGTAGTCTTGATCCAACTTGTTGCAAGTTTCAGCACCCCATTTGGTGAGTGCAAGGCTGAGGGATGACTCGAACATGAAAGCCTATTAATTAGAAGAAATTATGAATTATTAGCATATTCATGAAAGAAAACCATTCCAGAAGTTTTTAATTTAATATTCATCAGATGCTGCATATGTAGCATTTTTCTCTACGGATGTGAGGCTTGAACGTTGGCAGCAGCAGAGACGTCATGAGTCGAAGCATTCGAAATGTGGCGTTACCGAAGAATGATGAAGATAAAATGGACCGAACGAGTAATTAATACGGATGAGCAAAGAAGAACGAGTGGAAAGAGAAGTTTTCTTAAAAAAAACCGTAAGGAGAAGACGAAACAACTCAGTCGGCCACATCATGAGAGTTGATGGCCTGATGAAAACAATCGTAGAAGGAAAGGTGGAAGGAAAGAAGGACAAGGAATAAATGAGTTACATAGGACAGGTAATAACGGATACAAAAGAGAAAAAATACGTCATTATGAAAAGGCTAGCAGTAAGAGATTAGGGAGGAGAGCTGCTTCAAACCAATCTCACGATTGCTGGCTTATAATGATGGATAGTAATAGACATTAGGTACTTGTAAACATATCCATGCATATGGATTTCCATATTCTTTTCACGTGTAATAAATGCTGAATCTAAGTTTCCTACTTCACACAAACGACGCACTGCAATGACAATGCAAAAAATGCGCAAAAAACATCAGTATCAACATAAAATTTCTATTTGGGGTGAGTCGAACATGAAAGCCTATTAATGAGAAGAAATAATGAATTATTAGCATTTACACGATGGACAACGAAGCAAGAAAATCTAACATTCGTATTAAAGATATCGTATTTCAAAGGCACCGATAATTATGGCCCCTGCAGTGCGGACACCCAACAGCGCGATTAGTAGTGACGTCTGGTTTTGCATTTTCCACGTAAAACATGTAACCACGTAGAACTAAACACATCTGTGGAGGATCTATGCCAGTTGCGCCTGGTATCCAAAGAAAATCGAAGAATGGAGGCTGTGCGGAAATTATTGCATCCTTAACGCACGGACTGTTGGCAGTGGCAGATTATGGGGAGGGGAAGAACGCCCCCGTACCAATCGTGTCGTCCAACGTTATTTCTGGAAAAATTGAAAATATAGAAATAATCTTTAAGGTGGCCCTCCAAAGAAATTTATCATTCCACCAAGTTTACAGACAATGTTTACAGATAATTTATGAATATCTAAAAGTCACCTGTCGAAGCATACCAGACCTCACATTATCGCACATGGAAATTTCATACCACCAAGGCGCTGCGGAAAGTAGTGGCTCCCTCAAAACGACCTTAATCTTTAACCGGTGACGTGCGGTCTGAGAGACCGCTGCATTTCTAAAATTATGAATACTTATAACCATATATTTCAAAATATCTATAATCCTCGGGAGCGTCTTAATTTTGTATATTTAGGACATAGCACTCTAAAAAAATTAACGTTCTTATTATTTATACCTGAAAATTTGCAACTGAATTTGAGTAACGGTCTGTGAGACCTCACGGCACTAAAGTGGAAAAACCGATAAACGTATTGCTGGTGGAAATGATTCAAAAAGTTATTAAAAACAATTCCTGGTGATTTTTCAAGAATAATAATAATTGATAATTTGTAAGGAATCATTTTTAGTTGCATAACGTGGATAATTAAGTGTTTAATTTAAAAAAAAACATGATAAAAATAATAACTCAAGTGTTTTTGATCCTGTTTCAAGTAACAATTTTTACTGAAAAATTTGGTCCGTATTGGGAAACCATAATATTAAATATAAGTTTTATAATAGTTGAGAGGTCAATGAAACATTAAACTAAGCAATAAAAATGACTTTGCAACGTTTTACGAATTTTTGTTTTATTGCGGTTTCCCAGACCGCACGTCACTGGTAGTGCAACAAGAATTGCACATCACTGGTTAAGGGTTAATCCTTCCCTGACTGTGGATGACATGTTACCAGATCATGTGGATCGCGCAATATAATCAGCATCTATACTATGAGCGACGATGACAGGAATCTCTCAAAAGTAACTCATTTAAGGATGCACATCCATTATTTAACACTTTGCGTGCTACGTGCGTAATATTATGCCGTGCAAAATCCTTCGATTTTTTATTCGGGCGTAATATTACGTAATCCGAATTTTGAAAAATCCCAGTTTGCCATTTTTTTAACGTAGTGGAACTAGCTTCTAAATAAAAAAAGAAAAAATGAAAGCAAAATTCATTCTTAAACCCTTTTGAGTCCCAACCGATTTTCTAGGTACTATGCCAAAAGTGCCGAGGCATTTTTGCTGATTTTGCAGTAGGATAGGGAAAAAAATTAGGTCTCAAAAACAAGTAAAGGTATGTGTTCAAAAACTTTAGGAAATCTTTATTATATGTGGTGTCACCTTTTTATTGTATTATTTGACGAATTTTTGGTAATATGAGTTGATTTCTATAAGTTGAAGAAAAAAGTTAATGTTAAAATAAAATTAATATTGACCATTGAATGATTAGTGAGCTATCAGCATCTAAGAGTGACATTCCGTGAGGAGCGCGATAGTGCTCCTGGCACTTTTCGCGAGAGATAGGAGAAGCGCGATAGCGCTCCCCGGCACTCTAAGGGTTAAAACAATACCAAACATTTATTCCTCACATCAAAGGTTGGTTGTTAAGAAATTACACAAGATTATGGAAAATGGCCGCACTGGGATACAGGTCTACATTACTAGGGTCAGCGGGGCAAGTGTTAATCTTTATTTCGCCTTACATAAAGATTGGAACTCAATATTTAATTGACAATGACCGATTCCAGAGGTGGAGAGTAACGGCGCGGAAGTAGGCGCCCTACCGCACACCGCAAAAATCACCTCCGTTCGCCACCGCCATCCAATTCTGCAGACGACGCATGCATCAAAGATAAAGTCTCCGGTCCACATGGTGAGAACAAGCGGAATTAGTTCCCAAAACGACAAACGGCAGTGAAACACTTCCTCGTACCGAATACGGTGAAGGAAATCCTGTGATTCTCGGGTTGGTATAGTATTTGGAGGAGGCGACCGACAGCTGAGGTCATTTGCGCCATGAGGGAAGGGTAGGTAAGGAAGGGTGGAGAGAAACCCGGCGTCGGCATTAGCATGCTCTTAACGAAAGGCGCCAAGGGGACCACGGCTTAACGTCCGACGGACGGAGTGTTGCGCTTGAAATGTCCTCCACACAACACTCAAGCAGGGATTGGGCTCTCAATTTAATAATTCACATTTACACGAAAAATCTTGACATTGTTCTAAATAATGCACATATTTTTGGTGAATTTTAGGGCACGTTAACCCTCAGATGTTTGATGTGCCAATATATCCAGGTGCTCCAAGTTTAATCCCATACAAAAATGTTCGTTGTTAATGTCTACCTTTTGGCATGATCCATTAAATTATGTGAGGAATTTAGGGGGAGGGGGTCAAGCAGATTCTCACACATGGGGAGGAGAGGGGGGGGGGTTCTGACAAGTATCAGGTAATTATTTTTCCGCAAGAAACAGTGTACAATTGCAATCTTAGCCATATGAAATACTAGTCTTAACTAATCTTACATAAAAATAACTAAAGAGTTTGTTTTTTTTATAATTCCAATGCAATGAAGCATATATTAACGTATTTACATTGAAAATATGAATTTTGAACAATCTCACGTGAGATTAGAGGGGGGGTCGAGCCAAATCTCATAATATCTCACTATCGGAGAACGGAGCCCAGTGAGAAATGGGTGGTGGAATCCACATGGAACCCACTTGGAGAATTAACGTGGATACCACGTGTTTTTGGTCGTGGAATCAACGTGGAACCCACGTGGAAATTTGGTGGAAAAATTAAAACAGCAGTTGGTGCTGTCCTAAAACCATTAAAACCTCAACCACTCTATATCTAAACCTTCTAAATATGTGTCTACGATTTTTCATGTGCTCTCATGGCTGCCTTTCCACGAATTATATAAAAATAGAATGTGCGATACATTTTCACATAACTAGCGTGGTTTCAGGATGATAAATGACGCAATGTCACCAGAGAGTTAAGTTCCACAAATTAGAAATTCTGTTTAACATTTTATGATAATCACCACAAATCTACTTGAAATCAACGTGGATTCCACGTGGGTCCAACCACTCAATATCCACCACCACCAAATATCCACCACTCAACGTGGATTCCACGTGGGTTCCACGTGGATTCCACCACCCATTTCTCACTGGGAGGTGATCCAAAAATCGCCAAAATCACCTCGCCTAAATAATGGACAGGACATACTAGGTGATGACGAGCAGGAACTAAAATACTTACTTGAGTACCGTCAGCTACTCTGGTTGGTCCTAATTTGGCATTGGAAGCATCTTCAAAGCACTGAGCGTCAGGCCCGTGGGGAGTCATCATTGAGTGGAGGGAAGCGCCACCTGGCAGGAAACCTTCCTCCTTCGCCTCATAGTTGCCCACTATCAGTCCCATAAACTCACTCATGCAATTTCCTGTAAAATGAAATATCAGAATGGAATCCATTTTACATTTTCAATTGTAATTTTACATTATTTGTGTAAATTTGACTTGTTCAAATTACTATATATTAACACGTTGCATACAGACCGCGAGAATTCTCGTCATTTTTTTCCCGAACGTTCCGGACGGATGACGAAGATTCTCGTCATTTAGACGCGTCAACCTAAACAATTTTAAAGCGTACAATACGTATTTGTTAGTACTTTTTCAATTGTTGTTCGTTATGCATAATAAATTTATGCATCATAACGTTTGATTGGGTAAAGTTATATTCTAAACATAAGCTTTTTAACCATGTTTAAACCAAAGGCATATTTCCAATCTCAACACCTCCACCCAGAATCGGCATTCCTAGGAATTTTAATACCCCGTTACGCAATGTGTTAAAATCAAAAACATATAGTGAAAGAGGAAAAACAATTCATATATTCACTGTCTAACTGAACGCTTATTGCATTATCAGCAGGGATTTTGAAGATTTTACTAAGGAACTTAGGCTATATGGAGGAAATTATATCATCCTTTTGTATCATGATAAAATGTAAGTCCTCCACGACAGAAGTATTAACAGGAATTCCAGTCATAGAATGGATATAAAAACCAATCAATAGGGCAAGCAGCTCACTATTGAGAAAATGAGATAAACTTTCACCATGATGGGAGCTAATGCCAGTAGTTACTTTTAATAACAGTAAAATACCACCAACAATAATCATTAGAGTTCCCTAAGAAATTAAGCTACCTGCACACTTTGAAGCATTGAAACTGGCTCAAGTACAAACATTTATTGGATTCAATTGAATTATTTAAATTTCCACGAAAAATCATGACTCTTTGTTCTAAATTATGCACATATTTTTTGTGAAATTTAGGGCTACTATATCCTTAGATGCTCAATTAGCCAATATATTCAGGTGCTACCTATGTAATCCCATAAGTTTGTTGTCAATGAAAAAATGTATAACAATATTAAAATTTGTTTTCATTCAATCAGCCACTTCTTCCAAAAACCAAGTCAAATTTTTCAGCAGTTTTTTTCAAGAAATATCTTTGCAAAAAAAATTTTAATTTAAAATTAAAAAAATCGGGTTTGACCTTTCTTGGGGTGAAAATGGAAATTGCAATGAGAAGAAAAAGGTTCCAATGCAATGCAAAATTTTACAAAAAAGTTGTGTATTATCATATTAAGAAATATGCAACATAAATAACATTTTTTTATTCATTTATTATTGGAAAATAACAACTGTATATGCTGCAAATAAAATGCATTGAAGATCAAACAATACAAAGTAATTACACACAAACTCGCAGGAAGTTACATTTTAGACAATTTTTTGCAGACACTGAATAATAACTCTGATTTGAATGTTCTATAATCAATCACTATGACATTACATCATTAGAAGAAAGCAATTTCTGTGTACATATAACCAAACAAAATAGCATCATTTAGACATAATTAAAATGTAACGAATTTAAATCATCAAAAAAAAATTTCTTGGATCAATAAATTAGCAATTTGTAGTTTTGAAAAAGATTAAAAAACATACTGTGGTAATATGGAGGCCGGAACGTATTTTCTTGAACAGACCAACGAGGTGGGAAGATAACAAAATCAGCAATTGCAACACCAGGCTTGGTGGATGGGCACGTCAATACAGTGAAAATGGATGGATCCTACAAAAAGTCGAACAGGACATGCTGTGACTTTTGAGAAAATTTAATGGGTTAAGTGATAAAATAAATATTTTTGCAGTATAATTCTATGCTTGCTTAAAACTACAAAAATGGAAACAATAAATTATGTCATGAATAAATGCATTGAAATATATTTTAAAATTCCGAATAAATATTGCTACCTTTAGGTACTCATACATAATGGATTAAAACAGGTTGAGGAAACTGATCATTCAATATCTCTAGTGCAAAAATAAGGATGGGCAAAGAGGGAAACAGTATAAAGACAAAGGGCACCAGCAAGGAAGTGCTTTACATTTGAGATGTTACACTATAGGGGTGGACTTAAAACTAATTGGAATTCTTCCAATCAGCTGACAGAATGAGAAGATGATTTTAAGTGATTGGCAATGGGATCGCCATTGGTTGTTTAAAATCTTCCATTTCTACAATGAGATAAGCCCTCACAACAAGTCTTAGGATAAAAAATAACAAACTCCATTTTTGATCATGTTGCCAACTCAACCACTCCAAATCAACTGATTGTAATGACAACCAATCAGAATAATTCCAATGAGAGCCAAGAACTCCCACCTTGGTGGGGTTCTGTGGTGAAAGAGGAAAATGGTTGGTCTAATCAGGTTCAAAGAAAAATATCTCTTCCAGGAAATCAATGATGAAGTCATACTGGTGAAAGAAAAATAATAAAGACTAAAATATTCCAATTAGTTGGTGACCCTTCCCTGTATATAACCGAGGAAAAAAAATAAGAACTAATGCCTACTTACAGCATGATCATACTGGACTGCATTGATGACCATGAATTTGGACAGGTCATACTTGTAGGGTACATAGTTTCCATGCCATGCAACCACATCAAAGGGGCTATGACCTTGTCGAGCTATGAACAAACTTCCCTGGAACTTGTTGTACACAATATATCTACCCCTTCCGTCAGCATCTCTTCCCAGATCGATATCTTCATAGCAAGCTTGTGGAGTGAGGAAATCCCTAGGATTTGCCAGCCCATTAGCCCCTGAAATAATTTTATTAAAATATTAATCATCTCCTCCATTACACTTACACTTTAACTAAATAATTAACCCTTAAGAGTTCATTCAATGTTGGTGCTTTAATGTAATGGACTGCAAATTATATAAATGACCAAATAAAGAAAGAATAGGCAAATGGTATTACATACATACTGAGACTAATTGCCTTAATATATAAAATCATTAGTACATAGAATCCACCTCATGGCATTCAATAGCACAAAGATGCAAGTCATTGAAAAGGTAATATTATTCAAATACGGAAAGGTTGAGATAGATGCTTCAAAAACAATTTTGGAGGCCTAGGAAGAATATGTTTCTCCAATGAAGTCTTAGAGCCACTGAAGAAAATTTCCCCAATCCTCATTAAGTGAGATTAATTGAATCAATGTTTATTACTTCTGATTGGAAATAATTATAATTTTCTGTTTCGTTCCAAGTTATATTTACGAAACATTATGAAAAAATAATGCATGAAGGGAAGTTGCTAAACGTGGGTGGTAAACTTTGAATCATGTTAGTTTTGTGTCTACTAAAAATAGTTTTATGAACTAGATTTTATCCAAACTCTTAAGACAATGGGTGATAAACTTATAATTAAATCCATGATATACTATCTCTACATACCAATTACTCCAAGGTTTGGGAGGATGAAATGTCCATCATATACTTCCAGGATGTATCCGCGACTTTCATCGGCTACAGTTGATACACTGAACTTCATACCTTGCTGAAAATGCCATCAACTTTCTTTAGGATATGATATTGTAACCCTCATGAAAATAATATAAAGTAACATGAAAATTATGAAATAGTCAAAAATTTAAGATGAAAAATCCTAGGGACTTAATGTCAGTAGTGGAATGAATAGCCGTTTGAAGTTTTCAGCTTTAAAATTAATTCTTCGATAAACATGCCATCCTGACTAATAATGATGAAAAAATTTGATTGAATTTTGCTACCATAGTTGTAGATCGAATGAAATAGAATGTAAAGTAAATCAAAAACTTTATAATTGCAAATTAGTGACTACTTAGAATTTGGTGAACAAAGGGGATTTCAGTATTTATTTTTAATTGATCAAACCTCAATATACATGTTTAAAAAGAGCCTTGAGAAAATTTTTATAAAAAATCTCTCATTATTTTTGAATTTATGTTCACAAGATGTAGATTTACCTCCGCGCTAACACAAATAACTCACTTGAGCATGATAGAAGTACATTGTATCCTGAAATTCCTGCAACCGCAATTTCATAAGTGTAAACGTGGTCCAGATCAGGGGCGCAGCTAGGAATTAAGGCTAAGGGAAGTTTCAGGCTCAACTAATGGTCAGGGTAAGTGGGAAGTGCGGGGGCCCTCCGCCAGAAAAATAATTTAAGATAAATGGTTCAAAATGTTGAGTTTTATGGCCTTCTGAGGGATATTTTGTTAATCCTCACACTATTCTATAAACAATATTAATCCAATTAACTAAAATATATTTAAGTTAAAAATTTCTCTGAGTTCTGGGTGGGGATATATCCCCCAAAAACCCCCCTCGCTGCACCACTGATCCAGATGTGGCATGGGTAAGAAACTTCAGCCCAGACCACCATCAGTTTTCATTCTTAACCAATGAGTGAAACGGCTGAATGAAAAGGAATATTTATTTCTGTCAGCCTTCTTTCCAAATCAGCTTTTGTATTTATCAATTAAATGTAAATTTCATATTGAAGTGAAATGATCTGATTGAAATTACCCTACTGCCACACAGTATGGGTATTTTAACACTAATCTGGCATAAAGATTAATCAAATTAACTTAAAAAACAGCATTTTATTTCATAATCACCCACTCACCTGAATAACACATATTTCATTGGGCTTTACATGCATTGGACCAAATTCTGTCTTAATAATTAACTCCCCCATTTGAGGCACTGCAAAGAGGAACACAAAGCAATATCACAGCTAGTTCTTTTCAATGATTCCATGGGTAGAATGTTATCTTAATGATGTAAGCAATACATACCAATCAAAAAATCACCATCTGAGTTGTACATGCAGCAGTTTTTCATAGATGAATTGCATAGGTAGAAGTGAATTGCGATCCCATGGCGAGATTTAGGATCCCCAGCCCCACAAACTGTGCGCAACCCCTCCACAAAGTTTATCTCCATCTGGCTTTCTTCCTTGGTTAGGGTAAATGGCTTCCACCTCATCTGAAATACAAATCATCAAGTTAGAACATTTAAAGGCAAAATAGGGCTGACAATAAAATCATATGCTATTGGCAGAACAAAACTTTGATCGAGCAGTTTTTAATAGTTGAAATTCCCAATGTAAAGACCAATTTTTGCTATTTTCAGCAAACTTAGAACTACATTCATTGTGTGTCTGGGGCCTTTGAACCCCTTAAACTCCCTGTATGCTATACACATGACTGTCTCCCAAAGGGAGTAGCCACTGGGCTGGCATGACAGGCAGTGGAGATCAGTTACCGATGCATACAGGACACCACTTCAGATTGGATGCTATAATTGCTATTGCATGCCAGTTGTTATAAATCCGTTAGCCTTCACACCTTATATACAAAATAAAGCCCCTAGGATGAAACTTTTTTAATGCTACGTATTTCAAATAAAAAATGGGATGCTGGGTGATGGAGAATTGGGAAGTAAAGATTACGAATGAATGTGGTGTGGTGAAGAAGGAGTATATTTTGGGAAAAAGAGTATGCAGGTCATGTGTCAGTGGGAGGGTACACAGCATTATTTGGAAGTTGCGATCACTTTGAATCAGCCTCGATTTGAAGAGGTACAGATGGGAACGCCATCTTGAACCATCACTAACAAAGATATGCAACTAGGTGTAAGGTCATTTGTTCTTGCTGCTGTCTGTCAAAAGTAATAAGAAATAAAAAAACAGTGCAAATGTTCCCACCAATTAGGGATGTGTTTGCTTTCCACTGACTGCCGGCTAGATATGGTGAACCTGGTAGTTTTTAGGCATGCTTGTGTCTACATCATCAGGCCCGTCGCGAGGGCGGGGCAGCCAGGGCATTTTGCCCTGGGCGCAGCAAGTTGGGGGCGCACCGTGTTCGCCGAAGAAAAAATTTTTTCAAATATCCTTGTATGTTTTACTTTCATAATCGATAAAATATCTTTATTACGAAAAAATGTTTTCAATTATATTTTCAACTCTCCCGATTGCAGATATATCAATGTTATGGGGCAGGGGGGCACGATCCCAGTTCGTCCCGGGCGCCAGATCAGCTAGCGATGGGCCTGTACATCATTACCGCTGCTAACACACGACAGGGATTAAAACATCTTATTTTCTATATCATTAGAGAAGTAGTAGCACAGCTTGAGTTTCCACCACCAACGGCGGCCCTTGATTTTTTCCAGCTGTGTCACTGTATGGAAGTGCATTGGAAATGTAACAGCTTAGCCCTTGTCGTAGGGTCAACAGTGAAAATATCTTATCTCATTAATGTCCAACTCCTCCCTCAGTTTACCCAACTCATTCCCAATTCTTTCTCCTCACCTTCCATATATCCCAATCTTCTATCTATCCATTGAAAATCTAAAACATAGCCAAGGAATTCCAACTTGGCACCTCATGATGATGCCAATCTATCACAACTAGTATAACTATTGGGTAATTTTAAAACTAATGATTTATTTTCACATTGAAAGATAATGTCCATTTCAGATCCATGATACGCCAAAAATGCTTGTAACTTCTCAATTTCAGAAACCCTAATTAACCCCAAATGATCCATAGGAAACCAAAAGAAATCTGAAATTTTACTTGATAAAATTGTTGGTTCATTGGTTCTTGAATATATAGGTACTGGCATAAAGAAAATTTACTGGGATAAAAAGCTTAGCTTGGCTGCAAAAAGTACGCAAATAAATAGTATAAAACATCTGGAAATAATATAATGCAATACATTATGTGTAAAGGACAGAATTCAAACAATTTAAGTGAAATGTGATATTACATATTTCACAGGAAACTCTAAGAAAAAGAGAGGAAAATTACTTTTTGTACATTTTCAGGTAAAATGCGATCAAAAGTTCCACCATATAGCCTACCTGGTTTGGGTTTGGTGGAATAGCATCCCAGTTAGACGTTAAGTATGGTGCTTTTACAGGCTCAAATGGTTCATGGATCACTGACGGTCGGATTCGATATAACCAAGTTCTTCTATTCTCCGATCTGGGAGCTGCAAAGTAAATTCATTGGTCAATATTAGAGAATTCGACAAAAGGCATGGATGGTCATTATATGAGTTTTCTAACCTGTGAAAGCTGTGCCAGAGAGCTGCTCTGCATATAGTCCGTACGCACACTTTTGAGGATTATTTTGACCCTCTGGTAATGAATTTGGACATCTTGGATCCTCGGAGGCAAATTCATTGGCGAAGCCACTCTGGTACTATCAATACAAACATTTATAGAGAAAAGAATTATAAAATACAATTTTTTGATGAGAACAAATCAATAATCGATACTATTTAAGTGGAGATGGAGATAAAATTACCTCCCAAACCAAATCAAATGGTTGCAGTTCAAACATTAATCACGCTCTCAATAATTTGAAACAAATATGAAAGAATGCAAAAATTGATGGAGTAATAACAAAAGGCACCATAAGGAATGCATATAAACTCATTATGCGCAGCGCAACTGCTATGCTAGAGAATTCGTTAATCCCTGCTATTAAGACTGATCAACAAGTGTATGCATCTTTTTACGGAGTCATGAGTATTCAGCTCCTAAGGTGGGTGGGGAAAGGGCAGCAGCCATTCCCCTTGTTTAGTGAACTCGTTCACTAGTTTTCTTTCTCTGTTGATTATGGTACAATTTGAAAAATTATGCAACGCGCATTTTTCTGTTTTCCGATCCTAAGCCTACTTCTCGCGCTTTTCTCCCCGAAACAACGATAGCCTATTCCGTTTTTCTGATGAGTTGATGACGTCACGAACTGATGCCTCGTGTGTCACCGTGCCCCTGCTACTCCTTAGCCTTGTGCATGGACCTCGTGCGATTCGGTGTTATTTACGCTCATGCCACCGATCACGTCCCTCGCTGAACGGTTCTTCGAGATAGAGTTATGAGATCAAACTCTTAATGACGTCACAAACTCATGAAAAGTGGGCGGCAACTTGAGTGATAATTAATTTTAACGTTTGAGTGAATGGATTAGTATGGTAGATTTTTTGTTGTCGTAATTTATATTTGTGCTCCATCACCCGGATTCTTTTACTGAATTATGATTTCCGGCCTGTGAACCACCGTATTTTGGACGCCCCTCAAAAATTTCATTCCGACATCCGCAGGACCAGATACAGTATGTCCTCCTGCTGAAAGGGTCCGCTGCATATCCTGGGTACTCCTATAAAGAGAGCTGAATAACCAAATTCGCAGACCCCGTCATATAACCCTGATAGTCTACGACCAATCTAAAAGTAATCCTTATAATCCAAATTATATCGAACAGTTAATGTTACCTCTCGACGCTGATGGCGCTGGCTTTGAGTCTAATAACCGTCCATAATAGGCGCGTTCATCAATTTTATAACTTGCCGATTGTGATTTTTTGTTTTCGAAGCCTTGACACTAAATTTTCCGCCCTAAACGCTAAATTGAATAGCATGATTCCGAATTCTAGAATAGCGCATAACTTTGGTGACTATGGCAAACTCTAAAAGACGTCAATTCGTCATAAGCAGATTCGAATTTTCAAGCCCCCAAACAATCCATCTAGACAATAGGTGATCTCCTTCACATGACTTGTTTACACCTCATGAATTAATGCTCGCGGTTGCAGTCGCTAAAAAATTAATACTGATGAAAACCTTTATTTTACGGCATATTTTCCCCTATCTCAATCACAGAAAGCGGATGGTCACTTGTAGAGCTCCACGAAACGGATGAAAATCATATTGTATCTATGGGTTGCAAAAAACAAATGTAAATGTTTGAATTTCGGAGTGATAAGAAACATAAAAATGGCGTTAATTATTCATGCATTTAGTTTCTATACTAGTCGCCCATGGGATAAAGGGTGCCCATCGGAGACAGGAAGAAAAAAGTGATTTTAGGAGTCCCCTAATGCATCAGAATTGTGCGAGCATATCTCAGCGTGGATGCATCACATCCTGCCTATCTACAAAAATTGCCATGGGAAAAAATTCCCCTACACCGGGATCTGAACCACGATCTCTGGCTTTCCGGGTCACTGCGCAGACTGCAACGCTATTCAGGTCCGGCGTATTTTTCTCAGTGCAACTACTGTGAATTAAACCACTGTATACGTGGCAGGTTTGAAATGCATCAAATTCACTTATTAAAATTAGCTAAATAAATCGTGAATAAAATAATGAAGTAAGCTATCTTGGTAAGCTACTACGGAGAAAAAGGGTGCAACGATCCTATTGACGACATGTATACACGTACCCTATGTTCAGGATAATCTCTAAGAAGGCGTTAGGGGGATCGGGTTGGTGTGGTAGCTAGAGTGTTGGCTTCCCACCCGGCGGGCCCGGGTTCAAATCCCGGCAGTGGCAGAAAATTTTCAGAGACTGCCCGATCCCTGCTGGAGTGTTGTGTGGAGGACATTTCAAGCTTAACACTCCGTCCGTCGGATGGGACGTTAAGCCGTGGTCCCCTTGGCGCCTTTCGTTAAGAGCAAGCTAATGCCAACGCCGGGTTTCTCTCCACCCTTCCTTCCATACCCTTCCCCCATGGCGCAAATGACCTCAGCTGTCGGTCGCCTCCTCCAAATACCATACTATACCAAGAAGGCGTTAGGGGATATAATTTTAAACTCCTTCATTCGACGGAGCAGTTTTCGATATGCTCTATTCTCAAATATAGTTAGTATTTTTCTCCTCCTTAGGGGACAGTTTCCACCTGTCGAAACCGTAAAAAATGTACTGGAGGTGGGGACCAGCTTGGCTACCGCTTTTTGAAGCTTCAAACCTGAAGACGCCAGCTGTAACGCCGGCGAAACTGTCGGAACGAAGATGAATTGACGCGGAGGACAACCCGAAAGCCAAGCAGCTCTTACGGCACCACTCCGCGGAAGCCCCCAATCAGGCGTGGTCTGGGGCAATTAGGGGCCCTCCTTTCCAGCGGATTCGGGGCTCCTCCCCCGGAAAATTTCAGAAAATTGCACGCCCATAAATGGACTCTGAATCTATTCTGGCTCTTAAAAATGAGACAAAAATTAATAAAAGTACCAATTTCGTCAGAAATAATACAGTGGAAAGTGAGAATTGCAACGTTTATAAAATTTTATCATGCAAATCTAAAATAAAACTCTAAAATAAGCTTTTCGATTAGCTTTCAAAAACGTATCAGGTTTATTTCCCTTTATTCCCCTGACACATTTATTCAATTTATTTTTATATAATATTTTAACAATGAGTATGTCATAAATAAAGAAAATCAATGAAATCTTAGAATTTAATAGTAGCCTAAAAATTGGGTTAAAATATAATCAGAGTCTTTTTTATTACACCATTCGTATATGCTTCACGATAGATGCGAGTGTTGTGGGGGCCCCCTAACTTCGGAACCATCGGCGATCGCCGACCAGGCCAGACCGCCCCTGCCTTTAACAACAGTACTATAGGTGATATTGTTTAACGCAATCTGATTTTGGTTCCATACGACAGGGATTTAGGCGTTAATATTATATTGTAATTATACAAAAATGTATTAGCAAGGTTTATCCTGCATTCAGTTTCAGGTTCTCTTCAAATAAAATGAGCTAATTATATACCGAGTGGTAAGGTTATAACATCTAGTCCTCACCCGCTGCCAGGTAAAATAAAACCCTGGTCAAGTCAAGCCATCTTAACTTCCACCTTCGTATTACTCGAGTCAATTCCATCCCACCTCCTCCATTCCCCTCCATACTAAGTAGGCCTTTATCCAATACGGTGGTTTCCTATTATTTTTTTATTGCCTAAATCGAAAGATTATTACTCCTGGAGTCTTTCACGCTTTTAGATTTTTAAACGACGATATCTATTTTTCGCGATTAAATGAAAAGTGAAAATTTTCAAGCGCGCGAAAACGCGACGGCAAAGTATGAATGCCGGGAAAACTCCGTGTGACGTCGTTCTGGTTCCCGCTGCCGCCAAGTGAGGCTACCTTGGGGCGAGGCTTTGAGCGCTGATACGACGCAGGATGCAAGCAGGTAGCGGAGTACGCTGCTAGGAGGTAGCGCTTGGCTTAAAAAAGGATTATTAATACCTTATCAAACGCAGGAAACTTTCCGACCTTAGCCAGTTTTAATAGGTGATTATTAAGACATGTTTCCCTGAGCTCTGTGCCTCATGCATGCATCGGTAATCTCAGACGATGTAAAACTCCTGACTACTCGTATAGAATCTAGGCCCCTGTGACGTCACGTGGAGTGGCATCGCATGGGCGCCAATGTGACCTTTTTCAAATGCGGTTAAAATTGACCATTGCCATTCGTCTAAACTGGGATTTGTAAAACCAAATAAATTGTATATTATGAATACATTAATGGCGGGTAACGCATCGCAATCGATGCCTTTCGTTTTCTTTGATGAAGGAAACTACCCTATCCTTATCCTCCTTCCCACAAAAGACACATTCAGTCACAACGCACGTTTCCGTGTTCCACTACATCCTATTGAACTATCATTCATTTACTCGAGGTAGGTCGTCATTTCGAAGACGCGACGAACATCTCAATTAATTGTCGACATGAGGAGAGGTAGGGAATGATGGGTGGTGAGAAACCTGGAATCGGCTTTTAAGTTCGTTTTACACGGGTCACGTAAATGCACGATCTGACGTGTGTTCGAGGGCGCAGTCTAAATTGCGACGTGCAGAGTGGTGGATTGGTAAAACGCTTGCGAGAGTGGATGGATGTGAGATGGAAAAATAGCACCTGTTCGTGCATTCGCGCGATGGGGTAGTTTCCTTCATCAAAGAATACGAAAGGCGTTGATTGCAATTCGTCACCCGTAATTAAAGTATTCATAATATACAAATTATTTGGTTTTTAGAAATCTCAGTCTAGCAAATGTTAATGCAAGGGCGTACCGAGGATCAAAACTAGGGGGGGGGAAGCCATGATTGTTCAAGTTATAGGTAAGATTTAAGCAGGGAAAATTGAATGAAACCAACATTTTAACGAAACTGTAACAGCTATTTATTAGCTTTTAAAATTATTTGCTTGAAAAAATATTATTTTCCTTAAAGACATTTGCGATTTTTTCTTCAAGGGGGGGAGCAGGTGCCCCCTCCTGCCCCTTGCTGGGTACGCCCATTTGTTAATGGTCAATTATAACATCATTTGAAAAAGGCCAGATTTGCGGTCATGCGATGCCACTCCACGTGACGTCACGGGGGCCTAGATGCTATACGAGTAAATAGGAGTTTTACATCGTCTGAGATTACCAATGCATGCATGACGCACAGAGCTAAGGGAAACATCTCTTAATAATCACCTATTAAAATTGCCTATGGTCGGAAAGTTTCCTTCGTTTGATAGAGTATCAATAATCCTTATTTAAGTCAAGCGCTACATGCTAGCAGGGTACTCTGCTACCTGCTAGCAGCCCGCATCGTAGCGGTGCTCATAGCATCGCAACAAGGTGGCCTCACACAGCGGTATGCGGAACCAGAATGACGTCACACTGGCTTTTCCCAGCCTTCATACTTACTATTAGCCGTCGCGTTTTCGCGCGCTTGAAAATTATCACTTTTCATTTAATCGCGAAAAATAGATATCGTCATTTAAAAATCTAAAAGCTTGAAATACGTACTCCAGGAGTAATTATCTTTCGATTTAGGTAATTTAAAAAATAGGAAACCACTCTATCGCACGTCATGGTGAGAAATCAATGCTTTTCTAACCTGCGCAATTACGTGCCCCCAATGGCGTAGCCAGAAATTTCGTTCATGAGGGTCCAAAACCAGGGGGCAAAATTTTGGAAAACTGAGTACTAAGTAGATGGTTTTAAACTAATTTTAACACTTTTAATGATCGAAAAAAATTCATTTCTCAAAGAAATCTTTTGTGTTTTTTTTTCTTCAATATTTTGTTTTCTTTTATGAAGTAAAGTAACTGTCTTTTTATATTTTGGGTTCCGGGGTTATTATCGGGGGTTCGGAACCTCATGGATCCCCCCCTCGCTACGCCAATGCGTGCCCTGTGTAAAACAGCCTTTAAAGTAATGCCATAAGGGGATCTGTGCTTGACTCTACCACACCTGTCGGACGAAATGATGAACTTGAAGTGCCCTTCACGAAGTACAAATGCAGCGAATGGGCGACTAGAAAAACCTCCATCATCGCCGGGATTTGAACCAAAGACTAAGGTGTGAGAAGCCAGCACTCCATTAACCACACTAACTCTATCGTCTTCTAACTCCCGAGTTGGACATCGAAATTTAGGTACAAGCAGATTCATTCACTAACCCCGATGATAACCCGAGAAAAATTCCTTTTTATCTCCTGTTGCCAAAGATAGAGTACCCATGAGTTGTATGTCGCGCAAGTAGTCACCTTCCCTGCCGCACCGACCTTCATGACGTCGTACAGTTGTCAGTGAGATAGGTGTGGGGCGCGTGCTTCATATCCATTCCCAGTGCGGCTGCCAAGAAACTTTTACGGCGGTACTTCTTTAATTGCGTTGCTCATATACTTGGATGGGTTCATTTCCATTGCGGTGTTGTCGATGGGCAGGAATATTCAGCGACAAAAAAATTTAATCAGTTTGGTTTCGATAAGATCGTTCACATTACTAGCCGCGATTTGTGTAATTGAAAACGTTTAACTACCTAATAATACGTACCTAATTTTTTAGATAGTTAACAGCGATTTGAAGTCCTTTATGGCTTACTGAGTTTTCTCAACAAAAGAATTTGTACGTGGTTTAACTCTTTCAAGCCAAATTTAAAATGCATACGGCTAAATACGTTAATCAATACATAATGATCTCTTATAGAATCATAGCACAACACATTCATGCAGATTAAAACATCTTGCCTCGACACTAAATGTGTTTAACGGCTTCTAAAGGCCTGTTTACCCGCACGAGTTAATGTCTAATTGTATGAACGCGTGAATGAACACGAAAATGCCCCATGTAACCACCAAACTTATGCAAATTCATGAACAGAAAATAGGGTCAGTTAAAATTTGGTTGCTGCATTCGTACATTTCCGTTCCGATCCACATGTAAGCAGGCCTTAATAGTATTTTATTTGCTATGTTCCACAATTTTAATTTAAAATATGAGACACTAGCACTGAAACATCCATAAGTTAGTGGACGGAAATTTGTGTAATCATCACATTCTGATAGCTCTAAAAAATACTTGATAATCAAATTAAAAATAATGTTAAAGCAATGGCTTTTATGAGACGTTCCCCTTCACCCAAAAAATTAAAAACTCTGCCTTTCCGTCAGATTTGGCGATCGTGTAGACTTTTACGCTCGTAATTTGCAACTTTTCAACTGGAGGACAGCCAGAAAAAATATTTGGTACAATACAGTAAAATAATATAACGAGGATACTAATAATTCGTGACACCAGCCAAAATACCTCAATCAAAACATTTAATTTAACGAGGCAATCGCAAATTATCAGCCGCCTTGAAATGAATAAAAAAAGGTTCCAAATACGATTCGCATAAAGATACGTAATTCACCATCAACACACGTCGACCAAACACGCATTACTAAGAACTAAAGCAGTTCCTAAACAAGCCAATTACTATGGGACTTATTGCGATCTAAGTCTTCTACCAAACTGTCCATCTGTGTCGTCTTCATAATTCAATCATAATTTTTGAGAAATTTTTATAGCGTATATATGTTCCTTTATAATTTACTGAGGTTTTTTTTCAAAATACAAAAAAGTTCTATCTGGCTAAACACTTTCCAGCCAAAATTAAAGTGAACACGGCTAAATACGTTAAAGAATACGTTGTGATATCTTAGAAAATCACTATTTAACACATTCATGGAGATTAAAACATCTTATCTTGGCACTAAATTTGTTTAGTGGCTTCTGAGAGATCCAATTGCTTTCTGCTCTCCCAAGTGCCTTCTTTAATTTTCCTTTCATCTCTTTCGAACAGATTTTTTGAGCATTTTACCTGAGACTGGTTTTAGCGGCGTTCACTCGTTGATCTAGGCATATTTCCGGAACACGCTCGCGGCGGCACATTCATGACGGCGGCCTGCTCTTACTACGCCGCAAAAGTGGTGATTTTATTCGAATTCTCTCCGACAAGGACGTAGAGCGAGATTAACGTTGACAACGCTAACGAAATAATTATTTTCTGAAACTGAAGGGAAAGTTCAAAAGATTCGTCGTGGTTTTCTTTCCCTCTCTTGGGACCGAATTTGCAAGAGAATTGCAACCGAAAAATACCACTTATTGCACCGTCTACTATGGATGGAACTCATTCATCAGATTTCCGTGAAAAAATCCATTTAAATCGAAAAATACGATGAGCGATATCAGCCAAAATGAATGTGTACGTGCGACGTCTACACATGGAATTTCTCCTAAAATTCAGCGATGATTTTAACGCAAACAGCAAATAACACAATTGAACAAATAATGAGCCACAAATTAATAATGCGGTAATTTAAAACAGGTAAGATCGCGCAATATACGCTGGGTCAGTTTCATGGTACTAATATATATTAGTATCATGGTCAGTTCTTTATTCTACAGTAAAAATGTTGGGAAAATCTGCATTTAAGCTGTTTACTGATCCTTTCCTTTCTGCGGTCAATGTTGATCATGATATGTAGAAAAGATAGCTTAAATGAAGTCTGCATCATTAAATGTAATCCATCAAACTTATTGGCCGTAACGACCGGAAACATGTACTTCATCGATAGTAGGAAATTTTGTCTTAGGAGAAACTTCATGATACGATCAGTGGCGTAGCCAGGAATTTCGATCGGGGGGGGGGGCAAAACCAAGGGGGGAAATTTTTGAAAAACAAGGTACTAAGTAATGGGTTTTAAACTAATTTTAACACTTTTCACAATCGAAAAAACTTCATTTGTTAAGGAAATATTTTTTATATTCATGAATTTTCAATATTTTGTTTTCTTTTATGAAGGAAAATGCTTGTGTTTTTATATTTTGGGGGGGGGGGTCCGGACCCCTTGGACCCCCCCTGGCTACGCCACTGGATACGATGGAATTATAATAAAAGCCCAACTTTGAAATATTACGGCAACAAAAACAGTTGCTGTGATTTTCCACATATTTCCTAGAGTCCAAAAATACCTATATAGAGAGCGAAACCCATTTAAGAATTTCATGCAATGCCTGAGAAGAGAGGATGGACAGACGATTTTCAGGTTTTTCATATTCAAGGATACTAATGGGGAAGAGAAAGAGGTCGAGCCGGCCGTTGAACTTTCTGAAGGACGTTCGCAATGTAGTTACAAGGACCCCGTTTTTTATCTCAGCGTGATCTTCAATTGAAGAACCTCGAGGCGAAACTTGAATTTTGACATTTGTAACTCAAAGAGACTTAACTATCTATGCATTTCCGATGAATATCATCTGAAGACGTAATGCGAAGCAGTTCTCCTTCTTGAATAGGACCATAAGGGACTGGAACGACCTACCAGCAGAACTATTTGAATCTTTCCCGAAAAATTTACATAGTTTTAAAAAGCGGCTGAAGAAGTAGGGACCAAGGGCTTTGTATAATGTTTTCTATTGTTTTTTCAAATGTTTTCTATTGTTTTTTTTTCAATTTTTCTATTGTTTTTTCAATGTTTTCTATTATTTTTTTTCATCGTATGTACGTTACCACCAGGCTAAATGCCTACTTGTAACAATTTTAATAATAATAATAATAAAAATCTGTTTCATATAATACTTGCCACAGAGAGTGCGCATATGAAGGGAACTCCTTCCTTTGAACAGAGGATTTTCTATAATCTGTCAACCGCCCGCCGCATATAGCTGTCGCAGCACTTACTATCTATTTACAAGTAGGTACTATCATACTCCCTATTTTTTTAATTTCATATTAATGTTAAATATAAACATCATGGGGTGTCTTTAGTTTAAGTTACTTAACCTAAGCTAATATTTACATTTATCCTGAAGGTATAATCAAATTACGCCACCGATAAGTCATCTATTGGAACACATGACGGAAAAAAGGAAATCTGGTTTTGCATCTACATCTACATACTACCCCGCAAGCCGCCTATTATCTAGCCTCTAACACACCAGCCGCTCACACATAAAAAGGATATGCGCACACAAAATTACGCATAGCATTTATTAAAGTCCTTTATCGTGCGTGGGAAAAACGAAGTCCCATGCCTATCCGTTCGGCAAAATATCTCTCTTAATTCATCGTTTCAAACGGACCTGGAAATGTAGTGGGCTTTAATTTTATCTCATTCACTCCATACGAGGGTTTGGATAGGCGAGGGTAGAACTCAGCGCGGATCAAATAAGTCTGAATTCCACAAACTTCGGGTAAGGAGTCCAGTTTCTTTCCCTTCATCACCTTTTGGCTTGAGAAAAGTTATCGGGGGTATTAAAAGACACCACCCGCGATTTGAACCTGATTCCTTTCCATCACAGATGAAACCTTTGATCTCGTAAATATTAGATGCGTTGCTAAGGCAAACTATTGGTCACAACATCAAAAATTTTGCGTAACGAGTCATGAGGTATTTTCCCTGAACCACAATCCTCAGATTCCACAAAGCAAGCGCAACCCCAAAAAAAAACATGCCATGAATGGGCTCCTCAGGTGAACAAACAATGTGACGTCAGCGGTACGTAATGATGTTGGAACTAACTGGTGAGGTAATTTCAGCGATGAGGGAGTTGGTACTGAATTCCCCATTCCATTCCCCAAGTGGCGACATATATAAAGCTTCTAAATACTGGAGCCTTCCCGATTCAGAGGCGGATTAAGGTCGTTGTTTTTTGGGGTCTTAATATCTAGTGTCTAGTGCCTAGTATCTGAGTGTTCATAGGCGAATCTAGGGGGGGAGGGGCACGGGCGCACGTGCCCCCCCCCCAGACCCCTTGTGCCCCCCAGAAATAAATCCTGGATCCGCCCCTGTGAGTGTTCATTACTTTCCGCAGCCCCTTGTGATATGACGCACCTTTAAGCGACAATGCGTCTGAGATCTGATGAGCAAAGACAAATGGCAACGAGAGATCCATCAATTATTTTCTTAATTGCATGTTAAACTGCGAAAAAAAAAACTTTGAATGGATAGCCACCTGGATAATTATCATCTCTTCAATTTTTCCAGAAATTAGGGCGCAGTTTATCGCACTGACTGAGGTAACTTGCACTTTATAGTATCTACGTTTAGCGCCTTTTATGAATGAGCACGAAAGCTTTTCAACTTGTATTAAACCTTAACCTTCTGAATTCTGGTGAAAAAAAACTTTTTTACACCCCCCAATCATAATCTGCCACTGCCCCTTTGCTTGACTGAGGGGCGGTCTGGCCAGTTCGGGTGGTCGGCCTTCGCCAAATGTCCCAAGCTTAAGGGGCCCCCACGACGCTCCCGTCTATCGTTCAGCGTATATGAAAAGTGCAATAAAAAAGACTCAGATTACTTGAACCAAAGTTTTTTGAAATCATAAAATTCCACGCTTTCATTATTTGCCTTATTAACAACATACCTACTCAGTGTAAAAATATTATATAAAAGATAAACATAACAAAGGTACCAGAAGAAAAAAGATAACCAAATATTTTTTCAAAAGGGTTGTTCGAAAAGGTTACGTTAGAGGTTTTATTTATTTTTCAGTTCAGTTAGTCAAGGGAAAAAAATCACAAAATAGATCATAATCAGTAGTCAACAATCCTAAGATTGGTTTAGTAAAATAATAATTCATTATTAAATTTTATAAGCTGTGAAAATCGTGGCATTTTGTCTCGTAATCGAAAAAAATGAATCTGAAAAATCTTTGATCTGAAAATCGTAAAATTTTTCGTGGTATTTTGTCTAATGAAATTGCTATTTTTTACTAACTTTCATCTAGTTTTAATGAGCCTGAATAGCGTCATAATCCGAGCATGGAATTTCCCAAAAATTTTCCCGAAAAAGGAAGAATAAGGTAAGGAGGGTTTCATCATGAGCCTTAGCCGATGGCTCCCAATCACCTCAGACCGCCCCTGGCCTGACCATTGGAAAATACTATCCGCTGTCTTCAAAGTGAGCGGCGTCAACGAGCACGACTCCCGATAAGCTCCATGGCGATGCCACCGCACTTGGCAATCGGAGCCGGCGGCTGGCGGCGCGGGGAGGCGAGGGGGGAGGCGGGGCTCAGAGCATCACGGTGGAGCAGGGCGAGTCGTCCGTCCTTCGGATCACCTTGCCGCCGGCGGAGCGCACGAGCTATTTCCTGACGAGGAGGGACGGGCCATCGGAAAAGTGTCCACGTCCGAAGCGATCGGGAAAAGCGGGATAAGCTGGAAATTCCTACGGCGAAGAGTTGAGAGACCCAAGACCTCAACGCCCCGAGATAAACTTCGGCTGTTTACTTTCCAGTGTCCGCAATGAAGCCTAAAATAAACGCTGTCCGACCGACGAAAGACTCGAGTGACCGCGAGATATCGGTAAAGGTGTCAGTCCCATCCTAGCAGCTCAAATAGCTTCAACAGGGCTTAATTCGTTCAATTGTATCAGGCTCAACTATGTGGAAGTTGATATTCGAAAATGAAAAAAAATACTTCATTGACTTCCACTGATTTATTTCGTCGGTACCACATGTTTCGATCCATAGAGGTCATTATCAAGTATACCTCTATGGATCAAAACTCTATGGAACTATCAACCTCTATGGATCGAAACATCATTTTCAACAGGACTTCTTGATTTTCGCGAGTAAAAATGTTTTTGGTTTCATATTTCTTTTAATGCTGAGCACTATTTTTAGTATTCACGTCATTCCATGTGATTTTTCCACGATTTTGGATGTTGTTCAGACTCATCTATCACGTTAAAAAACAGCAAGCAATAATGAGATCACGAACATTAGCACTCGCTTTTTTGCAAGTAGAAAAGGTTTTTTGCTCATTCAAAAAATACGCTAGACGTAGATATAGTAAAGTACGAGTTATCTCAGTCAGTATGATCAGATCCTCACTTATTTCTGAGAAAAAATTGAAGAGATGGTGATCACCAAGATGAAAATGAATGAGTTCTACTCACGGCATTGTTTCTCATTTATCACACTTATTGATGCGAAAACAAATCGATCCGATAATCTTCAGAAGGTCGAAGCTCTCTCCTAGCTGAAAAGCTTTCGCGCTCATAAATAAAATACCCTAGACGTAGATACTGTAAACTGCGAGTTACCTCAGTCAGTGTGACAAGCTATGAATGAAATTCATGTCTCATCACCCCAGCGAGAGGTCGGGCTACGCACTATCCCCTGATTAATTTGCTAAAACCAAATATCATAGAATAACATTTTAAGCCATCAATATTATGGGTAATTATTTGATAACTACGCAATTATAGATACTTGGACTCAGAAAAGGGTACAATTATTTTAAATAAACGATTCTTCGCATTTAGGGGCACTATAATTCATCCTCTTGATACCTACACCGTTCCACGATACCGTAATATTGTGAAGGATTGCATGAAATATATAGAGAGACGTTTCAGTCTCAATCTGTCGGAATTCTGATATATAAGTAAATTGCCACCAACTTATGATTTACTAACATGAAATATGCATCAAATGTGGGCTTTCAAAGATCAAAATACAAAATACATTGGAACTCCTATCTCCTTTATGCTTTGCTAAGCATCACATAATGAGTTTAGCACACGTTAAATATCTGATGCCAAGGCTTTGTTCAGCGTTAACATTTGCTGATAGCATGGGTCCCATGCATAGTCTCCGCGAGGTTGACAAGTGAGCAATGAATACATGTTATTATCAAAATTCACCGTAATTACTAATTCCCAATGCAATAGATACAAATCAGCAAATAAATTATCCAAAAGCGAATTCTGTTCGTGCTCTTCGCCGGTTTAATTCGTCCAATGCCCCGGACCTACCTAAGGTCGACAATTGAAGGCTCTTCAGCAACTGTCTACAGCCCTATTGAAATTCGTCAACAATGGACCATTTGACTCGATTGAGATCTGAAGAAGCCTTCACCGATAGCATGCTATGAATAAGTAGTACATCTAAATTCAACTGATCGGAAGTTTCCATCCTTGCTTACTCAAAACTGAGCTCGGCCCATTCACGGAGTATAAAACCGACTACATTGATTGGATATACCAGGGATGTATATACGGAGGGCATAACCCTCTCTCTACCAAGTTGGTGTGGTGGATGGAGCGCTGGCTTCCCACCCTGCTGGTCCGGGTTCAAATCCTGGTGGTTTCATAATTTTTTCTGACGCTCCCCGATTCCTACTTGAGTGCTTTGTGGAGAGCACTTCAAGTGCAGCGCTCCGTCCGTCGGATGGGACGTTGAGCCGTGGTCCCTTTGGCGCCTTTCCTTAAGGCCGTTTTACACGGTACACGGAATTGCGCAATCTGACGTACGTGCGAAGGCGCAATCAAAATTGCGTTGTGTAAAGCGGCGAATTGCTAGAACACATGCGAGAATGCGTGGATGCGAGACGGCAAAATAGCCCCTGTTCTAATTTCGTTCATGCATTCATGCAATTGCACGCCTTTTCAAGGCCTGTTTACACGATACATTAACACGTACGAGTTAATGTACGTTTGCGTGAATGATTTTTGTGGACCGGAACGGAACATGTACGAATGCATGAACCAAATTAGAACAGGTTCTATTTTCTGTGCATGCATTCGCACAAGTTGGGTGGTTACACGGTACATTTTGGCGTTCATTCTCGCGTACATACATTTAGACATTAACCCGTACTTGTTAATGTACCGTGTAAACAGGCCTTTAGAAATTAATGCAGCTCTAACCTGCGCAATTCCGTGCCCCGTGTAAAACGGCCTTTAAGCGTAGGCGACGGGTTTCTCTCCACCCTTCCATCTCTACCCTTCCCTAATGGTGCAAAGGACCTTAGCTCTTGGTCGCCTCCTTCACATGCCAATCCCTACCTAGGGTAAGATCTGCAACGGGGCCATGAGTATGCTAGTGGTTGCTAATGGTAAAGTACCTTCAGGAGTACCTAAATATTACGGAGCCGGCCCGCCCCATCCTCATCCGAAATGAAGATCTCCCTAGGCTGCGGGGAGATAAGGCTGTTGACTGGAGCCGATTACGGCAGACACATCACCATGGCTATCACCGCAATCAGCGAGCACACAACTCGATTCGAAATAATCGTGACCTTCGGACACGGGGAGAAGAGTCTTCGCGACTACAACGCTTTTTCCTTACGCAGCAGCACTTACAAATTGGACCGCGATTTCGCACGAGTTACGCATCATGACCGGCGAAGGTCGTCGATAAGGGGAAACGTTTTGGGGGCGTACCTTGAGCTGGGGAGACGACATTCTGGAAGCTGCTCCTCTCCTCCGCTGTTGGTGGCTGTGTCCGCGTCCGGCAGTCGTCGGCAGAGGACTGAGGCGGACGGCTGGGATCCAGTCGACTCAAGTCGGCGTTGCGTCACGAGCCGAGGTCGCCCAGAAGACGCATGGAAATCCTCCTCGTCCCCCGCCCGCCAAACCGCAGTAAATGCTCCTCCACAGCGAGGCGTCGGCTCACGTGCTTCAAATTGACAATGCTCCATCGACGACGGAGGAATAGCTCTGTTCGGACGCGGCGTCCTCACCACACGGACTTGTAAACTTTTCCCAAGGAGAGTACATAGAGGAGACCACAGTCCGTCCCACACAAGCTTGAACGATTACTACAGAAGAGGAGTCCTCCGTCGGTCTCCAGATGTGTTTTCACTCACTGCGCATTTAGATGGGTTTACTCAACCCTTCATAACCCAATGTTGCTTCTAAGCAACATCAAAAATGTTTAAACTTTCAGCTCTATTTAGCAAATATCTAAACTAAATATTATTTTGTAGTGTAAATTTTAATGACAAAATATTTAGGTGCCACGATAATTATCATTTAGTGTAAAATTTTTACGTTTTCAAAATGAAAATTGATTGATCTTGAAATTTGATTTCTCCCAGAAACAGCTCTGGGTTAGAGAGGGTTAAGTAGCCGCTTAGCATCGCTAATGGGCAGACCGATCCGAATTTCACGAAGAAATAAGTAATATATAAATATTTATATATGTAAATAAAATTAGGGCTGATACATTGAAGTTTATAATCGCTATGATTTGGTGTATCAAATACATAACTTATCAACGCTATCCCTCACGATTTTTTAAATGATAAAGAAAATCTTGTGGATGAATGGATCGCTTTTACCTCATCGCCGCGGGTATTTTTGAAACCCGATTAAAATGCAACCAAAGTGGCAACAAGCTTCAATAGATGAGCAAACGGTCCAATTTAAAGCTGCAATGTGAACCATGTGGTTTGTTGACTTTATTCCATTCAGCCATTTTGAAGTAGTTATCCCATATACCGGTAACCTTTTCAGACGGAAGAGCCAAAAGATGCAACCAATCATTTCGACAGTGCTTTAATTTGAATTCCAGTAATGTGTTTACTATAGGGACGTTTTATCCTCTCTCCTTCCTACATTCATGGTTTTCATCTTGTTAGAAATATTTTTTCAGTTTTGAAAATAAAATAACATAATTTCTATTTTTTTCGCATGCAACCGAAAGGCCGAAATTTGGCATTGAAAGAACCGCATGCGCTCTGACGCATATAATAGGGTAATTTCCTTCGGCAAAGAAAACGAAAGGAGTTGATTGCGATTCGTTACCCACCATTAGTGTATTCATAATATACAAATTATTTGGTTTTAGAAAGCCCAGTTTAGACGAATGGCAATGGTCAATTTTAACCGCATTTGAAAAAGTCCAGATTGGCGCCCATGCGATGCCACTCCACGTGACGTCACAGGGACCTAGATTCTATACAAGTAGATAGGAGTTTTACATCGTCTGAGATTACCAATGCATGCATGAGGCACAGAGCTCAGGGAAACTTGTCTTATTAATCACCTATTAAAGTTGCCTAAGGTCAGAAAGTTTTCTTCGTTTGATAAGGTATTAATAATCTTTATTTAAGCCAAGCGCTACCAACTAGCAGGGTACTCTGCTACCTGCTAGCATCCTGCGTCGTATCAGCGCTCAAAGCCTCGCCTCAAGGTCACCTCACTTACGGCAGCGGGAACCAGAACGACGTCATACGGAGTTTTCCCAGCATTCATACTTAGCTGTCGTGTTTTCGCGCGCTTGAAATTTTTCACTTTTCATTAAATCGCGAAAAATAGATATCGTCATTTAAAAATGTAAAAGCGTGAAATACGTACTCCAGGAGTAATAATCTTTCGATTGAAGCAATAAAAAAATAATAGGAAACCACCCTATTCGCGTCTTCAAAATCAATTAGGAAAAATATATTTACACGCATGCTCGCATAAACGTATGACAGAGGATCTCTCCATGCTGCGACCATGTCGTCGTGTGTGAATCATTTAACTAATTCAGACTATGTAACTTACGTTTTATACGCCCCCTCAGCCCCTAAAATATGCGTCCTTGGTTCAGGTATATAATGCAGATCCTTATCAACATTTTTATGCAGCTCCAATTTAAAAATTTCGCTTAAGTATTATCTCAGATGTAATATTTTAATATTTGAGACACAAGTAAATGTTTCAGAACTTCTACTAAAAATACCTCCTTTGAAATATTAAAATATGACAAAGCAAGTTTAAACGAGTAGCTCTTCACGATGAGAGACAAAATACGGCTGGTCGTGAAGGAGTGATTTATTCTCATCGGCTTCGAGCTATTATCGGTAAATTTATGAGTGTCTCACGAGGAACTGAGTGAGTGGTCCATTTCAAAGCTACAATGTAGTTTGTCGACTTTATTCCGTTCAATGATTATGACGTTATCTCATATAGTTCGCAATCGTTCCAACATTTCCCTTGCGCAAAAATATTACTGGCATATAGAACAAATAATTACTGTCTCTCCCCTAGATTTTTGGTTCACGAATAAGGTTTCATTTGCGAGGAAAGCTAAAGTTTTTGAAAATTTAAACCGTATAGGACGGTTCGCTTCTCAAACCATAACCACGATAATTTTATGATTGATTTGCAAAGAGTGAGCCCTTTTGATGGAATTAATATTTGCCAAAACGTTGGCTTCGCTAGAAAATTTAACGTTAAGACTGGACCAAAACTGCGAAAGACAGAGAGAATGAGGGTTAAAGGTGAACCCTTCAGGGATACAACACACCGGGGTCGGGAACCAAGCTCGTGGCTTATACGCCCGATCACCCGGGGAGGGGCTGGAGAGGAAGGGAAAAGGAAAGAGGCGCCGCACAGTGGGCTGAAATCGAAAAAAGCTGGACAAAACCTCGAAAATGGTTTTTTTGAGTATGGAAGTTGAAACTTTGCACAGTTGTTGCCAACACATTAGTGCATTTTTTGACGCAAAATATTTTTCTTAGGCTAATTTTTTATATAAAATACATGGCCTCAAAGTTGAACAAATTTGGCGCAAATTGCCCGCTTTGAATTTTTTTCGAAATTCAGCATGTTTAAACTAATGTCACACCTATAGTAGTAATTCAATAGAAACAAAAATTTATAAAATTGTTAAACGGTTTGATATCATCGATTACCATCAACTTTCACGACTTAGTTGTTGTATTTGTGACCAATACGATACAAAATGGCGGACCCTGTTTTTCGTCTAATTTTTGTGTTTATGTAGGATTTTAAAAAAAGGATCACCGAGTTACCTCGAGATATTTACACCACATATACAGCAAAGTATGTAGATTATGATTATCGGAAGTACAGCTGCGACCACCTGCGACGCCGAAATTAAGATCGATTTTTCGAACGTGCGGCACCGCCCGGAGCTGGCTGCTGGCCACGGGAATTGCCGTACCTACTCGACGGATGTTGGATAGTGAATCATTTTAAGCAAATTTATTGTATAAAAGCTATGATATATTATTACTACATTTATTTTCCTTTTGTTGTAACCTGATTTTTTTACTGTCTTGTAATATTTATCGTCGATGCAGTACAAAATGGCGGACGCTAATTTCATTAACATTTTTGCCCGTGTGTGGCTGTATAAAAAGGAGGACACCGAGTTGCTCTCAGATATTTACATCGTAATTGCATCAAACCTTTTAGAGTCTTCATCCACGGAAATAACCTGCGACCGCTCGCAACAAACTAAATAAAATCGATGTTTTTACCGTGCCGCGCAGTCCGTGGCTGCTCCCTGGGCTCCTGGAATGTCGTGACGCAGCGTACATCATAAAGCGCTATGAAGTCTTTTCTGTGGATATGTTTTATTCCAACATAATTATTACCATTTCATTTCAAGTTGGTTTTTTGTCACTTTAGGTAAATGAATTCATTCCTCTGTGCATTTTTACTGACTAGTGACTATTTACCAAATTACCGAATGCAAACTAGCTGACTTGAAACTCTGACAATTCCGCTCGTGCATTTTACCCCTTGGATGGGTAAAACGGCTCTATTAGCCTGCTTCTAACCTCAAGGACAAAATAGATTTTACAACCAACCGACCAGCCTGCAGCTGGTTGGTATTTGCCCGTCCACCCCATGCGGTAGTCGCGAAAAGGGTCTTTTTATTACCCCACGTTGCTCGTGTGCGGTCCCTTTTAGCTTTTTTCGGAAATTCCGTTTCCAGAAAGAAATGCATATATGAATTTAGTTTTGAATATACAGTGAAAGGGTTAGTTTTGCTGTGGTGACTTTGAATGCACTCGGATACACGCGCTTTGGATATTGAGAACTCCGGGGAATCTCATCGGTTTTCTGCTTTAACTGCATTGGCGGTGTCAATCTCTCATTCACCAAGCATCTATCATCCAAACTGGTAAGAGATTTTCATTTGTTGTTCTTTATATTTGCCTCGTGCTATAAGCAATTGCTCCTTTTTTATTTACCTTTAACGCCTCTAGAATTCACCCTTTCTTTAATTTTCATGTATGTTACTTGTTATTGGTAACTCGTTTGCCTGAAATAGAACGTGTGGAATTGAACAACAAATTTGGAGCAATTTTAAAAATGTCTGGTCTCGAGGTAACTCGTCTATTGCTTCATAAAAAATTTGTCAAATGCGGATGTAAATCCTTTGCGGAGAGGTATGAATTTTTAATGTACCTAATATCTGACGAAAAAATTTCACGCGCAAGGTAATATTGAAGCTACAAAGGGCCTTAGTGACTCTCTTAAACGATATTTTTTGATTCGCTACCAAAGGAAATGGGAAGCCTGCAGTAGAAACAATGAAAGATTTTTGAGGAGAAATATTGAGTGGATGAAAGCACCTATATATGTACCAGAAAACGTTCTAGAATTGACAACAGCTTCTAATTCTTTGGGTAAGTATATGCGATTAATAAGTGACCTGAGTTGTTGCATTATCTCAATGGATTTAAGGGCGATTTTTTACTCATTTTGATCCCATTATAATCTGGTGGACGCCCGGAAAAAATGATAAAGTTAGCAAAAGAACTAAGAGGAGGAAGACTGAAAGTCTTAGATCTTCTCACTCGGCGGAACTTTATCATTCGCAGCATCGATGACATTAAGAGAGGAAGGAGATGAGGCGGCCTCCAAATTAGTGAAGGAAATTACAACGACCATTCTAAGCAGAGCAAGGAGAGTCCTAGCTAAATGGAAGACACCCATCTCAGGTTCCTCCATGATGTCAGAAGACGAGGCTCTTTCTGTTATCATATCGATGCACCTAACAAAATACCAGTACAAGGGTCTTCGGAAAATAGCTGAAAGCCATGGTCGTAAATTATACCCGAACTATGAAAGAGTGAGGTTTGCTAAAAATGCTGCGTACCCGGATGGCATAGAGATTATAGAAATATCGTGCGAAATCAACAAAATCTCCTCTCGCACACTGCCTCACGGATTCTAGCTTGCGTGGCAACTGTTCCTGATGCCAGAAGTGAATTGAAGTGCACTCTGATTTGTAAATATGGTTTCGACGGCAGTTCTGGGCATTCACAGTATAAGCAAGTTTGGCAAAAAGAGCCTAGGTCGGAGGAGTATTTGTTTATGAGTTCTATGGTGCCCCCGACCGTTCATAAGGTCCTAATACACGGAGCAGGTATAGCTTCAGAGATGATTCTTCCTCTAGGGCAATTATCTGAAGAAGCAATTGAAGCACGCAATAAAGATAGCAGAAAATATCGAGAAAGCTTTAGCAGGAAGCGCTTTAGAATATCCACCAACGATGACTTATTTCGTCGGCTCCTCCTGACCTCGGATGTAGTAATATCCAACACCGCACCCCTAATTACGAAGAAATCCCGAAGAATGCCGATAGAAGTGAGGAATTTACTGTTACTAAATGACGATGACCCAGAAATCGTGCAGCCTCGAAGTGAAAGCGACAGTTTATCAACCGACTCGGAGTGATGCTATTACATGTACATAGGGTTCATTTAAATATTCATTGATGACCTTTTATCAAAATGGAAGAACTGAGAAAGAAGCCTAAAAGACTATATCGTTAATAATAACATTAAATACATCCTCAGCAAAGGCTATGCATTCATAGCGCTTTATAATGTACGCTGCGCCACGACATTCCAGGAGCCCAGGGAGCAGCCACGGACTGCGCGGCACGGTAAAAACATCGATTTTATTTAGTTTGTTGCGAGCGGTCGCAGGTTATTTCCGTGGATGAAGACTCTAAAAGGTTTGATGCAATTACGATGTAAATATCTGAGAGCAACTCGGTGTCCTCCTTTTTATACAGCCACACACGGGCAAAAATGTTAATGAAATTAGCGTCCGCCATTTTGTACTGCATCGACGATAAATATTACAAGACAGTAAAAAAATCAGGTTACAACAAAAGGAAAATAAATGTAGTAATAATATATCATAGCTTTTATACAATAAATTTGCTTAAAATGATTCACTATCCAACATCCGTCGAGTAGGTACGGCAATTCCCGTGGCCAGCAGCCAGCTCCGGGCGGTGCCGCACGTTCGAAAAATCGATCTTAATTTCGGCGTCGCAGGTGGTCGCAGCTGTACTTCCGATAATCATAATCTACATACTTTGCTGTATATGTGGTGTAAATATCTCGAGGTAACTCGGTGATCCTTTTTTTAAAATCCTACATAAACACAAAAATTAGACGAAAAACAGGGTCCGCCATTTTGTATCGTATTGGTCACAAATACAACAACTAAGTCGTGAAAGTTGATGGTAATCGATGATATCAAACCGTTTAACAATTTTATAAATTTTTGTTTCTATTGAATTACTACTATAGGTGTGACATTAGTTTAAACATGCTGAATTTCGAAAAAAATTCAAAGCGGGCAATTTGCGCCAAATTTGTTCAACTTTGAGGCCATGTATTTTATATAAAAAATTAGCCTAAGAAAAATATTTTGCGTCAAAAAATGCACTAATGTGTTGGCAACAACTGTGCAAAGTTTCAACTTCCATACTCAAAAAAACCATTTTCGAGGTTTTGTCCAGCTTTTTTCGATTTCAGCCCACTGTGCGGCGCCGCGATAGGAGCCCGTCGACGCCTCTGGGTAAGGATAGGTTCGGAAGGGATGGGACGGGGAAAAACACCTCAACGCTATAGAAGCGAAGAGGGCCCAACTAAATATCGAAACCAGGCAAAGCCATTACTATTCTAGCGATTTTGGAGGATTATTCTATGAGGAAGAATAATCCAACGATCAAATCGTTAGAACTCAGAAAGATAATCAAGAATTATAAATGTAAGTGGTTGATTAAAATATTATAAACTTTAACATAAGAACGCAGGGGTACCCCACGAAGGGTGTGCACCACTGAAATTTTCGAGGAGGACCGTAAAAATATATTGAGTGGGAGTAGCAAAGCCTAAAAGTGATACAGTAATTAACAATAATCGCGGTAAAAGTGGACGAAGAGATGGGCATCTACAGAAAATAATACCTCATGGTTTTGGGAAAGAGATAAGTCATGTATTTGGGAGGGTTAGTCGCCAACTTTGGTTAAGGTGAACTGTAAACCAATAGGGCACTCCAGATTAAGGGGCACGGAGATCTATAAAATACAGTTTTCAGCGAACGCCCGAATTCTATACCAACGGCCACGAGAATATAATTTCGACCCCGTTAGGTTTCTGAATGAGACAGTTGAATGTGACGCTTAAAAACGGAAGGCATATATCGTCATTCGTTTTAATCTATCGCAGTCCATATGCATCACATCTTATTGGAAGATCCACGCAGTGGCGGATCCAGAGAGGGGTAAGATTTTATGTAGCGTAAATTTGATATCCAATTTACACTAGATAAAATGATAATTTTGATCAGTTGGCATATATATAGAGAAAAGGAGAGCTCCGAAAACCCAAATAACTAAAAATGTACCCACATAAAAGTTTGTTTTAAAAACTCTATTCTATGGAAAATGAGTAATGATATAATCTTAAAGTGTTGTTACAAGCCTCGAAATTTTCAAACATTTTTTAACCTCCCGGACCTCCACTACTCCTGAGAGGTTACCCCCCAAGACCTCTCTCCCTTAGTTGCTATCCTGTATTCGCTACTAGCTCCACGTTCCCGTTATTTCCCACCAATCCCTCTCCAGTTGAAAGAGAATTAATTTTATCTTGAACAACCCTTCAGCAGAGCTAAGGAAACGTAGATGGTACTCTGATAATATGCGAATAAAGATCGATTATTGAATTCTACGCATGGCACAGTAATTGCAATGGAAAAATCCCAGATCACGTGATCACCAACCCCACGTCTACGTATCTAGGAATATCGCCGATTGGCTTACATATTGTTGGACTCGCACTAATGAATTAGTGTACATATATGCTGTTTTTTTCGACTGAAAATGTTGTTCCAGTACTCCGGATGAAAGAGAGGAATCAGGATTTCCATAAAATAAATTGATTAGTATCAATAATGAATGTGCTTTGTCATATCTGTTTTTGATTGAAATAATTTATCTTCTAATTTTTCCATTATATATATTTATCCATTTGTGCATTATTTATTTATCTCATAGCTCGTCCACTATCCATTTACGGAGCCACGGATTGAAACAATGTTGTCCTCAATTACGACTACTGCGAATCCACCTTAAACGCTCTGTTTCTATTTACTCTGAGAGATGGAAACACTCCGAGACATCTAAAAACTCGAATATTAATATATCAATCGTTAAAGGAGCAGTCACTGGCCTGATATTTCCCACTTTTGTAAACTGCGTAGTAAATTTTGCAGGATAACCCTTCAACCTTCATTCCACCACTGAGCCGAGAGCGGACTACGGGATCGAGACGTAGATGTTTCCGCAAGCTTTCCCCAGGTGATCCACACCGGAGACAAAAATTTCGTTGTCTAATTACAGATCAACGCGGATACATGATATCACACACCCCCAGAAACGGGAGGTAGGTGAAGAACTGGATTTATCCGTTAATATGTATTAACAGTATTGTAAACTTAATTTTTGCCCGAAATTAGAAGGGAAAACAGAATACTGAACTATCATTTTTTAACTGGCAGAAAAGCCTGTCGATTTTCAACGGGAAAGAAAAGAGTAAGAAGTAATCCTAAGTACGTTAAGTGCTTATTATTACGATAGTAAGACATTATATGATAGTTATTTCTCATTCTAGAGAAGAGAGTAGAGGTTTGTTGGATATCCTGCACTAAAATGCCTATGTTAATTTATCCTCAGTGTAAGATTTGTGAAAATGAGTATCGCAGTCATCAACATGTGATATATCTTATTTTCTCCCAGGCGTAATTTCAGAGCATGGCTTTCCATCCATAAATTTAATGGCTTGAGTGGCCGTTAAATACGTAGTTGCTGACATTAGACGTAATAAGCGACTCAGTCGTTCGAAGCGCAATTGTCAAAGTCAGAATGGTATACGAAAAATGAATGATATTACATGAAGTTATCGAAGGCAGAATATGCACCGAGTTTTTTATGCAAGTCCCTTTTTGCTCGCGCCTCGCGACATAAATTGTGAAAATTTTCAAAATTTCTTCAAGATCATTACGGCAGCGTGATGTTGCTACTAAACAACAACCACAAGCAAGCTTGGGAATTATTTTCCGTCGTATTGTTTCTTCCACAATTTCATGCGAAAGTATATGCCACAAAAAATTGCTCATGTTAATACAGCTAGATTTTCAAAACTGAAACCGAATATCTCAAGGTAAAATAATATGAAATAGCAACAATATAAAACTCTCCAGACATGTGATTCGATAATATACGTAGATTTTCTCCTTCATACACTTCACCATTGAGGCAGTTGTTTCCAACATCAAACCAATCCATACACTGTATACATTTTCACCTGAGGAGCTCATCAATGACATGTTTTCAGCTATTTGTTTCGCATGAATAATGGTTCAAAATGGCGAGTTTTACGGCCTTCTGAGGGATATTTGATTAATCATAGCACTATGCTGTAAGTAATACTGATCCAATTAAGTAAAATGGATTAAACTTAAAAATTTCTCTGAGCTCTGGGGGGGGGGTATATCCCCCAAACCCCTCTTTGCGCCAATGTTCCTCCTATCTTGAGCTATAAATTTTCTTAATTTTGCCTCGATGGCATTAAAACTGTAGGTTTGTAGGGAGGACTAAGAGAAAAAAAATCATTTTTGAAATATTCTAACGGTAAAATTAGGTTCACAATGAGCAGTATTTACGAATCACCCTATCTGCACACCCTCCCACTTCGAACATCCATCCTAAATTCACATTGAGACCTATTTTCTTTCATTCCATCTATAATTACAATTATCTTTTTCCCACTTGCCTCACATTCTTCCCCCCTAACACGACTTTTCAAATATTAAATTCATGAAAATAGACACTGCGGTATGATATTTCGTTTCATTGCTCATTTACTGAGTTTTTAGGCGCCCTAGTTCATTTCTATACACGTAAGAAATGTATTTCTAGCAAGGAGCAAAAGATGGAATTCTACCAAGAGGATTGGTTTACTATCAGCTTCCACTTTGCGCAGCGACATCTACTTCGTCTCCTCGCGATGCGTGACCTCGAGTTCTTCCCCGACCGCTGTAATCCCTCCAACATATCTGTCGTGCGTGGAATGCGAAGGCTCTTCCGACAATTGCGCTACGAAAGCATAGCTGAATGTTTAACCAATCATAGAGAAATGCAACCCGTTAGAATCACAATTGACGCTCGAAATTCGATAATTCCCGTCAGGAGGAGGGAAACCTGGCTTCGGCTTCAACCTCCTTATCATTTCTGAGGATTGAGAGCAACTATCTACTTCATAGATAATAGATCGATTTACGAAATATTATTTTTCAGCGTGAAAATTCATCATATATTTTCACCTTACAATAGGGTAGTTTCCTTCATCAAAGAAAACGAAAGGCATTGATTGCGATTCGTTACCCACCATTAGTGTGTTCATAATATACAAATTATTTAGTTTTAGATATCCCAATTTAGACGAATGTTAATGGTCAAGTTTAACCTCATTTGAAAAAGGCCATATTGGCGACCATGCGATGCCATGGGTGTGACATCACAGGGACCTAGATTCTATACGAGTAGATAGGAGTTTTACATCGTCTGAGATTACTAATGCATGCGTAAGGCACAGAGCTTAAGGAAACATTTTTTAATAATCACCTATTAAAATTGCCAATGGTCGGAAAGTATCCTTCGTTTGATAGGGTATTAATAATCCTTATTTAAGCCAAGCGCTACCTGCTAGCAGGGTACTCTACGCTACCACTATGCTCGACAGCAAGCAGCCTGCATCGTAGCGGTGTTCATAGCCTCGAACCCAGGTGGCCTCACACAGCAGCAGCAAGAAATCACTCGGGCTTTTCCCAGCATTCATACTTAGCCATCGCGTTTTCGCGCGCTTGAAAATTTTCACTTTTCATTACATCGCGAAAAATAGCTATCGTCATTTAAAAATCTAAAAGCGTGAAATATGTACTCCAGGAGTAATAATCTTTCGATTTAGGCAATAAAAAATAATAGGAAACCACCCTATTACGGACTGGGCTGGAACAAGATACTAAACACGAACTAGTTCTCAATTGTTTTTCTGCTTACCAGATCTAAATGCAGCAAGTCCGCCACATGGTTGACATCGAATCAGTGGAACATCAAGGATGGGGAAAATGGGGGGGCTATGTGGAGGGCCTGGGGGCGGACCTCCCAGCAGTAGTGGGGGTCCGAACAAAATAATAATTTATCTACAGTCAATTGGATACCCAGGTATACAGATTGCAGATATACATGCAAAAGATGTATTTTCCGCCACTGCATTGAATCATTTTTACCTTGATCCCAGGTGATTTATAATTTTAATATTAATTTCAGGTACACTTTCATATGATTTTTGTTTCGAATGATCTGAGAATGTAACGCAGGGGATTGGGTTGGTGAGGTGGCTAGAGTGTTGGCTTCCCACCAGGCGGGCTCGGGTTCAAATCCCGGCATTGGCAGAGAATTTTCAGAGACTGCCCGATCCCTACTTGAGTGTTGTGTGGAGGACTCTTCAAGCGCAACTGACCGTCCATCGGATGGGACGTTAAGCCGTGGTCCCCTTGGCGCCTCTCGTTAAGAGCAGGCTAATGCCGACGCCGGGTTTCTCTCCACCTTTCCTTCCATACCCTTCCCTCAGGGCGCAAATGACCTCAGTTGTCGGTCGCCTCCTCCAAATACCATGCCAATGTAAGGCACCATGAGCGATTTCTCCGATTGACTACAACTCATGTTGTGACCGTGTTCGCGAATTTGACACTGACTTCATCAGCATCGAATTGAACGTGAGTATATCTCGACATGAAAGCAAGGCAAATGATAACGATCACTCTACAAGACACAAGTTCTATCACGAAAACTTCCGTCAGTGTTATTTATCACCAGGGAAGAGCGGACGGTTGATATTACTGTGTCCCCGCAGCAGGGTAGTCCTCAGTAGGGAACTACTTGAGTTCAACTGCACAGACGCCTGAATTTCTCAGGACGGTACGCAAGAGTGTTATGGTTCCGGCCGAGTTTTAGGTAATTTTATAAGTGTTGTATTTCTATAAGACTTCAAATACGTTTTAACCCATTATGACCCAATGTTGCTTTCAAATAACATCTAAAATTTTTCATCATCTAAAATTTAAAAATTTTTAACATCTAAAATCATCATTTTCAGCTCTACTCCGTAAAGTTTTAAAATGCGTGTTCTTTTGTGCTGTGAAGTTTAATGGCGAAATATGTAGCTTCCACAATAATTATTATTCAGTAGAAAATTTTCACATTTTAAAATGAGAAGTATTGAAATTATATTTCTCCCAGAAGTAGCTCTGGGTTTGAAAGGATTAAGAGACCCAACTACTCAAATCAAATTGGATAATGGGAAAGTTCATCAATTATTTTTATATTGTTGATGACGACAGAGTTTGAAAATTAAGAGACCCTTATATTTCCACATTTCGATCCGTAGCCAACTTCTCGAGCTATTCGCGGTGAAAAATAGACAGCCTTGACCCTTCCGTAGATAAGTTAATGACGTCATGGAGTCTTGCAGAGTGGGTCACTGCTTCTCAGTTACTCTTCTCCTCGAATTTGCCTCGATCTGTTCTTTGTTGTTCACACTCTTGCGAGTGAATCATTCCCTCAATAAAAGGTTCTCTCTGAGCAAGTAAATGAGCCATAACTCTAATTACGCCATTCTACTTTTCAGCTACTGTCCTTCCCATAGTTCAACATTGCTCCGCTACTTGGTCCACGTCAGCCCTGACTAATCTGAAATCCCTTGATTGCATCACTATTTTCTTTGCCAAAATAGTTAAGACATAAATCCCAAACCTATGTAGGTACGAAATATGTCTCCTGATGCTGTATTGTCTTCCCTTCCTTATCTAATCTGCAGAACCCTAGACTTACAATGGATTTAAAATTTCTTCCTCATACCTTAACCCTTTTACTGCCAGCCCATTTCAGGTGGGATGTAAGAAGACTGCCAAAGGTATTTTCCGGAATTAGCAACATTTTAGATTTAAAAAATTTTCAGCTACTTAATTTTATTTAATGCGTCTAGATTTTTTCCCAATTCTTAAGATATATTTATATCTTATAACCATTGATAGATAAAGGGGGTTTGCATAAATTACAGCCATTGAAAAGGCCACAATCACGAAAAAAATGAAATAATTCGGCCCCTGGCAGTTTACCAGCGAGCGCCGATATATCGGCCCGGTGGCAGTATAAGGGTTAAACTCGACTTCTGACTGCCCTGAACTCCTTTCTCTGTCGAATTTCAGGATACCAACACGTTCCACTCGTTCGCTCTCCCTGCTACATGTGCCTATTCTCAGGTTCTGCCTAACCAAGCGCTCACCTTTATATTTCCTCTCCTAACTTCTCCTTCCATCGATCTTTTTTACTTGTCATACAAGAATTTTACCACACACGCTTTGTCCCATCTGTCAGCTAACTGAACTTTTTCCTCTCTCCTATGGTATATTCTTTGTTAGTTTTTAAATTGTTATTGTATTTTGTCTCATTTATGTTTTTTTTTCTCCCTAAATTGGCGTCGCGGCTGTATGTGAAAATGATGTAAGTAAAAAATAAATAAAATTCACGAAAAGTGGGCGTAAACTGTCGCGTTTTCTCATTCGAAACATACGAGAGAATGTCTAATTGGGATGATTCTTTTTCGTCGTAAATTATCTTTCCCTTCCGTCTCCCGAATACTTTTTTTACAAATTGCAAGTGTGGTATGGTATTTCGAGGAGGCAACCGATACCTAAGGTGATTTGCGCCATGAGGGAATACAAGGGAGGGAAGGGTGGAGAGAAATCCGGCGTCGGCATCGGCTTACTCTTATCGAAAGGTGCCAAGGGTACCACTGCTTAACGTCCCATCCGACGGACGGAGTGCTGCACTTAGTGCCCTCCACAAAGCACTCAAGAAAAGGGAATGCAGATTTTTATTTTATTAAGCACACGATCACGCTTCCATTTGATTAGATATGTCCAACATAGACTACTCCATTCTTAGTCCTCTATAGCCGTTAAATTACGTAGAAGAGGACTTTTTGGTATGCTGATGATTAAAAAAGAGCTCGGAGAATTCTGGCGCGGGTCGAAGTTAAACCTAAACATTTTACCTTCGACATATTTTCACACGATGTAGTTTAGGTATTTATTTATTTTGGTCTCTGGCTAAATTTTCAAATCCCCTCAGCGCACTATGGAGAATTATAAGTGCATAAATTAGTGCAAGGACACACAACCACTATATAAATTGTCGCATTTTTTTTCATTTTTGCATTGTATACCTCAGCATAAAGTCAAAATTAGCAAATATTGGGTATTCATTGACACGCCGTGATGACTTATCACTGGCAAAATGATGAGGACCAAATAACAGCCAGGTAACAATATTAAATTATCGTGCCATTGGCGTACCCAGCTGGAGGCAGCAGGGGGCAACTCCCCCCCCCCCCCCCCCTAGAAGCAAAAGTAAAGTTAGTTCAATACGGAAGTTAATATATTTTCTTTAAATTCATGATAAGTGAAATTATTGTAAAACACGTAATTAAAATAAAAATATAATTTCTTCGAGCAAATAATTTTAAAAACTAATACAGAGCTGCTATAGTTCTCTTGAAACTTTTGTTTCATTAGCCATTTCTGTGTTACAAATTGAACGACCACGGCTCGCTTCCCCCATGTTTTGATCCTGAGTACGCCATTGTATCGTGCATAATAACAATACCTCAAGAGCTACCAACAAGGGTTCAATATGGTACCCTGTGAATCCCCAGAAACGATATGCAACCCAGGAAGCACTAATGTCTCGTACAGTGGCCTATATTAGGGCTACATGTGTTTCATTGAGGTAGCCTGCAATGGGTGTCCAGGTGACCTATGTATTGTCATGTTGGATTTTATTGGCAATCATCAGACATCGAAAGGTAATATTAATATGTTGGCTCACAATCGGACCTTAGTTACAGGGACGTGGTAGTAATGTCAGGCATAGCGCATATAAATGGAAACTAAACCCGTAGGAATAAATATCCTTGAGGTAGCTCGGCAGATGTACTGATTAGTGAACATTGGCGGATCCAGGATTTCTTTCTGGGGGGCACAAGCAAGGCTGTATCCAGGATTTTGTTCTGGGGGGGGGGGGGGGCACAAGGATACCCTGTAATACAAAACGAACGCAATGATAAAGGGACCGTATTAAAAATCTTGCATATTTTTTTGAGGGTCTAGCGGGGGCACGCCCCCCCCCCCCCCAGATCCGCCTATGGACCAATTAACCACGGCTTTAAAAGCCTTATTGCAATAGTTTGTTAATAAGAAGAAAGGCCACAACAAGTGTTGCGCTGCACGTTTGAGGCCAACTATCCAAATGCGATTTCATTACTAGAAACAGCAAAGTCCATGTCGATGAAAACATTTATGCTGTTCTGGCAATGGTACAGGATGGTAAGGACGACAATATGAACCATCGATGTTTTCAGTTTATTCGATAGTGAATGTAATGCTCGAGGCTTCACCATAAAATCAATGATTTATCAGGCACGAGGATACCTCGTAATACAAAACGAACGCAATGATAATGGGACCGCATTAATAATCTTGCACATTTTTAAGGGCCTGGGGGGGGGGCACGTGCCCCCCCCCCCCCTAGATCCGCCTTGTTAGTGAAACCTGTCCATGCGGACGCCACCATAAGCGACCAATTTTTCCTGATACCGAACGAATTTCTCATATAGGTTCAGCAGCCTTATTATTTTCTGCCAACGGCCAATCCTTCCGCGGCCACAAAAATATATGCCCACTTAAACTCACAAAAAAACGGTTCTTTTTTTCGTTTGGGAATTTATTTCCACTATTCTGGAAACTCAATGAAGACAGTTTCAATGGAATATCGCTTGGCAATTGCTCTCTTCCATTCTGCATACTCTACGTTCTAAAGAGTGTCGACGGAGGTGGGATAACAAGAACTGTAATGACGTCACCGCCTCGTAAAAAGAGGGCCGCAATTTTCATGTTTTTTTTAATTTTAAACAAACACGAGACTGGCTTGATGGGGAATATTTTTTCCTCGCAACATATCTTTCCCTACCATGAACCGAATTCTTTCAATGATTTGCGTTTTGGGAGAGTCAACGACCCCATATTGAAATAGCAGTCAAACATTGAGATTTCCTGAGCGCACGTATTCTGTATGAGTGGCTCGACAGCTGAGTCATTGGCTCAAGGGTTTCATTAAAAAACAACAAGAAGTGTAGGTACCGCAGCAAGCAAGGAATAAGCAATGAAATTTGGGGAGGGTCATGACCTAAGTTTGAGGGGTATGGAATACCCCCCAAAGAGGGGAGGGGCGAGAGGGGCATTCTCCGGCGTAAAGTTTTTAAAGAGCTATTCTCCACGATAATTACAACTCAAACTTCTCTCACGTTCGGGTCTTGTAAACATGCATTTTTATATACACTCCCTTTACTCCTTTACAAGGACATAAGAAACTTTTATACAGATTACAGTCACGCGGATTAAACGAAAGTGGTAAACTGGATGCACGACTTTCTGAGTGATCGTAAACAAAAAGTAATTCTTGAAGGAATTAGCTCAGATGAAGTTAAAGAGATATCAGGTGTTCCGCGAGGAAGCGTAATCGGCCCCCTTTCGTTCATTTTATACATTAATGACCTCTGATTCCGATTTAGCAATAAAATACATTTATTTGCTGACGACGCTGTCATATATCGTGAAATTAGTGATCACTCTGACTGTGAAATTCTATCATCGCATTTAAACAACGTTCATCTGTCGAGCGAAGAGTGGGGGCTCGAACTTAATATGTGCAAATGCATGTCGGTACATTTATTGCAAAGTTCGTCCATCAACAGGATGTTTATGCCGTAGATGGCATTAACATAGAGACAACAGACGAAGTGAAGTACCTGGGAGTTACGATAACCTCGAACCTCTCGTGGGCAACACTTAAAAGGAATATTTGCGGCATAGCCCTGAAGAAAATGGGATTCGTCAAGCGTATTGTAGGAAGATTTTCGGATGAGGAAATAAAATGAAGGTACTATTTCGCACCCGCACGACCACACCTTGAATATGAAGCGAGCAGTGGCGCCGCGAGGGGGGGGGGTTTGGTGGATAACCCCCCAGAGCTCAGAGAAATTTTTAGTTTAATCCATTTTACTTAATGTATTAGTATTACTTGTAGAAGTGTTAGGATTAATCAAATATCTCTTATAAACCGGTAATACTAGTCATTTTGAACCATTTATCTTAAAATTTTCCAGAGGGCCCCCACAACTCCCACTTACCCTGGCGGGTATGCAATACCCCAACACCCCAGAGTATTAGTTGCGCCTAAAACCCCCCTTTGCATTAATTCTTAGCTGCGCCCCTGGCAGCAAGTATAGGGGATCCGCTGCAGAAAGACTTAATCCGTGAACTGAATAAAATACTAAGGAAGGCAGCGCCGTTCTACAGAAACTGCTACGGGCGTACAGACAGCATTACCCGGATTCTAAGTGAATTAGGCTGGGAGCCTCTCGAGACTCTCCAGACAGCACGAAGTAAGAGAGTTAGCAGTTTCTTACGGTTTTCTTGCGGAAAAACATGATAAGTAGCTTCTGTAAGACAAGGATATGATTTTAGGGAAGAATAGGTAAGGAATGCCATCAAATATCCTCAGATTAACGTAAGTCGCCTCTGTTGGAGCACCCAATGCCATCAGAGGCTACGCGATAGGCTTAGATTGCTTGAGCAATTAAGAATAGATATTTTTAACAGCAACAAGGAGCACATCATATGATAGACCTATTTTTCCACTAAATTTCCAGGTCCGACAGAAGCGATAAATTAAGAGAGATATTTTACGAACGAATAGATATGGGAATTTGTTTTCCCCCAAACCATAAGGGACTTTAATAAATGCGTCTTAATTTTGCTTTTTATATCACACAGCTGGTGTCTTAACAACCCCTGCCACACGTTTTTCAAAGGCGGTTTTCAGGGTATTATGCAGGTGAAAAACTAATCAAAATGAATGTCGCAATTATAAAGCAATGTAAGGTTCACACCAAGCAAAAATAAATCACCCACCTATCCAGAAAATTTAGAATGGATATGTAATAAATAATGGAGGATTCTCAGACAACAAAACAGATCACAGGCTCCATCTCTGCTATTGTGTTGGAGATCCACTGTATCATCATGAAGATGGAGGCCAATAATGATTGACCATGATTCACACAGATATATTAAATGCCAGAAAACTCAAGTTTAATTCCCCACCATCGAAAATTTTTTCAGCAAAAAATCCCATTATAATTAATAGCCACCTTTAGTATGAACGGAAGTTATAAAGTGCCAAAACAATGTCCAGTTCTAGAGAATAAAACATGTGAAAACTGTACCAGTAATTCCATTCAAATTTTAAGTTTATCAAGCCCACTAAGTTAGCGCTAACACTTTCAATTAAGAGCAAGCTGTCCTCTAATGCATTCATAGGGACATGAACACCAACCCAGTTTGGCCAAAAAAGCCTTCATCAAAGCTGCATACCAGGATTACATATATATTTCATCACACACAAGATAGGTCTTTAACCATATTGGAATCTGATATGTATTTGAATAGTTTGAATGTGGCAAAAAGTAATTAAAAAGCAATTTTTTCCATCAAAATCAAATGATTTTTATTGACAACAGCATCAGAGATCGTATTCTAAACTGTCTTCTTGATTGATAAATTATTGATGCTTAGACAGTAGAGACAACATCTTAAATGGGAAGTGATGAGAACATCACAAGGATATCTTTCACCTTGAAGCAACTGCCTGGAAAGCCAAGAATGAGTATTCACTGCTGTACATGAAATTCCATTCTGCTATTGCTCAACAAGGCCATGCTATGAACAGTCCATCCAAACTGGGGCATTTCTGAAGTAAAAATGAAGCATTAAACAAATTGCTCTCCAAATACCAACAGATAGCACCATAGACCTCAGCAAGCCACAAAGGGCCACTTATTAAAGGTTTAATGAATACCAAGCAGATTCAACCGGCAGAAAATGCCTCAATACCTGATGTATAACATTTCACTCCAAGTACCAATGAATACTACCGATCAAAGAGAACTTATTGCACTTCCATGAAAATTACCAAATTAGACGCTTCATAGCAAGGAAAAGACTTTTCCAAGTAAGGCTGCAAGAAATTTACAGATATAAATTGCTGTGATGATGCTTGCTTTGGCAAATCACCACAAACACCCACATTTTTATTTCACGGAAAACACAGCTACAAAAACATTTTCCTGATAAGAATACCAGAAAAAATGCTCAAAGGTCAATAAGAATGTCAAAATAGTTCATACTTGGTGTATAGTTTTGTTGGTGTAAATATTGCTTTCGGTCAATTGGTACGTTAAAACATTTGAGTTGGTGTATTTTAGTGGTGTATGCACAGCTATGTCAAAAGAACATAGTTCAACTATGCTTGACATTATCTTTACATAACACGAACATAGATAAGACAATTTCAAATAACCCAAAGATTATAGCTGATGAAATGTAACAAAGAAACCACATGATTCTTAAGATTAAAACTGAAAGAAGCCTTACACAGTGAGCTCAATCTGATCACACCATTCTTTCAAGTTCTATTCATTTATCACAACAAAAGAGCCAATACAAAATTTTAAATAAATTTTTTTAAACTCTAAATGTAGCTTTACAAAAATAAAAGACAGTTTCTTTTCCCGACTGACTTTTTCAGTTTGAATAGGAAAATAAACCACACTTTTTAACATTTCCAGACATAAATATACAACTCAGTCGAAACGGTTAAAGGTACACGGTTGTTTTCTCAAAACATTTCCAAAGAGTAAATAAAGAGACAAATGCCACAGCTCTCATCGACTGTTGTTCGTTGTGGCTTGAAGACAGAAAATCAGGCAGAAAAATAAAAAAAATTGATATAAAATGCCTTAAGAATGTCTCATGATCATAATTCACATCACAACCAACGTTTTTCAATAGAAAATCAATTCAATGAAAATGGTCAAAATATAACATAAAAAACTTCAAGGTTATCTCAATAAAAAAATATAAAACCACTGCTTAGATGCTGTACATGCTGAAAGCTTCATACTTCCGAAACAAACTAATACAGTAAAATCCCACATTCACAAACTATTGCTTAAATACTGAATATTCTCCAAACTATTATCATTTCACTACCACCATTTTGACACAATAAAGCAGGCCAGGTTTGTTCACAAACCATGCCAAGACTTTCATAAACTTCTACTAAGTGCTCTCAAACCTCTTCCCCATTTCAATGCATTCACTGGCTGAGTGGAGAGTGTGAATTACTTTTAAGTAGTAAATCATGTGATTAATGACTAGGTTTTCTAATTAACATTAAAATGATAATATTTGATACCACAACTCTACAGAAAATCGCCACTCCTTCATAAGAAACTCACTCATACAAATAATAAATATCGTCAATATGTTCCTGGTGACCTTAAAAAGAGAAGAGCAAATAGATTTTTAATCACATGAAACAACATTATCAGCATCAATTTCACTGGAGAAGTATTCTTCACCTAAAGGCAAGGAATGAACACTAAAGTGGATGAAATATTTTTGAGGTAGTGCACCACAGGTTTCCATTGTGGTAAAGAGAAAAAATTTTGGTGTTAAAGAGAGCACAGCTGCGTCTGGATTGACCATATTAACATACAACAACAAGGTGGATTTTTTATCTCACTCAATATATTTAATAGTAATTTTTAGCAAGATACCGATGCAATAGGAAGGGGTATGGATCTCCCTGGCACAGTATAGTTTCAAGATCAAGTATTGCTTCTTTGTTCTATACAACACCTACATAAATACGCAGGCCACATGTCCTTTCCATTGTTGAGATGGAATATTTAACAAGATCGTGGCTTTTTTGTCAATCGTCTTGTTCAAGGTTGATAAGGAAGAAAAGCGATATGAAGCCATCCTAAGTCAAAATCTAAAATGGTACCACCTAACCACAACTGAAGCCATAAATATTGCATTCCAATTCAATCACGGTTTTTCACCAATTATTTTCCTCAAATGAAATTTTATCAAAGATAAAAACTGCAGTCATCCTGGAATGAAGACAGACAGGAAAAAGTAAAGGAAAAGAATTAAAGGTATACAGTTTAAAAGAGGCACTATGGGGTACCACTGAGTAATAAGTTTCAGAAAAAAAAGGTTATTTCCTGTGATGAGTAAAGATTTTACACTAAATGTAGTTGAATTTACTTTGCAGATGCAAATCATTTTATCCTATCATCCCCATGTGTAGCAGATTACATGATGAATCTTCAGAAGCAACTAGAAGGAAAGAATTAAAATGATTTTATATGCTAGTGAAAGGGAATGAAACTCAGCATCGAGGAAATATTTTTAGATTAATTTTATCATAACACCACCCAAATAAGCCATGCCTAATAAATCCCCACATTGGATAATTTGGTGAATGTTTTTGAAACCGTAACATACTGTGAAATCTTATTGTATGACATAAATAATTATTCCAAGCTACATTTATGTATCTCAACAACAAATACTTAAGCCGGAATAATAAATACTGAACGGTGGACAGCAAATTTCTTTACTTTATCAGCTTAACCAATGTTGAATCACATACATAAAGGGCAGTCAAATATCAACCTGTTTCCCCTGACTTTCCCAGGCATTTCTTGCAAATTTCCAGGCACCAGATTTCCAGGCCCGCTCTTCCTGAGTTGGTGATGTCATTAGATTGCTGATTCAACAACTTGTTCAAAGAGAACTTCTCATAGTGGGAATGAACTGCTCAGACAACAAAAACTATCAAACAAGGCACATGCGCACGACAGGGGAGGTGCTAAGAGGTGGTGAACAATAATAATCTTGACACAATGTAAGTAAATTCACAATATACAAATAGAAGTCAAGAGTTACGAAGCACTATCCCAATGATAAGTATGTGAAAGCTCACTCGAGGCACAAAAGCCCGCTCTTCCTGAGTTGGTAATGTCATTAGATTGCTGATTAAACAACTTGTTCAAAGAGAACATCTCATAGTGAGAATGAATTGCTCAGACAACAAAAACTATCAAACAAGGCACATGCGCAAGACAGGGGAGGCGCTAAGAGGTGGTGAACAATCAATTTGAGCTAATGACGTCATCAACTTATCTCTTCTAAAAGGGTGAAGGCCGTCAATTCATCACGAATAGCTCAATTTGTACGGAAAAATACTGGTCTCTCCCTTTTTTAAATGCTATTACAATCGACCACAACATAAATTGATGTGCGAGCTCATTCCAGGACTTTAGCCGATTTTCCAAGTTTCATGGAATAATGGCCCCCTTGATACAGCGGAAACAACTACCCAGGGTGGGCCCTCACAGGTTACACTCCTGAGGGCCAGGGCTGTAAGTCTGAGACTTTTCACCAGCACACCTCAGGAGGGGAAGGAAAGAGGAAGGAAAAAAGGATAGGAGGCGCTGCCTTAATGAGAGCACGACAACGCCTCCAGGTATAGGGATAGGGATGGAAGGAATGGGATAAGGAACACCACACCATCATCAGGGCAACGTGAGCCACTACTAGCAAAACCAAGCTCCGCTGTTCCTACAAAATGAAAGAATATTCAATAATTAAAAATACTCCACAGATTTTTACGTAGATGGCCCCCTTTAATACAGCAGAACTTTGATTATCCATCCAAATGTAGGAAAAAATAGAAAACCATTAAAGACAGATAGTCCAATCATGATCGCCTTCCTAGAAATTTTTCCCTTGATACTACAAGCATGTTTTCACAAATTTTTTCAGGAGGTCGCAGGTTCGAGTCCCGCATGGGTAAGTTACCCATATCAAGGCCATGGCTGTTTGTGTACGTTAAACTGTTAACATGTTAATGACCCCGACGTAAAAGGCCTTGTAGAGCTGTTTTCGATAGTATGGAAATAAATTATCGCAAGTGAAGATTCGGCCTAGCGTCACTCCTAAAAAGTGCTGTCCCCTTTTGCTGTCATTTTTTCGAAGTAGGGATGGATAGGAAGGGTGAGAAATTTGGAGAGAACTGGCTAGGGAAGCAATAGGTAGTTAATACCCCTATAGGTTACTCCCAATAACAATAATTAAGGCTAGAGTGCTTTACTTCATTTAAGAAGTGATTAAATAAAAAGAAACAAATGCGCCTAACACTCAGACCTGATATCGAAATTTTTCAAAACAATTTGTAAGTAAAAGGAACAAATTTGGAAGGTGAAGATAATTTAATGGAAAAAAATCTTCCTCATTCAGCCATTCTCTCTTAAGTTAAAACAAAAACGTGAAATTTAGTTGCATAAAGAAATATCATAAGTTGTTGCTGTCAAGAGAGTTCCAGATCTTCGACTTGTTCAGGGAGAACCGCTCTTTTAGGGAAGAAATTGGTCACTAAAGGGTAAACAACAACAAGAAACCCGAGCCAGAGGCACTAGGTTGGAGAGTAGGTGAGAAAGCATTGCAAATATCTTCCTCATTCAGCCATTCTCTCATAAGTTAAAACAAAAACGTGAAATTTAGTTGCATTAAGAAATATCATAAGTTGTTGCTGTCAAGAGAGTTCCAGATCTTCGACTTGTTCAGGGAGAACCGCTCTTTTAGGGAAGAAATTGGTCACTAAAGGGTAAACAACAACAAGAAACCCGAGCCAGAGGCACTAGGTTGGAGAGTAGGTGAGAAAGCATTGCAAATATCTTCCTCATTCAGCCATTCTCTCATAAGTTAAAACAAAAACGTGAAATTTAGTTGCATTAAGAAATATCATAAGTTGTTGCTGTCAAGAGAGTTCCAGATCATCGACTTGTTCAGGGAGAACCTCTCTTTTAGGGAAGAAATTGGTCACTAAAGGGTAAACAACAACAAGAAACCCGAGCCAGAGGCACTAGGTTGGAGAGTAGGTGAGAAAGCATTGCAAATATCTTCCTCATTCAGCCATTCTCTCATAAGTTAAAACAAAAACGTGAAATTTAGTTGCATTAAGAACTATCATAAGTTGTTGCTGTCAAGAGAGTTCCAGATCATCGACTTGTTCAGGGAGAACCGCTCTTTTGGGGAATAAATTGGTCACTAAAGGGTAAACAACAACAAGAAACCCGAGCCAGAGGCACTAGGTTGGAGAGTAGGTGAGAAAGCATTGCAAATATCTTCCTCATTCAGCCATTCTCTCATAAGTTAAAACAAAAACGTGAAATTTAGTTGCATTAAGAACTATCATAAGTTGTTGCTGTCAAGAGAGTTCCAGATCATCGACTTGTTCAGGGAGAACCGCTCTTTTGGGGAAGAAATTGGTCACTAAAGGGTAAACAACAACAAGAAACCCGAGCCAGAGGCACTAGGTTGGAGAGTAGGTGAGAAAGCATTGCAAATATCTTCCTCATTCAGCCATTCTCTCATAAGTTAAAACAAAAACGTGAAATTTAGTTGCATTAAGAACTATCATAAGTTGTTGCTGTCAAGAGAGTTCCAGATCATCGACTTGTTCAGGGAGAACCGCTCTTTTGGGGAAGAAATTGGTCACTAAAGGGTAAACAACAACAAGAAACCCGAGCCAGAGGCACTAGGTTGGAGAGTAGGTGAGAAAGCATTGCAAATATCTTCCTCATTCAGCCATTCTCTCATAAGTTAAAACAAAAACGTGAAATTTAGTTGCATTAAGAACTATCATAAGTTGCTGCAGTCAAGAGAGTTCCAGATCATCAACTTGTTCAGGGAGAACCGCTCTTTTAGGGAAGAAATTGGTCACTAAAGCGTAAACAACAACAAGAAACGCGAGCCAGATGCACTAGGTTGGAGAGTAAGGTGACCCGCTCAGTATGAGCACATGACCTCATCCACTTATCCTCCAAAAGAGCAATGGTTGTCAATTTTTCACCAAGAACAGCTCGAAAAGTAGATGAAGGATCGAAAAACGGAAAAATGCAGGTCTCTCCACTTCTAAAAGCTATCAAAATCCACTGGAAATGGAAATAGGTGAATGAGCCCACCATGAATACAGCAAGTGGATATGAAGATGAAAGGCCAAATTGTCCCATGCCATGGGCAAACTCAACGCCCTCCTCCCGTATTGATTGCAATTACTTAGGAGCAAATATTAAACCACCCCACTGAAATCGGGCACACTAATCTCATCAAATATTGTTTTTTATATTGCTTTATTTTGTACCATACACGCCACCTCTTTAAAAAACAAACTCTCCCTGAGGATAGGCATTTTAAGTCCACTGTCTCTAAACCAAAATTTATAATTTTTCAGCCAAGGGGCACTATATATAGCAATTTTCTCCTCTAACCCAAAAAGCCTCCACACTTCGATGTACACTCCAACAATTATAATTTTAATGTTTGATGGCTAAGGCAAAAAAAAGGCATTAGCATTTATACTCAAACACTGAGCAGCTATTGAGGACTTAGTGACCCACTTTGGACCGGAGCAGAATAATTGGTGCATGGCTTAACAAATGCTGGTGATGCCTAGAGGTTTCTGAAAGAACTGATGGTGTTATCTTCATCACAAAAAAGGACAACCTGAATTTGACGCAATATTTGCATGAATTAACACTATTAAACAAAATTTTCTCATCAAAAAATAAAATTATTGCTATGTCTTCATCTCTCTGGACACCATATGCACGCCTATGGTAGGATATAACAAATCATGTACAGTAAAACTTCACTCTACATGCATATAACAAATGAATTTGCAATGAAGATCTCCATTACTACCACTAATACACAGACCTATTACTATGAAAGTGGTGTTAGAATACAAGGCTAGAGAGGATACAGTCCATATATACATTGGAAGGAAACTTTTAGCATCAAAACATTTTAATAGCATAAAATTCAGTCCAGAAGTTAAAACATTTACTCTAGATCAATGATAAATTTGTTCACAACCGTAAGAGCATTCTAATGAAAGAAATTCTCCATTACATGCAATTTAACTCATTTTCATACGTGGTCCACATATTATGTTATTTAAATTTAATGGGCAATCAGCACGCACTGAATTTCAAGCATCAGACATAAATTATGTTGTGTCTAGCGCATTTGAGTTGAGTTTCCCAACTTGAAACTACTCACAATGGATACTAATTATCGTCATAACATACTTTTTAATACATTAATACAAGATAGAATTACAACGTGGTCACCAGTATTCAGTTATTCCGCCAAACCTGAACCCACCACACTTAACCATCCAATTGACGTCTGGATGGGAGGGATCGAAATTCATACCTCCTCTACATCGCAACAGATGCGTAAAATCAAGATAGATAAAAAAGGAGATAGAGGAACGTAAAATGGTGGTTCCACTGTAATAGTGGGTCAAAGGCAGTGGCTGGCAATCTCCCTCCACTCCCTCCCAGGAGTATCAGAACTGAAATATAACTTGGGTCTTTGTAATAAACCCGAAACATTAAGAGCCGTAGTATTGATTGAAATCTGATGGCATAGTTTTCATGAAATAGCCAACCACTAAAAATTAATGAAGTTCCCAAATTACAAATTTACGATTTGCATTTCTCAAGGATAATCAATTCATTTGAATTGCTACTTGTGATTTGAGTCAGACAAATAGCTAAAAGAAATGAAAGCTGATACCTGTTCAAAACAAATGCATTAGTAACATTAAAATCGCAGATTTTATTACTCATTCTTAACCATGGAATTCAAAATTTTCTGGAGACACATATGCACTCGCTTCTCCCACCTGAAAAATATTCTGTATGTGCTTTCAATAACACACAACATACAATACACATCAACTACAAATCTTACTGATGTCATTTCACTTAGGGAGGATGATAAACCGGCTCCTGAATACCAAGTGACCTACGCTGTAACCTCAAACAATTAGTGCAAGTAGTGCTTTAAACATAAATCTCTTTGTGAACAATCTTGTAAGCTACTGCATTTTCACTGAAACAAAAGAATTAATTAAACAATCATATGATGAAATCATATTAAATAATATTGAAATGATTCCCACACAATGTACCAATTCATCAAACCTTTTTCGTATGATATTTTGAAATTAGAGAGCAAGAAGCAATATACCAGCTCAGCAATTACTGATGGCCACTTCTTCTTTGTCCAACAAGGATAATAAAAAAAACATGAAATACACAACTGACTTTGAACCAATAGTCAAAAATTGATGACCTGCAAAGATGAGGAACATAACAGTTACTAAACAAGAGTCAAGGATGAAGAAAAAACTTATATAGACCTTTTAATCTCTCCCCCGCTTCTCCATGCACTAATTTATATGTACTACATATTTTATAGTGCAAAAAGATGTCACATTAAATAAAATCGTACGTCAGGAGAACTACGCAGACATATTCCAAAAAAAAATAATGGATAACTAAGAGGAGGGTTTTTGACTAGCAATGAGTGATCAAATACCAGTTGAAGACCCTATGTTATGAGCAAATTGATTTCTCTTCAAGAAAAATTTAACATTACCATAATAAATAAAATTAACCAAACAATTATTTACCACTTATTAACTACATAATAAGACTAACATTTTTCCACATTAATGCAGGCATTAAATACCCACAAAAGAGTCACTCCCTATCAGCCAGTAGATGCTTCACTATAAGCACAAAAAGTGTGACGTGAAGATGATTGTTGAAGTAATCTTTAGATAATATTAACCGAGCAATAACTTGTCCATAATACTCTGCTTTACACCCAAATTGACTTCAAGTAGCTGAAAATAATGCTGGGCAACCCAATGATGAATGATTTACCAATGCCATCCTTACTTCAGCAAGGTGCATACAGCTTAAAACACTGTATTTGAGGAAAATACATAACAAAAGAATAGCCGCAGCCCCGACAACGTTTGAAAAAATGAGATTTTACTGTACCGGCATTCTCATGTAAGCAGCCAAACACATTAAAGAACACAGGAACTGGACAAAAATGATAAAAAAGAATACTTTTAAAAATAAATAGTTTTACCTTCCTTTACTTCAGCATTTCAAATCATCTGAAAAATCCCAAAGTTTGTAGGCACAAAAATATAAAAGTCCATCACGACAAATTACTGCTAACCACAAGCAAGCATAGCTATTGCAGGGCACTCGGTGCCCAAGGACACGCACTGAACCCACACTCCACTCCATTTGTATGTTTCCAGACAAACTTTTTTGGATGGTGACCTTGAATCCAAATGCAAGCACTCTTTCAGGAAAAAAGCTCAGCACAGTCAGAGGACAGACCGTCCCCCAAAAACACAGTATGCAAGTAAGTGCCTTCAGGCTTCCGTCGACGCAATGGCAGCAACCAGGCTGCCATTGCCACCCGACACTCCACTGCCCCCACAGCTCCCACCACTTGTGCCCTTAGGGGTGTACGCTGTGGCGTTGGGGTCAAGGGTCGATGAGGTTGACGGGGCCGGGACCATTGGAGCTGACATGAGGATGGAGGGAGACGATGACGGCCCGAGGAGGTGTGCCGGTGGGTTCACGGGCGACAACAGTGGCTCCACCAGGAGGAGCTTTGATGTCCCACCACTGCCAGACAGCTCCAGGCTCACTGTCGAAGGGCTGAAGGAGTCTGTGGGCATTACAGCCAGGACTTGTGCTATCTTCCGCTTCAAGTCATCTATCTCCTTGTCTTGAGCGCGTATCTCACCTTTTGAAGAGAGAGGAGTATTTAGAATGAGTGATTTCCATATAGGTCTAAGTTCATTTCACAGTTTCAAAGGAATGCCAGTTACTACACATGATGACCACCAATGTACTTTAATGCATATTACCATTGTGGTTTAATGCGTATTTCCATTGTGTTTTTATGCGTATGTCCAGTGACAACATCAGTGTTATTTTATCACCCTTGAAATCAAAAATCCACTGGGATTTAGTCAAGATATCAATCAATTATTGACAGTTTCAGGAATCACTTTGTGGAACTTACAACTCATCTTGAATAACTTTAAACTTTGTATCTTCTACTGAAAATTAATTTCTTTACTACCATGTTTCTGACATTAGGGCATCATCCTCAGCTGTATAAGACAGAAAAACGTTCACTTATTTTAAAAAAGTGAAGTGGAAGAATCTCGAAGGAGCAAGAAGGGTAGGAAGATGGAAGGGGTGGATTGGGAGAGTGAGACAAGGAAAGGAGGCCCTGGTAATGGGATTTTGAGACCCTGAAATCCAGGGCTGGGAAAGAGCGGGCAGGTTAGTGTTGGGATGGCAGCCAACACAGTGATTTTTTCCCACGCTGTGGGCTAGGGTTCCAATCCCAGCAGTGGCAGAGAATTTTCAGACTACCCCATCCCTGCTTGAATGTTGTGTGGAGGACATCCCAAGCACAACACTCCACCTGTCAGATGGGAAATTATGCTGTGGTCCTTTGGGCACCTTATGTTAACCCTAAGGCACTCCCACGGGATACAGTTGTAGCCCAGACATTTTGTTTACTTTGTGTTCTCTCCACATGTTGTCAGCGGTGTGGAGGAGTCTCAGAAAGTTCAACAATATGAGGTAATTTAAAAAAAAAATTAATTGGGCTACAGCTGTATCCCACGTGTGTATTGGCGATTCAATTTCCTTTGTGAATGCCACAGGATTAAGAGCAGGCTAATGCCAACATCGAGTTTCTATCCAACTTTCCTTCCATACTTCCCTCTTGGCACTAATGATCACAGCTGTTGGTCGCCGCCTCCAAAAACCATACCACAGTGATTTTTCACCCTATATCTTGCACTACAAAGGAAAAGGCCAGGGGCTATATGTACTCTCATCACTCACAAGACATCAATATGGATGCTTGGCTATGCCCTCCACGATTCCCTCTCATACGCCTCTGACGTAAGTTCAAGGCCCCAGAATGACAGCACTGGGTGGACAAGACTTAAAGAGAAATACAAACCTTGTGCCTCAGGTCCGTGAATGGGAAGGGATTGAGGAGTAAAGACTTAAGAGGAAGTTTAACTAAAATGCGGGCCCAACAAGGTTAAGAAAGGATTGAGACGTGAGTTTTGATATTAGATACAATTTTTAAATCATAATTCACTAGCTAATTATAAAAATGCGCTCAAAGATAGTCCAAGTCGTAGCCTTGGTAAAAACTCAATTTACAAGATACGACATAAGAAACTTAGATGAAAATTTTCAGCTTCATAACAATTAATTTGCTACTTCTTGGGTCTCCAATTTTCATTGCATAGCAGTTTCATGGAATTCCTCATATTAATTTTTCAATGAGATTTAAGGTAAAATTTTGAACTTTACACCCATGCCTCGCATAGCGCAATTTCGATATAGCGCAAATTTGTTCCTCAGGGAAACATTGCAACGCAGTGTAGCCTAATCAAAACACTTTAACGCTCTCATGATAAAACGTGAACTTGCTCTAAGTACACACGAAATTGCTATCCTTTTACGCATATTAATAGTATTGTTTGCCTCAAATCTTCTTTTTTGTTTATATATTAATCGAAATCCATTGCTGTACATTGGCCAAAAGCATTGCTCATCATTGGGTCCAGATAGCCAGCCTACCGAAGTAATTTATCTCGTCTCCTTAATAGAATGTCAATAGTTAATTTAGATCATTAATTAAGCGTGGAGCTAGTGGAAATGAGTATTTTTAAGCAATACAGTTTGAGACATAATTTTTGCCATCTTAGGTGATCCGGCGATTGACTTCCAGGTAGAGGGTCTACGCTTAAGCCTTCAAGGTCATCGGTATTCACGGGGAAGAAGTGGATCGGTGGCGGAGGCGTTTATGAATAGCATCAACACAGAAAAGGGTCCGCTATTGAGTCTCAAACACAATGGCTTCATTCCCTCCCAGCATTCGTAGGCCCTCTGTGTCTCAGGAGTACAGTGCAGCAGTAGAAGGTGATTTCGATAGGGCCATACAGAGTAAAAACCAAGAGAACAATGGCAAAAAATAGGAATGTGGGTAGAAAAATCATCAAGAAAAGTCATCAAGAAAAACCATAAACCTAGAAGAGAAATTGAAAAAGGTTAATTTCTTTGGAAATGGAGAGCGTAAAAGCGATATTGCGTGGAATTTTAAACTGACGACGCCTTATTCTGAATAAAGACAAAGTTAAAACATCAGTGACATCAGCCGCACCAACTTCAACCAAGCAGTCAACACATATGGAAAGTTCATTGTGAATCTGTTCAAAGACGAGGGTGGTAATCGCTCCGAGACACTCAGTGAAAGCTCCGGTTGGTTCCAGAATTTTAAACGGCAAGCAGGTATTTTCAGTGCGGCGATATCAGGTGAATCTGCAAGTGTTGATAGCGCAGTCACTGCAACATTTTCTGATGAACTCCAAGCTGTGATTGAAAGTGGCTCCTTTCCCCCACAACTAGTTTTTAGTGTTGACGAGATGATATTGTTTTGGAAAAGAATGCAATCTCGTTCATTCATTTTCAGGGAAGAAAAACCTGGATCAGGTTTCAAGGCATTTAAAGACTGTTTCACATAGCTGCTAGTGCCTCAGAGGAATTCAAATTAAAATGATTTATCATTCATAAACTCCGCTAGTTATGAAATGGCATTCGAAGTAGCATTTGCCTATCATTTCGATGAGCGACAAAAGGGCCTGGGTGACACATTAATTGTTTTTAGACTGGTTCAAAAATCGTCAACTGCCGGCAATGCATTACGTACCCTTGAGATAGCAGATGTTAGCCCACCCGCACGACAGGAGGGAATTTCAAAAGCACGTATGAATTCTTTTTTTTTAACGTGAATAAAATTCTTTAAATGCGTGCCTACTATCTTGAAAGATATTTTAAACTATTAACATTTATATAAACATGGTTTTCTAAGGCTATTAATATGAATACATATGGTTTAAAGGAAATTCGATACCCAACACCTATGCTAACAGGAACACATCCCAATCTTCCCAATGTTAAAACGCTCTCGTATAATGCAAATTCGTATAGCGCAAAGACCCCAAGGAACGCATCCCTTGCGCTATACGAGGCATGGGTGTACATTCAGAGAAATACAGTAAATAATGGCATTTCAGCTTTAAATTCTGTCTAGCACATTTTCAAAGTCTTTCACTGAAAAAGGCTACAATTATAATACCTTGAGCAAGAGATTAGGAAGAAGTTGAGCACTGTTTTATTCCATAGTAAAGCTATGAAGAGAAGTAATTATCACTTCCCTCTTAATAAAATTGCTTCACATACTGGGCCCTCACGACATGGTCGTGCAATGAATGGTTTCATCAGGCACAACTTCCAGCTTTCTCCCATGTACAATTATACAACAGATATTAATACAAACTTTTTTATATAAATTGAGTTCAACAGAGTAAAAACAATACAGCTTACCTAATAATCCTCATTTCCACAAATTGTACTCCAGAACTAAAGGCATTCATTTAGTCAAAAAGGTAACAATGCTGTCAACTCAAGAATATGTGAATTTTACAGATACCATGAGAAAATTTTACAAGGACTATTATTCAAAACTTAGCAGTAAATTTCCTTCAGGCTAATATTAACCACACCCATACAAATTACACAAAGTAAATCCAAAATCTAAGTTCATAAATTGGCCATTATTCAGCCAGATTGAGGTAAAATTTCCCCTGGTTAAGAATTACTCCATAGATTATTTCCAAAGAGACTATACTTACTGTCCTGAATCTCCAACTGCCTCTTTGCTTCACCGAGAGCAGAAAAGAGATCTAGCTTGATACGAGTCTCAGCACTCAGGCTATTTTCAAGGTGGGCATTCTTTTCTTGCATTGCTGACAATGCTGACATAAGAATCTCCGTCTCATTATGACTCTCCTTGTACTGGCGCAGTGTCTACAATTACATAAAAGAGTAAATGAGAAAATTGTACACAGCGGTGATGAATTAGCACAAACTAAAACATTCTAATAAATTTCCTTCACCAATAAATCTTTTCATGGGCACCAAGACAGTGAAAAGCAAAAAAATACAACTGCATATACTTAATTATCCAAATTTTCAAAGATATTGATTCACAATTTATCAATAGTTGTTGAAACATATGACCCTAAGATGGCCTGACCCTGCTAGATAAAATCATCAAGGAAACCGAGCAACAAATAAAATCCCTTGAGACTATAACACAAAAAAGTAGTCTAAAAATACCCTTAAAAATGAACGTTTTCAATACTGACCCCCCACTTGCAAAGCAAATCAAAGTAGGAGGTCATGATACAAAAAAGTACACCGATTAAGATACACAGGAAATTCATAATATACAGATTAAATTAAAAACCAGCATGGAACAATAAATGAATAAATTAACTAGAGCACAATATATCACCAAGAACACAAACAACACAAGATGCCTCAAAATAGCAATAAAACAAAGAAAATATAAAACAGTTACGAGGATAGATATTACAAAAGCAAATGACACCACCTACATAACCAAAATCATGTTAATTTTAAAACTGCCTAACATAAAAAGGAGAATTTTCAGAATGTGCATACATAAACACTACCATACTAAACTACCACTGCATATGGACACTGGTCAATAACTTCCAATGAAAGAGCATAGATACTGAGAAAAAGAATGAGAGATTACAGTGGAACCTCGATCTATCCTTTTCCAGGGAGATGGATGAAAAAAACTATGAATGCGGGAATGTTTGGCTAGGTTGCCTATGTGCCAGGAAACACAGGATTTTTGCTTATTATGAATACACTACTCGCGGCTGAGCTTAAAGTCACCGAGTGCGTCCACCGGGTTGCGGATGGTGGATCGACCTTTAGATATAGAGGTTAGCTGCGAGATAAGCGAGTTCTCTCGTCGAATAAGCAGTCGTGGACAAAAAGCGGCGGTATTCTGAGGGGGTATTGGGCTACCCTTGGGTAAGGTAGACCATTTAAAAGATACCAAAACCTGTGAAGATACCGTGACTTGGCGACTGTGGGCCGCCAACAATTATGCCTCTCATCACCCGGGGGAGAGGGCAGCAGCTCTTCTTCACATGTGCGAAGGTGGAGACCATACTGGTCGGTGCAGGGACACACATTCCACAACGGGCGTGGTAACATTTACTTTAACGGCTGTAGTACTGCGATGTGGAAGGCAAGGGGAAACCACCACATTATCATCCCGAGGAGTCACAGCTACTCCACTCAATTTATACAATGACATGATGGAATTCTCACGGGTAAAATATTCCGGAGGTAAACTAGTCCCCCATTCCGATCTCCAGGCGGGGACTACTCGAGAGGGTACATCGGTCAAACGAGATAGAATGTTACGGATAGAAACATGGAATGTCAGATCACTTCGTACCTGCGGTATGCTAGAGAACTTGAAGGTGGAGATGCGAAGAATGAACCTCGATGTATTAGGCATCAGCGAAATGAAGTGGCCCCAGGAAGGAGACTTTTGGAGTGGAAGCTACAGAATGATACACACGGGATCGCTAAATGGTAATGCTGGAGTAGGCATAATGCTAAGAAAGAGCGCCAGGATGCGTGTTAAAAGCTACCTGCAGTTTAATGAAAGGATAGTAATGGTGAAGATAGATACTAAACCCGTAGCTACTGTAGTGGTACAGGTTTACATGCCTACGTCAGATTATGAAGACGAAGAAGTAGAAGATGTCTACCAAGATATAGCGGAAGTTATCAAGCAGGTAAGAGGGGAAGAAAATCTTATTATTTTTGGTGACTGGAACGCCGTCGTCGGCGAAGGTCAAGACGGAATAATAACTGGGAAATATGGGTTGGGTAACCGTAATGAAAGAGGAGAAAGGCTACTTGAATTCTGCACGGAGCACAGGCTAGTGGTTGCCAACACTTTATTCAAAAATCCCCTGCGAAGAAGATACACGTGGAAGATGCCAGGAGACCTTAGAAGATTCCAAACCGACTACATTCTAGTGAAACAAAGATTCAGGAACCAGGTGAAGGACTGCAAAAGTTATCCAGGGGCAGATATCGATAGTGACCATAACTTAGTTATGATGAAATGCCACCTTAAATTTAAAAAGTTGAAGAAAGCCGTGAAAAACATATGGCAGGTTGAAAAATTGAGGGAGGTTCAGCATCAACTGGCTTTTAAAGAGGCTGTAGAAAATAAAATAGGGGAGGATACGACCAACAAACCAATGGAAGAGAGTTGGAAAACCACTAGAAAAGGTCTGCACGCGGCAGCTGAGGAAGTTCTTGGTAAAAGAAGAGTCGTTATGAAAAAACCATGGATCACGCAGGAAGTCTTAGATCTCATTGAAGAAAGAAGAAAATACAAGGCTGCGAAAACAGAGGAAGGACAGAATGGTTACAAGAGAATAAGGAACGAAATATGTCGTAAAGCGCGGAAGGCTAGAGAAACGTGGATGAAAAGCATTTGCGAAGACGTGCAAAACAATCTTAAACATGGAAAAGTAGAGGCTGCTTATAGGATAGTGAGGAACCAATTTAAGGAAAGGGGCGTAAGATGTAATACCCTTAGGGACAAAGACGGAGAACTATTGATTGAAAACAAAGAAAAAGGGAAGAGATGGAAGGAATATCTGGAAGATTTGTACAAAGGAAGTCGCCTCAGAACGAATGCTATCGAAAACGAGAGGGAAGTGGATGCCGATGACATGGGAGCCCCAATTTTAAGATCGGAATTTGATGCGGCTGTAAGAGACCTCAGGATAAATAAAGCGTCTGGCATTGATGACATTCCTGCAGAACTAATTAAAAATTCAGGAGAGAAGACGTTGAACCAGCTATACAAAATCATAAGTGAAATGTATTCCACAGGTGAGATACCAAAGGACTTCGAGAGGAACATTATAATCCCTATTCCTAAGAAGAAAAGAGCGGAGAACTGTGAAGACTTTAGGACCATAAGCCTTACTACACATGAGTCAAAGATACTGACAAGGATCATCTAAAGAAGAATAGAACGAAAAGCAGAAGAGTACTTGGATGAGGACCAATTTGGATTCAGAAAAAACAAAGGCACAAGGGAAGCAATATTGACCCTAAGACTGCTCATAGACAAGAGAATGGAAAAGAACAAGCCAACATTCGTTGCGTTTGTGGACTTAGAGAAAGCATTTGACAACGTGGATTGGAGCACAATGCTTGGAATCCTAAAGGAAATTGGTGTTCTTTATAATGACAGAAGAAACATCCACAGTTTATACAAAAATCAAGTAGCCGTGATAAAATCAGGGCCCAGCTGTGAAGAAGCAAGAATTAAGAAAGGAGTGCGACAAGGCTGTACATTGTCACCCGTAATTTTCAACGTTTACATTGAAAAAGCCATTAATGAAATCAAAGAAAAGGAATTGGGAGTGAATATCCATGGAGAAAAAATTAGCATGCTAAGATTTGCCGATGACATAGCCGTTATAGCAGAAACAGAGAAGGATTTGAAAAATATTCTGGTTAATATGGGTAGGGTAATGAGTAGATATCAACTGAAAATAAGCACGAAGAAAACCAAGATCTTAGTATGCAGCAGAAGAGAAGAAGTCAAGGCCAACATTAAAATAGGGAGGCAAAAACTGATAGAGGTGGATGAATTCTGTTATTTGGGAAGCAAGATAACTAGTGATGGGAGAAGCAAGAAAGAAATTATCAGCAGAATAGCCCAGGCGAAGAGAGCATTCCACCAAAAGAGACACCTGCTTACAGCGAGAAACTTAAATATGGAAGTAAAGAAACAATTTATAAGAACCTACATCTGGAATATGCTCCTATACGGAAGTGAGGCATGGACAATGACCGCAGCGGAGAAAGCAAGGATAGAGGCCTTTGAAATGTGGTGCTACAGAAGAATGATGAAAATCAAATGGATCGACCGAGTTAGTAACGAGGAAGTCCTAAGAAGGGTAGGAGAGAAGAGAAGCCTCATGAAAACCTTAATAAGAAGACGGAACAACCATATAGGCCACATCTTGAGACATGATGGCCTGATGATGACAATCGTCGAAGGACAAGTGGAAGGCAAGAATGGAAAAGGAAGACCCCGAACAAAATATATGGAACAAGTAAAGAGAGATGTGAAAGAGAAGAAATACGTAGGAGTGAAAAGATTAGCTGATAGGAGAACTGAGTGGAGAGCTGCATCAAACCAATCCTAGGATTGTTGACCAGTGATGATGATGATGATATTCATTAATGGATTCAAACAAGATTTTAGCTGATTACAGGAATATTATTACTTTATCAAAACACTTAGGTCATATTGTTCATACGACTTATCTCTCTCTCAAATATCCTAAAGGAACACGCCACCTTGCTAAAAATGTTTGCACTCCACTCTGCGTTTGCACTGATATTATGGATTTCTGTCTGATGTAAAAATTCTTATCCACCAAATGCTTTTTCAAGGACATGCATTTACGAGAGCAATGTGCATGATATGCCTAAATCAACCGCTTTCGCCGACGCAGTGATTGGTTGTGTGATGAATCAACAAGGCCAAAAATAGTTTATAATTTGAAATGTTCCTTTCTAACAATTAAATTTTAATATGATTGAGGCAATGTGTAAAGCATTAACAATGTTGCGTTAATCGTCAGCGGCACGCCCACCTGACCCTCAGCTTCATCCCACTTCTTGTTTTCACCAGGGATCTCGCTCTTCCCCCACCCCTGCTGTCATGTGCTAGCGGACAACCCGAGGCATTCTGCAATATTCACACCCTTCTAGCCCAGACTCTTTTCTTCATCTTCAATTATTTTCAGTCCATCTTTTAAAGTTCCCACTTGTTTCTTCGGAAGGTCCATGGTCCGAAGAGGAATAAAAATAAAACTAATAAAAATGAAACCAGACTTTATTGAACCCACTAGGAAAACACACTCGTTGGTTTAAAGTCAACCCACCCTGGAAAGTACGGACCACTAAGTAAGTAAAGAACCACACGTACGAGGTGAAGTTCGAAACTAATGCTATCGCATATGGCATAAGCAAAGCTTACTGTAGAGGGTGAAGCATGACCATATGACTGTGCCATGAATTTTATCCTATAGAGAAGGCAACTTACCCACTCATTTCTAACAATAAATAGTGTAGCTCTAGCTGAGCAGATGAGTTCAGATTGCTAGTAGGGAGAAACAAAATATCCTGAGAAGACATCGCTTCGTTAGCAACTCTGACAAGTGAGAGTTGTAGCATAACTCGCAAATTGTAACCTGTTGCCCTGTTTTCGAAAAAAATGCCCCATCAACTGCCGAGAAGCTCACAATCAGCTGCGAGGATATCGAGATTCACCAGAAATCACCATCATATTATTCCAACTACAGTGAAACCTCGATATAACGACACCCCACGGTGCACTAATAAACACTCGCTATAGCGAATTGTCGCTTTACCGGAGGTGGAGCAAATAATAGCCAATATACCTGTTGCGAACAGATATACAGGAACAGGAGTGGTGCGGCGACAGATAAACATCTCTCCGATAAACGTAAGCATAAATCCAGACGAAAGGCGATGTTTTTTTTGCATCACTAAATTTCCTTACTCAAATAACGACCAACTATTCGAACAATTTATAAGCGCCGCACTGAATAAAAATCATGCAAAGCATTGTTTCGTCATCATTATATTTATCGAACGACAGTTTACCTCATAAATTTGAGACTGAGCACTCCATTAACTTCATTTCTAACAGATCGCTAGCAATTACAGAGGTTAAGGAGTCTTCATGAGTCTTCCGGCGGTGAAACCCTCGCTATGGCGAGAGCCAACACCGAAAGGGTCTCGTAAAAACGAATTTTTTAACACGCTTATTATAGGGTCAATTGACGGTGCATCGGCTATCTCTCGTAATAGCGGGGGTGTCGTTATAGCCCGTACTCGCTTTAACGAGGTTCCACTGTATTTCCTTGCTTAAAATGCTTAAATAACGTTAGAAATACGTCGTGTTTGGTACCATTCTTTTTTAAATTACCTGCACATTACTAATATTTCAGTCTAATAAAAGTATACTACCAAAAGCCGAAATTAATTGTTTGACACCTTTTGGGCTAATAGGTGATTCATGCAGCAGTTGACCTCCAGAAACTGGGAACTTTGAAGGAGATAGGCTGAAAAAATTCAGAGATTGAGAATTGGAGAGGCGTGAAACACGTTTCTATTGTTCTCGTGTAACTTGATATTTTCTTTCCAAGCTAAGGTCTTCGTAATACGATCCCTGTGCAAGCTGGGACCTTTTTTTTATTCCGAAGAAGAGGAAAGCTTCAGAAGGGGAAGGCAGGTGCTGGACGGAGGGGGATATCGGATCTTGGGAAATGAGCTAATGTGACTATCCCATGGCACTCAGCTTCTCCCTATAGTAGTTCAATCTCCTGGGGGTGTCTGTCGTTATTAGCCACAAATAACACATTGCAAACACTTCCTCTCATTTTTGTTAAATGATGGGTGCGGGAAAATTATACGACGGGACCGCGATCTTCAAACGATCAATGTGGGAAAACAATACTTTGGGGAATGATAGATGCGGGAAAAAATTACATTGCCTTTATGGTACTTTATTTGGCACCAGGAATGGTGAATGATGAATGCAGGAAAACGATCTATGTGGGAACGATAAATCGGGGTTCCACTGTATTACAATGATGAGGGAACCAATATCTTTACAACATAGAGCACCTTTCACTGCAATAAGAGGACAAATTACTAAGAAATAAGGGACTAGAGGTGGATTACTAAAACAAAAAATTAATAAGTTATACATTACCACTGAAGATGTTTAAGAGAAAACAGATACAATCAGAAAAGCCATTGATACAGAGACCAGATCAGACCGCATATCAAGATCAACAAACGGACAAGTATGATTATTTCTGACTAGTAAAACACATGAAAAAATATTGGCTCAACGGAAAACAAAAGACCCACACAAGATGACATCGGCGGTCCAATCGGCCATGAAATACAATAGTAAATAAGTACAAATTTTTAATTTAATTTTTGGTTATTTTTATTATTTTTGAAACTATCTTCTGTTAAATTAATAAAAATTTGCCAATAATTGATGTGAATTTGCAATTACATAATTATTCATATTGCACACATTTGGATACAAATTCATATACTTCAAACATAAATTTTTTTCAGTAATATGTTGCAATTATTAATGGTGATTTTTTATAAAAGTATTTGAACGTGTGATGATGTTCGTGCTACAAGGTTGTCTGTATAACTACATCAGATAAAACTTCATAATTTTGCTGTCTAAGTAAATAATTACATTGCATTTCTGTGTAGCTACCTAAAGATCATGGAAAGTTTTCAGAAAACAATGCAATGAAAAATTTTCAGGAAAAATAAGATAGGCAAACACATTATGACCTGTATTGTGATAAGAGTAATAAGATGATGGCAAGAAACATTAACAAAATGTTGTGACGCATTTTCCTTGAGTTTGAAATAACTAGAGAAAAAGAAAAATGCTAGAAGGTAAAGAAAAGTTTACATTGTTTCGGTACACCACTCAGCATAACACACATAATGTTGGTATGACTGAGGAATTCATAGCAGTTCAAAGATATTTTTAACTTTTTACAAAGTTTTGAATCACTGAATTCATTTGTGCTTCTTAATTAAACCAGAGGAGAAATTCCTTAAAAACAGCAAAAAAATCAGTCAGGGGGGACTATATCAAACACAGCTCAGAATTAGAAGGGCTCTGCACAAAATCTGCTTTCAAAATGTGGAACTTCCAATGTCCATGATTTTTCAGTAGAGACTGATAAGAATTTTAATACTTCTAAGTTCTATAGGTCACCTTTCACCTCACATTTCTCTCTCAGAAATATAATCTACAAACACAGATTAAAGTGGATAAATGAGTGTTATGGACTGTCCTTTGAGACTTCATTAATTAACACTACAACTAAAGACACGACAAAAACTTTAAAATGGTGTTTTTAAAATACACAATGAACTTCACGTTAAAATATAAGAATTGATTTTTTTTAAACTTCTCCACAGTACAAAGTAAATAAGGAGCTAAAAAATCGAACGAAAGTAAAGTATTTGAAGTATAAAACCTTCTCTTACTGATCTGAATAAAATTTTGTCATTATGGTGGCTTTAGTCACACATTCTACATATAAAATAATACAGTGCGCTCCTTGTTCTGCAGGGAAGTACTGGGTATGCACGAGGCAATTTTCCACTTTTAACTTGCAGGGGCAAATTCAAAATGAAGTTCTTGATACCTGTCATCGACAATAGAGGACACTAATGCATAACCAATGGCCAAAACCTTTAACTAAGGTGTCCATTAATCAAAATGCTACTGAAGCCTATGTAAGGGAATTCAGACATACATTCAGTTTCAAATTTTACATGAAGGGTAATACACTTAAAATCATCAAGTACAGTACAGAACTCTGCCTGCCCATAATTTTATAAAATACCACTATGCCTTGCTGCTTGAAGCAAACTGCACATATTTTAGCATGCGAAATTCAAACAACACTAGTGAACAGTGATGGCACAAGGGAATCTTAGCACAAAGACTGAGAAGTCTGTTGACAGCACCAACCACAAACACTTTCCCCTCACTAAATTTCCCTCCCACTAATATGATAGTTTTTTCTCAAATCCATTATCAACAGCAGGTGGGCAAGAAAAACACTTGGCTCAGCACCATATTATATGGGGTAGTATTATCATTTCGTACAGTTGTCAGTAGCCTGACACTGTCCTCACATCACTACCCAAATGAAAGATGCTGATCAGTGCATGAATGCCGTTTAGCATCACCTGTTGTTACTAAAACTATGCATCTCGTTCATTCCAAGGCATATATTTGATGAGTCTTATTGCCATTCAAATAATTATTGAAAAGGACTATTTTAGCATGAGAAATGTAAACTTCAAATAAACTTGACTAACAGCTTAATATTTTAAGTTTAACCTATGCATAGGAAGGCCCAAGTCATGAATATTATTCTACAGAAATATATTCCAAATACATCCTTTTCAACAGCATGATGCAAGGCATTTTCTAAGTTTCTTAAACATAATTTTGAAAGTGATTTTGTCCGTGTGGCATTACAAGTATATATGCCACTGAATAGCTATGAAGCCATAATAGCACCACGTCAAAACAAGGGAGAAAAGTTAGAATAAAGAAATTATGGTAGTATAGCTCATACCCGCATACCAAACATAGGTACTACCAAACATGGTATTTAACTAACTGAAGACTTCTACTGAAGAGAATTTGGGCAAACATCACGCTGGTTTTGTTCGAGGGCAATCAATGGCAGATTAAATATTTAATATAAAACAAGCTCTTTCTAAATATTTGGAATAGAATATAAATGTTCATATATTCTTACTAGATATCAAAAAGGATTATGAATTATTCAAAGAAAATTATAAGACAGGATAGCGGCTGTTGGCATAACACACTAATTGATACTACAAAATTAAGAATATTAGAGGATAACAGAAAGTTCTGACATATCATCGTGTATTCACCAAGGAGACTGGCTCTCACCTCTCGCACTAATTTATCAACTAAGAAAGCTGCAGAAAGTAGCTAAGCAGTCTGAAGCTGTATTTATTCAGAAATCACTGTTCTAATCTACATGGATGATGTGGCCCTGAGGGGTTTGGGTTGCTTGGCAATAATAGAAATTATTCCCATATAGTTTCACTGGAATTATTTTTCAAATTTTAGTGTCGGCAGCTTAACATGACAGACGGAAATATTACCAAAAATCATTTCATAAAATTAAAATAATTATTACCAGAATTCTTGTCAGATCAATATTCGATACACCATTTAGTGCGACACACAGCAAAGAAATGGCAGCCAACTTACTTGCACCTCCCTTTCAGCAGCCAAGCACCGATCCTCTTTGAGTTTCAGTTCCCGCCTTAGCTGCTTCACTTCTGCCTCCAAGTCCCTTCTCCTGGCTCGGCAGCTTTCTGTGCATTCTCCTCTGCAACACAGCAACAGTATTAAGCCATGTCATTACTCGTGCATTTCATTTCATATCTACAGCAACACTTAAAAGATGATGAATAATAACATGGGAGTATAGGCCTGATAATGATATGCAAAATTGCTTGCTAATGTTTTGATAAATTTCTTATGTCTCCTATGCTATGAATCATGATGTTTACAATTAATTAATACATGAAGGCATGGAAATTTGTTACAATGCTTTCTTACAATAATACAATAAAAATATAAAAAGAATTCAATTGTGCATAAATGAAAAAATAATAATTTGATGTTAAAATTCTTGTCTCTTCTTCTTCATTTATGCACAGTTGAATTCTATTTATATTTTTATTGCACTACAGTAAAAAAAACATTGGAACAATCGGTGATGCCTTCATCTATTAATTTATTGTGACCATCATGATTCATAGTCCAGAAGAAGACATAGAAATATATCGAAACATTAGCAAACAATTTTGCATATCATTATCAGACCTATACTCCCAAGACATTACTCATCATTAAGTAATTGAGGTCAAGAAAAAGAAATCGACAACACTTAAATTCCAATAACTACAGTGGTACTACATTAGTTGGACTAAACTGAGGAAAGAGCACCCTTCAAAAAAAAATTTAAGCTCCTATCAGTGATCTTTCATGTGCTAAAGTGTTCACTGTGAAAATATTTTAAACAAAAGCATCTCATAAGGGATCTTTCCTTGATAGCGATTCATATGGGTTAGTTTCAATAAGATATGAAACATGTCACAACTACTATCGCATAAAAAATATTATTGAAAATCCACTAAAAAACTTGCTAAAATTGAAAACATTTGCAGTCACAAGACAAGATGGATGATAGAACTGAGTGAAAGTCATTGAAATTCCACAGTTCACAATAAAATTGGAATATTTTTAATGCTGCATCACCCAATTAAGCAGGACCGAGCCACAGAATAAATATCCTATGAGAAAAAATTCATAAATTTGTGACTATTTAAACAAAGAAAGATGCAGCATGTGAGTTTTTCACACATAATGTAACATTATTTCCCTAACCTTATCATGAACTCCCTGGCCAGTATGATTGAAACACATCACTGGAAAAAATATTTTTAGATTACTGCATTTCTCCAAATATAGCTCCCTCTGAACGCAGTTCCCCCATAATTTTGAGGCTTCAGCTTTGTGAAAAAAATATGAGAAATGAAAAGGAATATAGTCCCCCTTTTAATTTTTCCATGGGCATTTTTGAAAAAAAAGGGGAACATATTCAGATTAATACAGTATTTAAGCATCTTTCCAGTCTTGCCAGAAGATTCGCCACCAAGAGCACATACTTATTGGCTGAGGCGGCTGCCGCAGCCGCTGCCACAGCAATTGTCCTCGCTGCAGCTGACTCCTCCACCTTCCTCGCCTTCCGCTCGGCAGCCAACTGTGCTTCGCACACGCCCCGAGACCTTCGCTCATCATGTAGCCTTCTTTCCAACTGCGATATGGTTAATTTATCTGATTGCCTAGCTGTCACCAGCCCATGTAGCCTGTTAGGGCACAAAATGAAAGATGAGGAGATGCCGTAAAAAATTCCTTCAGCCATGGAATGAGAAATCACAAATAAGAGGCGTAGAGAGAAAATTTCACACGGACACAGAATTAAAACGTGGATCTTTAGCTTTCCAAGTCAAAATGCAGATTACAATGCTAATGACGTTCACCAAGGATTTTTTGTTAACGAACCTGGGCTAAACACAAATGTGCACAATAGCTCAGAAAGCCATACACCCATGTGGTTAAGGAAAACTTTCTCACAGAATTTAACGCAGCATTAAATGAGGCCAATTTGAAATACTAACAGCTAAGTCCCAAATTGTAATCAAAGCTAGTATACTTTGCAAATAACTTTTCAAATTTCTATGGCCAACTAACAGATTTAAGTCTCCACAACATCGTAAAATATTATAAAGCAAACAAATTCTACAAAGTTTCCACACCAATTTAGGACAATGGAATTTGGTTGTACACTGAAAAATGACAAGTTCGAATTTTTGAGCACCTGATTGAAAGGCAAATTTTACACAAAAAATAGAAGAATTGTGTCAAAAATTAAGTCAAATATACATTGGTGCTCCATCAAGCTATATTTATTTACACTGGAAAATATTCCTGCAACAAAATAACAGCTTACTTTGTTTGAAGATCATCATTATCTTGCTGAAGCTGTGATAGCTCACTTTTAACACTTCGTTCACCCGACAACAAAACATTGATTTGGCAACGAAGGTCTTGCTCAACTTGTCGACTGGCTTGCAAATCGATTTTGAGTCGTTTCACATCACCTTCTAACCTATAGCAGGAGTAGAAGTAAATTATTAACATAATCACCTTTTATACTTGTACAAGAGGTATGATAAAATACTGAGCATTTAAAAAGAGCATATATGCATTTATCCTTATGCCAAACTTTTCTTGAATAGAGATATGACCAAGCAGGTGGCCTGTGGGTGGAAATGGAAGAACCATGATCCAGCCAGCACGCTCAAATATTAAGGACATTATAATTAATATTCATTAATATTAAGGACAAATTATAGGAGAAATTCTCCAACAATTTCAGCAAAAAAAAAAGGTCACAGTAGCTATCAACCAGGAAGCAGAAAACACTACATAATAATGATCCTGTATCCCATAAATAAATTTGATTGAAGGCAGTGAAATATCCGAGACATGTAACACTACCTCTCTCACACTCTATACAGGCAGTCCCAGACTCAAGCACACAATGTGTTCCAGAAAATGTGTACGAAAGTTGAATGCAAGAAAGTCGCACCATTGAGTTCCGTACTAATAAGGGGTTATGTTCCGGCAGAGCAAAATATACATACTAAAACCCTATTTTTACACAATTTTATTTTTATTAACTAATGTTTCGTAAATTCAAGTAAAAGGGTCAATTTGGAATGTACGAAAGTCAAGGACCACCTGCATTGGAAAATGTAACAGATTATTTATCACCCACACCAGGGTCCATATCCTGTAGCTCAGAGCTCTGAAGCTAGTGTCTTTGACACACTCCCAAATGAATCCCTTACCACTCCCACTTCACAGCAAATTCTCTAGCCTCATAGGAGTTAGTGTTAGATGAGAAAACCATTTTGAAACCTTTTTGAACAAATCCTTAAAATTGTATGTAACCCAGGGAGCAAATGGACAATAGAGACCAATAAGGTACATAGTAGGCTATTATCTGGGCTTCTAAAAACTTAAAAGCACATCAGAAAAATACTTCCATTTTCATTTTATTAATAAGGCTATTTTTACAAAAAAAATACAAAGCTAATGCATGGTGAAATAGGAAGGCAAGATGTATCGAGATGGTGAGCTTCCTCACCCGAACAATTGACGTGATTAGACATGCCAGTGCTTTCCATGGCTGTTACAATATTCTCTCCCTTGTACCCTTGAATGATCCTATACTCAAATAGAATTACTGTATCCGTGAAGAACGCTTGCGCAGGAAGCCATGCACTTTAGGCTGTAACTACACCCTTATCATGATTTTGCAACAACAGGGAAGCAACCAGTTATAGAATTATAGAATGATATTGGATCACAAAATACAGCAAAGAGACAAAACAGACATAAGAAAAATTTTCTAAGACAGATCTTCAAGGAGAATTGTTTGTATTTAATTGTTATCAGTCGAGGCATTATCAGTAACGCTTTTTTAAATTTTGGAGACAGCCTGTGCAATTAGGCAAGATCATATTGATATGAAACATATATCATTCACCATCAGAGTAATTAAAATTAAAGAAATAAATAAAAGTGAGAAGCCATTTTTTATCTAGTCATCTAAGCTTAATGCATATGTATGTATCCAAATTTTCACACAAATTTGTTCATTATAAAGCACATTCCAGCTGCTTTCTATCCAAGCATAAGAACTAACATTCTTTGGCATAGATCCTACTCATTTCAAAGGAGTTGGAAGAATAAGAGCACATTATTCTGCTTAAACAAACGACTAAGGTTACGCAGAATGGTATCTAATGAGGATAAGCCAACCACTAGGTCAGGTCTGGATCTTTGCGAGGCTCTTTTTCAAGCCAGCTGGAGGGTTACACAGGGCTCAGAAAAGAATTACAGAAAGATGATGAGAGCTTAAAGTGCCATTCTTACTGCTCAAGCCTTCTTCACAGATACATAAATTCCATTCGAGTATAGGATCGTCATGAAGCTTATTTGGCCAGGCAATTACAGAGCTTTGAGTCACAGAATACAACCCCAGGGTTTCCTATATCCAGATCAGAAACAAAATGGCCGTTTTCCACACACATAAATAGGATTGAAGATTAGTTTTGACAATTTTTCAATAGTCAGAATTTATGATTTTGCAGTCAATACCAGTTTGCATTGCCTAACATTTATACCTACAATGATTTTCAAAATCCATCAGCATAACAAATGGTAATGCCTGTATATCGAAGTTCAACTCACAAATTAATTTGTTAATTAAAAATTCAAAATGATGGAAGTTGTTCTATGCTAATGTAGGGATCTAAGACTTTTCATTTTCTCAACATTATAGCAGCACTGTAAATAAAAATTTCTTAAAAATATTTTATGGCAAATAATTCCCTGCAATGGAAATCCATTGCAGGGAAACTGCTTCTACACTGAATGATTTGACTTCAACAATTCTAAAGTTTCCTTAGTATCAAATGGCTCCATTCTTAAATTTGAGGGCAGTGATGTCTGTGCATACAGTAATATATTTTTATGCATAATATTTTAATTTAGTTAAGCTCATCAATCATAAAATTAGCTTGTAAAGCATTCAATACTACATATGTCATTATACCAATGTTTTCTGTCAGTTCACCACAAAAACATATAAGAGACATCATTAATAGCTCAAAATCACTTCCATGTTACAACCATATCCCCAAAATGCATCCTGTTTTAAAGCCAGGACCTTAAAGTACAATTTTTTAGTGGAAACCAACCATTAAATTTCCAAATCCTTCATCAAGGAGCAATTCCAACACACAGACATGAATTATTATTAATCTCCTTTAGATCATATGCACATGAAATAAAACATAAAACAATTAGCATGCAGACAACATAAAAGCATTGGAATTAAACAAGCACAATAACATATCTTACTGATTAAAAAGCAGTCAGAATAAAACCTAACCAAGATGAGAAGTAGTGTGGAGATTTCTCAAGCCGTATTTAGATTTGCCTAACTATTTTAAGTTATGAGCGAAGATTTAGGATTCCAGAGATAATTCATATCGTTAAATTAGGGTTGCATATCCTTTTGACCCCAGGGTCAGGTCAGACTCAACAACTAAACCGTACTTTTGATATAGGATGTTTTGGGTCACCTCCAAATCATTTAACCTTGCAGATTAAAACCCTTTTGTACTAATAAATACTCTTTCCTTTACTAAAATACAGGAGTAGCCATCATCTTTGTCTCATACATTACATGTCTTCCACAGAACCTAAAGGAGCTGTCGCATACGGCAGAAGACATTGTGCAACTTGAAGTCTCCCTCAACTAACACCGAATTCACTTCACACAGTTTTTCCTACAACATGATTGGGTCTAATGAATGCTCTCACTTAGTTTAAGCAAACTCGCAGCTTTACCTCAACTAAGAATCTACCAAAAACTCCATCACCTTTTTCTTGAGTAATTAAGCATTAATGAAGCAAACAAGACCGAAAGAACTTCATATTTTCATTAATTTTTTCACTCTACGCAAGAAAAAAAATCTTTCAAATTGAACGATATTTATGCCATATCAGCAGCAATGAAGAGCTTGGAAATATAACACAGTACGGATTCAAATCAGAAAAAAAGGCTCCAAGACCAAAGTTAACTGACAAAAAGTGCATACAAGTCTTTCTATGCTTCTAAAACCTTATGTTATAAAGCAACACTGGCAAAACTACATCAAATCACATGACCTATAATAAAAGAGTTGCCAAACGAGATACCTCTGCGGTGCTACATAGACTCTAACATTAGCACAATAATCATAGCTCCCAAGTTTCCCATCACAGGTTGGTATTATATACACAGGCAATTTTTGGGCCATCATTTTTTCATTGCATTCAGTTTCTCAATTTATAATGGCATTTATTTTAAAACCAACATTTAACATTCTAATTTATCATTGTTCTCAGAGGTCTCTATAACATAAGAATCATAGAGTACTGGAATGATCAACCTTATCCAAAGCACCACCATGGTTCCCACCCAAACTGAAATATAAAATTCACGATTTTTTCCAGGTTTTCACGGTCTAGATGTCGTCAAATTCACTGTTTTTAGATAAATTATTTTAGACAGAAATATTGATTGCATAACGATCATCGGCCGCATGTTAACTAAAAATTTAACAAATGCGGCAGAACGCCATGAATGCAAACGCAGCAATGAAAGTGCTATCTCTCCTGACGTCGCTAGCAAAATTCAGCGCCGGCTTAAGTTTGTGAGCGGGAAAATGGAGGGACCAGGGTGCCAGGGAAATTAACAAGTGTCTGAATTTTCACCAGGGTTAATGAACACTTTGGTTACCAGTCTTCCAGCTTTGGTACAGGCTTAAGGTCAATGTGTCATCACAGCACACGGACCAACAATTGCGCTTAGAATATACGTGCGCAGATAAATGAGTGGACAGAGTCTGCGCATGACTGACCTTGAAATATGATGGACATTTCAATTTTTCTTTTGCTCTTACAATCGTAGTTCTAAAATTTTAAGTACTTCTAAAGTTTAAGAGATTTTTAAGGTTTCATGGCGAAATTCACGGCTTTTTCCAGGTTTTTTCATGGTAGAAGAAATTCACGGCTTATTCACGCTTTTAAGGTTTTCACGGTTGAATGGGAACCCTGACCACCTGATCTATAAATCTGTCAATACAGAATTTGATCATACATCTCTTATTTTCCACCATACATATGCCTTCCTATGTATTCTCACTGGCCCAAGTACATATATAGATCCAAATAACGAATACTTGATTATTTTATCATCAAAGGCCAAATATACTGACCATTTATACTGAGAATTGCATTAACTTATGGATACCAGGCTGAAAATACCTGGTGCACCACCACAAAGATACCTAAACACATTCTTTGTCTTAAACTTCCATTTATTTCAAATTCAAATTACACTAAAGTAATTCTAAAATCTCCTTCTTTAAACCACAACGGAGTATTTTACTGAGAAAATGACACTGGAATTTCCATTGAAAACAATGTTACGGATTCTACCATTCTCTTCACCCAGTGACAGCCCTAATTGAAAGAACGACTTGTTTCACCATGATACCTATTCTCCTAAAAGAATTCATAAGCTGCCACTACCATCTAAAATGGCAACACAACCATAATCTCTCATATGATATATCTCATTCCTGGATGAATCACTATCATCAACCTTTCCAATTTTGTTAATGGTTTAGCTCAGTAGATTTCAATCTGATGAATTGTTTTGATGAACAAGGGTAGTATTCAACTCATTCTTAGCCGCTGATACATGTAACATGTGCACTCAAGGTTGGAAGCTAAGTTCCTTTCCCCAGGCCACCTCGGATTTCCTCTAGTCCAAGTAATCTAACTTTGAGGATTTAAATCGATGCAGTTTTTCCATTTTAACTCGAAGTTTTAAACTCCCTCTCACCGGCACCCACAACGACAATCACAGTCTTTCAAGCAATATCCCTCATTCTTAGGTGCACATGCATACTTTTTTTCCAACCCCATGAACAAAAACCTTCACCAATTCCTAACCATCACATAGCTTATCCCAACAAACACAACCCCGGGCAAGAAACCTCACAGCAAGTTCTTCACTCCTTTGATAAAAAGCATCCCTCCCAAAACTCACGTCAGCCATGAAAGTATAATCGCAGGAATAGCCAACGTCCAGGTGGCATGGGGAGCATTTCGACCAATCCTGCTTCGCACAGCTTAAATGAGAAAGATCCTAAACAGCCTTTCTCCTCTCATTCCCTCCCTAAACATCCCCTTGCCTTCCAATGTATCGTTCCTCCTCCACCCACTCAATTTGTACAGCCACCTGTAGAAATGGTGCAGAGTTTCTCATGAGAAGGGACTTACCCCATTGTGAGGGATTACAACTCCCTAGAGGCTTGTTCAATGAGTGATTAACTGACTTTCGATAGCTTCACAATTTTCTATCCTGGCTATCAATATTCTTCAGCTGGTGAACATTAACATCAGCATTAATTGATTGCTAAAAGATTGTTTGTCAATAATAGGTGATAATAAAGCTACGTTACTGATCACCAGTTGTCAATCATGGTTGTTGATTATCATCATCGACACACAGATATTGCAAATGGTTATCAATAATGAAGAATTCTCAAATGTCAATTGGTGATGAATTGTTGATAATCATTGTTTGTGGATAGACCACCAACTACAGAAAGCAAAGTAATCAATGCCAATCATCAACAAATACTACCATCCCAATGTACATAGCCAAAACCATCAATGATGGTTACAAGCAATCACATCATTGAACAAGCCTTATGCTTTGTATACACACGCACACATTCACACATAATAACACATTCCAAATCAATACACACTACTGGGAAATTAGTCAGGCAAGGCCAAATTAATAGTCAAATAATACATAGTACATATAAATACTTACTCCATAAAACAAATTGTTACCTTTTTCTAAGAAATTCAACAGACCTCATATAATGCTCATCCTTGTGATTAGCAACGACTGGATCTGCTGAATCTCTATTTGATCGATTCTTCTTGTCTCTTTGACTAATTACAGCATTTTCACGTACTTGCTGATTCCCATTCCATTTTGATGAGTTTGTTTTCAAGGAGCCTTTGAAGCTTTTGTCCTTTTCAACCTCATTCTCATCAAAATCGTTCACAGAACTGGAAAAAATAATTTAAAATGAATAAATATCATGCATATTGAATGGATTGGTTTACAGGCTTGTAGAAAGGCATCTCCAGCAGCAAACGCTGGTAGGAAATCCATGGGGTATGCGACCGGTGATGGAAAACTTAAGATAAATTTGTGCATACAAGAGCCTAGGAGCATTCATTGCATTGTCATTCCTTTTGTCCGCAGACAGCAGCGGATCCAGGATAGGGACAAGGGGGGGGCTAGGGGCTGTACTATCCTGTACATACTTGACTAATAAACAAAATTACTATTTCATCTAGTGTAAATTGAACACCCAAAGCGGGAGTTATCGCCCCCTCTCTGGATACGCCACTGTCTGCAAACACTAAGGCAATAGCAGGGGCCTCTACCCTAAAAAATAGATTACAGGTGCAGATCTTGGGAAGATTTTTCTGACCCGGTTGTACCTCATGTCTTCACTCCATACGTGCATGAAGTAAACTGTAGACATAAGGATGACAGAAGTAGCATGACAAGCCAAATATTTCATGATTGATCCCAAATCATTAAATTGCATTTCAAAAAATGAAAGAAGGAAAATTCCATACAAATGATGAAACTGAATCACATTAAATAAAGGTTCACACAAACCAGAATAAAATGCTATGGAGCACACACTGTGGGAAATTTAGCCATTTGACAAACTGCCTCACTGCCCCATAACTAGAAATTGCACTGAATGAGACAAGATATGGCTGAGTTAGACAAAACCAATAATACTATCGTAAGTACCACATTGTAAAATAAAAAATCTTAATACAGTAAAAGATTGATAATATGGAATACATGGTACTAGACAATGATATTCCTGCTGAATAGATCCATTTGATTCAGGCAACATACGTTGGCATCAGCGGAAATGGGGTCACCTGCATAGTAACCAACTCGAGGGTGTAATTCAGGGCAGCCATTCTCTCCTCTCATGGAACTGCTTATCATAATCCCAAGTTTCAAACACAAGCCACTACGAAGGGTAAAAATGTTTTGAGGACGTCTACTTGTGAAACTTGGTTATATTGCGCCACTCTAAACGGGCAAGTAAGCTTTAAGTGGGCAATTTACTAAATAAAAGGGATTCACATATCCATTATAAAAACTACTGCAAGACCTCTGCACATTAAGAAACTGGCAATGTCACTGGACTTTCAAAAAACGTCTGATAGGAAAAAAGTGCTGTCACTCAATAAAACAGCATCTGTAGAAACGTTTTTTAAATAAAATGTTGATTCTCAATGCTTCAAAATCAGTGTATTTAGATAAAAACACATTGGTAGAATTTCTCTAAATTATGGTTGGAGCTCATAGAATGAAAAAGCAGACAATCCATTTTAAGGAGCAAAATAAACAAATTTCATGGATAGGCCACACATTTTTCATAAAAATGCACATCTCCTCGGATGGATTTTACGTAATTTAAAGGCACGCACAATCTTAACTTCAGCCCACTTCCATTCCTCTCCAAATTCAGTCCACAAAGTTCAGGATAGGCATCGTATGCTGATGCCCTGAATTCTTTTGAGCAAAATCACCACAACAAGATACCCTAAATCACGAAATGAAATATTTTGAGGAAGAAAACTGCAAATTAGTTGAATAGCCTATGCAGGATTAGCGTAAAGACAGCCAGTCTCTGAGACAGTGATTAAAACTACTTAAATAGCCATATTTTTGGCGATAAAACTTACCCTTTTCCTGCCAGCAGGCATGAAAAGGGTAAGTTTCGCCGGCATTTCACCAGCTACTGTCTCATATATACTTTCCCATAACCCATTTAAGCTCCAAATACCATATTAACTCAGTAAGAGAGACACATTTTTTCCCAGAAAATGCAGCCGAAAATGGGGTTGCATCTCTTACACGAAATTCTAACAACTCCCCCATTCCTACCTCCCACTCCCATCACAAGTCCAAAGGGGAACTGTATGGCCTTGGTTTTCAGGGTCAGTCCTAGTGTAGGCATGAGTCAGTCATCTAAAACCCTGGGTCAAAAACAAGCAGAAAGCAGGGAAGTTTCTCCCTTAGTGGCATATTTTTACAATGCTCCTGTTTGCGTTTCTTACTCATATCAAACTTAAAGAAATGCATAGTTTTGAAAGAGAATAGTCAACAACTGTCTTGTCAAGTAGTATTCATTATACTAAGGGCCTGATTTCACAAAAACGATCTTCAGACGATGTTATAAGGATTATTTCGATTCAAAATTATATTGGTGTTAAAACCTGCGGTTTAAAAATTTCAAATGAGTGTGCACATTGTAGGATTAAATGGCGGACAGAAGAAATCAGAAATGTTATAAGTGAAGAGTGCTAAAGGAGAGGTAAAGGTGAAGGAGCGTGCTCCTTCCATCTTTCAAGCAACAAGGCTACAAGCGAGGAAGCAAGGGATGAACACATACGATCTTGCATGTGACATGGTTTCCTTCAAAGCCAAGGCAGGCGAGCTATGTGATGTATGCAGTATGCATTGCCTGAAGTTCCCAGTCCGTCTTCTATTGTTTGAATGTGTTCATGCTACGCTTGTTTCTTCAGAAATTATGCTGCTTGGACTATGTTGAATAATAGCAACCTTGTTGTAACTAAAAAGCTTCCTGTCAATCAATTAGAGCTTAAAAAACTTAAATGCTGTCAGAAATGCATCACGTTGGGTCTCATTCTATTTTGTACCTCGTGCGTGTCATACAATTGCTGAAAGCTATCGAAATATCTTTGGATTCAGTTAGTGACTTACCTAGCCATTTGGCCTCCAAAAAACTGGGAGAATTGAAGCTGGTAGACCGAAAAAGGTCAGTTGGTAGACGGGGAAGGGATGAAACACATTTCCATTGTTCACGTGTAACTTGATATTTTCCTTTGAAGCTAACGATTTATGGTCCGGTCGCATCCCTATTCAGTAAATTACCCACATACAAATTTTTTCACAGTTGAATTTCTGTCGCAATACTCCTACAGGAGCTTTTTAAAAAAATTGTTCATGAGTAGGACTAGAATCGCAGTGTAACAGTGTATGCGAAGAGAGGATTGGAACTCTTTCCAATCCCTCTTATGGGACACTGCATTCATGAAAGCGTTGATTTGAAATGTTGTATCCAGACTCGATTTCTTCAATTTACATCCGAGGTATCTGACTAGACCATCGCTACTGAGCATCATAAGACTACAAGTGAATACCTCGTTATCTCCGAGCGCATGACATGTTGTGCAAATTTAGCTGAAAAACACAGCATAATTTTTTTGGTATTGAAATTGGAATTTTTGATAACTGTCGAGAGTACAGGCATACGTCAGCAACATTGCACAATGGGATAAAGGAAACTGCCGCAATTAATTCCTTTGGCTCCAATGCTTAAAATGGGATGTCTCTCTTACATGAGATTATATGGTATACCTCTAGCATAGGGAAAAAAATCTAGGGATTCAACAAAATTAAGTACTTATAATAATTTAAAATCTTAAATCTTGAAAATTTCAGAAAATAACCTCGGCAGTCTTTGCGCATCCCACCTGAAATGGGCTGGAAGGGTTAAAATAGAAATATTGAAAAGCTTTCCATTATTTAGATGCTCCATTATTGGCATTTATGGATTCTCGCTTCCCTACTGTAAAAGAGCATATCAAAACCAATAAATTAAAATGACAATACAAAACATTGCCTATACACTCACCCAACGCGTTCCATGTATTCTAACTCTGAGTGGATACCACCATCTGAATTACAGATTTTGGTATGTGAAATCTTCTCTGAGCATTTTGAATCGCCATCTGTTGACTTATCCCTTTCCCCTTTGTCAAGGGACTTTCTGTGATTATTCTTTGTGGTATTCACTGTTTGCTGCTGAGGTGGACCAGAATGATGAGACCCACCATTTGCCTGGGTATTATTATCGCTGGAGGCTACACTCCCTGCAACATTATATAAATAAGAGTGAGCTGTAATTCTAAAATAGATAACTATGCACCTATTTAAGCAATTTAAAGCAAAATAAGACAACTAACACTGGCATTTACAAAAGAGAAGATAAGGGTTCAGAAGAGATCAGTGAAGTAATGAAGCAATGTCAACAGCCATGACAACAATCAAGAATTAGTAATGAGAGAGAATCATATTGCAACAGAAATGATATCTGTACATTCTGAATTTTTTAATAAGGTACAAACTCGAAACCCCTTACTTAAAGGTTGCCACTAACATACGGCAGATACAGAGTGGACTAACCTCATCCAGTAGAAAAATAGGCTACAGAATATCCTAACAAGCCATAAAATGCACCAATGACTGGATGCATGGTTTTACACCAATTATTAATTTTTTAGCCAGTCCTACTTGGAATTAACTTCAAATATTGCAGCACAAAATAGGAAAAAGACTCACCTTTACTTCTCTCTGGACTAGTACTTATGCAGGATTGATGATTCTGCTGAAGGTTTTGAGATTGCTGATGTAAATCTATGGGTAGTGCTTGCTGAAGGAGCTTTGCGTAAAACTCGTTCTCCTTAGCCACATCCTTTTGTCGCCTCTGCAAAAAAAAAGAACATACCATTTGAGAGACACTTAACTACTTAATCAAAAATTTTAATAATCATTCTGGAAAGCAATCAATAGAAATCAATTTGTAAGAATAAGTGCTGTACATGAGTCAGTCTATAAAAAAAAATATTCCTAAAGTGCTCATACCCCAAGAAATGCATCTGTTGCACTAAATGAGGCACAATTGTTCTTAACACATTGCATACCGGGGTAAGCTAATGTGTAGAATATAACTTAACCCAACCAAACGTTATGATGCATCAATTCATTATGAATAATGAACAACAACTGAAAATGTACTAACTAATACGTATTGTACGCTTTAAAATTGTTTAGGTTAATGCACCTATCTTCGTTCTGGACGGATGACGAGAATCTTCATCATCCGTCCAGAACGTTCGGGAAAAAAATGACGAGAATTCTCGCCATCCGTACACAACGTGTTAAGTACTGGTGAATAAACAACACCAAAACCACACACAGAGCATGAGCACAAAATGTTAGGCTGAATCCTTTAATACCATATGAATATGATAAACACAAGAGCATAACAGAAGACATCACCTTACCTGTCTCATACGATATCCCAAGTAACTTTTAAATCCAAAACCCAGAGTAACTACTGGATACCCAATGCTGAAAAAAGAAACCCTTGAATTAAAAGAATGCTCAATTGTTTCAGTACACGTTTTTAGACCAAAAGTAAAACCTCAACCAATCATACCAATGCGCAGCAAAGGGTCGGCATAGGTCAAGGTGAAACGGGAGATGACGAAGATCTCGCAATCTCACCGCAGCTTCAATATAAATAAATAACAGCCATAAAATGATTGTGGGCAAACAGACTCCTTTTTCTGAAAAAAACAAAAGACAAGAGTAAGTTTCTTACAAGCTTATCACCTTTCCACACAAAAACCACATAACTTTAATGGTTAAGGGTTCACAGACAGTCTAAGAGACTGAGTGGCTACAGCAGTTGCAATTTAACAAATAACTACAATCTCATAAACTTTGGAATACCCTTTCTTTGGTCAATGTTAGGCCAAATGGCATAGAATAAGTTTTTTTCTGCGTGACACTTCCTTCAATTTTTTTCATCAGGTGGGCAATGTGCTTACACTTTCATCACATACTGCACCCACTTCCTTCACAGGTCACATGCGTATTGTATTCACGGATCAGTAATCTGTTCGTAATTTTTACAATGGTTCAAAGTTAATTTAAACATAGGTTACAACTTTATTTTGATTCGTTATACTAATGAAAAAATCTTGTTTCAGCAAACGGAAAAGTTATGCAGAAATTGTTAAATTATGTTATATCCACTATTAATTTTTTGATTAAATCATTCATGATGATATTAACTTTTAACTGGGTTAATCTTTTACTTAGTATTGCTTTAAGAGGTCTGAACTGGCGATTTTTGGAAACACAAATTTGGCTCCAACTTTCCTCTAATTACTTGTTTGTAGTGTAGTTAGACAAGAAAGGGAAAGGACTTAGTACTCTTTAGGAGAAAGTCTACAGAGGCATATATGCATCATTTTCAAAGGAATGCAAAAAATATTTTATCTAGGGCGATTTCATTTGATGACATTAGGTTTTTCACGTCGCAATATTTTATGTATTACATATATTGTGACCACTTCGCTTAATTGCACATAAATACGCCTTTAAACATTAACTCTTCCTTTGTTTTCCATGTTAAAATGCTTAAATATGATACAGAAATCCATGGCTGTAACATATTTTACTATTTTTTTGCATTCTACCAAAAGTACTAATTTGGCAATGAAACTGATTATTTTTCACCATCTTACACATGCTATTATTGCCCGTCAATTGCATTGTTTGACTGGATAGATAACTGACTTAAGCTGTAATGAGGGGAAAAATAAATATCTCACAGAAGAGTCTAAAAGAGATATTTACAAATTATGTTTTCACTCAAAATATTTTGAAAGAATAGTTAGCTGTTTACAAAAGTCTAAGTTCCTCATAAGAGAAGCCTTTGAAAACTTTTCTGGTGCTAAACACAAGAATAACATCAGATGCTGCATTGATAAATATTAATTCAGGCTTATACTACAAGTGGACAGCAGATATTTACCTGCACATGGATAACCAATGGAAGGCCTGGGACAGAATTTGCTTGAAATTACTATAACATGCTGCACAAACCACATGATACCAAACTAAGCTTTCATATACTGTAAACACCCAATTAACAATATTTTCTACCTGAATGGCCCTGACTGTTCTCGGTGAAAAGATATTTTGAACTGTTCTTTTTACTAAACAGGTTCAAAGTGAATGGTTCGTCAAAATGAAGTACCACCTCTACTAAAAGCCATAATGATGAAAAAATATTTATCTCCTGACCATGCCTTCTGCAAAAAATATCCCTTTGTAACCATATGATGAAACTGAAGACAATAAATTATTATGCCATCATTGAACCGCAAACCCTGGCCCCTGCATTGGGAGTCAATGGCACTAAACACTACACTAACTGACCCATCTGATGCGGATGGAGCTATTTGGGAATTATATAACGTACGTTAAAAGTACCGCATGAAAATTAATTAATCAAAACCAAACTAAGGCCCATTCAATGGAACCACTACCAGATTTGAGATGCATTTGCCATTCAAAATTCCATTAAAAAATACAGCGTGGTAAACTATGGAGCAAGGTATGTGGTCTCCCTTTGTTAGACAGCATTAACGCATGAGTACATGTACAAATCTTCATGTAAAACTGTCAATTACAAAGTGCCTCTTTACCATGAAAAAGACATCAACAAAGGGAATTAGGTTCATCCATCATGTTAATTTCTGTGATGCCACGATTTATTTTTGCATGATATTTAATGCTGTAGAATTCACAATTACAGCAGTCGATGAACTAATACCGCACTGTCTATAATTATTATAAAAAACATAATGATTACTATCCAGTGTTGTAGTGATGATCACCACCATAATTTATTTCAGTTCGTAAGAGAAATCAAATCATCACCTTTCCAAATGCTCAAGGGAATCTAAGTATTATCCAACCATAAAATAAATATCAGTTCATCTTATCGGAATTATTGAGAATGCTGTGCAGGGCATTAAAACTAAAATATATGGATGAAAACATGATTCTGATAGTCAGAACAGAGTTAAATGATTTGCGTGCAAATTGATGCACCACCATGCTTAATGAGCCAAATTGATGATCTGCCAAAAAGAGACCCAATTTATTTACTTGCTGTGCTTTCACTTGCTACAATTAGGTTTTCTCATTGTTAGTCAAAAAGAACATATTCCACTCAATCCCAGTATCTCAACTCACTCTAAAGAAAACCTTATTCAACATTATAATTGGGAAGAAAGACTTAATGAATCTGCATCCTTCAAATTTACAAAATTATCCATCGCATGGGAAAGAGACTAAATAAAACTATAATGACGGACTCCTTTAGACTCCCTCTTACTCAAACCTGGAGGAGTTCGCCGAAATTTTCCACTGCTTTTTTTTTTATCACATCCCCCGTAAACAGCACATAACGGCCTTTTACAACGAGGGTTTCCAATATTAACAAAGTACAACACAAACATCCATGCCCTGGATATGGATCACCTACCCAGGCGGGATTCGAACCCACGACCTACAGTTTGGCAGGCGAGGACTTTACCCCACCGCCACCGAGGCCAGCCGGCTTTAACAGAAGACTAACAATACCTCCCATAAAATCTAAGGGAGAAAGGCCTAGCACAAGGTACAAGTAGGCATTTTGTGAATCTCCTCTACTAGAAAGATAGAATGACTGAAGGCATTCCATGGAGCAGTACAGAATACATACTAATGAGAAGCAGAGGAGCTCATACACGCACTAGAGAAGGAGCGAGCACCCCTAGTCTACAACAAGGTTCTTACAGGAAGTTTTTCTCTGTAGATAACGAATGGGACAGATACGAGACCAGGGAGCAGCTTTGACTACTTATACGGAAGAGAATATGGAGATTTTGTAAAATTTTGCCATATGAATGTTCATCATACATGAGTTTTACGCCATTTGAGTAATATTTTAATTGATACTCATGTAAAATAAAATATCACAAGCAGAGCATACAATTATTCATCGGCATAAGCCAAATACTATGCACCTATGGACTACAAAAGGAAAATCATGTTATCTATAACTACTCATGAAATATTACTATTTCTTGTGTTATTACCAGTGTGCTACAAAGTGAATATAGATGCTAGGGATAATTTGAGACTTGTACTTCTGACAAATTAAGGCCTTAAGGCAGTAGTTACGACCATTTTCAGCACAAAAAAAGTATTCCTCACCAAAACAAGAAATGTCATGTCTTATCAATGCTTAGCATTGTATATATTCTCAACCGACATAATAAACATTGCTTTCTACACAGAATATGAATTTACAACATCTTACTCCAACATGGTGAAGAAGACACTCGTGTCAACATTGACGATTTTTCTCCACTTAAATGATAATTGGGCTCCAAAATGCAACTGTTGTAGCCACAATGATTACATGTATAGAATACTGATTAGAATTCTTCAGTCAGGCAAGCAGACATCAAAACAAAAATTTGATCCAGTTCAGTGAAAATGTTTTAAGAATATTGGTGATATGTTTCAGACCAAAAACTGCCCTTTTTTACATATGTTTAAATCTCTTTCAAGGGATATAAACAATAAACATGATCCAGTGATTGCACAGCACTTTATTAAATTTAGTTATGGATTTGAAGGATTCAGCACACAAACAAGCACAACAGAGTGAAAAGTTGGAATCAATTATCTTCTAAATGTCCAAGGATCCAAACATCCCTTCCCTGGTCAAAACCAGAGAGTTCAGATAATCCATTCAAAAATTCACACATGCGATTCATTCAATTACCTTCTTTATGACTGCAAATGATTTACTTTTCATTAAGAATACTCACATAAAGCAGGATACATTTTTCACCAGCAATTTACAACATAAGCACATAGAATGCTCATCATCAATTCATGGATTTTACGCAAAAACTGCTACTTTACCAAGATACGAAAATAAAATATACTTCACACACTGAAACATTACCGTTGAAGGAATGTTAAAACTATTTCATCATCGGCTAACCATTTCCTTCCAAAATGACATCCATGATAACTTTATCACATCGCCAGTGAAAAAAATTTCCAGTGCCCATTGGGATGACTAATGTCTAGGTTTTAACTAATTCATCATCACAATATCAAACTGACATATTTAGGCCATTACATATGGTTATTTCGTGAAAAAAAGCCCAGAACTTATAACAATCCGCAACGAGGTTTGTAAGCATTCTTAACCGCGCGTAGTGCAATTGTTGAGATAATACGAAATAGGAACTCACCTGTGTGCCACACGTACTGCACCCATACGTAAGTACTGGCTGCAAAAAACAACCAATGAACTGGTATGAAAAAGAAACTAATCATATCAGAAGTGAGGGCGATACAAATGAAAAAAACGGAGAACGCCTGAAAAGATAAAACAATGCATTACACACTGAAGAGCATGATACCTACTATTACACCTAAGTACCACATTTAAACCGTCGATTAGCCATAATAATAATTTAAATAGTTTCCAAAAAATCAATACAGTGCAAAGTCAAAAAGTGTGTCTCTACTCGAACAGACATTGTTACAATTGATGTGAAAAAAAATCCACTGGAGGCAATGAGAATGTTTAAATGCCATGTGTACTTACCAAGCCCTGATATTTGAATGAATCGTAAACACTTCGAACCAACATCCAAAAGGGCCACAAAAATTCAAACCGAAACTCTAATATGAAATCTGCTAGTAGCACTAGAGCCCATAGCACAAGAAATTTCAGGTAGAGAAGGGTACTGTAACAGAGCGTTCATAGAGATTAAAATCACACGATCACAACAAAAACATATAGCAGAGAATTACAAATCTCACTTGCATAACTAACGATAAAAACAAGGGGGTAAACATTAGACAATCAGTAAATATTGATGGTGGGCTCAGCTGACAACAAATGACATGATACCAACATGCATAGGTGACCTAAGTCACCCCTAATGAAATGTCCAACCAAAATACTGGTACATTTTCCATAATTTCGAAAGATACTACTAGGGATATCGATGTATTAAACCAAAGTAACATTGTCCTATAGTATTTTGAGTCCGCCATTTTGATACGCATATGGGCACCATCCATACCTCCCGTAAATTCCTTCAGTAATTTTGTTCCTCTTTAAAGGTCTCCGAAGTTTTCCGCATTCGGCATTGCGTCTCTTCATATTCCTTGAACCTATCACTGACCAATCGTGATTGTAAATATCCACAACAGGTTAAAACGATCTCTCCTGATCCGGAGGACTGTTGCGCTGAGAATCCTTCTTGTTGTCATCTGAGGTATTTTCCGTGATTCTTCGTCGGTGAAATTACATGATTGGCTGGAGGATAGTAATGGCGGTAATGGCGATGAATGAACCTCCGGGTGGTATGAAAGAGTAGTAGCTCGGAACATCGCTCAATATTGCAGCGCAATATTTAGGTGGCGGGATTTTTGAACTGTTTCGTGCTGGCAATCGGTCGTGATAAACTCAACTTAAGAGACCTTCATTTAACTAATATGTATTGGAGTGAAATCTACATCACTGAAACACGGACCTACTTCTCGGATTTAAGGTCTAGTTAACGTCCGTTTCATTCAATACAAAATTTTTGCCAGTTACCTGACAAAATTCAGCTGGTAAATATAGAATTATAATTGAGCTTCTTGGGCTGACTAACAAATACCTTGTTCGGCCTATAAAAAGACTTCACCATTTTCAACAAGATGGACCCATTTTTAAGAATTTTGCAGCAATTTTATGATTGATGACCCTGTGAATTAATGGCACATTATGCATAGTTATATTTGGTGAACTAGGTGAGTTTAGTCGTAGCAGGGTGTCCGTGGATTTCCAATAATTTACAGATTCGTCTGAAGAATGTCCATTGCATCCCTAGGTATATCCGCGTTTCTTCAAACCCTTCATCCATCTCCACCTACACTAGTGTTGTGCACAACACGTTCATTTGAAGGCATCCATTATAATCCCATCGAGGCATGTCCAGGTGTCTGAAAATGTTCAATGTGTCCAGAGAAGAATTATCATACCTGAGGCCAGGGTGCATGACCTGAATAACTGGGGATACAAGTAGACAGCAGTTGATGCCATATATTGAATAAGGAAGAAAGTTTATGGACCATAAGATGTGTTGCAGAGATAGCAGCAGTGGCATAACTATGGGGGGTTTGAGGGGATAGATCCCCCCCCCCCCAAAGCCTCAAAGAAATAAAAAAGTTATTTAAAACTATTATCTAGTTTTGAAATTTAATAACTGCATCAGCTAAAAGTTAATTTTTTAGTGCCAAAATGATATAATATGTACATCCTGGCATGTTTTTTTTATTTTTACCATTGCCTGGGGGGGGGGTCCCCACCCCAAGCCATCCCATCGCCCCCTCCCAAAGGATATACCTCGTTAGGTCACTGTATAACTATGGATAAATTTTCATCCAAAGTGATTTCTGTCTTCTGCTTGTGTCTAACCATCTGTAAGCATCCCAATGGGCTGGGGAGGCTTCAGATCCCCCAAAAATTTTTTGCCTTACCGTGGCTACCGGTGAATCGTGATACAACTTATGAGGAAATCACTGGCTCAAGGGCAACCCTACTCTGTCTCCATTTTTTGATACACCTACATTTCAAAATGGCTGCCAATAATCAAAAATTAATTTTACTTTCAGCATCATGCAAATGTAATATAAAACTGATTTAATGACATGAATGCCTTTAGAAAAAAATATATTAATCATTAATTAATTATATAATCAAAATAGGCAACCTGCATACCCCCCAAAGCCTCGAAAAATTAAAAATTATTGAAAACTATTGTCCAGTTTTGACATTCAATAACTGAATCTGCTTGAAGTTAAATTTTAATTGCCAAAATGTTGTAAAATGTATTTCCAGGCATGTCATTTATCAAAAATTTCCCGGAACCCCTGTTGCCTGGAGGGTTCGGCATCCCATCCTCCCCCAAAAAATATGCCTAGTAACGCCTCTGTACAAAATTGATGATGTATTTTCCCCATGGCTGTCTCCTCTTATCAAAAGTATACTTGACTATAGTTGACACTACCTTAAAGAATTCAGTCTTAAAGTTTAGTGGACTCGCTCTAAGCACCATGTCTTCCACATCCTTAAGACAATACTCAGCCAGATCATTCTTGAGCATCACTCTTTAGTTTTCAGAGTTGAAGGAGTAATACTGAGGGTGAGGGCTGTTTATTGTATGTGATCAAAGTGTTGCAGTGCATGGCATCCTAGCCAAAGGAACCGGCTTCTCTATGCTAGGTATGATTGCAAAAATCACATATCTGAGGCTTATTCTGGGGTGAACCCTATCCTTATTTAACCAAAACAGCTTCCAGGTTGAATCACATTATGTGTCACTGACTTTGCATTTTTAATATATTTTCAGAATAATTGGTCCATTCCTTCAATAGATGTGGAAGGGCAATGAATACAACTATGCCATGAAAGGTGAAATCACACCGGCTAAAATCATATCCCTGACCATAACCTATGGCTGGTGTTGAGAATAGGTATTTTATGGTAGTGGATTAACGACATTTTCCCCAAATACATAATACAGTATCACTCTACAAGTTAACCTCAATTTTGCTTTAAACATGGAGCGATGAATTGTATTCTATAGTATATATGTTATGTGAAGAAAGATTTCGTGCTTTCCCGGCAAATGGACTTAGTGAAGAGTTCTCGGGATCGCCACCGGGTCAGGAACTCCATAACTGCCGACGTTTCGATGTCCGACTCGGTCATCGTCCTCAGGGCTGTGAGTGAGTGAGTTGGGGTCACCCATTAACTGACTAAATGATGATTAATGAGATACGTATTTGGTGACCAATGCTAGTAGACCTAGCAAATGGGTGGGGTGAGACTAACATTGGTCACCATTTACGTATCTCATTAATCATAATTTAGTCAGTTAATGGGTGACCCCAAATGCAGGTACCCTAGACCTATGGATGGTTTAACACATTCCATGCAGAGCAATTCAATTGACGTGCTCTACCGATCGGGCCGGAAGCCCTTTAGCCGCCTCCGTACGTGACTAATATCCACTACTGAGTCTTCTGATCGTGTGTATGGCCTTCAGCAAGCTTGTGCAAACCGTGTGCGCCATTTGTAAAAAGCAGTATTTGAGCGGAAGTTAAGGCAAGGAAACCTCCCTGTATTTTTCTTTCTTATTTTGACGACTATAATGAAAATCGGGCCCGCATTGAATGTGTTAGGTCTTAGTTTTGGGGAAGTGGTTCTTCACTTTCCACTATGTCTTGGTGTTGTACAACACCTCTTAGCAATAATTCATCTGAGGTCTAATATGAGTATATAAGTTCCCTTTTAGATGGTAATTAATTGTTTCAATAATTGTTTTTAAGCTGGTTTAAAAAAATTTTTCACTGGAGTGTTACCTTAAAGACTTCCATTTTTTAATTTTTTCCAGAAATCATGGGAGTGGCTGCCCTCCTATATCCTTCCCCCCTCACTTAATCTGCAATTGTCTGAACCTACCAGAGGACGCTTTTGTCACATGTATCTTGTATGATGTTAGACACGATGTGGTGGAAGTTCTTAATATGTATATGTACATAAGTAAAATTGGACATTGCAATATTTCCATTGAGTTTTATTTTGACACTACACGTTTCGTTGATACAAACAACATTATCAAGTGTTATCAAAACTTGATTAGGTAGGTATGTTGTTTGTAGCAACGAAATGAGTAGTGTCAAAATAAAACTCAGTGAAAATATTGCAAGGGCCAATTCTCGGCGGAATTCTCCGTGTGGAGAATGCCCAGGGACATATCTTTATCCAACCAATAGTGTAGTCTCTATACTCTCTCTGAAGCCAATGAATGGCAAACCACATTCTAAAATCTCACAAATAATAACTGAGGAAAATAATTGGCTAACTGCAGGGAACATCCAGACCAAGTGCCTCACAACAAATTTGGAAAGATGGATAGGATAGTGGCCACCAGCTAGGCTACCAGGAAGGGGGGGCACGCACTGCCTGCGCCCCGCATAAGTATCCACCACTGAATCCAATAGGGTGGTTTCATATTATTTTTTTATTGCCTATATCGGAAGATTATTACTCCTGGAGTACGTATTTCACGCTTTTAGATTTTTAAATGACGATATCTATTTTTTGCGATTAAATGAAAAGTGAAAATTTTCAAGCGCGCGAAAACGCTACGGGTAAGGAAATCTCTCCGTGTGACGTATTTCTGGTTCCCCCTCCCGCCTTGTGAGGTGACCTTGATCGAGGCTCTGAGCGCTGATAGGACGCAGGATGCTAGAGGGTAGCTGAGTACCTTGCTGGCTGGTAGCGCTTGGCTTAAAAAAGGTTTATTAATACCTTATCAAATGAAGAAAACTTTCCGACCTTAGCCAGTTTTAATAGGTGATTATTAAGACATGTTTCCCTGAGCTCTGCGCCTCATGCATGCATTGGTAATCTCAGACGATGTATAACTCCTATTTTCTCCTATAGAAACTAGGTCCCTGTGACGTCATGTGGAGTGGCATCGCATGGGCGCCAATCTGGCCCTTTTCAAATGAGGATAAAAATGGACCATTGCCATTCATCTAAACCGGTATTTCTAAAACGAAATAATTTGTATATTATGAATACAGTAATTGTGGGTAACAAATCGCAATCAATGCCTTTCGGTTTCTTTGATGAAGGAAACTACCCTATTCTCGTGATGGAGAGGTTTGTCTGCCTTCACAGGTTTCCTTCCATAAGTACACCCTCCCCTCATGGCTTTCCAGTGCATTTAGCACATTATCTGCAATTTCACAGCCAAATTTAGTGAAGGACCAGGTAGAGTCATCAAAAGATGAATGCCAGAGGCAATTATATGTCCACCCCTTTACCCCGGAGTTTCCCATTTCCGTCCTAATACTATACTCACCCTAGTCTGTGCAGTGCTGCACAATGACATTTGGTGGCTGAGAGAGTGTTTCGCATTGATAGGAAAAATTATCATCGGTAGCAGGGGCGGAATATAGTCGTTTATTTTTTAGTAGGGGGTTCCGGACTTTCTGCGTTTCCTTGGCGGTATGCAATACCGTTATACATGCGACTGCTTGGAAAAGAGGCTTGCATTAGAGAGCCAAAATTTTTCACGATGCACGGGTGTGCACTCAATGTGTGTGTGATGCTCTCTTCAACTGATGGCTTAACGTATTCGGAATTCGCTGTGCTTGAAAATTTTCTTTCCGAAGACGAGATAAGCCATTGCGATGAGAAATGTTTCTCTCTCACACTCCGATGGCGTTGCCAACCCCTCGGAATCTGCCGATCGTATTGACCTATCGCCAAACTTTGTCAAAATCCCTAAAATTGCGGTAGGGGAGGGACAATAATAGAAATGAAAATAATAAATTTAGCCTAGCCCACCTTCAGAGACATCAAGAACGCTTCGTAATGATTTCATTGGGACCCCCGGAAGTGCCGGAAAGCAAACTACCACCCTGCCCCCCTCCTGCGGGCGCCCATGGATGGGGTGGCATATTCAGTTAAGATACCTTGAGAGGGAGCAGATGGCCTTCAAAAAATCCTAGCTTTTCTGGGCTATGAGCCAGGTCCCTAGTGAGAGGTAGAACCCGGGTGAATTACAATCTAGAAAAACGTCACTCCATTCTTAAGGAGGGGGCAGATTCCACGGGTTGGGGGGGGGGGGGGGAGCGAGGATCCCACAGCTACTACGGGATTTTGAGGACTGCACCTGAGTTAATTACGTAGCTTTGGTTGGTTAAACATTCTCATTATATGCATTTTTCCGATGCATGGTTGAAGTACTTTGGCAAGACTCAGGTTTCTCTCCCTTCCACTCCGCCCAATGCCTAGAGAACCGATCTGAGCCGCAGATTCGTGAGAGATGGATTTTATAAATCGATACAGAAGAATTCTTAAATATTGAATTCAATTGTTTTTACATGAATTTTTTTTTACATAAGGCTGACTTTTCTGAATGTTTGGAAAAATTGAATACAAATGTGTGAAACTGGTATTGTTGGTACCACTGGCATCCCGAATCTGGAATGTCGGGAACCAATCAGTGTCCTTCTTGCGGTGTGACTAATGATCACGGGTGCAAGGGGTGCAAGAGACCAAAGATTATATACTCTAGAAAGATGTGTATGTACGTGTTAAAAATGACGTAGCAAGTTTTGGCCGCCTACTGTAGCGCCATCCTACTTTTGCAGCGGCCAAAAAAGTAACTTCGGCTATGCTAGAGCGCTAAATTCAAATTGAATAGCCTTTTTCCCCGCCCCCCTTTCCTAAGGATTACCAATATTACTATTTATTAACAACTCGGGCCAATGACCCGTTGTCATAGTTGATATCCATTACGGTTCGCTAGGGTGAAAACACTAAAAAAAAAATAATTGAGTAATACAAAGCACATTTATTAAGATTTCTTGCATATTACATTGTGATCACACTGCAGTAGCCTTTGACACAGAACAATAAAATGATGCAAAACAATTATACAAAAAGATGGGATTATATCCACAAATGTGAAGTAACAATCAAATGTGCAACAGAAAAGTTTGAGAACTGCACCTCAACATTAATAATGAAATGAATCCCTAAGGGTGCTATTCGTAGACGGCACTTTAAGCTAAAGTATACATTAGCTGGGCTAAAGTCTACTTTAGCCAGGCTAAAGTCTGCTTTCTCTGTTTCATAAACACCACTTTAGAAGAAAAATGGCAGAATTGTCACTTTACCGTAAAGTGCCCAACCGGAGCTCACTTAGGGTAAAGTGTTCTTTACGGATGAATAAATATGGCTGCTTTTGAAGTTGAAATATGAAGATATTTGGGTTACGGAAATTAATAGGAATTAATTCTTTGGTGAGACTCAGCAGAAGACAGGCATATTTCAAGAAATAACCAGACACGTAATGTGTCTCTCTTTCCGGAAAATATATCGAGTCAGTATTGCTGGAGATGACCCATTACTTCTGCAGTTGAACTCTATTAGTTGTTATACTACCTAGGACATTTTTACGATTATGTGATAATTACAGCACAGTAAGTGGTTGAATAGGTTGGCATAATTTGTGTTGATTTTTAAAACAAGCTAATTATGTTCTTAGGTTATGCATGTGTATATATTCTAGAATTTCCCCCCTAGAAATGATAGCAAATTTCTGTTTATATTGGAGCCAATGGTCCTCTTAAGCAGACTTGATTTTCATATCGTTTGGCAAACCAAATGCTATTTTCTAAACGTTTCATTGTATTTTAAGCGTTTTCATTCCATAATTGCTTTATGTACTCTTTCCACATGCCTCCATATTATGTTAACATTTTCTTGTTTCTGTCATTTTGAAACTAGAGAGTTTTTGTTTCGTTTTTCGATTAGTCATTTGAATGTTTACAATGATGAAATAGTATCTTGCCATGAAAGGCAGCAATAAATAAGTAAAACATACTTTCCTTCATAGTCATATTATCTGCAGCTAAGCAATATTTTATCGAGGATGTATATACATACAGCCGCATACATCAACATCCCAAGAATTAAAATACTGGTAAGAACAAAAAAATTCAATAAACACCAATACCTACTTCAAAATATGCGTCCACCTGAGACAACCACTGATTGGAAAATCTTCAAATTGATTACTACAGTTTCAAGTTAACGTGAGAGAATTTCACTATTTCACCCACCTTCAATGAACTTATACCATCAAACTTCGACTAACATGTAGTCCAAACAACCGTGTGCAGTTAAACAGGCAAGATTATCATAAAATGATGTGAATATATCAGCATTTGTATCTTTACTTTGCTGAAAACATCGAAGTGCATTTCCAATGCAGGAAGCTAATTAAAAGTGAGCTTTTATTCACCTAACTCAGTCATTATCATACAAAAAAGTTAGTGGGGAAAAGCTTCGGACAACGCAGTATTAATTTACATCTGCACACAAAATGAGAGAACGAGAAAATGTAGCTTAATAAAATCTTTGCACAATACAACATGGAAACCTAGTCCCCAAAAACCTGTAAACAACTTAGCAATTCATATCCTGAGTCAACTTTTTGTTAACCTTTATGAAGCGTTCATTGCCAACACTCAAAATTTCAATGCCTGATCGAGACTTAAGCAGCTACAGTTCCACTTTATAAAGTGAGATCCTGGGGATGCCTTTGAAGTGAACTTTAGCTAAATTCTCACTTTACCGTAAAAAGAGACTTTGTAAAGTGAGGAATTTTAGTGTCTCTATGAATCGCACCCTTAAATGCTTTTTTACCCCAAAAACACTTTGTATGGCACTGCATAACATAATAAATAAAAATGTAAATGAAATACAAAGATTTCTTAAAAATCTAATGGCACAATTAAGTGGTCATGATCCCAATTGGTTACGCATCATTGTAATTCCAAATACATACAGCTACACCATTGATATAAAAACACTGACAATAAGATGGCCTGTAGGCAAAGATAAGGAATACCTTAGATGTACACCATGGCAATGTCAAAAATTTTACTTTTGCATATTTTCCTATTAAGGTTATTAATTTGGTTAAGAGCAAAGCTTCATTTCCATGTCCATTGCCGCAGGAGAAATCTGCAGGTTGAACCACTTCAGCAACTTCAGTTTCAAGATACTGTCAGAGCAAACAAAAAATATATAAAAATATGTCACCCAATAAAAAGCAGGTACTCATAAAGATGAATGCGAAAGTACATTAGCAATCCCATCAAGTTGATTACATACCTCTAAGCTCCATGCCTTGGAATGTTAGAAATCCAATGGAATTTTTCAATATTCAATCCCATTCATCAGTTTAACTGCTCCATTATCCTGATCTAAGGTTTCACATTGTACTTGGGTGATGAATGACATCAATTCAGATACTGTCAAGGTAAAAAAAAAGATAAATGACAATATGTTACCTGGTAAAAGAGAGATGGCCATAGATATGAATATCAAAGTACATAGTCAATTCCATCAAGTTCAACACGAGCCATTCCATATCAATGCAAAATAAAGTGTTTACCTCACCATTTTAGATTTTGTGGAAATTTGTTACGATGATTGCAAGTGCTGGAGCAATAATTACCAAATTTTCAATTTTTTATCTGAAGCAGTTACAGAAATATGGCTAAGTAATATTTTCATAAACTGACAAAAAAGGGAGAACAAATATTTTTCATCACTCTTTGTGCTGTCTTAATTGAGCTGCAGAGATGGGAAAGGTGTCATATACCAACATTTTGTACACTATTTCCAGTGAGATACAAGTATTAGATAGAAAGTTTTGCAGAAGGGTTATGCAACATTCTTTCAAGTTCTCTGCTGTATTTATCCATCTGAAGATGGCATGTATAGCAGGCATTCCAGTCTGCTTCTTCAGGCTGGAAGTCAAGGTTCAAATGAAAAAAAATGTCAACCGAATTAAAAAATCAGCTTGAGTTGACATAAATAAAATGGACAAGTGCCTATTCAGAAACACCTAAAGTGGGGGAACTTGAAAATTTGGAGAGTGAGATGTTTCAAATTTGATGACTCTCGACATTTAAAGAATATTCTTTTGACAGGTGGAACATCTAAATTAAGTCATAACTTAGGAGTTTGAGACATAATGCAATAGAACCTCTGATGATAAAATAGATGCACATGACTAAGGGCCTATCTGAGGCTTTCGGAGTCCGTACTTCACAAGACTTAATCTACAACCAGATAATGAACGACTATCTTGTTTCTCTGTTGGTGAGACTTTTTCCTTACATTTTTATTGAAGATAAAATTAAGTACCACATGGCTAAGCTATTACATTATGTCATGATGATGATCAAATCTGTTGAGTGATTCATTTATTAGCTTAATTATTAGCTGGACTGAGTGGCCACACCCCACTTGTGAATATTCAACTCAACAAATCATAAAATGAATGAGTGACAATGCCAAGCAAAATGTGGCATAGAAAATAACTTAAGTAATAACAAGCAATGCAGTGTAAAATAGCATTTCAACTGATCACCAATTGATTGAAACATACGTACATAATTCTGAATATTGCCCTTGAGAAACTGTTACACCTAAAACTTTGCAAGACTCCCTTGAAGTAAATTTAAATTTAACATGTTCCACTCTGACTGTAAAATTCAGTTCATTACTGTAACCTTACTCAGACTAGATCATTTAATGTGATCTGTAAAACTGGAATTAGCATAAAATAACCTGCAACATGGCCTCCATTAGGCAACCAGCTCTCTAGCTCCATTAGGACTACCACAAGTATAGCTGAAACAACACCATTAATGTATGAGCCAGTTTTTCCAAACATAAGAATTCTTATTCCATAAAGAAACTTATATCAATTTTAAAATTTGGTAGATATTTAGTATCAGAACCAGCTATGGGTGTACCACTTTTGAACAATATTAAAATTACGATTTTTCAACAGTAAAGGGCACCCAACAGTTCAGAACCTCAATCATACAAATCCAATGTCTCACGATAGAAGAGGATAATGAATGAAACCATTGACTACACAGCGAAGAAAAAAAGTTCTACTAGAGAAAGACTCCAGTTCAGATCAAAGGGGATGTAATCGTAAAATTAAATTTCAAAGATCATTACCTATTCCATTGCGTTGAAATTTATCCAAAAATCACACCCCAACATGATAGAAATCCAAGGGCATTTTACAACAGATCTTGCCAATATTCACTTAACCATGTCCAGCATACAAAGCCAATGTCTCATGCTATACGCGACTGATGAATTATAGCATAAATTTCACTGTGAAGAAAAAAAATAAGATAGGTTCCCATTCGAAGAGGTCATATTCATAGAATGTAATTAGAGTTCTTACCTATTTCATTGAGTTGATCTTTATCCAACATTCACACCTCAACATGATAGAAATTCAATTCAAGGGCACATCCTTCCTTACTCAAATATCGAACATCCATAATTATTTCCACTTATTTTCATGTTTTAATTGTCCAGATAACGAGATAACTGAGTAATATTGGTAATACCTCGAGCAAAACGAATGTTTCTGTCAACAAAAACATAGGCAGGTAAAGCAACTGCACAATGTTCGCATAGTACAGTGGAGTAGGTTACTTTTGCACAATATGCATTAATCCGTATAAAATATCGTTCATATGTATCCGCAGATAACATTACACAATATTAAAATATGTTTCTTCCGCTGCACTGCTCTTTATTTTGCCAATGAAAAGTAATTCACACTAAAAGGATTATGTTGGTAATAGCATGAAGGATATCGAATAGGATGCTGAACTTGATGAATTTTCACTAGCGCCCCAGGTCTTCACGCGGTGTCTTATCCACAACATTAGGTAAGCCGGCGGCCTATACTTCTTTCACGGCCTTGCAAGAGACCTTCATATGTGATGTTGGGAAGTGGTTGACAGTTCGAAGGAGTAGTGAGAGATAGTTGTGGAAAATTCGCGGCAGTGAGCACTTGTGTTGTTAGTCTTTAAGGTTTCGACGGTGTAGAAATTGCGTTCAATTTTGAGCTGTTGTCCTCCTGATCGTGTCAAACTCTAAAAAGCAAAATGTCGCTATATCCGTCGTTGGAAGATATGAAAGTCGATCAGATGTACAAGGTTAGAATTGAGTCTAGTAAATATTAGATCAAGCGGAATTGACGTGTTTAATCTTACCATCTCCTTTTTCAATTAGGCACAGGTCAATCATGGCAGTCAAGGTAATTCTCAAGTGCCCCAGCTAGCGTTGGAGGCGACTAACAGTGTTGCTCTCTATCCTGCATTGAACGAATTCATGGGTTTAGAATTGCCTAGTGAATGGAATGGCCAGAATAATGCAGTCGCCGTTCCTCAATCGGTAAGATTTTAGTTCATATCATCCTGTTTAACGTTGTGTCACAATATTTGTGTTACATCAAAGTCTTCCATCTCTATTACAGCACGCTCCTGTTGTGTCTGGTGGGCATACGGTTTCCAATATGATAGCACCCATATCTGGGCAATCCCAAGGTCTCATTCGTGCACAAGTTTCACATGGAATACGCGAGGTAAATATACTTGGTTTTCGAGTTCTTCGATTGGTGACTCAGTTACCGACACGTCAAAAGAGTTTTTTTTTTGCAAAAAGCATGTTAAATACAACCGTATACTTTACATGTATGCATTTACATTTTTGCCCTTTTGTTTGGTTTGGATTCCGTTCTTTGTATTTATCGCTCATTATCTCTTATTGGATAATGGGCCCTACACTCTAACAGAAATGATTCATTGTATTATGTAATAGTTTAGTAAATGACGGCGTGAGGATTAAATTCTGCATTAAATGGGAATTAATTGGCTGCTTGTGTCGGTTAATTTAAGTGAAACCCATTTTAATGGTATTTTGAGTGGGAATAGGTATTCTCATATTCAAGTGTCACAAATGTTCATTAGCTATCGATAATGCAATCCAAACAATTTTAAAGGTGTATTGTGAATTCATTAATGACACAGGAAGACAACATCTTGCTGTCTTTTAAATAATGTAAAGTTCATCCATATGTCTCAATCACATGTCGTGTATGAAGTCAATAAATTGCACTATGAAAAAACGTTTTCCAAAAAATCAAGTTAGATATTCAATGAAAACATAGTACAGTTTTGCCTACTAGTCATTCACAAAGCAAGATTCTCTTTTTTACCTGGAACCCATTCTGGACTTGCCCACTGTCAAATAATGTTTTTTCTGGGGCACACATTACCCTTTTATCCAGTACAACATGCAGTCAATTTGAAATTTTAATTCTGTCAAGGGTAGGTGGTGACAAAGGGTAACGGTTCTCAATGTTCTCAGGGAAAGGCGACAGTTGGAATTTTATTAGGTGTGCTTGTTAAATCCTGCCAAAATATATGGAATACTCATTGGCAGTTAGGGATTATAATTTATAGTGTTTGCTTATGAAAAGCTTTGCAGGTAAAAACACATTTTCTTGTGACAGTAACATACCTCCTTGATTGCTTTTGAAGATTTCTCTCTACCCAAGTAAGAAATCTGATGTACCACATTGAAATTAACCCCTCAAGCATGCGCAATGTAGCATCAGTGTCTAGTCAGTTCCATGCCGGCAGGGTTCGTGTAATTAGAGACTTTAAAATCACGCAGGGAGCTTTAATTTAAGTGACAAAAATGACTTTGTCCAGACGTTTACTTAAATTTCTTGAGTCTGTCCATTTCTTGTATTATGTGAATATATCCGAGGATTTCCTTCACTCTTTCTTGTTACCTGTATGCTATATGTTTTTGTTTACACACTCTATAAGTGACAGGTGATATTTCTAGCCATCCACTGTGCAAGGGGTGACAAACGGAAGGAAGGTCTGGGGAATTCCTCCCCCCCCCCCCTCTCCCCCATCTAAGGTTTTGGAGATTTTGGAAATTTGGGATTTTCTAAACTCAAAAGTAGTGATTTAGGCTTATTCTTATATAAAAAAAGACAATACACCCATGCCTTGGATGAAAGCTTCTCGGGTTTCGGGAAGCTTTCATCCACGCTATTCACCGGGAAAAGCTCAGATTCTTCATCACCCATGCCTCACTTAGCGCAAGGGATGCGTTCCTTGGGGCCTTTGCGCTAATTGAATTTGTGTTATATGAGAGCTTTTTAACATTGGGAAGATTGGGATGCGTTCCTGGTAGCATAAGTGTTGGGTATAGAATTTCCTGTAAACCATTCCTATTAATAGCCTTAGTAGTATTTATGTAAACATTTATAGTTTAACATATCTTTAATGATAGTAGGCACGCATTCAAAGATGTTTCTTCCCATTAGAAAAAATTCTTATGTGCATTTGAAACTCCCTCCTTACAGGCAGGTGGGCTAATATCTAGGAAAAATGCATGCTCTCTCGGGGGTTAGTAATGCATTGCGGGCAGTTGACAAATTTCAAACCAGTCTAAAAATAATTATTGTGTCACCAAGGCCCTTTTGTTGCTCATCCAATGGACAGGAAAGTGCTACTTTTAATATCATTTCATTGCTCATGGAGTTTGTGAATGATAAATCATAACTGGCTTTAATTTGAAGTCTCCCGAGGCATTAGAAGCTACGAGCAACGGTCTTTAAATGCCTTGAAATCTGACCCAGGTTTTTCTTTCCTGAAAATGTATGAAAGAGATTGGATTCTTTTCCACAACAATGTCGTCCCGTCAAGATTAAAAACAAGTTGAGGGAGAAAGTAGCCACTTTCAATCACAGCTTGAATTTCATCAGAAAATGTTGCAGCAACTGCGCTAAAAGCACTTGCAGGTTCAACTGTTATCGCCCCACTGAAAATACCTGCTCGCTGTTTAAAATTTTGGAAACAACTTGAGCTTTCACTAAAAGTCTCGTAGCAGTTGTCACACTAGTCTTCTTTTACAGATTTAAATAAAGCCACAGCTTTTTCACAAATAACTGCCTGAGATAAAGGAAATCATTTGACCATTTATTATAAATCTAGGTGAATAGAAATTTTTCCGTTTTTTTCCAGCAAGAAACTTCACATAAGTGTTGACCACTTGGCTGAAGTTGGTGCAGCTGGTGTCACTGACGTTTTACCTGATGTGTCACTTACATTTTTAACTTCGTCTTTATTCAGAATAAGATGTCGGGAGTTTAAACTTATGTTCTATATGGCTTTCACCCTCTCCAATTTCAAAGCAATTGAACACTTTCAATTTCTCTTCCAGGTTTATGGTTTTTCTTGATAACAGTTTTATTTTTCTATCTGCATTCCTATTTTTTTGCCATTGTTCGCTTGATTGTAACTCCATTTGGCTCTATCAAGATTACCTTTTGAACAACTGCCCCACTGTATTCCTGAGATGCTGGGGGCCTACGACTGCTGGGAGGGAAAGAAGCCAATGTGTTTGAGACTCTCTGACCCTTTTACGTGCTGATGCTATTCATAGGCAACTCACCCACCGCTCCATTTCTCTCCTGTGAATACCGATGACCTTGGAGGCTTTAGGGTGGACCTTATATGTGGAAGTCAACTAGCCCGATAACCTATGATGGCAAAAATTACGTCTCATACCACAATGCTTTCAAAAAACACATTTTCACGTGTTCCAAACCTAATTAATGATATAAATTAGCTTATGTTATTCTGTAATGGAGATGAGATAAATTACTTCTGTAGGTCAGCTGTCCAGATCGCATGATGAGTAATGCTTTTGGCCATTGCACAGCAATGGATTTCAGCGAATATATAAACAAAGTAGAAGATTTGAGGCAAGCAAAAGAAAGTCTTTTAATATATGTAAAATGAGAGCATTTTTGTGTGTACTTAGGGCAAATTCATGTTTATTCAAGAGAATGTCTCAAGGTCTCTTAGGCTGAGGGGTGTTGGGGTGTTTCCCCGAGGAACGAATTTGCTCTATATCAAAATTGTGCTACGCAAGGCAAAAGTGTACTGAGTACTTGTAGTAGGTTGTTTTATTAGTACCTAAGCCTCAAAAGTAGGCCCTAAGTTTAAAACTAATTTGTATTTTATTAATTGTGTGCTAACATTTGAAGGCCCTACTGAAAGGGTTATTACAGTGGAACCTCGATCTACCGTTTTTCAGGGGGATGAATGAAAAAAACGATCGATGCGGGAATGTTTGTCCGGGTTGCCTATGTCCCAGGAAACGCTTGATTTTTGCGAATTATGATATTCATTAATGGATTCAAATAAGATTCGAAACACTTAGGTCATATTGTTGATTTGAATTATATCTCTTTCAGATATACTAAAGGAACACGCCGCCTTGCGAAAAAATGTTTGCACTCCACTCGGAATTTTCACTGCTATTTCACTGTAAAAATTCTTATCCATCAAATGCCATTTCAAGCACACGCATTTACGAGAAAAATGTGCGTGTTATGCCTCAAACAACTGATTTCGCCGTCGCATTGATTGGATATGAGATGGATCAAGAAGGCCAAAAATAGTTTATTATTTGCAATGTTCCTTTCTAGCAATTAAATTTTTAATATGATTGAGGTAATGTGGCATTAATTGTCAGCGGCACGCCCACCTGATCCTCTGCTTCATCCCATTTCTCGTTTTCACCAGGGATCTCGCTCTACCCCACCCCTGCCGTCATGTGCTAGCAGACATACTGAGGCATTCTGCAATATTCGCTCATTTCTAGCCTGGATTCTTTTCTTCATCTTCAATTATTTTCAGTCCATCTTTTAAAGTTCTCACTTGTGTCTTTGGAAGGGCCATGGTCCGAAGACGAATAAGAATAAAACTTATAAAAATGAAACCAGACTCTATTGAACCCACACAGAAAACACTTGCTGGTTTTAAGTCAACCTACCCTGGAAAGTACGGAACCACTCGTACGAGGTGAAGTTCGGCACTAATGCTATTGCGTACGGCGTAAGCAGAGCTTACTGCAGAGAGTGAAGCATGACCATATGACTGCCCACTCATTTCTAACAATAAGTAGCGTAGCTCTATATGAGTAGATGAATTCAGATTGCTAGTAAGGAGAAACAAAACAAATATCCTGAGAAGACATCGCTTCGTTAGCAACTCAGACAAGTGAGGCGTGTAGCATAATCCGTAAATTGTAACCAGACGCCCTGTTTTCGAAAAAAAATCTGCCTCGACTACCGTGAAGCTCACTATCAGCTGCTAGGATATCCATATTCGCCAGAAATCACCATCGTATTATTTCAACTATTGCCTTGCTTAAAATGCTTAAATAACGTTAGAAATACGTCGTGTTTGGTATCATTCTTTTTTTAATTACATGCGCATCACTAATATCTCAATCTAACAAAAGTATAATACCAATTGCCAAAATTAATTTTTAGACACCTTTTGGGGTAATTGGTCATTCATGCAGCAGTTGACCTCCAGAAGTGGGGATCTTTGAAGCGAGTCGGTTAAAAAAGTCAGCGGTCAAGAAAGGGGGAGGCGTGAAAAAGGTTTCTTTTGTCCTTGAGTAACTTGATATTTTCTTTCGAAGCTAAGGTCTTCGTAATACGATCCCTGCTCGAGCTGGGACTTTTTTATTTCCGAGAAGAGGAAAGCTTCAGACGGGGGGAGACGAGTGATGAATGGAGGGGGATACTGGATCTTGGGAAATACGCTAACGTAACTATCCCACGGCACTCAGCTTTTTCCTATCGTATTTCAATCTCCTGGGAAAGATTCAAACTATATGTCTGTTGTTATTAGCCATAAATAACACGTTGTAAACACTTTGTCTCATTTTCGTCAAACGATGGATGCGGGAAAATTATACGACGGGACCGCGATCTTCAAACGATCGATGCGGGAAAACAATACTTCCGGGAACGATAGATGCGGGGAAAAATTACATTGTCTTTATGGAACTTAATTTGGCACCAGGAGCGGCGAATGATGAATGCAGGAAAACGATCAATGCAGGAACGATAGATCGGGGTTCCACTGTATGTCTTTCCTTCCTGAGCTAGTGAAAAAAGTGAGTTCATCCTGCCTTTGAAAATTAAATCCCTGGCCTTGGTTTAATCCATTGAAGAAGATGTGATAATTTAGTAAGGATTAGTTTTAATTAAAAGATAAGTGAAGATTTCTCTCATGTTGGGGTAAATTTTGGGCTTGTGATGGAAGGCTTAAATTTGTGAAACACAATGTTATAGGAAATGAATATTAATTCAGTAAAGTTTTGGAATTTTTATGATGGTGGCTTAGATCCTATTCAGCATTGAGACTTAAATATCCGTCTTTACTAACAAGGGAGACCACGTACCTTGCTCTGCCTTTTTCAATGCTGTATTTTTATGGCCTTTGGAATGGTGAACACATCTCTGAACTAGTAGTGGTTCTGTTGAATGGACCTGTTTGGCTGTAATGAATTAATTTTCATGCGGTACTTTTCACAAGCCGTATATAATTTCAAAATACCAGACATCTTAGCTGAGGGTCAGGTGGGGTAGTGGTAGCATTTATGGTTTCCATACAGGGAGTCAGAGTTCGGAGCTACTTCATGGCAGTATATTTTGTTGTCTTCATGATGTTCATATGGCATCATGTTTTTCATTAATTTTAATTGCAGCAAGCATAAACATGAGACAATTTTTTTATCATCATAATAGCGTTTAGGTATTTAAACAGTGTCATTTCAAATGTGGGGAAATGGGCCTTGTAAGAGCCACTTGATGATTAATTGAGAGATTAGATAAAGTATGTTTCAAAGTTGTCTTGAGAGTCTTAAGTCTGCCAAAGTCTTAATATCCAATTGAAAACTAGCAAGTTGGCAATTGGAGTTGCAAAAAAGTAAACAAAAGATTGACTTACCATATTACTAGCAAAGTTGTTTACTGCTGTCTGGCAACTGAGTTGCCTTGTTGTAGTCGGCTAGGATTTTTTAAAGCTGTTTTTCTCATTACTTTTCACAAGGTGCCAATATTAATGATTACTGCATTGCTTTTTCGTTTTTCCCATCTAAATATTATTTACTGAGTTGAATTAATAGAGGATCACTTCTTTTTCGCTTATTGTAAATGCACTTCCATGTTTCCAGTGATTTAACCTCTTAAATGGTTAAATAAATGGAAGTGAGCGAAAGAAAATTTCCCACATTTATAGCCATATCAGGGGTGATGTAAGTTAAAACTAGATTTCTACTTCAATAACAGCTGGTCAGCCATAGTTATTAATCCATGACTAGCAGGCCACCCAGCATTGCTTGGGAAGGATAGTACCCAGAGAGGAGGAAGAAAAATTTAAGTTGGACAGCGAGTGGAAAACACTGAATAGCAGCAAACAATTGAAAAAATGATTTCCATGTAGAATGCATGGGATCAGCTTATACCCCACTCCACAACATTGATTGTTATGTGTGCATACATGTGTAGACCAAAAACTCCTGTGAACGTATACCCCAGCACTTCAACAGCATTCAAAGGTTTGCACCATGAAGATAAATTGGCGGGAGTAGTATCCTATTATATTTCTTTTGAGTGTGTCCAGACGTGTGCCTATCTGGCAGGATTCCCAATTGCAGAAGTTTTATGACTTAATATATCAAATTTAATGAGAAAACAACTCAAAGAGCACAACCAAAAGTAGCACTATGGGGTTTGGGAGCGTGAGATGCACATGTGTACCAACTTCGGTCGCCATCTGCGCAGCCATATGGAAACTTAAATGTAGTGGACAGACAAACAGGTTGTTGGCAAAAACATTTAATTTTATGGTCTTAATAGTGTAACATGGAATTTTAAAGGCAACATTCTCCTTTTTTTAACAGATAACTCTTTGCAAGGATGCCAATGGAAAAGTGGGATTAAGAGTCAAAGCAATCAGCAATGGAGTGTTTGTTTGTCTGGTGGAAAAGGGAAGTCCAGCTGCCATTGTGGGACTACGCTTTGGTGATCAGATTCTATCTATCAATGGAGATAATGTTGCTGGTTATTCAATGGATCAGGTGCATTCCATATTTCGCAAAGCTGATGTGAATGGCATAATAGTTGTGGTTCGGGACAGGTAAGCCTTAAAAACTTGCATGGTGTTTGTGTATAGTTTTACTGTTTTTTAGCATTCATTCTTTTTTTATTTTTTGGAATATAATACTAAGTGATTTTCTTTGGTACTATAGAACTTTTCCTTTGCTGTAGCCTGAATTGTATGAGAATTTTTGTAGTCCCCTTTGAGAGATAGCTCCAGTGATCGGTCCGGTAATGGTGGAAAAATGATTGTTTCACGAGCTCATTCTTCAGAATTGCTCTAGGGATGTGAATCCCATCCCGTTTCCTTCACTCAGCACATCCTTATTCCGTCACTAAAACCATTGCTGGCACCATCCTTAACACACAAAGTGCGGATTACATCAATTGACGTGCTCTGCCGGTCGGGCCGGGAGCCCTTTCTCCACCTCCACACGTGACTAATATCCACTTCCGATTGTGTGTATGGCCTTCAACAAGCTTCCTTCTTTTAAACCATCTGTGCCGTTTGTAAAAAGCAGTATTTGAACGGAGGTTATGGTGCCGTAACCTCCCTCTATTGTCTTTCTTATTTTAATGGCTGATTTTGATGACTTTACTGAAAATCAGTCCCGCATTTAATGTGTTAAGCCAATTGGAACTCACGGCTGCTAACAGCTATTGTTGTGCCTCATTTAGCTTTTAATGGAATGACAGTTGTAAATATGGAAAGGAATGGAAGAGGCTATGGAAAAAAAAGATGGGCAAATGACTGTGTAATTGAGAGAATGTAGGGTCAATTACTTTTTTGGTCCTTAACTATTTCTGGTACCATCACCCTGAGAGATTGCTTCGGTGATAGCTTTACAGATGGAATGGAATAGGATGGAGAACTTGATCAAGTGATTAAAGCTCAAATAGTCCTGGTTTATTGTCACAAAAATATAAAAATATGTTCACATATTCTTAAGGTTGACACAGGATGAGACAAGATCTAATCTGTATGGATCATTTACTGTAAATATGCTTCTTAAACTTAAGATAATTTTTTAAACTAAAGCAGGAATATGCATGTATATTAATGTTATCCTCTAGTAATTCAAACTGGAATTCGTATACTGATTTACTCTCTCTAGAAGGAGATGACTATGGTATTCAAGATATGGTTTGTAATTTTGTAATAATGTTTCTTTCACCATAGATTGGATAGGCCTTTTCGTCGGGACCAACGATTTGCAAGGCCTATCCAAGCTATAGTGAAAGAAACGTTAAAACGAAACTCATTTTTACGAAATTATGAACCCCAGTCCCGGTTCCAGTGGTTACGAAATGAACTTTATTACAAAGTTCCATGCATTAGCAACGGCATTTAGGTGGATATTCACTACACTAAGTTTTGATAATTTAACGTTTAAGTTCTTCTCATGTTCTGTGCCGAAGAGCGTCAATCTTTCTTCAGTGGACACGCCACATCATATAATAAGCTTCATTCCTGTGAAGTGATGATGACCCACTCGTAACCGCTCGTAAATTGGACGTGCAGCTAGTCCTCTTCCTACTCACATTCGATTAACGAACTTTCAGAGATACGAGCATTCAAAAATTTCAAATTTCGAATTTGGCTCCTTTCAATTTGGCCGATGCTACGCAGTGTGGCATAGAGGAACTCGCACTTTGGGCACAATCTAAACAAAGTATCATTGAACCCGTGTGAATTTAGGAACTGTTCAGCATTTCGCCCATTCTTCCTTACTGCGGAGAATGATTTTTTTCAGCTCCGGCTGCGACAAACTACTAGATGAGTTCGTCAATGTCATAACGCACAATTGTGATGCAGTGTTGCATTCTACAGGATAACCATACTCCTCCATTCCTTGCACACAGTCCGGCTGGCGAGAGTTGTCCAATGTCAGCACAATAGGAGGGGCAGAAAACCCTGCGCCAGCACGGTTAGCAGGCAATTGCTGTCCCCCAAACGCACCTCACACCCTTTCCTAGTGATACAACATTGTGAAATGCATAAGGAGCACCGAAATAAGCCCGATCCACCATAACAAGTCCTTTCTTCGAATTACCAATACAAGTGATTCTTCCTCTGGGTCCTTCACGCTTGTCCTCCCTTCCGGCTCGTTTCTTCACCGAACCCTTTTCTTTACAAGTGACATGGTCGTTTTCCTTTCTTACCTGGCAACCTTGCCCCCCACTCCAACCTAGACCATACTGCCTGTCATTGAACAACACTCAGCGACCAGACTGTAGGTTTATCAACTTATGCACAAGGTCTTGGAACGCATCTAGTTCATATATCGAGGACTTACTGTGTTCGGGAAGATATCAATCCTCGATTGCATCATGCCGCATTCTTCTATTGAGAAACTAAAACAAATTTTCCTGTTTATATATATTTGCATGTAATTTTATAGCGTTTATTTAATACTTTTATTTTCAACGATTCCTAAAAGAAACGTTCATACAAACTTCGTTATTATGAACCTCCCATTTTTTGGTCCTGTGAACTTCATAATAACGAGAGTACTGTATAAAGTTATTATTCTTTGAGCATTGCTGAGTCAGGCCTGGGAATAAAAGCTGAAAAATCACAGAAATGCTGATTACTAAGAAACCATGGCTCAAGCAGTGGTTATTGTTTCATTTTGAAAAAATGCATATATGTACATCCTCACATAACTTTCAAGTAATCTGAAGTAATAATAAACAAGTAGGACTTGTTTAAACAATAGAAATTAGTAATTATTTGACTATTTATTACTAAAAAGGCCACCTTTTATTTTCTTTAAAATTTCTCAGTAGGTAGTTAGAATGTTCTGCTATCAATTTAAAAAAAATGAAAAAGGTAGTATTTTTATACTTTTTCGTTTAACCCTTTCGCTACTAATGACGAAAATATGCGGCAAGGCATTTCTTGACCTGGGAGACGAAAGCAGGTTTTTTTCCGTCCTCTAGCCTAAGGTGATCCAGAACCTCACTACAAAGCAATAGTGATAGTTTTGGTCCACCCAAAGTTTTTTATTTCCTCGGAACTTACCATATCTGGTAAGCATTCCCCTATCTGCCACTTGAGGAGGCACTCAATGAGGGATTAGTAACTCCTCATGGGAATCCCAGAATTTAGTGTTGCAAAATCTGCATCCAGCCAAATCTATGTCTCATGCGTGGATAACACACTATATTGGCCTCAAACTTTTTCATTGGTTATTCTCATTGTTCACTCAATAATTTATGTACACACAGTAGGTACACATGCGTGATGATAATGCCTGCCTTTATTGTGGCTTTCCCTGTTCTCTGAGTTAATGCTTGTGTATGCAAAGAAAACTCGCAAGAGTTAAGTCCCTTATGAATAAAAGACTCACTAGAGCCAGAGCAACTGATATCTGCGTACACACCAAACCTATCCATTTATGAAAGGAATTAAGTTTACAACAGTGAGTGTGGGGAAGTAGTGGTATGAAGTTGAATGATGCATGTTTTGTCAATGTGTTAATATTATATGGATAAGTTTTTCTTGCCTCAATGTATGGTAATAGAGGTTACATATTTGGGTCTCTTTGTTATTATTGCATTGTATAAACTCCTGCCCTTTTATTTCAGACCTTTTGAGAGGACCGTTACACTCCACAAGGACAGTGTGGGCAAGATAGGTTTTCATTTCAAAGAAGGGCGTATTATTGGATTAGTTCAAGATTCTTCTGCTGCCCGTAATGGGCTTCTCACAGACCACCATCTTTTGGAAGTAGACGGACAGAATGTTGTTGGTGTACCAGACAAACAAATTACAAACGTTATTGATGCTGCTGGACCTGTAGTCACAGTTACGGTGTGCCCATCTTTTATTTACGAGCACATGGTCAAAAAGTAAGTGCTAAATTTATTTTTCAATAAAATTGGTGTATAATGTGCAGATGAAGGTTTTCGCATTGAATATTTTTCCACATTTAGTGTTTATTTTTTGAGGTCCCGATTCATTCCCTATGCGAGCGATGTAAATATTATCCTTATTTAGTGTTTCCGCAATCTGCATTTTTCCGCATTTATGGTCGTAAAACATTTTCCTGCAGAAGATATTTTTGCCCCATTTAATGTTTTTTCACTATGGTTGATTCAACTGATTATCAAAATCTTTGAATTTCTGCTCAGCAACAAGAAAATTCCCATGAAATTTTAGCAAGAGTTGATTGAATCTGCCCGGGAATGCTTCTTCATCAGTGTGGCACTGGGACCTTCAACTTGCAAGCCGTGTTATTTGTCTTCACATGATGTTTCACTCCCCTACTTATCCAAACACTTTTTGTTTCAAATGTGATCTAATGGAGTTAAGTCATCCCTTAATAACCTGTAACGTCCTTATCTTTCACTTCTTGAACTTGACTTTGATAATAGGGTAGTTTCCTTCATCAAAGAAACCGAAAGGCATTGATTGCGATTTGTTACCCACCATTACTGTATTCATAATATACAAATTATTTCGTTTTAGAAATACCGGTTTAGACGAATGGCCATGGTCCATTTTTATCCTCATTTGAAAAGGGTCAGATTGGCACCCATTTGATGCCACTCCACGTGACGTCACAGGGACCTAGTTTCTATAGGAGAAGATAGGAGTTTTACATTGTCTGAGATTACCAATGCATGCATGAGGCGCAGAGCTCAGGGAAACATGTCTTAATAATCACCTATTAAAATTGGCTAAGGTCGGAAAGTTTTCTTCATTTGATAAGGTATTAATAAACCTTTTTTAAGCCAAGCGCTACCAGCCAGCAAGGTACTCAGCTACCCTCTAGCATCCTGCGTCCTATCAGCGCTCAGAGCCTCGATCAAGGTCACCTCACAACGTCACACGGAGAGATTTCCTTACCCGTCGCGTTTTCGCGCGCTTGAAAATTTTGACTTTTCATTTAATCGCGAAAAATAGATATCGTCATTTAAAAATCTAAAAGCGTGAAATACATACTCCAGGAGTAATAATCTTCCGATATAGGCAATAAAAAAATAATAGGAAACCACCCTATTACGTGACGACTGATGACACGTTATTTTCCGAGGGCCGCTTCTATGATGGTTTTCTGGGAATGTTTGGTGGTCTGGGAATGTTTGGCCGCTTCTATGATGGTTTTCTGTCATCGATGGCTTACACACCCTTTCAGCTTTCATCTCTAATCTCTACAGGAAGTGAATGGTTTGGTCAATATTTATCTAGTCCACTATTTTCCCTTCAAAAGAGGAGGCCCAATATTATTTGTGCAATATACAAGAATTGCCATGAGAAAAAATTCCCCTGGACTGGGAATTGAACCACGGACCTTTGGCTTTCCAGGCCACTGCGCGGACCACTACGCTATCTAGGTTCTTTAATTCTCATGGCAATTATACCGAGGCTCATGGTACTAGGTGTTAGGCCCACGTGGTCCATCAAGGATGCCAACATGAGGGAGAAAGGAATTCAATAATGCCGGAACCAGTTGAGAGCCTCTAACCGGTGCTAAAGCCGTGTGTATCAGTGTATTTAATATTTCGAAGCCTGTCACGTGGACAGCAGTGAAATATACATCTAGTCCCATGAGAAAAAAATTCCCAATGACTGGAATCAGCCGGATTATAAAAAATATGATGTGACTACGATCCCAATGGCCACTTATTCACCAATTCTATTTTATTGTCGATTGCGCTACGGTTTGAAAAATAAAGGTACATACTCGTATTTTTCCATTTCTTGATCCGACGCCCACTCCTCAATTCTATTCACCATGAATATTCAACGACCTTAAATTTGTGGTGGTTGACTTCGACATCATAACTCTGACAAAATTCCCAAACTCCACAGGCAGTGACAATTTTTCATATAAGCTCAAGTTCTGTTGAAGATTAAATCTTTTCATTTCGCAGAGCTAGCTAATTGTTACTCAGGGTCCTAGCATGTTTTATTAATAACTGGCAGGAAACAAGGTGAGTCGAGGTAATCAGTTTAAGGAACTTCTCCTGACTCCATTCGATCTGCATGAGGCCATGGATATATGACAACAAATCTGGTTTTACCATAGAGTTCAATCACCTTGTGCTTGTATGCATACTCGAAAAAGATTCTCCTATTTTGAATGATCTTGGAATCCAATATGTGCAAAATGTGAGGATTTTTAACGGCTCATTTGGCCCTCATTTGCTGAGGCAACTCAAAACATTAAGTTGACAAAATTCCAGATAACCTTCCGTTAAATAGATATTCTGTAGTGTAGATTTACAAATTAAGGATCTTCTACTGGCTCTTTATTTCACTTGTCGATAATGATGCGATGACAAGGATTTTTTGGGGAATAATACATATTCATGCAGTCAGCAACATGTCACTCTTATTCAAGGAATAAGTTTTTTTAATTCATCAGGACCACTGAAAAATGAGTAAAAATGGAATCAAGATCATAATAATATTCTGCGAGGGATTGCTTTATTAAAATTTTCTTAAAATATAATCCTTTCATTGCTCTACTTTTTTTACTTCCCAATTTTTTTTAGCTCTTTCCTGAAAAGTGTTATCCAACCTTCTAAGTGAGAAGAGAACATTTAATCAATGAATTTTTTGCCACTTATGACACCAGTGGCATAGTGAGATAGGTGGGGTCTGGAATTCCCCCCCCCCCACCCAAATATGAAAACTCCATTACTTTGCTTTTTCATTAAAGAAAACAAAATGTTGAAAGTTCATATATTTACAATTTCCTTGAAAAATGAAGTTGCTTCAATTACAAAAATTTTAAAATACGCTTTAAATCTCTATTTTCTAACAATTTTTTTATTGTATGATCTTAGGTTTTCCCGGCGTATCAGTTGCAGAAAACCCGAGAAACTTTTCTGCAATTTTTTAATTTTCCCCCACACCCCACTGGTTTTGGACCCCCAAATGACATTCTTGGCTCCTCCACCGTGTGGCACCTTTTGGTGACTTAAAAATATATTATTTATTAATAGAAAGCCATTCCAATCACTACAGACCCCAAACCCTGAAAAAAATGGCTGGTCCTCATTTAGTGTTTTAAAATTTTGTCCCCCCTGAAAATCCTTACATCAGGATTCCACTGTATTTGATGAATGCTTTGGACACTAGTACGTAGGTCTCTAAATGATGTTACCAATAATCATATTTTCTTTTCAGGATGGCCTCCAGTCTCTTGAAGAACTCAATGGATCACTCAATTCCTTCCATTTAAGCACCAAGTTGAAGTTGATTTTATATTTTTATATCTCTTGAGACAAATGTTTTTATTGAATTTATGTGATATATATTTTAAGTTGCCATTTTTTTTGCCATTGATATGCTAGATATGCATATGTTTTGGTCAGTTTATATTTACTTGAAGTGTGCTGTATTGTAATTGGAGGGTGTATTTTTATGCATCTCTGAGGTTTCTCTCGGGTTGACCATCAAACTTTGTTTGATCTATTATTTTAGGTTTTTTGGTCAAGATTTCATGTTCTCTCTTGTATTACAGGAATTCAAACTTAATTTATTCATAAATTTTTAAAAACCTCACTGTGATTTGACATGATAGGGATGCGAATTTTGGCACACCATTCCAATAACTCAGGTTTGTCATAGAGTTTGGTGTAGAATCCTGAAAGGAATTCAGCATGCATATGTCTTCTACGTACATATATACTTGGAAGTATTTAAGAGTGATTTTGAATACAATTTTTGCAATGGTGTGCAGTATTCGAAAGAGATGAGTGGGGACATGGATGCCATAAATCATGACATATAAGTATCTTATGCCAGACATTGAGTGCAGTTATTCATGCCATTCTGAGCTACTTTGAAAAGTTGCAAAAAACGATCTGTTTTTGCTAGTAGAAGTCTTGTAAATTTGTCTTTTACTAAATGTATTGTTTCTTCAAAATATGCTACGTACATTTTTATGAAAATATAGGTATTTGCTTTACTGAAAGTCTAGTTTGACTTAAATTTGTTGCCTTTGTAAAAGCTTATAATTGTAAAATACTGGTGGGAGAAAAGTTGAGAAATAAAGAAGTTATATGTTGTATCCTTTTTTGCCTTCAAATCTGCTTCATTCTCATTCTTTGTGGTGGCAAGATAATGCCTCATGTCTTACCTTTCAAGTCAGCTAAGTTCTTTCTCCAACCAGAGGATACCACAGGTAGCCAACCTGCTAGGCATTAATCTATTCCATATTGCACCTATGTGGCTTATTATAAAAATTATAGTAATATTAATACTTATTAATGCCCTTAGGATAAAACATCCATGAGTTTCATCACAAAATTAAATACAAATGGGTAATAAAATACATGTGCTTTACAAAGAAACGCACAAGCTATTCAGGGATTAAAATAAATATAGTCTTCCTCCCATGGCCATTTTTACCTTAAATGATATTTAGCCTTGCCGACTGTTTACCTTCTAATCTTCTGCATCCTTCTCACAGACTCCCATTCACCCCATATCAATCAATACCTTATCCTTCCATCCTTATGGTCTTCCTAGAGGTTGTCTTTCATCAGGGTTTTCTGCCCAGACTTACTTTATTAGGGCCTCTTGCTCTCTTTGTGTTACCATATTTCTCCGAATATAGTCCCCCCTCTTAATTTTGAGGCTTCAGTTTTGGGAAAATTTTTAAAAATGTATTGGAATATAGCTACTAGAATAGAGATGCATTCAACATAATCATTCAAACATCACTACAGACCGTAGCAAGCTTTCTCTTAAGGTAAACAAGACGGTCAATGAGCAGATTTGATGGGCCATATATTTGAATGCAGTTGACTTTGAAGAAGTTTAAGCTTCTCTTAAAGGACTGACGAGCACATGGCCAGAATGCATTTTTCTTTGGATGGAGAAGGATATGGTCCTATCTTGATTTGAGATGCCTCTGTCAGCAGGCAAGAGGGGAAAAGTAGTCGGCTTGTTGGCGGTTGGCTTAACAGTAGCGGAAACAGTGAAGGATGAATAAAAATAAAGTACCGTGCACTAATGGGAGAAATGCAACAGGGAGGGTAATAAGGCATTTAAAAAATCGGAGAAGAGGGAGACCTAGTTCCACAACCAGAGATATTGATGCTGATATTGTGCCATAATTGGGCACGTTCTCAATCCCTCTGGGTCTTAATCTCTCCGAGACTTAATCCCTCCGAGACTTAGGCACTCGAGTACCTCGCGCTAGCTTGATTCTCACGTCTAGTGAAGTCCTCCGCAATTTATAGTGAATTTATCAACGGTGTCTTTATGCCATGTGTGAACTTCTATTACTCTCCACCACCACCTCTCCAATTGTTAGGTGAAACATCAGAGTGAGACCTGTTTCCCCTCTTCTGCCTTCACCTCCCCTCTCACGCCTGCTTCGAGCGCGGCGGCTCTGCTGTAAGCCGGCTGGCTCGGTCTCTCTGCTTCAGACCTCGAGCAAGGAAGGAACTCCTGGTGCCCAGCATTTTCCCAACTTCAAGACTACTCTCAGGAAACTTAGTATTGTATGTATTGTGTATCTATAGCTTACTTTGCATATTAAATGTATTTCTACTGTTGGAAATCAACCCTATTGTTTTGTCATTTTTCACTCCTAACCGCCTATTTCTCGTCAATTCATTTCTCGCGACGTGTGTGCATTGCAATATAATATACATTTAAGTGCTGCTGAGATTTCAAATTAAATAAAAGAGGAGATACTGTCCAAAGTGAAGTGTGAACTCACTGGAGTATGTATTTTGTGCCTTGATTATTTTGTCCACATTAATTTAAATATTTTATTTGACACTTAAATATTGTCAAAAGTAATTTGACAGCAATAAATATCATGAATTGTTTTAATTTTACAAAATTGGTTTTCAAAGCAACTGAAAAGAAAGTGATCTATCAAACCGCAGAAAATAGTTATTTTTGGGAATGGGCCACTGGCTAGGAAAAAATAAAATTTTAATTTATTTTAGGATTTATGAAATTTACCTTGCAAAATTGTTTGTCTTCATTTAAATTTGTAGCAATCATGTGGATATGATGCATTGAGGAAGTATCTTCAGTCAAAATTTTCATACTAAAACCTTTAACAGTGATGATTGTTTAGGTATTTAGAGTTATTCCTGATGCTCACAATCACTCCTCGCCATTGCTGTCTTGCAGATTATGTCTGGCAAGTATTTATGCCTTAATTTTCTGAGACAAGAAAATGATATGTTGTGGAGTTGGGCTTTAAGTGAATTTTAGAACGAGTGCCAAAGTAGGTGCGAAGAAGGAAAGGAGGGTTAGAGGGAGATAGTGGGAAAAAGGAAGGCATAACGGCTTAGGATATCGAATGCACCAACATTATGGTGAGCAGTGCAAAATGCGTTCGAGCCTCGGTGCGAGGCAGCAAGTTCACCGTCATGACCTTGGTGGCTGAAAAAAGAAAATTTTTTGAATTTTCATCTTGTTCCACAGATTATATAACGTTAGAATGGGAATTCGTTCTCCTGTGAAGCGATGGTGGTGGCACAAACTCTGTTGGGATACTTTTTTCCCCCATAGCACATTGTTTCTGGAGAGGGTTTTGATTGTGTCTGCTGGAGTAAACAGTGAAAATATGGGGATTGTTTCAAACAAACATGGCACAGGTAATTACGTAGATATGAGGGGAGAGTGGTCATGGTGAGACATTAAAAAAGTGGTCTTTGTGGGGTGCTAATAGGAACTCTACAGATAGCTTTAACAGCTTTCTTCTAGAGAGAGGTATTTCCCCAAAGCAATATGCTATAAGAGGCATGAGCGTGTACTTTAATATAGTACAGAGTATTTAGTGTGTTGTTGGACAGTAAAGGGGCAAGCTTTCTTGTCATACAAGGGCCCACAGATAGCTTTTTTTTACTCAGTTTAGAAACATGTGACAACCAGTCAAGTGTATTTGAAAGGTGAATCCAAGAAATACAATTGATGAAAAAAAGATAAACAGTCGATCACAGGGTAAATCTGCGGCTTGGTGAGGGTTCTAAATATGAGAAGCCAAAGTAAATAGTTTTAGCTTCATTTAATGCAATATTGTTCAGGTGACACTATTCCCACATCTCTCGAGTTGTAATTTTTGAATATTCAGTTGGATCTAAAGTGTTGCTAGCAGTTAATATATTAGTTGTATCACTTGGACACATTACTGTGAGACTTCTGGTAAACTGCTGAAGAAGATCATAAATAAAAAGAAGAAATACGTGATGGTGGACCAAATATTGACATGGGACACCTAGACACTTTGCAGCTGCTTCTACTCTCATTGTCAGTGACCTTGTGATGGTTTGCACCATCCCAGCAGTAGAGTGATGCATATAGCACTCTTCTTGAGTTCTATTTTCAAGAGGGGAAGTTTAGAGAAACGCCAGTAACCTCCGGAATTTCAAGCTTAAGTTAAATTTTATGTACTACACTATTAAATGCATTTTTTAAGTCATGAGAGACCTGCTGTTTAAAGTTTAGGCCATGTAGTAACAAGTTCCAATATTCGAACATTGCAGCATTAGTTGATCTACCAACTTGGAAGTCCGTAATGAGGTTTAAGGAATACTGACAGAATAGCAATAGGTCTAAATGAGCATGATTCTTAAGGCTGCTATACACAGCGAATGATTTTATTCGCATGATCATTCAGTGAAGATTAGGACATGTTCTATTTTGCTCGTATGATCCTGTGAATGATCACGTAATCATTCACCGTGTATAGTGGCCTCTAGGAAGGACACTTTCTTGGGATCCCCTGATACCAGAAGTGAAATCACATCTGGATGTACGCAATAGAAAGGAAATGCTTGGATGGTAGGCCCTACATTCTTGAGGGGTATCGTGGGTAATGCTACTCTCTATGAAGTGTTGAGGATTGCTTATCCAACTTTTACAGAACTACCATTGGTATAGAGCAGTAGAATGGTCCAGCAATCTCCGTTTGAAAGGAAAGAAGAGCGGAGTCTTTTAACGTGGAGTGTAACCAGTGGAAAAATATAACAGGCAAAAAGATCCCAGGTGAAAATGACCGACTTTTCATACACCAAATACTCCCATATATCCTTGGGGCCATAATTCCCAAACTTTGCCTCTTGGTCATGCCCAAATCTCAGCAATTATGGGCATGAAATATAACGAATCAATTTACTTACGCAACACATGGAGGTGCAAAGTCGAAGATCTGATACACCTCGCTGCAATCGAGTACAATCAGACAATGGTAGAAGACTCCAGAAATGTTACCCCTGGCTCAGAAAAATATATTCTCAAGTGATACGTCTTTCAGAGCATGCCGCAAGACATTTGAACAGAATGATGAGAAGAAAATGCGACGGAGAAAAGTTATGGTTCTGGAGAGGTACCGGGAAAAAACATGAAATAGTTGTCGTACAATTATAAGAGAAAAGCATATGGATGGGGCAGATGTCTGAATTAAAATGTAACATCAATGCAGGATAAGTTTAAGTGAGCTGAAAAGTTTCACTTTTAAACATTCATAATACTCGCTGACCCGCTGAAAGACGAACTCAATTTTCGCGAACATTGCGGATGATGTATTCTTCCTCAAGTTCACCGAGATAACTCCCGGAATATTTTCATGAAAAACTTCCCACGTACTCTTCATATCTAATTCACTTTCAAACCCAAAAAAATAGCACATTCTTCCATGCCGTCTGCAATTCATAGCAAGTAAGCAAATACATGTTTTAGACGTTTTTTCTCTTTCTAAAAGTAAAATACGTTCTGAAATGAAAGTCATAGCCGAATCGCCGTATGTTTCTCGTGATTGCTCCAGATCGTGAAAATGGAATTTCTTGGAAGCAAGCGTGACATGGGCCAAATCTTCAAAACCATCATAACACTTTTCAAACAGTACAACCGTTATAGCGTATTCAAGATGCGTTTGCCCTGAAACGGCAACCAAGCTGAACGGGCGAAACATTTGTCCTAAATTATCCCATGTCGTTAATAAAACAAAACAGAAGTCTGGCTGATAATGTATATCTTGCATTCCCATCTTCATGAAGGCGTGCACCTTCAAACCGCCTTCAACTTCATGCCATAATCCCATAATTCATCGCATCGCCATCTGGCGGAGGCTGGTGGCTGTGATGTTATGCGTGCAGTAACTGTTAATTTAGTTGTGGATAGTTTGAGCATGACAGTGGACGCTCAGAAATGGACGGCTGTGGTGAAGGAATTTTCCAGTAGTCCTCGAGGATAGGAAACATTATGACTTAGCGGTCATATTGTACTATAGCGTTGTTACTTGTAGCATATCAGTTACTGTTGGAATGCAGCGAGTGAGAGATACGTCTTGGGAATGGTGGAAATTGTTGTGACGTCGAAGGAATGTTGCAATTCGCTACTCCTGTCGTGCTTGTCTCGCGTTGAAGTCTCCTGCCATCGTTCACTCCCTACGTTGGATTTACTGCATTATTGTGATCACAAATATGGTTGTGATTTTGCTGGCGAAAGGGATCAAGTGAATTATGAACAGTCCACCAGGAAAGATTTTGCGAAGTGCCTAAATAGCACTTCGTTCCTGTTGTTGGTTGGCGGATGGCGCGAGGAAGACCTCTGTAAATGACATTTATTAACGTTAACGCTCTACGGTCCTCATTCTGCTCCTTCAAATGTAACATTAAACATCAGGTATAGTATTATTATTGTGGTAACCGATGCAAGAACCCGTAGTAGTTTAAGTACGAATGCTACCTGTGTATTGAGTTCACTTTCTTGTATGAAAACACAGCATGAATGGAGCCTGTGAAAATTTCGGTCATTTATTCTTACCTAAGCTCGTACGAGTTCAAGCATCACGTTACCAAACATTTCGATCCTATATTATAATGAACACGAATCTTGGTTGCTTGTAATACTTTATTTTGGCTTTCACTGCTAATGTTGACGAACCTAACGAGAGTGAATACACTTTATCCATATCATTGATATTTGTTTTAATGCAATTAAATTTATACATTTACTTCTATTTGCATGCATTTTCTTTACCAGAACAATCTTTAAAATACGGAAGAAAACAAGGTGTTACACTAAACTTGAATGATAAATATTAGCAATTAATACAGAAGCAATTAGGTTTAAACTGCCGTGATTGTGAATGGAATCTATGATATTCATATAATATTTGTTGGAAAAGGAGGGAAGTACTTAAAGTTAACGTCACTTAGGGGCTTATTACGTAAGTCATAACTCCGGAGCTATGGAGCTATAAGAGTTATGATGGCTGCCATAGCTCAATTTGCGATTACAGTAGTCAAAATAACTCCGATAGGAGTTGCGAACTGGAGCTATCTCGGGGCTGGAATAACGCAGGCTTCTGACCCGTCCTTATGATAACTCCAGCCCGATTTCCTTCGGTTCTCAACTGTCATTTGTTGATTTCTGCCGTCGGAAGGTCGGAATCTGAAGGATTTGGCAATGGATGGCCCAATAAACATGTATATGGCGAAGGATGACGAGGGTGTTTGAGGAGTATACATATATGTAAGAAGAAGGAGGTATCTGACATTAGAAATGAGACAATTCCCACAATCCGATCGAATTAGATGAAGACCATTTTCGAATGTTTTTCAGAGTGTCGAAAAACACTTTTCAATATCTCTGCCGGTCTCTGGGACTAAGGAAACGCAGAATATCACTAAGCGTGGAAAAACAGATAAATATTATTGAAGAGTTTTCATTATATCACTATGGGCGTGTGTAATGTTGAATCTTCTTATTCTGCGTCTGAGATATTCTGCGTTTCCTTGGTGTGGGTCCCAGAGACCGGCAGAGATATTGAAAAATGTGTTTCGACACTCTGAAAAACATTGGAAAATGGTCTTCATCTAATTCGATCGGATTGTGGGAAACCCTTATTCGTCTCATTTCTAATGTCAGACGCCTCCTTCTTACATACTCCGCAAACACCCTCATCATCCTTCCCCAATATATGTTTATTGGTCGATCCATTGCCTTATCTTTCAGATTCCGACAGCAGACATCAACAAATGACAGATGAGAAGCGAAGGAAATCGGGCTGGAGTTTTCATAAGGCATTTTTATTTTCATTATTGGTATTAAAAAAATATGTCGGTGTGTGTGCAAATATCTTCGTTCTTTGTAGGCATCTGTCAATCTCAGTAGCACATTTTTGTTAATTGTCGATGAAATATTAAGGTTTGTCACCCTACATTTTATTTATTGTTGCCTCCCCGTTTATTCCTTGGAATACGCCAAGGGCAAAGCTTCTGTGGTCACTCATAAAATTAGTGAGCACCACACACTGCTTCCTACTCATTTTCTCCGACCTTTGCCGGTATCTAAAATTGTATTCATTGCCATAATAGCAACATGGGCAGAGAATAGGTTTGGAGTCGACGATAAATGAATGACTGTATACAATGGATGACATATAACTGTATATGAATAAGCTTTAAAGTATAAACATTTCAACAATGTAGTTTATATTAATTATTTCACGTTAAATTACGAAATACAAGTTTGGGACTCCATTCCGAAATTCATGTTAAACCCGTCTGCTCAGAAACATTTACTATCGGATACCTAAGCTCCTATTGGTTGACTCATTTCTGGAGATTTGCTTTCCGAATTTTCCATAGCCACTGTAGCTCCGCATTCTTTCGGAGACTTCTCGTAACTCCTGCCGGTACGTAATAGGGTTGGAGCTACAAATCAAAACAATTCCGGGCGGAGTTACAGATAGCTCTAGCTCCGAGTAAAAGTTACGTAATAGGCCCCTTAATCATTGAAATTGAAAGAAAAACATGGTTAAGGTGGTAAAAAATGAGCTACACTATTTATTTACACAGATCTGATTAAATTCACTAAAGTCAGGTGGCACTATTTGGCTATATCAAAGGATACCATGCGAGTCGTCTTGTAAGTGGAATCATAGGAAAATATTAAAAAAGTGGCATCATAAAAATAGGAAAAGCCTGCATTGATATTCATTTATCAACTGCCATTTTACCCCGATCAGCAAATTTCTTGAAAGGTTGACACTTGGAGGTTATTTTGGCACCCCTAAATATTTTTTCCTGACCCTGGGCATTTTTTGTTATTTTTTATGATAATCCTGCATGATGAATGGTTATAAAGTTGCATCACTTTAAGACAGTGGCCAAAGAAATTACTCATACCTTAATATTAATGTCCTGACATTCTAATTTCCCATTGAGGATAAAGAAACACGATTGATAAAATGTGGCAAACACTAATGGAGCCAGGCATTGTTAGTATAAAATCCATTGGAAATAATAAGAGTTGCCGTTTCCATTTCCTTTGTTTACTGTGATTTCATAAAATATGGTAAAAATTGCAGTCTAAATTTTGACTTTGGTGTCTTTTAGGTATCACTCTAATGGGCACACACTGGTTACAGCTAACTATAACACCTAGTTAACCATATTCTCACTGAGCTTCAGGACTTACATTTAAAATATAGTTATGGTAAATGGGATGTAAAGGTAGAATACAAAAATAAGTAGCGGGTCATATAACCCATTTCTGTCTTCCAGTGTATAACATCTTGTAATATGAAGCTTAAAAATACTGGAGATAATTTTATGTTAAGTTATAACACTTTTGGTAATAAAAATATTTTATTTGCTTAGAGATCAGAAGTACTTAATGAGAATAGTATGTTGAGTTATATAAGGCACATCAATACAGGGAAAAACAAATATTCTTAACAGGATGCTCTTATGTATGGTGTGATACATTAGACTCAACAAGAAAAAGCCATTATCACTCAACTGTATGATGAAGTAAGGCTTAAATCCTCTTGTTGTGTTGAGAAGGGAATCTTAGATTCTGAAATCGGTATGCTTCTCCCATCCAGGTGACATTTCCATCACTTGGTTCTGAGCATTTCTCCCTGGAGTTTACCCCACGGAGTAAGTGTTAGTTGAGTGATTGTGTGATTTCTCAATGGAAGCAGCCTTGGTGAGGCCCCCAAATCCTCGCAAAAGTTCCTTCAGAGTTGAACGAGTGATTGTAAAGGGTTTCTGGGGGAGAAGCTGGGGTTTGGTCACTGCTGAGAATCTTCTCGTTCCAGCAAACCAACACAGTGTTTTGTTCGTACCTGCGACGAGGTCCCCACATTATGGCCATTGAAGTTGTTCCCTCTCCCAGTTGAAGAAAAAGCCATTAAGTAGGAATGTAAAAATTAGCATCATAAGTTAAAAGTCGCTCAATAACTCATTGATTGAGTTGTGCAGTTTACCTAAAAACATTTTATAACTATAATTAACTTTTATAGTAGGCTCTGTTTGTTTAAGCACACGAGGAAGGTTGTTATACAGATGGAGATCCATGTTGGATGACCCAGGATGTTAGATTGCTTATTTTTTTGTGCATAGGGTACGCAAATATCATAACATCTTTTGGTAGAAATTAAGGAAGTAATAATTTAAATATTATGCAAAGAGAAAAATTGATTAGGATTTAAAAAAGGGTCCAAGGACCCAAGAGTTTTTTTTAAACCAATAGAAGGACATAAGGTTGTCCTTATATTGGTTTAAAAAATCAAAAGCTTGTGACTTTCAAAAGCCTTTGTTGCCTTGGCTACGGGAAATATTGTTCTGCATGCCAACACAGCAGAGCAAACCCATCTGCCAGCTGCAATTACCTATTAATGGGGGATGGTGATGCAATGAATTAACAATTAGTAAAACTAAGTTTTCAGGAAAACTCTCCACCTGTACGTAATGAACGAGCACCCTAGACCAGACAAAGATGGATGTTTATAAATGATTTTGGCCAAATATGAATGATGACCTGGAGTTAGGGTTACAGCCTGTCACTGTTATGACTTTTGCTGCTGTAAATTAACACCTTGCGTACCGGGGTATTTAAATTCTTAGAAATGGTGATTCTGGGTTGGACTGTTGACATTGGAAATATGCCTTTGGTTTAAACATAGTTAAAAAGCTAATGTTTAGAATATAACTTTACCCAATCAAACGTTATGATGCATCAATTCATTATGAATAACGAACAACAACTGAAAACGTACTAACAAATACGTATTGTATGCTTTAAAATTGTTTAAGTTGACACGCCTAACAAACACTAATGAGATGAGACTAAATGACGAGAATTCTCGCCATCCATCCGCAACTTGTTAACAAATTATTGATTTTGTAAGTCATTTATTTTGCAAATAAATATTATCTTAAGAGTGAAGGTTTGTGTGAAACTATGCTTATATGGACTTACGTTTTTATTTAATTTATTTTGGCTTAAAAATCCTCAAAATTATGAATTTGCACAGGCTTTGCTCTAATGTCATGAAAATTCCCGGCAGACTCTACACTAATAGGGGGTATTTCATACGCATGGAACCCCCGGCTCTCATTTCGTTTCAATTCATCCTCTGCCCCCAACAGATTCCCAGGCTAGCCTGATCATGATAGTTGATGTTAAGTGATGGTCCCTGCCCAAGTAACATTTTTGGTTGGCCCTCTGTTGGCAGATGGTGGGACACAGCGGTTGGCCCATGGTATGATTTGGCCACCTCGCCAACCGTATCCCAACCAACGATTCCCCAACGATGGGCCAACAGAGCATTACAGTCGGGCCTTCGTATTCCCAACTATAGGCCAACCCCTCTCCAACGATACACCGTTGGCCCTTTTCAATTCTGCCATCCGTTTCCCAACGAAAGCTATATTTTACTGGCATTCCTCATTTTTATAGAATGAGAGTTAAATTAATTTACCTTCTCACTTGATATGATACCGGTACATAGATAGAATCTTTACCTTTAACTCCCGATAAATCAAAATGAAATTAAATACATTAACAATCAATGCTATAGGACAAAGTAAGGTTACAGTGGTTAAAAGTGGAAAACAAAAAATCAATATCAGTTCAGAAGGTCCCCAACTTTTATTTTCACAAATTAGGACACTTTTTATTAGGACAAAATTAGGAAAATTTCAACAGCACCTTTCCATATTACAATATGGCACACACAAAAACTGTCCATCTTCTTTGTAGGGCAACAAAACACACTTAGATAAAATCTGGGTGGACTGTGCAATTTGCATCCAGGTACTAATTTTTTTACTACAAATATACCAATGGTACCACTTCTAAGAGGTAATTCAAAGAAATCCTCCTTAATTTCAAACATGTCACACTGCAAGATGTACACCCCTGAGTTATTTGATTCAATTGCCTTCACAATTCCTATTCTCTGGTCTTCGGTAACGAAATTGTTAAGTTTAGTCCATTTTACTTAATTGGATTAATAAGTGCAAGATTTAGGGATATTAATAGGAATCACAGAAACACTGATTGAGTATAATATAGTTGATGTATTTTCCATAAAATAATAATTGTGCAGTTGTTATTTAGGTTTACTCCTACAAATTCAATCTCATTCTCTTCAGAGAGGACTAAATCACTCACTTTGTCCATTGAAACACTGTTTTCATTAAAACTTCCACTTGTACTAGATATGCCACAATCTGAAAAAATATACATATCGATCTATCTAAATTAATGATGAAAAGTTTAAAATTCCACGAAACTATCTGTTTAAGGTAACATGATTTTAGGAATGCCAGTTTTGTAAGACTTACCAAATGAGGTCAATGCCTTATTTTTGTTAGAAGCACTCGACTTATTTTATTTAACTGCTATCACAAAGACATAGTGAATGATTAACATATAAAAGCAATCCCTAACAACCAAACAAGTTTTGGTTGTTAGGTTGCTAGGGAACCATGTGAACCGTATCCTGCAACTTATGCAATCGTACTATAATGTTATGATGTCCCAACAGTGGCCCAATGATAATCCATTTCGTAGGGCCATCGTTGGGGATTTCCGTTGGGCCAACAGCATAAACCGTTTCGTTGGGCCGACGAACAATATCTGCGTTGGGCCAACAGTGGAATTTGGTAGGCATATCCACCCACAATGAGCCAACCGTGACTACGGTTCCCCAACCGAGGCCCAACGGTCAATGTTACTTGGGTGATGGCAAGCTATATTTCATTATCTAATATGGCCTTAGATAGGTAATGGTTGTAGATTGATAATGGCGAAGTCTGGCCTCAATAGCTTTAATCTATCTTAATGGCAGTAGTAGCTGGTCCCCCATAATTTCTGGAATACTGAAAAGATGGCACTATTCAAGGTGGCTCTTCAATGTGAGTTGTAATTTCACTAGGTTTATAAACATCCTTTAAAAGTAATTGATGAATCTGTAAAGCTATTTAGCTATGCATAACAGATTTCAGATGTGTTATTGCTGATAGGTATTGCATACCGCCAAGGAGTATCTGATGGTATGTAATATGCCCTCCTTCCCCCAAACAACAACCCTAGTATGCCTCTGGCCTCTGTGAAGTACGATTTGGATCATCAAAATATTTCTAATAACTTCAGGCTTTACTTTGTGAAACCTCTCCATATTGGAAGTAAGGAAATAAAACTTTGTAAGATTCACTGTTATTTAATCATGGGCACGACCCGGGTTTCGTAACTTGGTTACATAGTCAGGTGACTGATCTTGCATGCATCTATACACAAAGTACACAAGTGACTGTGACTCCGATAGATGTCCTCACAGTCACTTGTGTACTTTGTGTATAGATGCATGCAAGATCAGTCACCTGACGATGTAACCAAGTTACGAAACCCGGGTCGTACCCATAATTTAATAACAGTGGACCTTACAAAGTTTTATTTCCTTACTTCCAATCAAAATATTTGTTGCCTGTTTTAGGTTTTGCTCACCATTGCATTCAATGCAGTCAAGCATGTAGAGTTGTTTCAGAATGCAAGCACGTACATGATAAGAATCTTTCTTTTTCTATCTGGTTGGACTGTCTGTTCTAGAGGATGGCACTTAATTCACTCCTCTCACCTCCTCAAATTCTTGGCGCTAGAAATACTTGCCCTCCTGTAGTTGAAATGATGGATGATGTTTCCATCTAGTCTTTTATAATATCCAAATATTTTCATTTCTTTTCCTCTCATATTCTTCGTCCTGTTCCCCCATAAACATGATTGGTTACAAGTCATTCGCTCTTGCTGTGCTTCATTTCCCTTGTTAGATGTTTAAGATGTTTCATATCTTCCATTCATCTCCACACCCACTCCATATATGGTGTTCAATGTCAAAAATAGTTCTATTGCTGCTGTAAACTGAATGTCTGGTAGGCACAGACCCCTATGAAAAAATTGTATAAACCTGTTTCAAATTTTTATACATAATTTTTTTTAAATTATATATTACATTTTGAGCATTATGTATAAAATTTTGAAACTGGTTAATACAATTTTTTCATAGGGGGAGTCATTCAGGTTACCCACTCAAAGCAAGTGGGCAGCTTTGTAAATACTATTCACACTTCTTATTCCTTGATTCCCAGATGCTTATGGGAACTAGTAATTTTGTGTAAGATGCCATTTATTGAGAAGTTTCAGTGATTATTATTGAATCTAATGCTTTTTTTATATGATTATTAACTTTCAGGTTGGACTCGGAGAGTCTTCCAAGAATCAATGTGACCCTGACTCACCTGGCAGGGCATCTGGGACCCATGCTATGGCCTCGGCTAAGTCTTTTACCTCCCCTCAAAACCCTCATTCCTCTAAAAGCACATATTTAACAGAACATCTGAGGTTTGCTGCTGCTTCTGGTAATGCTCAAGAGGTTGCTCGGCTGTTGGGTGAAGGAGTGAAAAATCTCCCAGATGAGGTAACCTTAATTTGTGGTGGAACCTTTTAAATTTCTCCACTGTAATCTTGTGTATTTATATATTTTTAACTTTCTATTCTCTCCTTTTTTGGCAATTTTGTCCGGGGTGCATTATAAGGATTGTTCAATGAGTCATGATTTGCTGCTCCTAACCTGAAAAATAAGGAAAAAACCAGTCTAGTTATTTAAATAAACAAGTTTTACATCTCTATTGACCACTACAATATTTATGAGCATAAAAGCATGAAACTTAGTAAGACTTCTGTTGCAGCGTGAGTTTCAACATATTGAAAGGAAACTTCAATAGTCCATATTTTTGCCTCACTGTTTTAGGGCTACCAGAAAAATCCTCTGAAATTCTATTCCCAACCACTCTCTGAAGTTGTTATAAAACTCACATTGTGGATGTCCCATAAGTAAATTCAGAATCAAAAATAGCTTAAATTTGGCATAAGTAGAAATTTTCCAATGTAACATGTGGCTTTAGAGATATTGTACAGTACGCTCCCGATTATCCGGGCTAATGATGGGGGAGAGATGGCACTAATAGTCGGAAAACACGGATAACCCAAACTTTCACTTAAACATCTTGTAATGTTCATAATTTACGTAAAACAAACAATATATTATTATTTATGCCGTTATTCTGTTATTTTAGAGTGCTTCCTGGATTCATTTTGAGCTTTCTTTGCCTGTTCGCGATCTTTTTAGCGGCGATAACATGTCATATACATCACTCGTATTATTAATGCTCCATGTAAGGCCTGGTTTCGAAAACCACACATCCGTGGCTGTGATCACGGATAAGTGGTTTGCACGAATGCTTCAAATTCACTGCTCGTCGTCGGAAACTGCACTGTCAGGCACCACGCCACGTAGTCGCATCTCGCACAAGTTGCCCGGGTTGCAACTGCTGCGGGACGTGTATTCGTGACCATGGAGTGCAGTCACGCACTGTGAGGCAAGGAAAACAGGAACACGGTGCTTCCATGAATGCAGCTATCGCGCGATCGCTTCCGTTTTACGAAGGGGATTCTAACGGAAATAATAAGCCTGGTGTATCCTAGCACTAATACAGTAATTCCGATGATTTTGCGTCCGATTTTATTTTTTTATTAAGATCGCGTAAATTATTGTGTGAGAGTGAAAATCATGCACGGATAATCCGTAGTAACACGGATGAACCGCTGCCGGATAATCAGGAGTCTGCTGTACTTCAAACTTAGGAAATGTCAATGCTTTTATTATTTGATGTCCATGTGGTTGTGTTTCCTTGGAATGTAGTACATTTTCCTAACTTCCTTATTGATTCCTTCCTAGACGGGATGCAATGCTCTCCACTTGGCTGCTTCTTCTGGACATGCAAATGTTGTGGCTGCTCTCCTCCTCTCGGCTTGTGATGTTAATGCAGTTGACTTAGTGAGTTATATTTTCATATTAAGCCAATTGATATTTATTCTAAGTGCTTTTAATATTTTATATTTAATTGTGCTTAGCACGTATACTGCATGTAACCACTTGCTTGAGGTGGGCATATACAGGGGCAGATCCAGGATTTCTTTCTGGGGGGGGGGGCACAAGCAAGGCTGTATCCAGGATTTTGTTCTGGAGGGGGGGCAGCACAAGGATACCTTGTAATACAAAATGAATGCAATGATAATGGGACTTCAGTAAAATCTTCCATATTTTTAAAGGGTCTGGTGGGGGGGCACGTGCCCCTGTCCCCCCCCCTCCCCCCTAGATCCACATATAGGCTGTAATACAAGATTTCATACTGTTCTTGCAAATCATATTAATTAATTTTTCTTGGGCTTAACTCCTAGTTAAACAAGGTTCATTATAGTCGAGGAAGTCGTGGAAATGAGGTTATTGTCTGGGAAAAGCTCCAGAAGGATGGAACTCATGATTGAACTCTGGGAGTGTTTCTGCTTCCAAACGGCAGATGGGGTATTTTGTTGCCCTCCTGGCTGAAAGGCAAGGGGTAGCGCAGACTTGGCACTTCCTGACTTTATTTCAAAATGAACCTCGCTGCCTTAGTCCATAAAATCTTTATATAAGACAGCTTTGCCATTGGTATAAAGTCAGGAAAATTTTTAAAATTTTGACTGGTTATTATGAAAAGACAAGGAAATTTAAAATGCGTAGTTGGAGTGAACCCTATTAAAGTATGTACAGTGAAACCTCGATATAACGACACACCACGGTGCACTAACAAACACTCGCTATAGCGAATTGTCGCTTTACCGGAGGTGGAGCAAATGATAGCCAATATACCTGTTGCGAACAGATATACAGGAACAGGAGTGGTGCGGCGACAGATAAACATCTATCCGATAAACGTAAGCATAAATCCAGACAAAAGGCGATGTTTTTTTGCATCACTAAAATTTCTTACTCAAATAACGATTAACTATTCAAACAATTTATAAGCGTCGCACTGAATAAAAATCATGCAAAGCATTGTTTCGTCATCATTATATTTATCGAATGACAGTTTACCACATAAATTTGAGACTGAGCACTCCATTAACTTCATTTCTAACAGATCGCCAGCAATTACAGAGGTTAAGGAGTCTTCATGAAAGTCTTCCGGCGGTGAAACCCTCGCTATGGCGAGAGCCAACACCGAAAGGGTCTCGTAAAAACGAATTTTTTAACACGCTTATTATAGGGTCAATTGACGGTGCATCGGCTATCTCTCGTAATAGCGGGGGTCTCGCTATAGCCCGTACTCGCTTTAACGAGGTTCCACTGTATATTTTACCAATAAATTCAGTTGAGTCAGACTGCCATATCAACAAAGACCTCTGGGTAATACCTACATCAAGTGGTATATGTGCTCCTAACATCCTACTGAATGTTTACATCTAAAAGACCAGTTGAATAGTATTTATATGCATGAATGGATGCTTTGATGAATTTTTATGCTTCTATTTGGGCAAATATGTTTTAAAAATTTCCTACAAAGACGAAAATGTGTGTCTGGATGTTTCTTGACCTGGGAGACGAAAGACGCAAATTTTTGTCGGGGATTTTCTTATGCAGGTGAACAAATGCCGAATATATATACGTTTCTTAGCTCTCCCCCTTTTATGGCAGTTGCGGGCGTGTGATGTCTTTGTTTCGGGACCCAACACTCTGGGGCTTAGGCTTTACCCTCGAAATTCGGGAGCAGGTACTCGGACCCCTCGTCTTATATTACCCCTCTCAGCAGTAAGGGACCGTGGTCATACATTTTTATCCGGTTCAATTTGCGATCTATCCTCCTATCTCAAAAAATATAAACTAAGAATTGAATTGTGTAATTGTCTTTTGAACAGCATTTACAATTTTTAAATGAAATTCTACGATAAACATTATCATATATGTCTGGATTTCAGTATAAGCATCAACATGGAAATTGTTGCTGCAGTTAATGCATTAATATTGACGGTAGAGCTTTGTTCAAAATTTGACAATTCTCAGAATAAAACAAGGAATTCAATTTGAAGTATGCAATTTACGTTCAAGCAACAACTATCCATATTGCTAATTCATGTAAACAAAGCATGATTTACCGCGAACCAATGCCGCTGGTAGGGTTATAAACCTGGAAAGGAGGGAGCCCAACTACCCTCGGAGTCCGAGATAATGAGGAGTCCCCCCTAGGAAGGGTAGAAAAAGGTTGGTGCTGAGAGTGTGTTATTATCCGCGACTCCCTTAACAAATATCCAGCAAAAATGCTCCGTACAGAGAAGACAGAAGTGTCTCTTGGGGCTCAGTACAGCAAGGCGAGAACTTCACCGTCTCGAAGGGGTTAACTGGTTGGCAGTTACATACAACAATTAGTCCCTTTTTATCCCTTATAAATACCTATTCATTCTGGTATACTGAAATCTTTAAATATTTTTTGTTTGTGTGTGTGGTTTCTCCTAAACTAATTGTATTGTCTTTCATTTACAGGCAGGATGCACAGCACTTCAAAGAGCAGCAGCTCAGGGACATGTTACTGTCGTTAAACAACTTTTGAAACATGGTGCAGATGTAAACCACCAAGACAATGTGGTAAATAACTCAGTAGTTGTTTATGGGGATGATTTGTTTGCGTGCTCTTGGCCTGAATATAGGAAGCCATTTTTGACAGTTGATATTGTGCAGCCCAGTTCAGTGAAATTATCATTTTGCTGTTCTGTAATGGCAACTGCGAGTGATAAAGATGGAAAAATTACAGGCATTATGTTTGGAAGGGTTGACTGTTACCATGGTGAGGGTGGTTAAATGAATCATTTCCCAGATTCACATCCTTTCTAATACTCACGTAAAAAGCTACTCTCTCATCTTTATTTCCTTTGATTAATTAGCTACTTACAGACTTTAAGACACATTCAGTGCCCTTCAAGGATCATTAATCCATTGGAAACCCTCCACCCTTTTTCTAATGTAATTGATTTTTGGAAACAACCATTGTTTCCCAGAAATTCTAGAATGTAGGGCATATAGCAAAGCTTCGGGTTTTGTAGTTTGTTGTTTAGCTGTGTGCATCAAACTTTGTAACAACATTTTTTTCAATACTGTAGAGACCATGACTGAGGTTCGTAATTTTGTGATATTGATTATTTGTAATATCAATTTTTTAGCATATGTTTACATACTCCTTTGGTCAGGGTATGTCTTCACTTTGTAATAACGAAAACTTTGTAATAAGTTTCTTATAAATGAGAGTCTACTATATGTGGAATATACTTCCTAGCAGAATATTTTTTTCACTGTGTAATTTAAATTTGTTTTGCTTTAGAATCTGGGAGACATTTATTGATTTTAATTCCTCTAGTGTTATTACTACTAATTTATTGGCAAAGGTAATTTATCTGAGGTAATAATAATAATAATAATAATAATAATTTTTTATTCACCGAACTGGCAATATACATTGCATGGTTTCGTCACAAAAATCACTATGATACAAATTACATAAATACAATAATACAAATTACATAGAATCATTTAAATAATCGCTAATATCATAATAGGCTTTACCTGCTAAAAATTTACATAATTTAACTTTGAATAGGGAAGGGGGACAGTTTTTCAATTCAGATGGAAGTTTATTAAAAATGATGGATGGAGTGTGATGAGGCCCCTTGAGAGCTAGAGATAGATGGTGACTTTTGAGGTGAACGTCACATTTTGAGCGAGTGTGGTAGTCATGCCATTCATGATTCCTTGGATTCCTTGGAGGTATGAGTTATATTTTGTATATAGTATATATTTTATGTAAGTGCTGTCAGTTAGTTGGATAAAACTGCTTCAAATGGTGTTACTGAAGTTTCTTAATTAATATTTTCTTAGATGTGGGAAATGACCATTACAAATTTTCTTTTATCAATGGGTGGCATTTTTTTAAAGTCAGTCCTGATGTTGAGTTCATATTTTGTAATATTATTGTTTTTGTTGAGTACTTACCTTTATTGAGTGCTATGAAACACTAAGTAGTGGTGAATAATACTATTTTTATTTGTATATTTTATTTTATTAGCATGGAAATTCTGCCTTGCATGAAGCTAGCTGGAAAGGATATAGTCAGACGGTAGCGGCCTTGTGTAAGTGCAGGGCTCAATTGCAGTTAAAAAACAGAGGCGGTTTTGCTGCTCTCCACTTATGCTGCCAAAATGGACACAACCAAAGCTGCCGTGAACTCCTCTTTGCTGGCTGCAATCCAGATGTTCAAAATAATGTATGTTATTAATATACTTTTTAATTTTGTATCCGATTAAAAATTTCCATAATTGAGCCGTTACATTTTTATGTGCTTAACCCATCTATGGTGATGATATTTTCATAAAGTTATATAATTTGAATGCCTTCATAGGAAGTGCATGGATAAGTTCACATAGCTAGTTATACCCAAAGATAGGTTTGCTGCATATGAGTGGGTGGCTTGCTGACTTCCAGTGAATATATTTCTTAGTGTCACTCAGTGACATAATAGTGGTATGCTTTGTCTACATCTCAAGCTTCAATGAACATCACCTTTCAATGCAGGGTGACTCTTATGCTGCTCTGCAGCTGTAAGAAGCATAATCAGCTGCAGGCTAATCAGCAAGCCATGTATATTTCAAGGGTGGATGCTTTATTTACTCTGTAGTGAGCTTATGTGAGTGGCTAATCGGCAAGTCATGTATATTTATTTGAATTTGCATGTATATTTCAAGGATTGATGCTTTATTTACTCAGTAATGAACTCTCTGGATATTCCTTTTAGTGAAATTAGGCTAATGCCAAGTCATATACCCACTTGATTTAAGTTGGTATAACAGGTTTATCTGTATGTAAGTTGTTGGTGTAAAATATACTGCATGTTTTCCTTAAAACGGATTAATTACAGAAATATTTCAACATCATTTATGTACCTACGTGAACCACTAAAACTTTTCAAGATATTTTTTGATCAGGTGCAATTCTTGCTAAACAATATCTGGAATATTTTTTAAATCTTTTTATTCTTTCTTTTCATACTCATCATCCAGTATGGGGATACTTCACTTCATACCAGTGCAAGGTATGGTCATGCCGGTGTTACAAGAATTCTAATCAGTGCTCAGTGTAGTGTTTCAGACCAGAATAAGGTATGATATGGTGTAGTGTGCTTGTTCATTGTATTCACTATTTAAAATTTTTTTTACTGTTTTGTCAACATAAACATTTTTATTTTTAGAACGGAGATACAGCTCTTCACATAGCTGCTGCCATGGGAAGGAAGAAACTGACGAGGATATTACTGGAAGCTGGTTGTGATAAGAGCCTTCGGAACAAGGTTGTAAAAATGATGAGAATACATTTTCAAGAAATAATTCTCTTTGACTTGACACCTCGTGCTTTTATGTTTCACTTCATAGGTAATCTCTAATAATTTGATCATTTTCCTAACAGCAAAATGAGACTGCACGGGATATAGCTACTAGGAAAGATTTGAAAGAGATTTTAGCCATTTTAAATACTCCCCCAGTGGTCTTAAAAGCTCAATCAGAGAACAAGAAGAAGGAAGCAGCAGCTGGAAAAAGCAGTAAAGGTGGGCGAAGGTTTGATGAGGTTGATAAAGGCCATGATCGAGAAAGGAATGAAAGGAAGAGAGAAAAAAATGGGAGTGGGACCAGTAGCAAAGAGAGTAACTGTCACAGAAAGGACAAGAAGGTAGGTCACCATGGAATAATAATAATAAATTTATTAACCTTCAATTTTACAAGGCAAGTCAATAGTAATGATCAAGTACATAAAAGGTAATAGTCAAGTACATAAAGTCAGTAAAGGATATATACAAGTCAGTACACTATGGTGTACACCAAGGCACAATATACATTACAATCAAAATACAATATTACATTATAAAATTGACATCCTACAAATATTTGGATTCGAAATCCTGTGGTTTATAATTATACCTATAATGTGAAGGCATTTTTGTCATTTATGAATTCATTTAGTGAATAAAAAGCCTTTTTACAAAGAATTTGTTTAATCACAGAAGAGAATTTCTTATTATCTTTCATTGTTTTCATTCAATGATTCATTGCAGGTGATATTGATGTGAATTTTGCTCCTGCTTTATGGCAAACAACATCTGACTTGTCATGTATACAAAACTTGACTCAAAATTTTCCAGTTTGAAGATTATCCTTGCTAAGCATGCAAAGTTTTCCTTCCTCTAAGCTGTTATGAAAATTTGCTTGTATTTTCAATCTTAATAAATAAGTGAAGTCTATATAATTTTATTATATGTAAGTGCAATTTTTTGCTTAAAAATTCCATACGTCCATTGGTGCTGTTTGGCCTGTTTTTTTAATATCTCTACCTTTTGTCTAGAAAGGTCTTATACTTTAGTCTGAATTAGAAATTACGAGACTGTTCTTACTTCTCACCGTTATTCACTGTAATGTAGTCATTTGCACATCTTGGCCTAAGAAGCGAGTGCTTTTCAGTGAAAATGACTGTGCAATGAAAGGAAAATGAAATATTAATGATGAATAATTTTAGATTTACCATATTATCGTGTACATTTTCCTATCAATGTGTATTGCGTCCTTCATTCAAGGCTGTTATGGTTACGAAAGATAAGAACTTTCTTTCATTTTTAGGCACAGAAACATGAAGCAAAGATGAAAATTTTACTAAACACATTTTTTATTTACCTCTAAAATTTTCAATGTTCACCATTTTAATCTTTTTTACCTTGTTTTACATTAAGTATTAATTTGCTCTATTGGGTTAACCACCAACATCTCTCATCAATGGATTTAGTTTTGATTTGAAAAAGTGAAATGTTGGCATTAGAACAGCATCTTTCCTTTGTTCGTGTATGCTTGGAGTCAATCAAGTATAGATTTGATTTCCTATTTAAAAAATTATTAACTTGGTGAGATGCTTCACTATCAGAATAAATAAAAACTTTTTTTCTGTGTGATGAATAATCTATCAGTGATGGATAATTCTCAAAGTTGTATTTACGTATTTAATGGGACTTGAGATACTTTCTCTTGATATTCAGTTATTATTTCTGTTTTTATTATGTTTCAGCACAAAAATACCCACAAGGTTCATTTTGAGAAATCTTGTGTTAGAGGAAGGGGAAAGCAGTGGTCTCCTTATGGCTGTCATTACTACCCTGACCCAGAAGCTTTTCCTGCTCCCAATCTGGATTCTTTACCAGATGAACCCCTACAGAAGGGTGAGCAGTACTTCTTGGATCTGGCTGGAAACATTTGTAAAGGACCAGTAGGAGTGGGCTATACTTGCTACTGTGCTCCGTTCTTTCGCAATGTTGAGGCTCGCCTTGAAAGGGACAAGCAGGAGCTGAAGGAGCACATAGATCGCGCTCACGAGAGGCTTGACCGGAAAGTGACGAGTCTCGAGCAGAGACTGTCGCACACGGTGGAAAAGGAGCGTGGGCAGTGCGAAGCGAGGAGCTTACGCCTTGCCGAGTGGCTTTGCCGGGAGCTGTCAGGCTTAGAAGAGCCTGCAGGCATCTCGGAGAGGCCATCAAGTCACGAAGACTGTCGTCGCAGGTCAATCCTTAGTGACAGGAGGCGAACCAAGAGCCTTGAAATGTTGCCAAATGATGAGGAGGTTGGCCATGTGGGGGAGTCCCAAGGCTATCCGTGTGGTGCTCGTTTAGGATCGGGTGAAGTTGGGCCGAGTGCACAGTGGAATAGTGATAAGGAGTCATACCCGGAAGTGTTACCAAACCCTTGTGACCTGGTTCTTCCAAACTGGAGGCTTGAGCGTGTGAGGAGGGGACGTCGAAATTCGGATGATAGCCTGGATCGAGTTAGCGAGACAGTATGGGGTAGAGGGAGGAGCGAACAGTTGGATGGAGATGGTGAAGGTGCCCCAAGTGTGGATGGCCTGGAGGAAGAGGGTAGTCGGAGCTCAGAGTCAAGTGATGGGGAAGATGAAATGGGACCGGAGGAGAGAAGGTTGGGGGTCGTGGAGGAGGGCAGTGCTCAAGCAGGGCCGGATTATGAAAACGTTGTGTCATGTGAGCGTCCACTCTGGAAGAGTGGGAGTGAAAAGTGTATATTGTCTGAGCTTCCTTACAGAAGTAGGACTACAGTCTATGAAAATGCGGCAGTGTCTACAGTGGTTACTTCTGCAGAATGTCATAAAGTTGAGTCGGATTCACACAATGACTCAGGCTACAGTACCAAAGTATTTGGAAGTTCCAAAGGCCCGTCACCATCACTTTCAGGTTGGTAATCTAGGCAGTATTCCTTGTTTTTTTTGCTTTCTCCCCTTATAGCATTTCTCATTCATTAAGGCCATTTAATCTTTTAGTGCCATACCAATTCTGCTGGTATACCCTGTATTACCACCTTGCTTTTGGAGCATTTTTCATTTATTTGCAAGAATTTCTGTTCTTTTTACATATTCAATACATGTAGCACATCAATTGACATAGTCCTGTCCAAGCTTATCTATGGACCACGCCAATAGACCTACCAATTTTCTCGTCTGGGCATTCTTTTCTTTGCTGTCATATTTTGCTTTTGATATGCTTCCAACCGTACATTTTGCCTTCATTTGGAGTCTAGATATGGTGTGGTGTGCATCATTTTTCATTAGTTACTCTTGAGCCTTTGTGGAGTCCATCGTTTTCTTCACCTATAGTTTCCAATGCAAAATTGATCTGATTCTGATTGCATTCCATAAAATTGGTTCCGCATTGATTATGTTCATGAATGATTGGAAATTAACAGTATAAGGATGGGATCGGCCATTTTCATGTAGTCAAAGCTTGGTAAATTTTTGAAAAATCGGCGGAGAAAATTTTTTGATGCAAAATTTAGACACGTACTCACAGGCATCGGATAGTCCTCAACTACGACTTATCATTCTCCTCCTGCTCCTCAGAGACATCCAAAGAAGTCCTGTTTAGTTTAAGTCATCATGATGCTTTTTTTTACCTCCAGAGCACTAATTTAGATAATGTATACTTCTATTTGTGTTTTGAGGAAGCTGTCTAAATTTGTATGTAAGTGAGTTTCCTTCCATGCACTACCTTTTCATACTTGATTCTTTGACCCTTAAAGCCATAGGTGAAATGGTTTAGCTATGGTTTAGGCTTTAGAAGGTGGTCTCTTAATGAGTGGTCAAATTTAAAAGCATGAAATCTTGTATTGTATTTTCTGCTGTTCTTATATCAACAGTCACCGCAATAATAATGTTTCTGGTGAATATTTATTCTGTAATTTTGTAGGTATATTGTTCTGTTTTTTGAACTTTCTTTGCTATGAGATCATCAGTAAGCTTTTCTTTCATTTTCTAGGGAGCGTAGAAATGGAAGCATCTACACATCATGTCTCTGCAAACCCTTTTCCTTCTAAGGTAGCAGCCAGTGAAAGCCAGTTTAAAAAAGCACAAGGGTTTATTAGTGCTGCAATGAAGGAATGCCATGACCTTGTTAAAACAAGAGCAAATTTGAAACCTGTACATAAAGTTAATGGTAATGTTGCATCTGGTAGTATGGTTTGAGATTTGAAGGAAGAAGTGTGTCAATTCTGGGTTTTTCATCATCAAAATCAAGTGATTTCCAAGATTTTCACTTGATCAATCTGCAAAATTGTTTATAAATGAAGGAATTTTAGAATACTCATTTTTATGAAAAGAAATAATTTTTACCACTGACTTTGAAATTGATGTCTACTGCCTGGAGAATGCTACCAGTATTTAAAGTAAGGCCACATATCCAATGATGCAAATGTTTTAAGGTAGTGTTGAATGTTGAGCAGACTTTGTAAATAAGAGAATTTTGTGTTCCCAATCAAAATCCAGTTTTTGCAATTATTCTTAAGCTGATGAAAAAACTTCCCTTCCTGAGGTAGCCTCTTAAGCTCTGCCCTGAATGATTTTTGGCATCGTTTTTAAAGTAGATTGGTAAATAGTTGAGAGTAGTTGATTGTTGGGAGAGAATATGAAGGTAATTTTTATGTGGTTAATATTTTTGTTGAATGTTATACAAGAAATTAATAAACTAATATTAATATTTATTTTTGTGAAAAATATAATTGTTTCATTTGTAAGAAATTGTGGTATATACCTGCATAGGTTCTTAATTTTTGGGAGGCTTCAGAGACTAGCCTGTGGTGTTAAGTTACCAGTACTAGATAGTTGTCCTCTTTCAGTGACTTCTTTTCTTTCTACTTCCTGTGTTGGCAACCATTGTGTTTTTCCAAACAAGGCCTATATATTATTTATGAGAGGGATATTAGTGAATTTAAAACTTTTCAAAATTGAGTGGGGTTGGTGCATGCTGTAATGACTATGAGCATTTTACCACCGAGTAAAATTTATTTTGACCCAGGTTTCAATGTTGATACTGCATCTTAAGGTGACAAGTGTGCAAGGTGCATTCAATATACAGCATACTCCCAGTTATCCGGGTTAATAATGTGGAGAGATGGCACGAATAATAGGAAAACACGAACAATCCAAACTTTCACTTTTATTTCATATAATTTTCATAATTCATGTAAATCAAACAATTAGTTATTATGTATGCATGTTGTCTGTTATTTTAGGTTGCTTTCCAGAATCTTTAAGCGTCTGCCATCTTTTTAGCGGCAATAATGTGATTGTACTCGTATTCTACTGATCCATGTAATACTTGGTTTCTAAAAACCGTGCACCCGTGTCTTTGAGATCATGGATTCAGAAAATTATTTTGCATGAATGCTTAAAAACCGCTGCGCGATTTTAGAAATTTCACTGTCAGGCACCACGCTATGTTGTCATGCTTCGTGCCAGTTGCCTGGTATGCAACTGCTGCATCACCCAGTTCCGTGATCCCTGTACGTGATCGTGCACCATGATGTTTTGATAACATGAACATGAAGCTTCCGTGAAGGTAATGGGTGTGCGATCACCCCATCGTGCAGCAGTGGTTATAGGAAACAAGGACTTTTGGCAAAATGTCTATGCAGGTGTGTGCCTGGCTATGACTCATGCTATCTCTACTTCCACTTTCCCCTCTGCCTTCACTTCTACTATCACCTTCATCTCCAGTTTAACCCTGATTAGTAAAAGCGTAAACATGCCCGAGTGCAACGAAATCCCCGGTTCCTTTGGGCCGCATTCAACCAAGTGCAAGGCCACAGCAATAATTCAGCATTTTCGGAATGAAATATACAATTATAGACAACATCTCTCTTCATTTTCGATTGGTTAACCATCAAAGAAAATTTTCTAAAATTAATCTAGTTTTTTTCCTCCCGCTGATCGTCGTCTGCATGCTAGAGTAGACGTCCAAGTAAACATTCCTTGTCAAAAAGTAAATAAAATAATTCCCTTTTACGAAGAGGATTCTAATGTAAATAATAAAGCCAGAGTAGACTTGTATCAAAATGCAAATATCCTGGTGCTTTTGCGTCTGATTAATTTTTTTATAAAGATTGCTGAAAACATCGAAGAAGTATAAAATTCATGTGCGGATTAACTGCTTTATATATATATACATGCATGCATACACTACTGTGTATTTTGTAAATTGACGACTGTATTGTTGGCTGTATGCAGGTTGAAGCGAAGAAATTGAATATACATCATTTATTAATTATTTATTGATATTTGGAAATTGCTGATATAAAAATATACCGTCATTTTAAGGCAGTTGGCGATTCTCTTAGGGCGGCCCCAGCCTTCCCTCCCCTATAATAATTCATTTAAATTAATGTTGCTCGATATTTCGAGCGGGATATGTCGCCATGCATGTATGGGCAAAGGTAATATAATTATGTCTGAAAAACCACTAAGCGGAGTGCGCGCGGCTTATTATTCGGAATATATCCTCCACGCGTTCAGCTGACCTTGTTTAGCTCCTGCGATACTATTGTAGTAAATGGTGGCTCAGGATTTTTATGTTTTTATTAACGTGTACGCTCTTAAGACTGCCATCACGAATAAATGCGACTTATCGTGCGGAAACTACCCCTGCTGTGACCATTTATTCGTTCCTACAACGGACCTCGTGTAGCTGGGGGTACTTAAATATTTAATGGTTTTATGTGTAGATATATACCTTACATTATCACATTCACGTATATATTTATCCTCACGGAATATTCGCGGCGCTTAAAGAATTTCAAACTCTCCGCCGTAATATGTTTACGTGAATCCAGTGGAGCTATAGAACATAGAGAAGTTTTTCTTGTTCTTGATCTGTGCTTCCCTCTGTCGGCTTCTCTCGTTACTCAGTAGATCGCAGATACATACGCAAAATCCCCTGCTATATTTATCTAAGATTTTCACGGAAATTTTATATTGTGTCAAATTTAAGTAAGCTTCAGGGAATCTCTCGTAGTTGAGCACGAATTTTTCTATCATAATTGTGACTTTGGGGGCAGGTGGGGAATGAGTGCAGCCAGGATCTTGAATTTTACCCATCGCAGCTGATTATGCTCAGACATCTATAATTAATGTGAGGCTACCGAGGCTAAAAAGATATTTTTTATTCTAGTCGTCCTTTTTACCCGATAAATACTTAATAAAGGTTGTTTTAACAATTGTAAAAAATGCGCTCGGGCCTGGAAAGGCGGAGAGGACGTTGGAGACATCTATAATAAGTGGATAGTTGCGAATTATAGGCTCGCATACAGCGCTCTCTTTCGACGACGGGCCAGTGTTTGTATTCGCGGTATCCTCCATGAGTCGACCTCAAGCAAATCCAGTCCCGACGATGCCTGGATTCACAAAGATTCCGAATCGTAATTGGAAGAATATCGTCCGCGCTATTACGCAGGGAATGCGATGATTTCTGTCTTATCTTTTCGTTTATCGTTAATGGGACTCGTTGCATGCCAGCCTGGTACTATGAAGACTGAAGAAGATCCCTTACAATAATCCCTTTGTTCGTAGTGAATATTTTTGACGGATCTGCTAACGAGACTTACCGTGATAATTGAGACTAAATATTGAGGCATGGTAAATCAATAGTAACCTGTGCATACATCTGACTGGTAATTTGTTGTGCTGCCAGACGTGATACTTCGAAGTGCAGGTTTTCTTCGCATGTGTTTTCCCCCTAGTGATGGATGTCGAGGTGCCGCAGTATGTTTATTTCGGAATATGAATATAAGACCGATTATACGTGTTCATGAAAGTTGCCATCAACGGTAGCGTCAGCTAATGTGTGTTCTGAATTGTTTGATTGCTGAATTCCGCTTTATGCGTTCTGATTTTGACCCTCGTAATTACGGATGTTACCACCTAAGGACTGGAACAATCTCTGTTAATCCTATGTGTTGTGCCTATTCAATTATTGCACTTATCCCCGAGCTAAAGGTAGCGAAGGGAATATCAGTATTTGAATGAGGTGGATCAAGGTTTTCTGTTATCTTATATGTGAGCGGTGGAAGATACAGCTCGATAGTCCAAATATTTTTTCTCTCCCTCGCTTTAGCCTGGTCAGGCATTACGCCTTTCGTTGGGGTATAAACTGTGTCCGAAGGACAAGTGTTACTTTAGGGCCCGATGGTTGACATGAGAAAGTCTGTGAAGTGAACATTACTGCAGACTAGTGCTCAAAAATGGATATAAAGGTGCTGCACAAGAGCAGCACGTTCAGCTCTTTTACCAGTGGCAGCCACAAAATAGGGAATTGGTTCGCAGCGCTGGGTGACAGGCGGAGGAAGAACTCCATGAAAACATCGAAGAGCCTCACTTTAGGTTGGTCTTTACTACAATTACTTAAGAATGTGTTCTTGGTCTATTTTTATGATGTTCTTCACCTCCAACAGCGATTGATGGTAATCTTGGGAGTAGGTGAAGACGTTTCTGAGCTGTTGATATTAATTTTTTACAATTTTATACGTAATTAAGAAGAATTTTGATTTTATTGCGTTTAATTGCTGTAATTAGCTGTCTTTGGTGTTTTGTGTGTAATTTAACGAGCTTATAGCTAACTAGTATAAGTCGCATCACGACAGTGTTTTGTTATTGTCAACACATTCATAGCGCCATCTCCAAAACACTGGCGTAGTGCCAGGTGCGTGGGTGTTGTATGGAATTTCCTACAGAGAACGCGATGTGGGAAGACTGCTTTTATCTTCTGTTGAAGAATTGGAATGATTGATGCGAAAAATCATAATTTTTTCTCGCATAGGTATCGTGTATTTCACATTTGGGTCAATAATCAGATGTCTAATAGCAGGGGCGTTAGTTATGTATGTACGCAGTTAGTTAAAATTTGTATGTTAAATATTTTATAAATATGAAGTTATGGGTTAAATTATAGAAATATATAATCGGTTATTATCGCGAATGGCATGGAAAATACCATATCACGCTTATCCTGAAAATATTCTTCATATTTTTGTGAATATTTTTAGGTATATTTGCAGTGGCTGAGATAATAATAATAATTTGTCTTTATTATACAAGCGAATTTTTAGGACAGAGTTGTCCTCTCTTACAATTAACTTGTTAGACAATCACAAACATCCATGCCCTGGATGGTAGTCCCGTTATATATAATAGCACTTTTAATATCATCGGAAGAAGAAAATATTATATTAGGTCAATGATCAAGCGTTGGGGTACTTGATAACTAGATAATGCTGTATGAAGTATGAATTATTATGAAACAACCTGCAAGATTGTATTCTTGTAATGTTTTACGGTAATATCTACTAATATTTTCGCAATTCGCTTTTAAAATTCCAGTGAACTCTGGACTTAATACATTTTAATGGTGTGAGTGAATTAAGAAAATATTTTCTTATCTTCACTTTTATATATTTACTTCTTAAATCTTGTCTGACAATAAATAAAAAAATGGCTATATGCATAAAATTTGCCGCATATTATACAAACAAGGAGACTACCCAAATATAAGGAGAATATGTTACCTAGTTGGAGAAGATTGCAACACCTGATGCAAGTGTAATTTATTTCACCCTTACAGTGAAACACAGGGAGGTATGATGAGCCAATCAATTAGACACAAACCATTTTTGGGTACCCTTCTCTGAGGCCCCTCTAGATACGCCCATAGCTTAGAAAAAAAACAATGCCTGATTTTGTAGATTCAGCCTTATGTGACTGGAATTAAGATTTTGGAACATATGATAACCATGCAAGATATAGCATGTATATGTATGAGCAAATAAATTGTCCTACCACATGTACTATAAATATTTATGGCTTCTACAGAAGGCCTGCAAGTAAGGAATATAGTTATTATACAAACCGTTTGAGTTTAGAAACCATTAATAGTTTCACTCTTATACGGGAAGAATATAATGTCATAAGACTTTATCACGATGCAATGATTACATGCCTCTCTACTTATCTTTTTTCTACTTATATTTATAGCTCTGCCTAATTATCAGTTTTTACTTTTTTCACTTACCCAACGTATCCATGAAATCGGCACCAGTGGTAGATTTTGGTTTTGGCTCTTATGATCCTGCAGAGATTCTTACGAGGAATACGTAGGTACCTGAGAAACAGGTGAACAAACGGAGCTCCAATAAAGCTAAGCATGCTGCAACATCCATTATCGGTCATATTCAGTACAAGGGATCTTGAACGATGGAGTAAAAATAGCTGGTCAACAAACCTAAGACTATCATAAACAATTTGATGCCACCGAATAATTTGTCATGTTGCTTGATCCAGTAACATGTGCAAATATCTCTTGCAAGTGTTTTTTTTACTATATGTGCTAAAGTATCTAAAATATTTCTCAATTCTTAATGTGTGTCCGTAGTAGTAAACTTTAAATTTTAGTGAACCAGGAGACCAAAATATTGCCAAAATTTCAATGGAAGAGTTTAAAATAATGTTTGAATTTAATGTAAAATAAACCACTTCAAAAGGTCCATTCATGGTCTTATAAGGCTGCATTTCCCGATTAGTGGTGATTTTAAGCATTGGCATAGCTAGAGGGGTCCCATTTGGACCCCTTTGGTAGCTCACCTACAAGGCTCATCCACTCCCCACTGTATGAATTGACAATTTTAAATTCTAGTGGCCATACTTCACTGGCAACCCTTTTCAGTTTTAAACGAACATGTAATTATCAATTAGGCTTAATTTACATTCTGAGAAGATGAAATATTAACATTTTTGAGGGGGGGAGCTATAAATCCATTCATAATGCATTTCAATGTGTGTTATGGTGCTCTTTTTTATTAGTATTCTCTGCATAGTTTTTTTTTAAATCAGCAGTTTTTAAGCATTTTTTTGGGATTAGGCTGTCCACTTTCTTCCTGTAAAGCACTCCTCCTTGAAGTGAGGGCACCACCCAGATTGGTTGGTTCTGGAGCGTTTCCTATGACCCCTGCCAAATCTCTGGATACACCTATAGTTTCAGCCTAGTTAACCCTGCCATCCATCATTGAGTAAATGTTATGTATTTTCGTGTGGTTTTTTCACAGTAAACTGTTCCTAGCAGGATAGTTAAAAAAATCATTGTTCAATTTTACAGTGAGCCTATTTACACGGACATTAACCCATACAAATGTATGAACACGTGAATGAACATGAAAATGCATCTTGTAACCACCCAACCTGTGTGAATGCATGAACAGAAAATAGAACCTGTTCTAATTTGTGTCATGCATTCGTACATGTTCCGTTCCGGTCCACAAAAATTATTCACCCAAACAGACATCAACTCGTGCGTGTTAAGTTAACGTGTAAACAGGCCTTGAGAGCTGCCAATAGGTCTAAGAAATGAGATTTGCAAATTTTCATTTCATCATAATAACATTAAGCCATGCCATATTAAGGGTGAAGTTTGGAAAAAGTATGATTTTTTGCAAACAATCATGCTTTTGACCCCGCAGAATAATAATTCTAGTCATAAATACTATTTTTGTGTAATTAAACATGAAATTTTATTGCCTTTAAGTTTTCTTGGTTTCATGTTTTTGATAAATATGATACATTTGTCAATATAAGGAATTTATCTGGTCGTCTTGGTGCCTACTATGCAGGATGACTTCTAATGCTTAGGACCAGAAATATCTCTAAATATCACATAAATTAGTAAACATTCTCCTTGACTGGTAATGGAACTACGGTCCATTGGCTTTCCGGGCCACTGTGCTGACCACTACACTGCAGCCATGATAGAGAGCTACATTGCTACATTTATATGATAGCAAAACCTCGGAACATTTATGTTTCGACTAATAGTTCAAAATTAACGATTGAATACACTAGAAATAAAATGTTTTGGGGGAGGGAGAAATGAATCCTATAGTAATACATTACAATGGGAGTTATGGTTTTTCTCTTTTATTGTTCTACTAGCAACCCGCCCGACGTTGCTCGGGTGGGAAAGTACTCATAGAAGTGGGAAACTTTGAACACCCCACCCCTATCGACTGAAAATTGAAGTCAAACAGTGAGCGGAAGCGGTTAATTAGCAATGGAGAAAACGATTTTCGCGTACCGCGCACGGGATCTGCTTGTACACCGCTCCACAACATTGATCATTATGTGTGCCCACGTGTGTAGACCAAAAACGTTGCGTGAACGCATACCCAAGCGAAAACTTTTCCAATTAATAATAGAGTTTGGTATCCTATGAGTTATGCTTTCCCTTTTGAGAATGTAATGAGGTGTGCCTACACGGCAGGGTGTAGAATCGCTGAATTTGTGTAGAGAAAATTTGTGTCTTGTGACCTAGTACCCCAGCAAATAGGTTTGCGCCGAGATAATTAATTGGTAGTGCAGTAGTATTTGAGTTATTTTTTCCCGTTGAGCGAGTAAAGAGTTGTGCCCACCTGGCAGGATGTTCAACCACAGAAGTTGTATGACGTGACGTAACAAATGGTGATGAGAAATCGACGCAAAGGATTTGTCGGACCCAACAGAAAGTAGCACTACTGGGTTTGTGAGCATTACTTGCACCTACGGACTAACTTTGTTCGCAATCCGTGCCGCCGTATGGAAACGTATAGCTGAAAGACAAACAGACATTCGCTATATATTGTGTGTATAGATAGATTGATGTATAATTTTTAAAACATCAGCGTTATTTAAGCATTTTTTGAGATTGGGCAGTCAATTTCCTCTCCGCAAAACACCCCTTGTTGTTGTGAGGGTAGCGCCCGTAGCAGATGAGGTGGTTTTTGGGGTGGTCCCATGGCCCCAGCCAAATCTCTCGCTAGCCTGTAGTTTTACCCTTTTTAACCCTGCCATCCATCATTGAGTATATGTTTTTTAAATATTAATATGTTCTTAGACGATTATAGTAGGGTAGTTAATAAATCAGTGTTCAATTTTTTTACGCAGACTGCTGTGAGTAAAAATGAAATTCCAAATTTTTAGCTCATCACGATGGAATTTAGCCATGCCATACTAAGGATGAAGTGCGGAAAATAAGATTTTTTTCAAACAATCGCGCTTAATTAACAGTTGCTCAAGACGGTTTGTTTTTGCCTGATTGCTCACCTGGTGTATGATAACATCAGTTTCAATCGATCTTCTAATTAGCGGAATAATTATACCTAAGACAACGGTTCCGAGAATCAGTTTCAGCCACCGGTTCTCGGTTCCTGTTACTTTTCAGCACAATAATACTGTAGATTAGGAAAAATAGATTTCTTTGCTTGAACGCTTTTCTTGACTATGATAGCATCAAATAATTTAGGCTAAGAAGTCGTCATTAGAAATTGTTAATTAAGCGCATTTAAGTTCAGAAACCGAGAACCGGTGCCTGTATGCGGAGTTTTTAGGATTTATTTTGCTGATTCAATCATTCATTAAATGAAATTGTTGTTGTAGGGACGAGTTGCATTCATGCAAACAAATCGTTAGTCGATTTTAAATTAGCGAACTGATGTGCGAAAAAAGGAATAGGACTCGATAACCGGTGCTTGGAACTGGTGTCTTTTGGATGATAATATTGATATTTAGATGATCAATTGAATAAACCTGATAATATATTAGGAAAGATTCATATTTCCTCTAGCATAACGTCTTAAGCAATTCTAATTAAATTGTTTTGAAATGATAATAAGTAATGATAGCTTAAGCAAAATTTATTATCATTGAAATTATTTACATTGAGGCACGGAAATCGTCTGAAATGAAATTAATTTTATATTAGCCGAAGTTCACATTAAGGCACACTAATAATAATATGTAACCAGTGATATCCATGTATGATACCAGTATCTAAGTGCTAAATAAGAAACAGGAGCCGCAAACCGGAGCCTGGAATTGAATTCTTTGGAATGATTAGTTTGTGAATTGGATGATGACCGCGAACCGATGTCTTTTCGATTATTGTTTTGTTATTTGGATTATCTATTGAATAAATTGAATATATCGTTGATTAGCTCAATATTCTGGCGAAAATGCCTTCAGCAGTCGAAAATTGACTGCTTGAACAAGAACCGGAAACATTGAAAATAAGAGCCGATCTATCACTTCATAAGAGCAATATAAAACTCCTTGATGCTTTGGGAAAAGCTGTTGATTTAATTTGTTATTTGTGTGAAAATGTTTGTACCTACTTCGTCGCTCTATGGATGAGAGGAATCTCATTTTAGGCAGCTTAAATATTGACTCTAAATTTTTAAATCATATAAAGGCCATTCCAAATTGACGTATGGAGGTCTGACACTTATGTTAGATATCAGGCAATTTTCCTCTAGTTAACCTTATTTAAGTTTGACGGACAACTTAATATTTACGTGCTGGTAGAAATAGATGCATGTATAACTTTGGTGCTTTTATATCTATGTTGTCATGGCTTCGACCTAAAGCGTCAGTATCAACTTCTAGATTAAATTTTATCTTGAAACAATTTCCGAAAGCCGTGAAATTTCTAGAATATTGAGGGTAATAATTAATTGAATATATATATAACTACTTCTGAGACGTAAGGTCGAAATTTCAGTTTAAGTAGGAAAGTAATAAGACTGCATTCAGAAATTACATTCTCTAAGTAATAACATTAAAATTGCTACTAAGCCAAGCTAGAGAGGGAGTCGATACGTTTAAATACGGATAAATACCTCCGTAAATTTAGGTAATAAGTAGGTTCTGCCATTTACTGGCTGTGTAGATAAAGTATACTGTCTCTCGGAGCCTAAACATATAGCGAGATACAAGAAATACAACGAGCATACTCAGGAAGGTCCAAAAATCGATTGAAAATTTTTCTGAAACCAAATTTTGTCTTGTGACTAAATTTATAGTTTTGGCTCACGCCACACGTTACAATATAAGCAATATTCATGTAATAACATTAAAAAGATGACTGAATCAATTTCCAACCAATTTGAAAAAGAGCTATTGGGAGGATGTGGACCGCTTGACCCGAAAATTTTGGAAAACACCGCTATGTATTTTACACATTAGAAGTAGAAAAATATTTTATAACTCCGATAAAGTGATTATTTAAATTTATAAAATGATTAAACGAGATAGCATGTCTGGAAAGTAGTTTCAAAATAATTGATTTTGATGTAATGTCTGATTTTTTCCTGGCGAACGATGGCAGTGAAGATTTCTTGAGTTTCATTCCGAGTAAAGTATTATTATAATATTGGATTCCTGTATCACTGATGAATATGAACGAGTTGGTCATCGATACGTTGGAAGGAGATATGGAGGACCTTACCCGGTGTGAGGCCTGAGAAATCTTAATTGAAAATTAAAAAAATGTTTTTTTAGGTATAAGCATTTTAAAATCATCTTGCAAGGTATGCACAGCTTACGGACCATATTCACAATATTTTATCATCGCTGTATGGACTGCCTTGGGTTATCCCAAGACATTGTTGAAAACCAGTCTGTTTATGCTTTAATATGTTCGTAATGTATTCCATTATCTGGATATATTAATTCAGTGACGTGCTAGTCAGTCATTTTGTATCCAATTTTTTCTTTGCTCTCCCTAGTTTTGAGCAATAGAAATGAAATTTGGTGAGTTTAACGTGTTTTCTCTGTCTTGATGCTTTGGTTGATGTTTCGGAATTTTAGCAGATCATGGATCAGAGAAAAACGCAAATAAAGTGTTCTTTTACAATGGCAGAGGGACAATATATATTGTGTGACCCGCAATCCGGGAGTACTATCTCGCATTGTGGGCTGCCTAATCGTCAGGAAACCTTTTCCTTCTTCGCAATGCGTATCCACGCTATATAGCAGGGGTCTTCAACTTTTTTTAATGCAAGGGCCAAATATCGATTTCACATCGTCCGAAGGACCACCAAGCTCCACGTCACGTTACCGCCACGTCAATAAAGTAAAACAAACCAATTTCAATGTGCAATGATTTATTGATTAAAAAGTTCAATCAAACAATGCGATTTTGACATTGTTTATATTTGATGAGCTTGTCGATATTTGGATCGCGTTAGAATATTTTCTTTGGCCTATACGGGCCGCAAGAAATTTGCTGGAGGCCGCGGGTTGAAGATTCTCGCTCTATAACTCACCGTTTTGTGTCCATTTCCTTCTTTCGTCATAAGGGGTCACGTTATGCCAGTCATCTATACCCGGTATGCTCTTTAGAGGCTGGATTTTGGGTATGATTAACGGTAGGGGTAGCCAACTGAAATGATCTCGCGGACCCCTTTGGAAATTCATCCTAACTCCGTGGGCCGCATTTTTTTGGAGAATTGAGTTATAGAATTTTAACATATTCAGGATTCAATTGGTGGAAGTTTGACATATTTAAATAAATACAAGATCGTAGCACTTTTCCACAAAATATCTTTACTGCGTACAACGCGACCTCTAGTACCAGTTGATGGTTCTGTGAGCCGAAACGTGTTGTACGCAGTAAAAATATTTTGTGGAAAAGTGCTACGATCTTGTATTTATTTAAATGAGGTTTGGTGAGTTTAATGTGGATTGTGTCCCTTCACCTTACTTTCGTCTGGAAAAAGCATTATGCGAAATGGGAGAGTGAATTGCTGCCTCTGGAGCGCAAAGAAGCAGAGATAATTCCACCATATTTATTCCCTTTTCATTCCAAAAATATTTTTTTTCATTTAAGTAAGTAGTAAGTATAGTAGTATAAACTTAGTGCAAAAAAGCAGGAAACGAAACGAAAGTCAAAGCCAGTAAAATTTCATTAGTTTCGTTGCCGGGAGCAAAATGTAGAAACGAAATAGATTTAAACCCTCGGAGCTAAACTCAGGGTCGAAACGAAGTCAAAACTACCTCGAGTCGAAACTAAACTTAAACTCTGGGACAAAACGAAACACGGATAATGTTTCGCACCTGAGGGACCACGTGCTTTACCTTCAAACAGTTAAATTTCGACCCACACACCGAGTATGAAGTATGGTTGAATGAAGTAAAGGTGCGGCCTACCGCCATTGGATTTAAGGGGCACTCATATTTTTACCACTGACAGGAGAACGGTGAAAGCAAACTGGCCATTCGATTTTTAAGCTCATTGATTTAACCTCTTTGCATGCATGTCAAACGTAATGGGTCGAAACTATTCCCTCTTCTCCCCCTACACTCAACTTCTGGGATCGAAACTTAACTATGAGCTGCGGAGTTTTGATTGATTTAGTTTCGTTCCTGGGAGTAAAGTTTCGTCCCGGGTCGAAACTGAACTACTTCTTGATTTTAATTTCGTGTGGGAACGAAACTAAACCAAGGCCTCGTATTTTCATTTCGCTCTGGGTCGAAACGAAAAATTTTCGTTTCTTTTCACTTGCCATCCCTGCAAAAAAGTAGAAGTACATAGTAAACTCAATTTAAAGATACCACACCCGGGAGCATCTTCCTGCAAAGCAGGTCTGCTAGTCGATAAAATGTGGTGAGGGACGTGCTACCAAAGGTTTTCATTTATCCGAAGCAGTGATTTGACTCTGTGCATTGCTTTCTACGCCCATGCTAACTCCCCATCCACGGTTTCCAAGTAGAAGCGTTCGTAATGATGGGGCCGTGCGGTTGTATTGTCTTTCTACCCATCCCATCCTTGCAGGAGGGCTAGTTGGGGCGAGATTTATTTTGGTATCATCTCTCACTTATGCAACCTGTAGGGTTTTTTTTAGGACAGGTGAGGGTCAAGTGCTCTCCTTGCTTAGCTGCAGGCGTGTGAAATCCATACGTTGAGGGTGTAGTGGCTAGTTCCTTCCATGGACTGTTTGGCTTTTCGAGGATTATCGTTTGAGGGCGTCCGAAGGCCTTTAACGGGGGTTTGAACCTGGAACCCTTCTGATCAGCAACCAAGCGTTCTCACTTGTCTACCATGCTCCCCATTTCACGTATCTTTTTTCTGTAATAATTTTGTTACATACAAGAGAGATTATTCTTCCGCGAGGAAAATATTTTTCAGCAAATCTCGTAGAACATTATTCCGCCTCACGGAAATTTGGTCAGAAATTTTTTATATGTGAAATTTCGAAAACGTGCATTTGTCAGTTGTTTCATGAATCGATATGCTGTAAAACCTACTTCCGACCTCTGGCTGACTGATTCATACATGTTTGGGGTGAACGAGAGTAGGAAAAAAATTATAACAACTGGCAGATGTACCAGAAAAGGTTGCAGGCCTTGTCTGGGGTCTGGGCTGGGGTCAGAGCCCCCCCAGCGAGGTAAAGCGAGTATGAAGGCCGTTTTACTCGGTGACTTCATTCCGCCATCTGGCGTATTTACGAAGGCGCAGTCAAAATTGCGTCGTGTGAAGCGGTGAATTGCTAGAACGCATGCGAAATGGCAAAATAACCCCCGCTCTAATTTCGATCTCGCATTCTCGCAATTCCAAAAATGTTTTCTGTGCTTACAAGCGCAATGACATGCCCCGTGTAATAAAATGGCCTTAAGAAATACAATCCAAGTTCATCTTTCCTCGGATAGTCCATTTTCAAATCTCTAGGTCACCAATGACTCCATGAAAATATGTTGGCGTAATTATAAGTGGTCGTGAGGGGAGTACGTAGAGCATTGCCTCCTTATCAGCACACATCCTCTACTGTCCTCTTTTCACCTACGGCTTCTTCTAAGTCGATCTCATGTTTGCCTTAGTATTTCCAGCATTTTCCGGAATAATGTTTTGCTGTGCAGAGCTCGTGTGCCCTGGGGAAGCCTTACATCCGTTGAGCGATTATGGATTGTATTTCATGAGTTGACTTGTTTTTCAACGTTTCCTTCATGATTTTCTGCCTCTTAACCCGGATGTTTTGTGAAAACTTGCCCCTTGACCGGAGAGCTTTCTTTCATCCGTTGTACAAGTCCAAAAATAAAGTCGAAAGGCTATTGTTTCCGATTAATTTTTTTTACGTTTCGCTTGGAGCTCGGTTGAATTTTTTTCACCTTAGTCTTTATTTGGTGCTGCATAAGATTGTATAGCTTCAATAGAGCTTTCATCTTTGCTCGTTTTCTAGCTGGGTCGCTCATTACGATATACATTCAATCGTCATACATTTCGTTTCCTATTATTGTTTAATTTTAGCGTTTAAAAATTGTTACTAAACATTTTTCGAATACTCCGTCTCAGAATCATTCGGCACTATTTTCACCAGTACACATCCGCCTAAATTACAAAGCTAAAATTGTGCGAAAAATGTACAGAGAAAAAAATCATTCGCCTTGACCGGGGTGGCGAATGATTTTTTTCCATGTGGATTTTTCGCACAATTCGTGCATTGCTGGTGACTCAGTAAAAAGTTGTCACCGTGGCTATTCCTGGTATACTTAAATTAAAACTCAAATCGAATAGCAACTTATAATTTCCATGTTTAGAATATTAGGCATTTATATTTTCGTTCAAGCGGCGCTTCGGCTAACCCATTGATAGTGCATGCATGCACTAGGCTTGTAATACGCACTAGTCTATGAGAGTAAAAATTCTGAACTGATGATTGATGAAAGAACTGGTGTCCACTTAGTTTTACTTGTACAGATTTAAAGATTTGTATGGGCAATAAAGAAGTTTTCTACGTAGTGAAAGTTATGAATAACCGGCGAAGTGAACTATTAATGGCCCTAGCTTAACAAATAAATAAAAGTCTCGGAATATTAATAAATTCCTTGGGGAAATTTACGTAAGAGCTAAACGAATGATTTTGGTTGGTAATTTGCCTTTAAGACTGCACTTAATATTAAAGCATGCATATGGGTGAAATAAGATGAAGATTATTGTCGTGCAGTGACGAGAAATTATGTCAACAGGTAAACTTCCAATATTTCCATTAGTGATTCCCCGATAGATTACTTTTGTTTCATTATGTCATCCATTTCATCGAAGTTTAATTTTTCTGACAAAAGGCATCCCTCTTTTTTTCTTAATTTTATTTCATAACAAGGCATTAGGTATTGGATTTTCTTTTTACTATACTTGATTATGCTTGCTTCAGTTTTTTTTCGTGGTACTGCGAAACCAGGTAGGCCAATCCGATGGACGGAAATAGGATAGACTCTTTTCAAGATATGCGTGCGGTTAAATATTGAACTATTTATTCGTTTGCTTTATTCGTTTCGATTTAATTAGACGATGCATGCATCGTTTTTAATTCATTTAATTTATTTGTAATTCGTTTAGATTTATATTGACGATACATGCATCGTTTACCTAGTGATTGTAAACAATGATAATACTCATGATTTTTCAATTTTCTCGAGAACTAATGTCCACTTTAAGTTAAGCTAAGTTTTACTTATGCAGCGTTAAGGATGTATATAGGCGATAAAGAAGTATTCTACGTAGTGAAAGTTATGAATAACCGGCGAAGCAAATAGTAAGTGTTTCTTCCATGATGTAATGCTGTGAGGTGAGGTATTCCCAAGTTGTGTTCATCTTATATTAAAACAAAGCGCTCCATTATTTTCAATTGCTTATTCAGTCAAGAAAATAGGAGCCCATATATTTGCTACTGAATTTCAAAGGCATGCAAATTGCTCACAGTGAGAGTTGTATTATTGAAGTTAGATTGCATTGCGGAAGTAATTCTACCTAGGCATGGAGTAAATGAAAATTTATTTATACGGCTGTATATATTTAAATTATAAATGAATGGTAAATGTTTTATTTGCATGTCATTGGAAAAACTGTAAAATAAACACTAATTCTCATCTAACGACACAATAATGAGTCTAGCTTGCTATATTGTCGATCATAAAAGAATTTACGCTACGTCGCTAATAATGTGTGTCACTGATGTGGTACCACCGGTACCACTAACATGAAAATAGCTAAGTAATTGAAATGTCTTTCACAATTCGTACCGATTGCTTCCAGAATTTATTTAGAGTACGTGAGGAGAGTACTTCATCAGAATTTTTCTTACCCATTACGACCTCAGTTACCTTTTGTTTCCCGCACATAACTCTTTTTAGAAAAAGTCTTGTGGGGGTGAAAGTATGATAGAGTATAATCTCGATTATGACCCATTACCGGGAACAGAATAGTATCGAATATGATAAGATGCATATGATATTAATAATATCGCGCATTTTAATCAATTTACAACATTTGTAATACTCTCGCTTTAAGTAACCCTTTCGGCGAAACAGGAATGATAATAATTCGTGTGAATTCAATCAACGTCATTCAGACCGTCCTTAGGACCGCGCACGTGTTGATTTCATGGATAGCTCATTTTTTACCATTTCTTCAGAATTTTTTCTTAGAAAGTTTATCAGTAAGAGTAATTGTTTTATTTTAAACCAACAGTCGGAAGATTGAAATCTTTCTTTTATTTATTTCTTTATCAAAATATGAGACAGGATTATCTCAGCCTGCGATGCAGTGAAGAAGATAAGGAGACAACACTATAGGGGAAAAACACAGATAAAAATCATATATAGCATATTAATTTACTCAAAATTATGTAGACTTATTCCGGTTTTTAATTGTTCTAAATATGTTATGATATTCATTTATAATCGTACAAAGTGGCTCAATGCCAACAAACTTAAGTGGACTCAGGAAATAATGCCATTCGTGGGCATGATTTTCCAAGGTTAGCGAAAAAAATGTGAAAAAATATGAGCTCAATAATAGAAAGAGAAATAGCGAGCATCAAAGCTTACAGTAAGCGGTCTAAACAAACACGAAACTCGTGCAAATTCACGATTATAAAGTCGACAATAGGGTGGTTTCCTATTATTTTTTTATTGCCTTAATCGAAAGATTATTACTCCTGGAGTACGTATTTCACGCTTTTAGATTTTTAAATGACAATATCTATTTTTCGCGATTAAATGAAAAGTGAAAATTTTCAAGCGCGCGAAAACGCGACGCTCAAGTATGAATGCCGGGAAATATCTCCGTACGTCGTATCTCTGGTTCCCCCTCCCGCCCGGTGAGGTGACCTTGAGGCGAGGCTTAGCGCTGATACGTCGCAGGCTGCCAGCGGGTAGCTGAGTACCTTGCTGAAAGGTAGCGCTTGGCTTAAAAAAGGTTTATTAATACCTTATCAAACGAAGAAAACTTTCTGACCTTAGCCAGTTTTAGTAGGTGATTATTAAGACATGTTTCCCTGAGCTCTGTGCCTCATGCATGCATTGGTAACCTCAGACGATGTATAACTCCTATCCTCTCGTGTAGAAACTAGGTCCCTGTGACGTCACGTGGAGTGGAATCGCATGGGCGCCAATCTGGCCTTTTTCAAATGAGGATAAAATTTGACCCTTGCCATTCGTCTAAACCGGTATTTCAAAAACCAAATAATTTGTGTATTATGAATACACTAATGGTGGGTAACGAATCGCAATCAATGCCTTTCGTTTTCTTTGATGAAGGAAACTACCCTATTGACATTGGTCCCGGCGTGCTAAGAAGAAAAATATGTATTCAAGGCTAGACAATCAATCACTGACGCCACATGATTCAAATGAATTGAAATTGCGAGAAAACATGCGATAAAGTTCCCTATCCTATGTCAAATCAGTTTCGATTCTTGCTGCCCGTGTAAAATCGAATAAACTGACGTTTTATTATCCGTCTTCACTACCTGTTTTTTTTAAAGTCGTCGTCACTAAACGTAAATTTCTGTGGTCTCCCTCGATATGTAATCAGTAAATTTGTCAACTTCATGACTTCGACTCATCAAAGAGAAGGATAAGAAATAAACCTCCAACCATATGCTTGGAACGCAATTCCCTGAAGAGAATCAAGAGAAAATAATTCTTACGGCCGTTGGGTAAGGGTGCCAGGTGTTAATTAGGTCTTTTGCAAAGACAACGTAAATTTGTAGTATTCTCTCGTTCTTGGATATACCTGACTTTAGAGCGAGTGAGAGAAGTTTTTAACCAAGCATTTACCGAAAGCATTAATTCATTTACAAATATTCCAGAATTTTAAGTCAAATCTAATTTCCGAACGTGAAAGGTTTTTTCTAACTAAAGCACTTATACAAGAATATCAATGCATATTTATCAAGAGTGAAATTATTCCCCGGAAGAGGCAATCCTCTTCTGAGAGTAAAATATAATTGCGTGAGTTTCTTGACAATAGTGTTCGGTAATTTCCTTGCTCAAGCGTGTTTTCCTTCTTAAATACCGATGTGAACTTTGTAATTGTCCAATATTTAGGAACCTTTTATTCAGGTAAGAACTTGCCGAGTATATTGTCTGTGAAAACAGCGCAATCTGTTTCTCTGACACCTTAGAACGGCCACGGATATTCTCTCTGGGTCTGGAGATTTATTTATTTAAATCGTCAGTAGTTGCATTTGTATTCCATCACGTTGAATGATGATTTTTTGGTATGCAAACGCAGTGGCCGATGCTTAACTAGTAAGCCATTCTATATGACGACAGAGGGGGGGGGGAGGAGAAACCTTCGCTAATTTTTAGTAATTCATTGCGCGGGAACCTAAGTGGAGTAATACTAGTTGCCTGCGATTTTAACAACATCATATTTTGTGGTAAAAGACAGTTGCTCTATTTTCTGTGGTAGCGACATTGACTTCTAAAGATTTTCCCATCAAGTGTACCAGCCTATCTTCAACGGATCGACGGTTTTAAGAATGAAAGTGAAATGAAGTTTTGGCTCTGGATTTTATCAAGCATGAGCTCCACAAATTATATAAATTTATGCCTTCTAAATACCTCTTAACTAATGTATAATATATAAAGTTGCCTTATGTAGCGCAGTAATTACAAAATATCAGTATATTGCACGTTGTTCGAGTTCTCCAGAGAATATTCATTATACTTCAATACCATTTTCGACATCCTACTAAATTGGTGCTGTTCAATTCATTGCGATGCTTTTAGATTTGACTGTATATGGTGCTCTGCGCACGTCATTTGGAAATAATTGCCTCGAAACTACGTTACCGCTCTGCCTCGAGAAAGTTCGTCTTTAGTACAGGTAAATTCCGATGTTGATTTTTAGTCGCTCGCGGGGACAATGAACTCAGAAAGTTTGCGTTCTTGATCTTTTTCCCGAAGACTTAACCTGCTAAAATCTGCCGTATTAAGTAGGAACTCTTGGAATTCGTCCGCAAGCTTTTTATGTATTAAGTTGCAAACCTTGCAACTTAAAGTGATTCAAAGATTTCGGTGATCCAATGGTGTCCGTTCTGTACGATGTGGTAGATTCACAATTCTTGTTAATTTAGCGTTTCCACCTTTAACTTAAATGATGCATCGCTCTTGCTCGGCCGGTCGCATTTTACGTATGTACGTGGCATTTTATTTGTTTTGAACGTACCAAAATCTTACTTAATCTTGCAAAAATCAAACCCATCCTCTCTTACGCATCTCTGGCCTGGCTGCATGCTACTCTATCCGTTCTCAAGAAGATCCAGATACCGAAAACAAAATCATTAGGCGAATTATCGGCACACCGTGATTCGCTGGAAGCAGGAACATTCGGAAAGAACTATAACTTACGCCCATTTTAACGTTGATGACATATGCACATCCTAAATTCTCAAAATCCTTTTCTGCCACCAACAATCCATGATTAAGTGACCTCTGTGACTATTAACCTCGTATAGAACCCTATCAAAGATACCCTAAATGTGACCTCAACCCTACCCACATCCCAAATCCGAATTGAACCCATATGCCATGACTAAGTGGTTCATAGAAACATTGAATTTTAATTGTTTGTGAAACTTATATGAAGAGAAACACCCGGGAGACAGCCAATTGGCTGGGAACTGTAGCATTTAAGATCAAAGAGAGATGCTCGTGGACATGGCGCTTTTATCCACACAATTACTGGGTGTATAGATCATACTCTTGTCAACATCTTTTTCTTTCCTCTTAAATATGACACTTTTACATTTAAGAAAATAATAAAATAAAGGAGGTAAATTTTTCAGCCTTGGATGTAGGCAAATTTTCGCAACGCTCCACTCTTTATGAAGTAAAAATTTCGAGACATTTGCTCCGGTTTTAAACAAGTAACAATCCGCGAAAAGTACCGTTCGAGCGGTTGTGATGCGTCCACGTTACTAACTGGAAGAACTTCGGTGCACGCGCTGCGAATTTATGTCCGGAGGAAATCAAAAACTGCAAGCATGCTCGGAATGAGGACTCACAAGTGGCCCCTTGGGGGATGGGCGGCGTTCCAGGCGACAGATACGGGTTCGAGTACCACTGGACGCGAGGGATGCTAATCCAATCGACTCTCTATCGGAATGGCAAACGTGATTACGGATGTCGCGGCCAAATCGAATTACTCCGACGGCCAGTTGGGCGCAGGCTATGAGGCGCGGCGGAGCAGCTCCCGCCCTCAAGCCGGTCGGTGAGTCGCAAACGGCAGTACTTTGCCTGGTCACGTTTTTTCCAGTTTTAAACGACGTATCATCAGATTTTTTAATGGCGACTTTTCGCAGGGCCGTGTGGCAAGGATTAATATGTCGCTAATCGCAAGCGGTGCGAAATAGTATGGTGGCCTCAAAGAGCCATATCGTATTATGATGAAAACGCAGCGGCGGACGAATGATGTTCGTTCCCGACGAGGTGAGTGCAGTGGCCGGAGTCGCGCGGTCGAGTCGCGCGTCGAGCGATAGTCGAGTCGGACGGTAGTCGAGTGTGGTGTTGTTCGAGTCGAGCGGTCATCGAATTGGGCGGTGGTCGACTCGTGTGCCGGTCGAGAGAAGAAGACCTATGCGCCGTCCACCCCGAAAAGTATTCGAGATTTCGTTTCTGTGACCATGACATCTCAGATTCGACGAATCTCAATCAGTGGCTAAATGGAAGTTAAAATGGCATTCTCTCGATTTTGTAAGTTCTAACATCAAAACTACTTCATTTTCATGTGTCGAAAGTGTTCGTGGGACCATATGGTGTAGGTAGAGAAAAAGATTTTCTTTGTCAAATTGTTTTTTCAACGAAAAATTCTCAAATTTGAAGAAAAATAGATAAGCGTAGAAATGTAAGTCCTTACAGGTTGTAAAGGATTTCTGATTCTGAGGGCTTGGTTATCGGCTGCCAGTGGCGCAGCGAGGGTGGGGGGTTTGGGGGATAAACCCCCCCCCCCCCCCCGAAGCTCATAGCAATTTTTAACTTAAATCTATTTTACTTAATTGGATTAATATTGCTTTTAGAATGGTGTGAGGATTAATAAAATATTCCTCAGATGGCCGTCAAAATTACCATTTTGAACCGTTTCTCTTCATTTTTTCCGGCGGAGGGCCTTCTCACCTCCCGCTTACCCTGGCGGGTATGCAATACCCCAAGCACCCCAGTATTAGTTGCGCCTGAAACCCCCCCTAGCCTTAATTCATAGCTGCGCCCCTGTCGGCTGCGACCAGTTTTTGACACCCATCATGATTACTAATTGGTAAATATTTATTAGTAAATGTTTATTTGTGTGAAAAAGGAAAACCTAGATTCAATGTATCGACGTATTGTTAACTCCGGCTTGAACGGTTTACCTGTCGTCCTAAGCGATGAAATGTTTCCCCGTTAATCGCATGAGAACGTTGCATGTCAGTATTATTTGGCTAAATAGATTTATCTGGTGATTATCCAATTCGGAGCATTTGCATTAAAAATAGTTGTAAGTTTCGGAAAAAAGGATGAACTCAAATTATAAGTTTTTTTTACCAATGATGGCTAAGTTTGAAGATAGTAAGACAAGCATGGAAGGGTGTAAGGTAACTCAATCTGAGTGGACGCTATTTTGGAAAACCGGGGAAGACAGAAAACTTCCTCGTGTCTGGAAAGTCATGTGATGTCAGCGTAAATGAGGAAACATGTGGAAAAACATGTTTGTTGTAAAATTCAAGTGTCGATTATTTCTTTTCCTCCTTTTCATGGACATGTGTTCGATAGTTGAAGATCCCATTCCCATCGTGTAATTGAGGCGGTGCGATGAAACTGCTAACATATATTTTGATCTCTTGATTTTGCTAGTTAGTTTCTAGTTCAATGTTTAATTGTACGTGGTCATATTTTTACCTCATCTAAATACGAGTGTTATGTATGAAATATAGTATCAAACAGTATGAAAGCTGTGAAAATAATCAGGAGAGTTTGGAAAGGTGAGGTATTATCAGTTTGAAGTTGGATTGGTAGCCCGTCAAGGACCAGTTAACATATATCCTCTGGTATCCTTAATTAAATGAACGAAAATTTTCTGATTATGAATGCTCATTGAGAATAAATTCGAAGCTGTAATTTTTCATGTTCTCTTTATTTAAGACTGGTATGGTTAAAATCGCGTGTTTTTTATATTTAAATAAATAGGCGATTTAAATAGTAATTGCAGTTATGTTGTTAAAATTTATCAACTTTGTATTTTAGTGACTAAGAATTTTTAATCTGTTATAGACAAGGATTTAAACCCAAATGGTGGCAATCCCACTGTCAAGCATCTAAATGGGTAGCAAGAGAGCTATTATTTGGATCATATCGGAAGTTTTGAAATATATATTGAGTTTTCCTCGCACCTTAATATTTCATAGATTTGTTGAAGATTTTCTCTTATTCCTGTTAGCTTGGAAATTTTTTAAAATGAAATCCATGTTGTCGGTATCTATTTCTTAATATTACTTAAGTAAGTAAATTATTATACCATCTCTCTGGAGTCAAATTTGCTAATGCACAAGAATATACAGTTTCTATTGACTTTTAAACATAGTAAACTAGCCCTAGCATTTTTGTATGTACTTAATTGTAGTAAAAGTTAAGTTTACTCGTTTAAAAATTCAAGGAGGCCATAATTTTTTTCAATTGAATGTGTTATGAGGGCGAAAATCTTCATTTCTTCAATACTACTTCAGTATGTCTGGAAATTAAAGCAAGTTCAATGTACACTTAGGAATGTATACTTAACATGTAGGTACCATTTTAATATAAAGGTATAACATTTGCGGAATAACTCATTTACTAAACATAACTTCTCCCCGGAAGGAAATAAATATCATTTGGAAATGAATCAAAAATTGTTATCCTGCAATCACTCATAGTAATACATATTGAAATAAAATGAAGTAATTTAAGTCTTTTAAATATTTTAAAATTGTTACTAAGTATGAATTTAATTTATTTTCTCTTCGGCCACTACGATTATTAGAATGTTCATTGGAAAAAACAGGATGAAAATAATCCATATCGTCATAGTCATTAAATCAGACCCTTGGCGTGATTTCAGATTTTGCCGTCTTAACCTCGTTCTCATACGCAGTAGTTGACAATCGCTTTTCTGTATTTTAATTCTGAACGGTAGCTTCCTTTGAAATTTCAGCTCTCCTAGAAGTCGTCAATAATATATGACCATCTGTCCGTCTGTCACGCAAGAGGTTATGAAGATGAAAGCTAAAATTTGAGCCATAATAATTTGGCAAGCGTTCACGTTCGCCGTTCAGTTCGCATTTTCTAATCAGTTTCTTTCATTTGACAGGTGTGGTCCACGAAAACCCTCGCATTGGCTCGGATGGAGAATCTGAAGAGGCCTCTGGAGCTTCCGATGATGTCACGTCTCCCGTGAAGCTGAGACCAAAAAACCGACGCTTCAGTGAGGTAAGTGATACATCTACATGATAGTCTGCGAGCCACCACTAAGGAGTTGAGTAGGATGTGAGTATTAACCCTAGATTACTAAACCTGGCTCAGAGTAACGTGCTCACTTCGTCATTTGGACGGCGCTATTTTTTAAACTTCCAATCAGATTGATTTAGTGTTTTAAACCAATCAACTTAAAGTTTTATTAAATTTAATGTATATATTTAAGTTTAACTCAAATTTATTTAATTGAAAATATTTTAATAATCCTTTTTACGATGATTTATGAGAGAAAGTCTTTATATAAGGTGCTGGGGAAAATATTTAAATACCATAAAATACGTAATATTTTATTACGAAGTGCATTTTCCGAAATTTTGGAATTTTAATATGGCGTAAAAATTACGAAGGTTGAGTGATCCAGGGTTAACATGCGCTGATTTGTGTGTTTCTTAATTATATCTCATGCCTCAGTCGCACATGCACGTATGTGGTAGGAGTTAACTCTCACCATCATTTATACTGCTACATTTAAGTCTCAATGGCTGCAAAGGTAGTTTGACTCAGAACTACATTTATTCCAAACTAAGGGCTAACGGCGACAAAAAACACCTACATATTAGTTCCTCCGGTAGTATTAGGACAAGAGTTTAGTATCAACTATGTTACTTATCTGCCTAGCGTCTGTCTTATTTCCTGGTTGACCTTACTATGATCGTGGTTTTGGCCTTTAATCGCTCGTAAGAAAAATGAACTCTTGATAATGCCCTGAAAAAAGCCATTGCAAAGTGGCGAATAGAAATTAAGTTTGAACCCAATCTTTTGGACCGATGACACATGGTACAGTTTCATATCAACGCAGTATATTATGAACATTTCCGAAGATATGTAGCAAAAATGATTATCACTTCGAAGAGTCAGCAACACACTCAATTTCCTCAAACTCCGTGTAACATTAACTCAAACTAAACCAAGTTAAATTATTTCCTGACTGCCTGCCCTTACCCCAAAGGGTATAATAATAAAATTGATTGACCTAATAATTTATAGGAGAAATATTACCCGATTAAGGTTGATTTTTTTCATTATACACAACGCTGAACGGCAAAAAATGGAAAAAAATATTCACGTGCCACGCGCACGGGATCAACTTATACTCCGCTCTGCAGCATTTATTTATCGCTGATATATGACCGCTGTGTATCCGTAAGTGTGTAGAAAAAAACTTCTTGTGACCTTACACCCCAGCAGAAAGGTTTGCGCCGAGATAATTAATAGGTAGTGTAGTAGTATTTGAGTTATTTTTTCCCGTTGAGCGAGTAAGGAGTTGTGCCCACCTGGCAGGATGTCCAACCACAGAAGTTGTATGACGTGACGTAACAAATGGTAATGAGAAAATTACGCGAAGGACGCGTCGGACACAACAGAAAGTAGCACTACTGGGTTTGTAAGCATTACTTGCACCTACGTACTAACTTTGTTCGCAACCCGTGCAGCCGTATGGAAACGCATAGCGGACAGACAAACAGACATCCTCTTTTATATGTAGGTAGATGATAAGATTAAAACTCTTCGCTCCGCACTACTTTGGGAATAAAAACTATTTAAGACACTTGCAAAGATCAAATGCTGATTAGAGTGGATCCTAAGTATACAGTATTTACCTTTAATTGGACAAAAACTCCAATATATCTAGAATTATATTTATTTTTCCGTGTTCAACACTTGGTTGATTGTGGACCATCACTCTAACTCTATACAGGGTGTCCCATTTATCTTGACCACCCGAAATAACTTTTTGTCCAGATGCAAATTCAAAAATGTGTCAAGCAAATGTTCATTAGCCGTCAGGGGGACATTAATCAGCATGATTGCCTTCCTTGTAGCTTTGTTATTGACAAAGATATGAACAGCGGTATGTCTTTTTTAAATGGCACCCTATATTTTTTATTGATTTAATGAACATTTACTTGAGACATTTTTGAATTTGCATCTGGACAAAAAGTTATTTCGGGTGGTCAAGATAAATGGGACACCCTGTATGTCTGAACCGCATTTAAGAAGCTGACAGGGGCAGTGTTCAATACCATGAATGCAATTTATCAATAAAAATGTTTCACATAGCAGATTCCGTCTGTTATTTGTTCGCCCACTGTATGAAAGAAAACTAGAAAGAGATAGGAAATTAAAATTGACACGTCAGGACCATGGGATCGTGTGATTTCACTCTAAACTATAATGAAAAAAATAGGGTCCAGGCAAAGTATAATCGGAAGCTGATCGAACGGTCCTGCGTTAAAATCCCGGCTGAAGCCTTCCGACACCCCAAATCAAAATCTTCGAAGGGCAAGGTGGCCCGGGAACTAGCTCCTTACTCAGATTCGTGAATTTCGCACGCCCGTGGGTAAGTCCGAATGAGCTCTAAGGGGCGGGGGAGAGAGGGGAACATCGGCGGGGGAGAGAGGGGAACGGGGGCACGTGGCCCTTCCAGAATCTTTAAAAAAATTTGAGCGTTTGAGAGACAAGAGACGAGAATTAAAGAAAAGATTTTTGAAGTGAAAACTTCTTTAGCGGCGTTACGCACTTTTGCGGGATGGGGAAAAAGCGCGTAACGCCGTAAGAAGAATTCGCGTGAGAGTTACCGACCCGACACCGCGATCGCTACAGCGAGATCTGCATTTGTCTCTTAAAATTCTTCTCTTAGTATCACATCCTCGGTAGTATAGTGGTCAGTCAGTGGCCTGTCACGCGGGAGACCGGGGTTCGATTCCCCGGCGGGGAGGATTTTTTTCCTCAATCTCGTACAATTTAAAAAATTTTTCAATGGATATTTCAACTACGCAGGCTGACTAGGTATAGTAAATAAACTTTGTTAATTTATTGTTAATATATACACTGTTAAAGTCTTTTTGTTTTAAAAATATTAAAATTAAAAATAAAAATCTATAGTGTATATTGTATAAGTTCATTAAATATAAAGAGCTCGTGCATGAACGTGCAGAAGAGTGTACACGCTCTAAAAATACAGGTCAGTACAATGTAAGGCAGTTTCTTTTATGTGCATAGTGAACGATTATAGGTTTAAAGCATATTAAATAAAAGAAATAAAAGCATACTATATTTTAATATATAAATGATGTTACTTTCTATTCATACACATTGTATTTTTAATATATATTTAATAATAAACAGTTTGCTGAAAAAAATAATTTCAATTTTTGTTGAAAAATGAGTATTACTGGAAAAATTAGTTCTTTAATAATATTAAATCTATATAAAAAATAAATGGATAATAATTATTTCAGTTTTCACTTCTGTCGGCCAGTCGCATGACTGCCCCGTTTTTTTATACGGCTATCATTACGTTCGTTTTGTTTTGTATACTAGGGAGCCTTAATCATTTACAATTAGTTTAATATTATATAATACTTTTGCATGAAATTTAAGAATATTTCGCATTTTATTCGTTGCATGTTTTTTTAACATCAAATATAAGGAGACCGTGTGCCTGTCAGGCCCTTGTGCCTCCCCCTCCCCGATAAAAAATTCTGGATCCGGCCTTGGCTCTAACCTCACCTATCCAGCACAACCTTCGGGTTGAATCACCGAGTTAGGTAAAGGTTGGGGTGTGGCTGCAGCCATTAACTTCCCCGTCAGGAAATGGGACAGGAAGTGGGAAAGAGGGCGTTCAAGTGAGATGGTTGATAGGGAGAGAGAGGTGGGAGACATTGAGCATAGTTTAATAGACCTTTCGCGGATACCCTTCCGCGATGTTTTCAATGATGCTCCCAATATTTCTCTCAATTGCCTCTGCTCCGAGCGGTATCCTGTGCCCTCTTCCTCAGTCACGCCCAGCCCTGCGTTCGGCAAATGACTGGAAACACGAATATTACAAAAGAGGATCGCCAACTAGTCCTATAAATGTGTTTTCGCGCACCACGCATTTGAATGGGTTTACAAAAGTCGTCACTCACGTCGCTGACGGACAAATTGATCCGAGTTTTACAATAGGGCAATGAGGTATAATTAGTGGTATCAACCGAAAGTTATACATATGATGATGTGATCTATCAAATAGGGTAGTTTTCTTCATCGAAGAAAATGAAAGGCATTGATTGCGATTCGTTACCCACCATAAGTGTATTCATATTATACAAATTATTTGGTTTTTGAAATCCCAGTTTAGACGAATGGCAGCGGTCAATTTTAGGGGCATTTGAAAAAGGCCAGATTGTCGCCCATGCGATGCCACTCCACGTGACGTCACAGGGACCTAGTTTCTATACGAGTAGATAGGAGTATTTTTTACATCATCTGAGATTACCAATGCATACATGAGCCACAGAGCTCAGGGAAACATCTCTTAATAATCACCTACTAAAACTGGCTAAGGTCGGAATGTTTTCTTCGTTTGATAAGGTATTAATAATCCTTATTAAAGCCAAGCGCTACCTGCTAGCAGGGTACCCTACTACCTGCTATCGTATCGGCGTTCATAGCCTCGCACCGAGGTGGCCTCACATGGCGGCAGCTGGAATAAGAAAGATGTCACACGGGCTTTTCCCAGTATTCATACTTAGCCGTCGCGTTTTCACGCGCTTGAAAATTTTCACTTTCCATTTATCGCGAAATCTTTCCATTTCACTTACTTTTAATCGCGAAAAATAGATATCATCATTTAAAAATCTAAAAGCGTGAAATACGTACTCCAGGAGTAATGATCTTTCGATTTAGGCAATAAGAAAATAACAGGAAACCACCATATTCATTACTTTTCAATGCTATTTCTCGCAATGATAAATATTATTCTGCAAAATATTGGTAAAAAGTGGATCTCGTTTCGCTCATAACCGCGCTGCGGACATTTTTGAAAACCGATGAAAATGCGACCGAAGTGGCAACAGAAATAAGTCTTAATGGGATGGAATGGGACCTCCTCTGTGCATTCCCCTCAGTTAAAATCATGGACGGATTTAGAGGGAGACACGGAGGCACGTGCGCTTAATTGGGGTTATAAAAGTCGTCACTCGCATCGCTGACGGTCAGAGCGATCCAATTTTCGTGGAGAAATAAATCATCAATAGGGCTGTTTAGTGTTTACCGAAATTCATATTCGTGATCAAGAGAACTACGAAGAGGAGTTCCAATTCTATCCCAAAGAGGGCTGATTTCTGTTGCCACTTCGGTCACATTTTGATTGACTTTCAAAAATGTCCGCGGCGCGTTGTTATTTATTTATTTATTTGAGTGCAATGCGATCCAATTTTTCCAATATTTTGCATAATATATTGTTTGTAATTGCGGGGAATAGCATTGAATATTATGCATTTTATACATCAAAACAACATGTATATAAATTTCGGTTAAAACCGTTAATTATACCTTATTTCCTCGTGAAACTCGGATAAATTTTTCCGTCAGCGACTTATATAAACCCAATCAAATGCGCGGCGGCTGACAGCACATTTAAAGGCGAATTTTAGGATTCTCTATTGTAATGTTCCTGTTCATGATGATATGATGTATTGGTTCATATGTTTTCCATTATATTCCTCGCGAGCTCGCAGTATTTGCAATACGCTATTTGATTATATTCGCCATGCGTTCATCGCCGCGCTTGTGAAATATTTGAAAATTGAGTGAAATGTACCACCTTGTCTTGAAGATAGTAGTCCAGGTGATAAATCGGATATATATCTCCCTCTTGCTACCTAGTTTTAAGACAAAATGCTAGATTTTATCGATAGTTGGTCAAAGGGATGATCGAAGCAACTACGAACAAAGCGGTAGCTGAATAATTTTATTACTTTCGGCAGATTTTGGAAATTGAGAACGTGTATTTGTTAAAAATATTTAAAGTTTTTAATTGAAGAAAACTAATTTCTGTACCCGTTAACCTTTTAACAATCATTATTTCATGGAAGTGTGACATTTCTTTGAAAGTAAACCGTATATTTTTTAAGAAAGCGAAATAGAGTTGATGCCATGAATGATGATAGATGTTCAGGTTAAAAAACGTCAAGATTCACGATATCCTAAATCTCATGTGCGAGATGGGAAGCAATCGATATTGACACCAGCTTTAAAATTTGTTTGACCAGCGTCGCCCACATGAAAAGCAGTAGAGAAAACGGTGCGTGTTTCTCACCATGAAAGTAATTGATCAGTACTGGAAAATTGAAATGAAGTTTCAATGGGGAGCCCGCAATGCAAATTTTATTCTTAATACCAGTTACTCCAAACTGGTACTAAATAATATGGCGAAACTTTCCCGAACATTATTTCATTTCTATTTAAAATAATTGCTCTTCGACACTGTACATACATACAATCTTCCTTCACCTCATGGAGTACGGATTCCCTCTTAGATTCTTTAGCTAACTTGGAACATAAACAATTTCTTTGATGGCCGTCATCATTACGAAAATCTTTTACACTTATTTTTGGTCAGATTTTTTGTCATTTCTGGATAAAGTTAAAGGAACTATTTCAGGTTTCAAACTTGCTGTTCATTCATTAATGACGGCTTTTTCAGTTTTTTAAACTTAATATCTTACCTTTTAGAGCAGTGGGATAAATGTTTACGTATCATCCAGTCACTGATTCCTTATCGAAAAATTAATTTTTTATCCTTACATGTGTAGGGATGAATTAATTACGGATTGTTTGCGTGTATTTATTGAAATCGGAGAAATGATGAGGTGGTAACTAGTAGAAAAGAATCGTAAGAAAGTTTTCCGCTTATTTAGCGCTTGTCTACGTAGTATCTGCTGCACTTTTCCGCCGATTATTTTCGCTTCATAGGCTCGCCGCCGTAGAAAATGCGCTCGTTCACAAAGTTATTTTTTTGCCGATTGTGATAGAATTTAAAAAATAAAGAGACCTGTAATTTTCCGTAGTATATCCGTTGGTTTCTTCTCGAGGTATTCGCGTTGAAAAATCGACGGATTTAGCCGTTTTACAGATGTATTGACGACGTCACGAGCTGATGCAAAGCGGGTCGTCGCTTCTCAAATACTCCACGACCTTGTGCTTGAGTCTCGCGTACAAGGGGAATACATAGAAGAGGCCCAATTTCATGCTCTAAATGGCGGACTTCTGTTTCCACTGCGGTCGTATTTTAATCGGTTTTCAAAAATGTCCGTGGCGCGGTGATGAGTGCAATGCGATCCACCTTTTCCCTATAATCGGCAATATAATGTTTGTCACTGCGAGGAGTAGCGTTGAAAAGCAATGAATTTGATAGATTACGTCATCTTGTATATTAATTTCGGTTAATACCCGTAATTATACCTTATTTCCCCGTGAAACTCGGATCAATATGTCCGTCAGCGACACGAGTGGCGACTTTTGTAAACCCATTTAAATGCGCGGTGTGTGGCAACACATTTAGAGGCCTACTTGAGGATACTATTTTGTAATATTCGTGTTCGCGTAGTTCGTTGTTGTTCACAACCTTGTGAGCGATTCTTCGCCACAGTGAAAGGTTCTCCCTGAACGAGAAAACAAACCAGAACTCCAATGACGTCAGTCACTCATGAAAATTAGGCGGTAACTTCCGCGTTTTATCATTTGAAACATAGGAGAGAATGGCCGAATGAGTGACATTTTTTTTCCGAAACTTATCTTTCCCTTCCATCTAACTTCCATTTGCCAAATTCTTTGAATGACTCGCGATTTCGGGTCTGTGTGAACGACCCCTTTAGAGATTATAGCCTCAGGATAGATATGCAATTTTATCAGTGGCAAATAGATATTATATCTTGGGGTGGGCAAGGTCAGTGTAAGGTCAGGCTAAGCAATTTTTAATGAAAACTCTCCATTATATTCTGTATTTAAACAAACCTACTATAATGCAAATAACGAAAGTACTATGGTATTAAGAGATAGCAAGTATTTCAATGTAGTCAAGCAGCTAAGAGTAGGCAGCTTAAATGCCATGATAGCCATTGCTCATATCCTGGAGGTTGTATTGTACTTGGGGACACTACATTGATTCATTAAAACATTTATACTTTTACTTAAACATTTTATACACTTACGGTGCAATATTTTCTCTTGATTTTCCATATTTCGGGGGTGGGGGTCAGGGAATTGCATAACTTCATTTAATTTTAAATTCATATTTGCTCAAATTATTTGCTAAAAATGATATATTCCAAGCACTAAACATAATAGCACAAAGTACATAATTATATTTTGCTATTTTTCTTTATTATGCATCAGCCTAGTTTATTGAGCAATCTCAGCTTTGAATTCAGCTCAATAAAAAAATGGTCACTTCCCAAATTTGCATTTGGACGGTTGATCTTCCTCTTGCACAGCTTCCCAGAATGCAAATTTCAATATCACAGTTTCCAAATTGATACACTGTTTCACCGAACACAGTATGCCAGCTTCACTTACATGCATTTTTCGAGCAAATGCAGAGTTGGGTTAAAGAAGAGAAAATCGTATTACACGAATGCCTGGTTATGCAATGACTAAACCAATGAATGAACCAAGTTAGAAGATATTCTATTTTCTGTTCATGCATCCGCACAAGTAGGATAGTTACGTGGTGCATTTTGGCATTAATTCATGCATTTAGTCGTTAACTCTTCCGTATTAATGTATTGTGTAATCAGGCATTAATGCTTCCTTCGACAATCCTTTTGTGCAGCATTACATGTAACATCTAGCGGTGAATTAAGGTGGAAAAGTAGCTCCCTTAACCCTCCGCCTCCATAATTTGTGGAAAAATTGAAAAGATGGTGATCTTTTAGGTCAATCTTCAATGTAAGTTAATATTATTATCAGCTGAAAAAAAGTTATAAAATAATTGATGAAATTCTATATGCGACTTTTCTCTGTGTATCAGAATTCAGACATATTATCTCTGAGATGTGCATAGCACCAAGGAGGACCAGGAAAGGTTCACTGCCACCCTATAAAAATGACCTTTATCTGCCCCTGGCAACATCATCGACCATAACACCTGCGTTAGGGAAGTATCTTGGTAATTTTCTCAAGGCCTATAAATTGGAGCATAACTGACGAAAAGTGCACTGCTTTTTTTTTTAATAATTTTCTTTAAACTGCCCTGTAGCAGAGGCAGTTTAAAGAAAATTATTATTTACTTTCCTTTACCAAAGATACTTGAAAATTTCAGGATGTAGCACTGAAATGTGCCACTTTCTGAACATGTAAAACACCACAGGAAGCACATCATGTGTCGTCAAGTTATGCTGCAATGAAAACTCCCTGGTTGTCTAATTAAGTTTTTATTTTTTGCGATTGTCAAGTTTTTGATTTCTTATTAATAGTCTAATGAAAAGTGATGCAGACATAATAAGTATGTTCATTGAATGGTTTGTGGAAAGGAGAGAGCTTTTCAAAGGCCTAGTGTACCTTGCATAAATTGATTACCCAAGTAAAAATGAATTAATTTCAAGTGCTCTAAAATAGAAATTAAGGCAAATTTTGTGGCCATTCTATTGGAATTAAAGGGGTCAGTGGGTACTACCCATTTCAGTTTTTTTCCTCTATTTTGTTGAAAGAATGCATACACTATCCTAAATTTGAACAGTTTTAAGTGAGAAAAACATTTTAAAGGCTCATCCTAGCAATTTACTTTTTGTCAACTTTTAACATTGTAATATGCAATCAATTTTATGCGGTGAATGAAAATGATGGCCATTTTCTATTTTAGGGTTTAATTATGAAAAACTGAAAACAATAACAAAATAGGTTTGTTTTATTGATTATGAAAAAATTAAGATGTTGCAGAAGGAAACAAACTTTGACAATTTTTTAATGGTGCTGGAAATCAAAGAGTCTGTCAGAGAAAAAAAACTGGAAAATTATGTTTTATTTAAATTTTGAACTGGGAAGTTAAAAGTTGAAAGCTTCAAAAATAAAGACACAAATAATAGTGGCCACCTGTTATATGCCTTCAATTAGACTTTGCATAATATTCCCTGCAATTTTTTATCCCTGCGACTATTCTTATTTTTTACAATTCCGTATTTTCCTTCCAAATTTTGCAATTTTTAGTCTATAAATTTGTTGGCTAGTGTCAGATTTAAATTAAGTACCCTGGGAGGCATTTTAAGAGAAAGAAATCAAAACTTTCCCAATACTTCCCTTGGAAAAACTATATTGTGACTTAACTATTCTAAGACACTACATTGTATATGCTGTCTTTGAGAAAACGATGGGACATTACCAGACATTGGACTTTTCTGAGGATACATATCAAAGTATCATTCTTATCCTAACCCCTGCTTCAGATCTTTTGAGAGTCTTCAGTGTCGGAAGATTCAAAGCTGGCAGTGTGAGTAAATATAACTAGTCTTAGGTCATTTTCCAATCCATGTAGTGTGCACTCATTCCCTTGTTCCCTTTCTCCCTTGCACCCTGCTCCCTTACTAATGCTCTACTGGCGCCATAAAGTGTGAACGGAAATAATGCGAACTATGGACAGTAACGAAATGTGAAGTGCAGGGTCGGGTTAGGACATCTTGTGGTTGATTTAAGAATTAATTTCACCCTGCTACTCGGTTTGTTTACGTTTGTAATTTAGATTGCTTAGTATTTTGACTTTTCTGGCACCGATTGGACGCTCTCTCTTCACATAATAAACAAAAAATTACTTACAACTCCAGTTTAAGATTTCTGAGTTTTCCGTTGCCGCCATTTTCATGTCCACTTCCTACGAGGGGAAGGTATCGAGGGAGCATCCGCATTCCCTTGCTCACTTACCCTTCGTTCCCTTGCGCCCTCGCCGATTGGATCCACCCTTGCTGTCATCACATCCGTAAGTTGACGATCGAAAAGTGCACGAAGGGTGAATAATTGCGAATTGGAAAACTGCCTTACACTTAACTATATGCTTCCAGTCTTATCAATGCCTCATATTTTCCTATTTAAAGTGGGGCTAACTTGCCAATATCATGTTTCAGTGATGCATCTCATACCCTTCCCTCTGTTTACTCAGGAAAGAGCTCATCAACTTCTTATCATAATTTATGGTCACACCATTAAAGCAGAGGTAGAGAACTATTTTTGCAGTTCACACTTTCTTTGAAGTCGTCCTTGGGGTTGCTTTGTTTATGCTAAAGGATCTTTTGCCATATGCTCTCGCACCAAAAGGCTGGAAGGTGCAGCTGAAGTGTGAAGCCGATTGAGGCTACCTCATTATTTGACTCTGTGCAGAGTGTTTGCATTATGAATGCTCTCAATGCTCTGTTTCTCTCAACGGTTGTTCCCATCTAGTCCATTTGCAGCTTTTTGAAGTATATTGAAATTTTTGGGGGATAATCGTATGAAATGTTCCAAGTAAGGTAGTTGTTTAAAATATAATCTCTCAGGTTTTTATATTTTGTTATTCAATCCAGATAAAAAAATAGAGGAATATTTATCCACTAAATATAAAATATCACTCATGAGTAATCATAAATTCTGAGCTGAGTTCACATGAGTTACTTCCCTAATGTACTTTTTAAAGTTCCTATAGCCCTATTTTTGGCTTATGTCATGAGTATAAAAATATGCCATTCTTAGTGGTTGACATTGAGAATCTGGGTGAATAAAATGTCTCTTACATTTATTTTGGATTTCAGCAGGATATCAACAAACGCCTTTCATTGCCTGCTGATCTACACCTTCCTGAATCATTTATTGCTAAGCAAAATGTTAGCCCTACAATTGATGGCCCACTTACCAGAGCCAGCCGAAGGCAATCTCTCTCGGAGATTGGATTTGGGAGGATGGAGACATACACCAAATTGGATAAGTTAGGCCAGGTAAAGTTTACATACAGATATTCTCATTGTGCGCATGGAATTCCAGAAGAATATGCATAAGCCTTTGTTATTATTTTGTCATAGAATAAATCATGATTTCAAAAGGTTTTTTTTTGTAAAAAATTCATTTTATATCTATAAGAAGCAAATTTAAGCTTTGGATGCATGCACAAATAAGCATCAAGTAGATTATGTGAGTGAGTACATGGAGACTTATTAGATATGCCATTTTAAGCTCATTAAAAACTGGAAGAATCAATTGTGGAATGGTATTAAAGATGAACAGGAATGGTGGAGTAATATAAATGAATGTGTCATGTAAGCATGACGTTAGTTAAATTTGTGCGAGGCAACATTGAATTGTATCTCAAAAGCAGCTGTTTTTAGGGAAAAACTTTTATGGCCTGGAAAGAGTGGCATATTGTGGATTGTTAATGATGCAAATAATCTTGAAAATGTCTATTTAATTGAGGAAGAAACCATAGATGATGATGGAAGATTAGAAAATCTGATTTCAGTTGTAATTTATTGTTTTAAGCACCTATATTAAATTTATTTCACTTCATGAACATTTTCTTGTATTATTTAATGTGTTTAGATACACCATTTTGTTGTATTATAATAATATAGTACAGTTTTATAGTTCTGCTGTAAAAAAATGCCTTTATTTTTGTCTTAAGAATTTAAGGGTATTTTCTAGCTGCTAATAATGTGATTAATTGAAATCTGTGTAACTGGACTGTGGTTTTGATCAATCAGATGGGAATTATTTTTCATGAAAGGATGGATTACTTTTCAGGGCACCTATGCCACTGTCTTTAAGGGCCGCTCAAGATTAACAGATAACCTTGTGGCACTGAAGGAAATTCGCCTGGAGCATGAGGAAGGTGCCCCATGCACAGCTATACGGGAAGTCTCGCTGTTGAAGGAGTTGAGGCATGCCAACATTGGTAAGCCTTTCAGCCTCTATTTTATCACCTGCAATGGTCACTTTTTCAATGAAAAGATCCAGGTTGTGGTGATATTTTATTTGATTGTGACATTTTGTAGTAATCGCTTGAGTATTTAAAAAAATTTTATTCAGCAATATTGACACAGCAGTAGTGTTTGTAGTAGTGTATTAAGTGCTAATACTTGCTCTAAAGGAAGAAATTTCCTAACAGATGATCAGCTCCATTGTCATTTGCATTTATGGAATTGAATTTCTTTCTGATGCATATTATTCTATTTGATCTAAGTTATGTTGAGAGGACTCATAACAAGCTTCATATTTTTTATTAATCTTTGTCATCATCAAGTGTGTGGTGGGGTGTCAGGTGCATAAAGTCTGGTATATTCAGAATGTGGGTAGGCTACTGAATGTTCTCCTCTCTTATTCTGGAGGGACCGAAGGAGTTATGTTGGTAGTGATTATTGTGATTCCAGATCCCTTGCAGAGTTGATTACAGTGTTTGGAAGACGTATCAGGACATGTAATATTTAACAGTTTTCTGTGAAAATGGGTCCAGTTATTAACAATATTAATAATTGTAAAACTACTCCAGAGCTTTAATGACTATATATTTAATTTTGCTTTGAATAAGCAATGAAAAGGCAAAAAGCAGCTGGTAAAATCTTTAGTTTGTTGGCCTGTATAATGTATTCATGATTGACTAGTCTTGTATCTTTGAGAGGCACACTCAAACCATCCATGCTTTATTGTTGAAATGAGTATTGTATTCATTTTTGCCATAGCCTTCCATGCATAGCCTTGTTCCATGGCATTAATTATTGCTTAAATGTAAAAATTGTTTTTCAGTACGCATGAATTATGACGTACAGTAGACTCCCGATTATCCAGCTGCGGTATATCCGTGTTGTGGATTATCAGTGCATGATTTTTCACTCTTGCTCAATATTTTCTGTGATCTTCATAAAAAAATTAATTCGGACGAAAAATCACCGGAATTACTGCATTAATGCGAGGATACACAGGGCTTAGTATTTCCGTTAGAATCCCCTTCGTAAAGCGGAAGCGATCACGCACTAGCTGCATTCACGGGAGCACCGTGTTCCTGTTTTCCAAGCCTCGCAGCGCACGCCCGCACTCCGTGATCACGGATACACGCCCCGCAGCAGTTGCAACCCGGGCAACTTGTGCAAGATGCCACTACATGGTGTGGTGCCTGTAAGTGTAGTTTCCCACGTCAAGCAGTGGTTTTGATGCATTTGTGCGTACCACTTTTCTGTATCTGTGATCAAAAAGCCACAAATGTGTGGTTTTCAAAACCAGGCCTTACCTGGAGCATTAACAATAGGAGTACAACCATGCTATCGCCGCTTAAAGGGTCGTGAACTGGCAAAGAAAGCTCTCAATGAGTCCAGGAAGCACTCTTAAATAACAGAATAACTGCATAAATAATAATATATTATTTTTTACGTAAATGAAGAACATTACAAGACTTTAAAGTGAAAGTTTGGGTTATCCATGTTTTCTGATTGTTTGTGCCATCTCTCCCCATCATTAGCCCAGATAATCGGGTGTGTGCTGTACTTTAAGTAATTCTTTCATAAATAATATTTTATATGAATTGGTGATGATGGGATATAATTTCACGATAATTGTGAGAGGAATATATTATGTATCGGTGGCAAACTTTATAAAGTTTTAACAACTTTGAGCAAGAAAAATGTAGAATATCCATCTCCAGATGTCTACCACTCAATGGTTGTGCTTCTATCTCCCTCCCTTCAGCAATTTAACCCTCTATTCAAAGCCTCTAGTGATGTTTAGGGAAAAGTTTAGCTGGCCTTAGTCAACAGCTTCAAGTTTTGCCGGGATTCATTGAGTTATTATGACATCCAATCGCCATTTGCAGTTGAGTGACACACTTAATTCATTAGCTTAACTCATGGAAGCACCAAGGGCAGTGATTTTTTTTCCTTTGTTAGCTTTAATCTTTATCTGCTGCTTGACAATAAATGGATTTCATGCAAAGACTTGCAGTAAAATATTTTTTGTTGTTGAAAATATTCATTTTGTTGGCAAAAAATTAATTTCTGATATAACTTAGTGCTAATGACAAAATTTATTTTTATGACACAAATTTAAATTAAATGTGTTTAAAAAATAAAAATTGGAGATTTCATCACACATTTGAGATAAAAGCTGTTCACCAATTTAAAAATTATGATTTAGAAAAATTTAGATTTAGATTTAAAAAATTAGATGACTTTGGATGAAGGAAATGGTGTTTTGGCAGCAACACTGTATTGATCCTACCGCGATTATTTCGTCATTTCCCTGAATACATTAAATGCAGTTGTATATATTCAGCAAAGGTTTAATTAAAAACTATATGAAAACTCAGTTGAAAGTTCTATCCACATAACTCTTATATGCTTCAATGCATCAGAACATGGTGGCTCCTAGACTTCACAATCCACAGCAAAAGAGGGTAGGGGAGGGGAAAGTTAGGATGGGAAGTTGAAGACTTGATGTGTTGTGGGGAAGGATATCTCTAGTGAATACACAGTCATGTAGGCATCATAATATATGTATTGGCATCTTAGGCAGTGCGATATCTTTAAGCTAGATCAAAGATTCAATTATTGAAATAGTGTTATGCTATTGTGAGTGTTAGAATTGGTCTAAATTAAAACCTAGACATCTCGTTTTAACTTATTAGGGATATGCTAGTGCTAAAAGTAGCATGCGTTCAAGCGTGCTAATTATGGTCATCATATGCTCTATGCCAATGCTCTGTTAGCTTCTCGATTCTAGGTCTAAGATTTTTGACATTTAGTGGTATGAACTTATAAAATTGTCCCACTACTGTAAGGGAGTAAATATTATTTTACCATGTCACTCAATAATACTATGTGGCATAAAATTATATGTACTACCACAGGCATCTTGAGCTGTGGTGTAGCTAAGGGGGAGGTCTGGGGGTCCGGACCACCCCCCTGAAATATAAAAACACAGTTACTTTGCTTCATAAAAGAAAACAACATATTGAAAAATCATGAATTTACATAATATTTCTTTGACAAATGAAGTTTTTTTAATGATGAAAAGTGTTAAAAGTAGTTTAAAACTCTCTAATTAGTACCCTGTTTTTCAAAAATCTTCCCCCTGATTTTGGACCCCCTCCGGAACAAAATTTCAGGCTACCCCACTGAATTTTTTCGAGAATATTGAGGTCAAAATCTTGTGGGATTCAAGTAGTATTTTTATCTTGCTTGCTCTCAAATTCGGTACTTACTCAGCCCTATTTACAATGCATAATTTTGTGAACTTTCTTTCCCATTCATCCAGGTAAAATGTATTAAAAATTTTGTTGATAAAATTGAGGCTGTAGAATATATGAGTGATGATATGTCATTTTTCTTTTCTACTTTGCAGTTACGCTTCATGATATTGTTCACACTGAAAAGTCACTGACTTTAGTATTTGAATATTTAGAGAAAGACCTCAAGCAGTACATGGATGATTGTGGAAACATTATCAGTATGAATGATGTCAAGGTAATGAAATTTTATATCCTCTAACTCATCCCTGCTTATTTTTATATTAATATTTTATTCTAATGTTTGCATCATTTTGCCTGGTCTTCATGTATATCTATAGGAATTAATATACCAACTTTTACTTGGCATTATTGGCCATTGTTATTCAAATTCTCATTGTTCATTGCTCTCAAGTGCTGTATGCATGAATATTTATACTGAAGGAAGTAATGACACATGAAAATAACCTTGCTTCAAATGTTTTTGAAGTGTTTCTATCTCATCAGTACATATTTTCTGGCCTCATGCTCTAATGATTTTTCGTGTCGTTTTAATGGTAAACTGTTTCAGGTTTTGGTTTTTGGTAGTCATTTTGTGCTTTGTTGAAGCGTAAAGTTTGCAATAGCTTCTTTAAACCACAGTATTTTACCATAACAATCTTTGGAAGGTGCAGTGTAATAGTTATATAGTGTGAATTTGATGAGATTTTTAGAAATTGATCAGGAAATTTAAATATGTAAAAGTATTCCAGCATAATGGAAGAAAATAGGCAATAAAATAATTTAACAAAGGACGAGTTAGTCCGTGTTTCTTGTCTACACTGATTCTTTCTTGATTTCTGGTACTTTTTCTTGATTCCTGAACTAAATCAGGTGTTTCATTTTCAAAAAGTATAATTAATGACTTTCATTAGGATTTAATGGAAGCTGCCTAAAATAGCATGTCAAGTCATCTAGTAATATATCCATGTCACTCTATTTAAAGTTTTAGGAAAATTATGCTTAAACAAATATACCAAATATGGTTTTGCTCATATTATTTCAGTTCTCATTCTTTTGATTCTGTGTCTGGTTGTAAGCTATAGAATCGTAGAACCAAGAACCAAACCATGGATAGGAATAAAAAATAATGTGATTAATATTTATGCATCAATCTATCTCCATTGAGAAACAGAGGGTTAGAAAGCCCTTAAGTCTAAACCATTTCAAAATAATATTATGCATATTTAATTTGCTTAACAGACACTGTATATATGATACAATTTCTTGGCTAGCTTGTAATCCATCTCATTAATGTTCAGATTTGGTGAAGGTAAGAAGGAATCCACATAACTATTACTTGACATTGTAAAAACACTAATCTAACAGGTATAATGAGGCAGCCTTTTTGAAAGCTGTCGTTCTTTCAACTCTTCATAATAAAATAATGATGTCTCTTTCTTTTGAGTCTAAGAGGAGCTCATTTGCTTAAAGTTGCTGTTCTAACAGCTCTAATTTACTCATAAGTGCCCAAGAGTCGAATGCTTTTCAATTTTTTTCAAAGCAAGAAATTATATATGTACTTATGGCCAACTTTCAGAAAAACTCAAAAGTTTCCAAGGTCTTAATTGTTGATCACTGATTATCTGTGATACTAAAATCACAAATTATTTTAATATTGAGAATGTGTACATATTTTTGAAAATGATAATTCATGGGTGTAAATAGTTGATTGAATTCTGTTCTCCTCACTATTTTTCCATGTGTGAAAGGTATGTTTTCCTTGGCACAAAATACAGGCCTGTGGATTTAGTAGGTCTTTATCCTTTTGGAAATATAAGAATGCCACGAGGTGAATGAGATATTTGAAATTTGTTAAATTTGTTTATCTTTGATTCCAAGATGTTTGTGTTAGTCTTGCTTGAAAAAGTGTTCTCGTTTAAATCTTACATGTAAGAGCGAGGGGATAAAGTGCTTTTCTTGTCATGTAACTATTGTTAATAGAACTTTAAACTTAGCTTTTGAAACAGCAGAAAATGTAGAGGAGAAAACCATGTGAAGATAATAATAACTGGAGTGCCATTTAGAATATGAGAGTGTAATAAGTTACCAAAATTTAACTTGTTCTCATTCTCAGTTCAGAAGAAATAAATGTGGCATTATATGCTGTTAATTATTAAATTTTGGATCATATCTTGGATAATTTCTCTAAATGCGCAATACTGTTGTTGTATCTGTCACTTAGGGTACCTCCTTTTAACACCAGGCTGTGCAGTTTATTTAATTTTCCTTTTCTACTCAATAATTACTCCTTCTGTATGCTGCGGTATCGTTCATCGGGGATGATAGTGAATATCAAGAGATGCTGACTATTTTTATATGAGTGCAAAGGACTTTAAAAGATATGGGAGAAATACTTTTGCACAATTCTTAGCAGTTATCATTCTTTATCTCGTTTGAATAAGTCAGTTGTAGTTCACCTTGATGCCTACTTATTTTCTGTTATTCATTACAAAGCTGTTGCTTATCTTTTGCATTCATTTTTCTCTTCTTTTATGCAATATAATTCAAATTTACTGATGCAAATGGTTTTTTTACTCATTTAATAAAAATATTGGTATGTATTAATCAACCATGCCTTTAAAAAATTTGCGATGATCACTCTTTGAAACTCTGTATTGCAGCTTTGTAATCTTTTAATTTGACATGCTTCATAAATCAAAGGAAATATTTCTTACTTTCTGATATTTTTTAACTTTCACAGTGGAGTATAATATTAATCAGATGTTTAATGAAGAGAAGATTATGTTCTCATCAATGAATCAAAGTATTTTTCAATCCCAATCCACAGATATTTTTATTTCAACTATTGAGGGGACTCTCCTATTGTCACCGAAGGAGGATTCTTCACAGAGATTTGAAGCCCCAAAATTTGCTAATCAACGAGAGAGGGGAACTAAAGGTAAGAATACTCCTTTCACTGCCAAGTCTGACTCTTGAAACATGACATAATTTTAATCTTCTTGCTGTAGCTTAGGCTGTTATTGTTGTGGATTGCAATATGTTGCTTGCCGGTGTGCATATGTTTTTTTCGTGAAATGCATACTTTCTTCCTTTATAGAAATGATAGTATGTAGATATCAGTAGTTCATTGAATTTTTTCTTCCTTCCTATTGTTTCTCTGGTTGTACAAAAGATTAACCTTGGCACAAAATAGAGAACATTGGTTTTTTTTGTCCTTATCCTTAGTTGCGATATTAGAAATATATCAATGATAGTAACTTAAGCATTTTTATTAGGGATGGTCGGTTCGGATACCTCGGATCCAAATATCCGTGGATATTACCCTTCGTCGGATACATTGAATCTAAAGTCACGGAAGACATCGGATCTGGATCCGAAATTTTAAATAATAGCTTCAGTGAATGCAACACCCCATAAGGGTGGAAAGAGTTCCGATTCTATCTTCGAATGCACCGTCGCATGCGATTCTTGTCCTACTCATGAACCGTTTTGTTTGAAAGCTCTCGCAGAGGTTTCGTCGGAGAACTTGAGCCGTGGAAAATAAAAAAGACAAAATACGACTGGCACATAGTGTGACTCTTCCCAAGAGATTGAACAATCATCGGGGGAATCTCAACGTCAGGAATTTGAAAATGCATTTGGATCCAAAAATATCCGATCCGAAAGATCCGGCTCCGAAAATCAAGGATCCGATCTGAATCCGGGTCTGAAAAAAATCCTGGATCCCTCCATCCCTAATTTTTATCTTTGATTCATAGAAGTATGAGTGAGCCAACACATGCTTGAGAAAATATGTTCCAGAAAATCTTAATTTTAAATCAAATGACCATGTGTAACCTATCACTCTGGACATAGAGGTGCATGTACATACTTCCCTGCTCATCTTAGGGTAATGGGTTCAAGTGTTATTGGTTAAATCTAGGACCTAAACCATCATTTTAATTGGTGCATCACCATTTTGACACTCTTTTCACCTTTTGCACACAGGTACAAGGCACGCAAGGGTAGACAATTCGCGCAAAAATTGTCTACCCTTATCAATATTACAGAATTGATTTTATATCTTAATCAATCAACTTATTGTGTCAGAAAAATATTATAGTTTAGTTAAAAAGCTGTTATGTCAAAATGGTAGTGTCAGAGAATTTTTTTTTTTTTTTTGTAGTTTTGTAATCAACATGGTATATTTATATTATATTTCAAGGGCATATTTATCAATCAATTATGTCTTGAATTAGATTTAAAGAGATGTGCTCATGACTGCTTGGGTAAAATGTTCTCGGGTGGCTTACTGTTTTGAATACATATGTATGTAAGTAAGTACGAGTGTGTCCTAATTCATACATTTTTTGCAAATCATATTACATACCAAGTAGTCGTTGCAATTTGTTCCTGCACTATGGCAAGGTATGATAGTGACTCAGTGCGCCCAGTATATTTTTGTGCATAGAGATGAACTGAAATTGAACATCAAATTCAGCATGTTGTATTGATTTCACAAGTATGTTAGCATTTGAATGCAATATGCATATCTAATTCTTAATCTGCTAAAATAGTTTATCCTTGTGAGGAGCAAAAATGAAACCATGTATCAACCTCATTATTTAATAAATTCAAGGTCATTAGCTAATTCAAAATTGCATTACAAATTTACGTGATAGATATGTAAACTCTTCTCTTACAGTACATACTATCAGGGTTCCCACTCAACCGTGAAAACCTTAAAACCATGAATAAGCCTTGAATTTAGTCCATCGTGAAAAAACCTGGAAGAAGCCGTGAATTTCGTCATAAAACCTTAAAAATCTCTCCAACTTCTCATAGAACTACGATTTACAGATCAAAAGAAAAATCGATACGTCGATCGTGTTTCAGGGTCAGTCACACACAGACACTGTCCAAGCATTTATCTCCACGCGTGTATTCAAAGTGCAATTATTGGTCTGTGTGCCATGATGACACATTGATCATGAGGCTGTGATAGGAAGAGAAGTAAACAGTGTTCATTAACTTAGGCGAAAAATCAGACACTTCTTCACTTCCCTACCCAATTTCCCACTCACAACCTTTAGCCGGACCTGAAATTTGGTATCGATAGGTGACGTCATGAGAGAGAGCACTTTCATTGCTGCGTTTTGCATTCACGGTGTCTGTCGCGTTTGATAAATTTTTAGTTGGCATGTGGCCGGTGATTGTTACATCATCAATATTTCTGCCTTAAATGGCTTATCAATAGACCGTGAATTTGGTGACATTTAGATCGTGAAAACTTGGAAAAACCATGAATTTTATAATGTAGTTTGAGTGGGAACCCTGACTATATTCTTTTAGAAGCATCAGGATATAAAAAGAGTTTTTCCCTAGTCATCAGCTATTTTTTATCAGCTTAACTTGTCATTGTAAAACTTCTAAATCATGTTTAGCACTCTTGATTGGAGTTCTATACCTACATGGCTCATCCAAGCTGTATTCCAAATGGCAAGGTATATATTCAGATTTAGGAATTGGGCATTTGGTAGATTGGGATTTCATGGAGGAGTTTGGACACCATTAGCATGGGTGTTGCTGTCCATCAAACTTGGATGTTGTAGGAAAAAGAAATAAAATTTGAAAACTTGCTGATGGATGTTTAAACCTTACATTAAACTACTGGGACGTCTTCAATTGCAAACATTATTTTAAAATATTTCCTCATTGCTATGATGCATTTGTTAAGTTCGTATGGCATGAGACAAATTGTGCTCTTAGCTTTCATTTTCGTTTGGTATTTAGAGTCAATTCAATGACTGATATTTCTGTGAAATATCCTTTGGCAAATCTTTCAGTGCTGATTGATCTTTAGAAATATGGATTGCTGATTAGTTGAAATCTGTGATCCAAGTTTACCTCATCATAAGTAAACTTCCTAATGTCTACTTTCTTATGGTGTTGTTCTGATACTTTCTGCCCTTTCTTTCCTGTCTGCATGTATGATTAAATATTAAATCATAATGAAGTATTTTCATGTCATTGATCTAGTCTGTTACTGATTAATATTTGCATAAGTTTTGAGGTTACGTGTGTAGTTTTAAGTTGACTGGGTCTGTGTAAATTTTACTTTAATCATACTTGTTCGATGTTTCATGATGTTATCCGTCTGATGAAATTATATATATGCATTATATTGGACCTTTTACTTGTACACGAAATTCTTTTCATTAAGATAACTTCACTCTTTTTAAAATATTAGTTTTATTGTTTCCAAAAATGTAAGCCGAGAAAGAATAATGCATTTTCTAAATGAATTGTGAAAAAATTCTGGTTAATATTTATTGAGAAACATTAGAAATAGGATAAAGGATTAGTGCATTGTTAATCACATTAAATAATCACCACATTAACAACATGGCAAATGTATATGCACATGCATCTTCATTAGTTTGGATACTCTGTTGAGTATTTGTGAATAAATATTCATTAATACCATTGTCATTGCATTTGGACACATTATTATTAAAAAATATTATTTAAAAAAGCTGTCCGTAAATAAATTACAGTCTTGCTGAAAATTTTGCATAGTACTTATACCAAAACGAAGTACTGTGTCACCGAAAGGGAAAAAGCTATTTTTAACTTTCATTTTCAATCCTAGATAGCTATACATATTACCCATGCTTTGAAATTATTGATAATATTGTATCTGAAAATTAGAATCTTGTATTTTATGATCAAGCTTTGGAAAGTAATGATAATGACCATCAACCCATCATAGCTCTAGCCTGAAATATCTGCCTGGACAGCTACTCATCAAGTATTGAGATTTTCAAATATTTTGACGGAAAGGGCAATTTAATACTTCGTCAATACTTGTATTGCCTCCCCTATGCACCTTCCTAATGAGTTGGGACTCACTTCTATGTTGTGTCCTTCCTAAATCCCTTGCATTTATGAGCTGGGGTGCAACTCAAGTGTTGACTGTCTTTCTTGAGTTTGAGTTGTATCCATTGGAGGACTGTGATCTCCTCGGTGCCTTTCAGTAAGAGTGGGCTAATGCTGATGCCAGGTTTCTCCCCACCCTTCCTTGCCTACCCTTCCCACATGGCTTAAGTGACTTTAGCTGTTGGTCACCTGATCCAATTACCATACCATATCTTGAAAGTAAACAGTGAATGGAAAATCACATCAGAAACTTTGACGTATTCATAGGCATACCATGACTTTATTTTCCATCCTATGGAAACTTCTTGGTTATACCATTTTTCTGAACTGATGGCGGCTGACCTTGAGCGTGCTCGAAACCCACCCACTCTTCTAGCCAATCACAGAAGAGCGGCAGGAGAAAGTGTGGAAGAGCCCACAGTCTCTCTCCAAACTCCGTGCAGTGCACATCGCTCTCCAGCTAGCAGTGTTGCCAAGCCGAACATTTGGAGATCGCACAGCACTCGTTCTGCCGCCCCTGAAAGTACCGTTATTCCCAAGGATGGCAACACCGGTCGGCCGGATGGAGGGGAGCGGAGGGGAAAAGGGAAGGGGATGGAGGGGAATGGAGAGGTGGAAGGGGCAGCTCTTCTCATTGGCTAGTTTCTATTTTCCACCCAGCCGCCGTCAGTTCGGAAAAATGGTATAGCACATTCCTTACATTGGGCTTTTAGACGAATTTTCCCATTGCGCCGACGTGTTATTCTTTTTTCTTTCGTTTTAATACTTGGATCCTTTCCATTTGAGTTTTCGTGTGCATTCCACTCTGCACGCTGCGTCAGTCACGTCACATTAGTGGCACCGAAGTACCTGTGACCGATGGCGTGCTCTGAGCGGCCGAAAGAAAGGCTAAATCTTCAGTCAAAATGACTGAAGCAGTGTGAAGACAAAGTACATGTTTCCGTCATTATGACCGAAGTGGCGCTGAATGTGTTAGTGAATTTCAAATTGAGGGTTGCGATGTTGGTAATGTATATCTTTATGTAATTTCATTTTCTTATGACAGCTTGCTGATTTTGGATTGGCTCGAGCTAAGTCAGTGCCCACAAAAACCTACTCCAATGAAGTGGTCACTTTGTGGTATCGGCCTCCAGATGTTCTTCTGGGCTCAACGGAATACTCAACACCAATAGATATCTGGTAAGGCTCCCTTTTATTTATTTCATCACTTCATTTTGGATCTTAATCTGTTTGTTATCATTGAATTTATAAACTGGCATTGGCTACTGGCTACATACCCTTAACACATTCAATGCGGGCCCGATTTTCATGAAAGTTGAAAGAATCGGCTGATAAAAAATTTTTTGCTTAATTTGAGTATAGTACAGTTCCTTATGCATGTTTATATATGATTTGAGTAATGTTTTTAATTATTTATGCAAAAATTGGCATCGTGTCAATTGACGTGCACCGTTATTCTTAATCGCCAGGTTTGAAAAATAAGTGTGTTGACTATATTTCAGGATAAGTACAAATGTTCATGAAGTTTGCAGCGAAGCTATTTGTGTCACTTTAGCGCTGTTTTTTGTCATTGGTGTTGGGGATTATCATAGGCAAAAAAAAGAAATTGAATGTGCTATGGGGCTGCACTATCTGAGTCATGAAATCAATGTACGACGAAGCGTCCCGGATCAAATTAAACGAAGTTTTTTCGGCAAGCATAACTTATACTGAATTAACGATAAAATAAGGCTTTGTTATGTATGAGAATGAATTGATTTCTGCCACTAATACCTTGATTTACAAGTACTTAAAACTTTTCCTCAAAATTTAATCAGAGGATTCGGAATTCAGAAGTCGAACGAAACAAATGAAATACGAGCTCAATTTTATGTGCTGATGGAACGAAAGCCTTCCTCTCCTAGCCACATAATCTGCCGAGTGTATTGCTCTGTTTCAATGATATGGTGAAAGTGCTACACAATAGGCTTAATCTTGAAAATGGGGTCCTTAGATGTTCCATCCACTGGATTTCCGATGAAATGCAGAATGTGTCTCATCATCATGTCCTAGGTCCTGTAGCATGTTACGTGAGAAATAATGATGCCCAAATTTCGCATCAGTACTCCATTAGTTGGGTAGCTGGTGTGGAGAAATAATCCCCATGAGGAAGATAAGTCCTAGGAAAACTTTGAACTCCTCTGCTGGTAGGGTTTTTCAGTTCGTTATATGAGCTCTAATGGAGACACGTCTAAGAAAGAGTCCCTCTGCAAATATGTTTGTTTCCTCGACGACAGACTGTGAGGGAGTGTGAGAAACATTGGGTTAGGCCCTGAATGGCCGAATCCTCTTATTTCTGCAACTCTTTCCATTTATAATTGTAATTGAACTGACATTAAGTTTAAATTCTGGAGTGATGTTTGCATGGATAAATTTTAAGTGAAAATAATTTCTTATACTCACATTACACTTTCCAAAATTACCGTTTTGGAATTTGGATATATCCACTGAGTGTGGATGGCTGAAGGAGGGTGAATTTGTTTTCTTCTGGAAGGTTATTCTCTTTCTTATGTCCTTCATTTTTACTTGCAGGGGAGTGGGGTGTATATTTTTTGAAATGGCCTGTGGACGTCCTCTATTCCCGGGCACATCAGTGGAAGAGCAGTTACAGTTGATATTCAGGTCGCTGGGTCCTCCCTCGGAAGAAGCCTGGCCTGCCCTGGCATGTTTGCCTGATTTCCACTCTTATGCCCTCATCATCCCACCCCCCATACCTGCTCATATACCTAATGCTCACCCCTCGCTCTGCACTGACTCTCTGCTTGGAAAGGCATTCAGACTGGATGAAGAGAGCTTAGATTTACTTCATAAATTTCTTCGAGTAAGTTGACACCTAATAGGGTGGTTTCCTATTATTTTTTATTGCCTAAATCGAAAGATTATAACTCCTGGAGTAAGTATTTCAAGCTTTTAGATTTTTTAATGACGATATCTATTTTTCTCGATTAAATGAAAAGTGAAAATTTTCAAGCGCGTGAAAACGCGACGGCTAAGTATGAATGCTGGGAAAACCCCGTGTGACGTCGTTCTGGTTCCCGCTGCCGCCAAGTGAGGTGACCTTGGGGCGAGGTTTTGAGCGATGATACGACGCAGGATGCTAGAAGGTAGCAGAGTACCCTGCTAGCAGGTAGCACTTGGCTTAAATAAGGATTATTAATACCTTATCAAACACAGGAAACTTTCTGACCATAGGCAGTTTTAATAGGTGATTATTAAGAGACGTTTCCCTCAGCTCTGTGCCTCGTGTACATTGGTAATCTCAGACGATGTAAAACTCCTATCTACTCGTATAGAAACTAGGTCCCTGTGACGTCACGTGGAGTTGCATCGCATGGACGCCAATGTGGCCTTTTTCAAATGTGGTTAAAATTGACCATTGCCATTCATCTAAACTGGGATTTCTAAAACCAAATAATTTGTATATTATGAATACACTAATGGTGGGTAACGAATCGCAATCAATGCCTTTTGTTTTCTTTGATGAAGGAATCTACCCTATTCTGTTACCCTATTAAATCATGCAGGCCTCTTTGAATAGTGAGGGGTTGCCATGGTGAAAAATTATTTTCTACTTTTATCTTTTTAAGTTAAGTAAGACATTTAGGCTGTATGAAGAGAGCTTAGATTTACTTCATAAATTTCTTTGAGTAAATTTACAACTAAAGCTTTTTCCATATCAAACCATGCCGGCCTCTTTGAATAGTGAGGGGTTGCCATCATGGACATTTCTTTAAAAATGTAATATTTTGTCCTATAAGATTGATTTGAAATTTTCTAATTTTATCTTTTTAAGTTATCTACTTTTATCTTTTTAAGTTAAGTAAGAAATTTAGGCTGGATGAAGAGAGCTTACATCTAATTCATAAATTTCTTTGAGTAAATATACAGCCATGGCTATTCCAATTTTAAATCATGCAAACCCTTTTAATTGTGAGGAGTTGCCATTTAGGATTTTGCAAAAAACAATTGGTATACACCCACGCCTCGCTTAGCGCAAGGGATATGTTCCTTGGGGTCTTTGTGCTATATAAATTTGCATTATATGAGAGCGTTTTAACATTGGGAAGATAGGCATGCGTTCCCGGTATCATAAGAGTTGGTATCAAATTTCCTATAAACCATATATATTCCTATTAATAGAAGACCTTATTTATATGAAAATATCTTTAAAGATAGTAGGCGCACATTAAGAGACGTGTATCTCGTTACAATAAATTTGTATGTGCCTTTGAAATTCCTACCTTTCCAGTGGGTGGCCTAACATCAAGGAAAAAATGCATGCTATCTCAGGGGTTCGTAATGTCTTGCCAGTAGTTGACTTATTTTAAAACCAGTCTAAAAACAATTCTTGTGTCACCCAGGCCCTTATGTTGCTCATCCAAATGACAGGCAAATGCTATTTTGAATACAAATCATTGCTCGAGGAGTTTGTGAATGATAAATCATAACTGGCTTTAATTTGAAGTCCCCTGAGGCATTAGCATCATAAGCAGCAACATGAAACAGTCTTTAAATGCCTTGAATTATAACTCAGGTTTTTCTTCCCTGAAAATGAATGAACGAGATTGTATTCTCTTTTAAAAAATTCCATCTTATCAAAAACTAGTTGAGGGGGAAAGGAGCAACTCTCAATCACAGATTGGAGTTCACCAGAAAATGTTTCAGCGACTATGCTATCAGCACTTGCAGATTCACCGGATATCGTAGCACCAAAACACCAGCTCCAAGTTTAAAATTCTGGAACCAACCAAAGCTTCCAATGAATGTCTTGGAGAAATCACCACCCTCATCTTCTTTTATAGATTCAAATAAAGCCACAGCTGTTGCACAAATAACTGCCTGTGATAGAGGAACATCATTCAACAGCTTATTATAAATCCAGGTAATTAGGTCTTTCCGTTTTTTCCAGCAATGAACATCGCGTTCGTGTTAACTGCGTGGCTGAAGTTGGTGTGGCTGATGTCACTGACGTTTTAACCTCATCTTAATTCAGAATAATAGCGTGGACTGTCAACGTCGTGAGCTTAAACTTTCGCAGAATATCGCTTTGATGCTCTTAATTTTCAAAGCAAGTGATCACTTTTAATTTCTCTTCTTGGTTTATGCTTTTCCTTGATGACTTCTTTACTTTTCTATCCCATTCCTATTTTTTGCCATTGTTCACTTGATTTTTACTCCGTATGGCCCTATAAAAATCACCTTTTACTGCTGAACAATTGCAGCTATGTATTCCTGAGATGCAGAGGGCCTACTGCTACTGAGAAGGAATGAAGCCATTGTGTTTGAGACTCTATCTCAGACCCTTTTACGCATTGATGCTATTCATATGCAACTGGGCCTCCTCTCCCCGATGACCTTGAATGCTGGATGGGTGGACCCCTTACGTAGTAGTCAATTCGCCCAATAATCTATGACAGCAAAAGTTACGCCTCAAACTGTATTGCTTTAAAAAAACTCATTTCTACTTGCTCCAAACTTAATCAATGATCTAAATTAACCGATGTTATTCAGTTAAGGGGACGAGAAAAATTACTTCGGTAGGCCGGCTGTCCAGATGCATGACGAGTTATGTTTTTGCCCATTGCGCAGCAATGGATTTTGATGAATATATAAACAAAGAATAAAATATGAGGCAAGCAACACTATCAATATGCGTAAAATGAGTGTAACTTCGTGTGTACTCAGCGCAAGTTCACATTTTATCAAGATAGTATTAAAGGTTATTTGATTAGGCTAAGCGTTGAATGTTTCCCCAAGGAACGAATTTGCGCTATATCAACATTGTGCTGATCGAAATTGCGTTAAGCGAGGCATGGGTGTATTGGTCCATAAGATTGATTTGAAATTTTCCTCTTTTATAAAATTAAGACATTCTGACTAGATGAAGAGAGCTTAAATTTACTCCATAAATTTCTTGTGAGTAAGTTGACTATATTTGGACCTATGAGATTGATTGAAAATTTTTTCTCTGACATCGCATTAAGCCAATTTTTCATGAAGCTACATCAATTTAAAATGCAAAAAATAGCCATATTGGCAGGTGATGAGAAAATTGTCAATTAAAAAAATCTTGTATCTTGATTGGACTGCAGGTTATGAAAAACATTTTCTCAAGAAGAATTCACACCCATTTAAATAACACCAAAATCTTAAGAAGATGAAAGTGATGCATTTTTAAATCACTCTTATTGGCTTAAAAATAAATTTCCGTGGAAAATGACCTTTGATTTTTACCCCAGCAGTGATTTGAGATGACATCCTCAACTAGCCATGCTCTTTGGTCTGAATATACATTGCTCATTACTGCAGGAGTGTATCATTGATGATTTTTATTCCATCATTAAAAAATAAACATTGTTTTTTATTGTCATGATGAATTTTTTTTCAGTATGAAGCAAAGAAAAGAATTTCTGCTGCTGATGCCATGAGACACAAGTACTTTGAGTCTTTAGGCCAGAGGGTTCACCGTTTACCTGATGGTAAGTGAGGAATGCATTGCTGAGTCTGAATTTAATTCATACTTATTGCTTCTGCTCAGTGTCTGAGGGCCTTGCTCATGTATCCCTTCTCATGCATTGACTTTTGTTCGTAGTGTATGATCAAAAGTGTTCTATTGGCTTCAAGGAAGCAACTTATGAATGGAAAATGAAGTCTGTACATATTTTGTTAGAAATGGTGGAACCAAATAAGTGAATGTTGTGGCAATTCTCTACCTTGGTATTTTTTTATTGCCAACTGTTTTTGACTCTACACTACTACACATCCCCACAAATACCTACCTTTTGTAGGGTTTGCCTATGATGCTCGTAAATTATGATGACAGGCTATTGCCGGGAACAATCGTTATTCTCATATGCTCAATGCAAAACTGACTGCACACTTTGACAATGAGTGTCTATATTCCTTGTTTACCTCTCGCCCCCACCGTTTCACTCTGCAGAATTGTCTCCCACTTATGGAGTAGGTGAAGTGGGAAGATTAGGATGATGAGGGCAGAGGGGGCTACAATGTATCCCATGCACTTCATGGGGCCGCCGGGCTTAGTGACTGGGGAGAGAGGTTAAGTCTAGAATTTTTTTATAGGGTCAGTACCTGCATTAACGACCCATACATAGACAGATTAAGGGGGGGCATGGGGACACGTTCCCCCCAAATGCTTTAAAAAATTGACCAAATTTTTAATATTGTTATCATTACATTCATTTTGTTTTGTGCATTACGGGGCCATGATCATTTGATTTCAATTTCATATTAATAACTCTCATATTAAAATAAAGACTGTGTATTTTGTATAGTAATTGTTGTATCTTTTAATTAATCTCTAGCATGAAAAGATCGTTTGCCTGTCAGACATTTGTGCCCCTCCCTGAAAAAAATCCTGGATCCGCCCGTAGACACATATATGTATAAATAAGAATTTTGGCATAATCCTGAACATATCTGATAATTTTTAGGTAACACTGCCTTGGAATCCCCAAACTCTCAAGTTTTAAATGATGAATGAGAAAGCTCTGCTCTCTGGAGGTGGGACCAGGTTCAGTGATAGTGCAAGGATGAATTATTTTCATAGTATCCATGTAGCTTCTCTTATGTGGAAACCTACAGTGTACTCGTGTTTTTATATGTTTTCCTCAGTATAAGTCATAAACTGAAAAATATGGGTGTCTTTATTTTTCAAACTGTGATAGAAGGGACAGTAAAATAAAATTAGGTCACCAGTCCATCCTTTTCTTCAACTTATCAGCCTGTTTTATTTCCATGTATTGAATTATTTATTTTATTTTCATTTCACAGTGGCGTCAATCTTCTCTGTCCCAGGAATACATTTGGGGAAAGACCCAGGTTGCAGACCGTCTTTAGGGTTTCTTCGAAATAATGGTGGCAGTCGTCTGAGGCGGCAAAGCATGCTTCTATGATGGAGGAGTGCACTGAGAGACTCAATCAGTGTCAATTGTGTGATATATTGCCAAATGAAGTTATTAATGAGTGTAGATCAAAATTTCTATGCTGCAATGAGTGCATGACAGATTTTCGTTAGGATTCTGTAATAGCGTGAAAGAGCGTGTAAGTGTGAAGGAATGTATGTCTGAGGTATTAGGAAACTCTGTTGTTATCTTTGTGAACATGTAATTCATATGTTAAAAATTGTGCATTTCCCAGTGTTTTCTCAAAATTATAGGTCCATATTTTATTTTCATTTGGCAAGAAACATGATAGCATATTTACCCCTCGTATAACATCTTATTCTACAAGGAAGGGGTAAAAATGGTACAATCTGAAATCATTAAATGATGTCTATGTTTAGGATTTTCTAGTTCCCAAAATTTTGAATTCTGTGGCTTGGTTTGACCCTGGGCTGCAAGATGGTGACCATATGTAAGTATTTATTGTTTTGCCTTGAGACGTATTGTGTTAGCCTATAGAATTGAGGTAGAATGTAAAATCCAATTTTGATATTGGAGATAGTAGTGCCCAGGGTGACATGAGCCTCCTTTGAAAAAAAAAAACTACTGACCGAACTTCTTGGTGGCATTACCTCCACCATGGAAATTATTTTTTTTGTTCCAATTTTTGTGAATTCACATTTAGCTCCGAATTCCTACCCTGTGATTGCTTTCTTCTTTTGCTATTAAGTCTTTTGTTACATTTTAAAACTGAAACCAATTGTTAGTGATATTAAACAAGGTGTTTTGCCTTGGTGATTCCTTGTTTCTATGTTTAATTATTATCCAAGAGAAAGGAACTAGTGGCTGGTGAGGAGAATTCATATTTTGAAATCATTTGGTGCCAAAGAGGTAACCATTAACTCCTCTTGTTCATAAGGAGCCATCTGACTGCAATCAATAATGTAAATTGCAACAAATAAGTTAACACCAGGTAATTTTAAAAATTGCTTTTTTTTAAAGCCAGAAGACATGAAATTTACATATTGTTGTAAAATTTTAATTAGTTGAGTCTGAAAACAGTCTCTTATCTTAGAATGAAGCTGATGCATAGAGGAATTTGGCATCACTTAAAAAAAATATTATGTTTCAATGCTTGTAACTAGCATTATTTATGATCTCAATCTAATGTTAAGCTTATATGTTGCAATGTATTGCATGTGTTAGTGAATAAGTATTATGCCAAAAATGTGACAAGTGACCTTTGGATCAAGTACCTTTATGATTGAAAGTTTCTGATTATGTATGGCATAGATTTTTAAAAGAGAAATAGTCAAAGGCTGAATTCCAATCCACTATGGGTATGCTAGGCTTACTTGATTTTCCCCAGTTTCTGGAAGTGATGCCACGTTTTTTTAATTTGGGCAAACTTCACAACCATAACAAGAGGTGGTGCAGCTGAAGGCATACTGTGGAGCTGTATCGGCCTTACTAAAGAGACATGCCGGACACGGACCAAACATGTGACCGTATTATTTATTCTTAACCAGTGGCGGCTGGTGGTAATTTATCTAGGGTGTGCATTAGAGCAGATCAAGGATGATTTAATTATATTATGTTAATCCTAATCCATGAGCGTCATATTTCGTCGTAATAGAATACATAGCAAGCAAAACATATCACTGGTACACTCTACCCTTAAAATTGCATGAACAGAAATAATATTAGCATGTATGAAAATAATTATTCTCAACACACCTTTACAAGTGACGGTAGTTGAAATTCATTCTCTTTTCCTCACACCCTATGAGGAAGTAGTGTAGAAAACAGCTATACAGATGGCTCTGTAGACGGACTAGGATCCTGGGCGCAGGTAGTGTAGGTGGCGGCTACACCACTACACTACCTGCTAGTAAGTCACCAAAAACATGCGCGTGCGCATTCGCATGGTTTTGAGTCTGCTCCCATCGCCCCTTTGAACAGCACATACCCCCCCGCTTACCTCGTCCCGCCAGAGCTCCCTCAAGCGATCGCACAGACCGAAAATGCGCCCGGCATGATGCCACGGGATCGCACACTTGTAGAGCGGTGAATTCGAAAAGGAGATACCTGTAGCGTTCGGAGGCTCATGTTTCTTGCATATGCAGACAGTACTTTTATCCTTCGCGTTGCAAAGGAATAGTTTTCTTTAAAATTTATTCATCTTTGGGTGTGCACTTGCGAACATGCGTATACGCACGCGCCGCCACTGTTCATAACATATTATTTTAATCAGTGGCGTAACTAGGAATATGCTTTGGGGGAGCATTGGATGGAGGCCTCCCCAAGCAATGGGGTTTCCGGGAAAATTTTTGAAAAATGATATGCCTGGAAATACATTTTACATCATTTTGGCACTTAAAATTCAACTTAAAGCAGATGCAGTTATTACATGTCAAAATAGACATAAGTTTTAAATATTTTTTTATTTCTCTGAGGCTTTGGGGGGGGGGGATCTGTCCCCTCATCCCCCCCATAGTTACGTCACTGATTTTAATCAACCTAAGCTAACTTCTTGGTGATAAATGGTTTTTAAAGATAGTGCACTTATGTTTAAAAGCCTCTTATAGGAAACTGATCACCTTATTTTTGACTGTTATGTTTTTTTAAAGTGTCTTCATGAGCTTCCAAAATTTTTGACTAGCTATATGATGCTTTGGTTGAATTTCATGCATTTGTTTATGTTCACATCCAGCTGATAATTTATTACAGTGTTTCAAAATTAAATTGAGAATAGTCTCTTTAAGTATTCTGTTTTTCATGCATTAAAAAATGTAATGTTATATGGAAAAAGTTGAAGCACTTGGTTGACAGTTTCATCCTCCATTCTGCTGCCTAATTAATTGCTCCAACCTTCCTATCGTGGGCAAAGTTTTGTGGGGGCCAGGGGGAGTTACTTAAATGGTAATTTTTCCTTAAAAAGAGTGAAACCTGTTGAAATTGCTGGCCTTGGTGGTGATATGGTTAAGTCCTAGACTTCTTAGTCTAAGGTCCCACATGGTTAAGTTGCACTTATGTTCCTGGTTAAGTTCTGGAAGGGTCGAGTCCCGCCTGGATAAGTTGCACTTATCCAGGGCATGGGCGTTTGGGAATGTCCTTCCTTGTTGATTGTTGATTCCCCATTGTAAAGACTGTAAATGTGCTGTTTATGGGGATATGAAAATAAATAAAAATGCCAAAACATTTTAGTCACAGATAGTCCTTAAAATACAGTTTTCAGAGTCTAATTTGAACAAATTTTCCTGGGAAGGGCCCCAAGGGAATGGGGGGGGGGGGGGGTATTCAATAGCCCCTATACCCCCTGCAGGATTACTGGCCCACCCAACATAAAACTCTAAACTGTGCCCATTCTTCTTAGTGATGCAATGACCCTTAAGCAATGCTAAAATATTCTAAGAGAGTCATTTTTACACAAATTATGGTTGTAAACCTTATAATTGAAGCATATTCTTTGAGCACAGTACTAAGTGATTTGTTTTGGTTCCTAGATCATGGACCCCTGCAACAGTGTACAGGCCCTTGAATCGTACATACCGCATTTACTCGTGTAAGCTGTGCCCTCCTGTATCCCGCCCACCTCCATTTTTGGGCTGGGTTGTGAAGAAAAAAATACTTCGTAATGCTTTTTGGGTGGGGTCTAATGTAGGAACTCGTGATTCGTTACTAAATCGATAAATTTACTTTTCCGTGATTTATAAGGTTAAATAATGTTAGAGATGTAATTCCTGCGAAAGTTTCCTAGTTTCAATGCTAAACTTAGGAGAAGTAAATGATAAGAATTTTGGGGGAAAATGGAACATGGCTTGCATTAATATTTGGAGGATTCGTGTAAGCCACGAACCCCCATTTTTTTCACCGGCATTTTCGGAACAAAGGTGTGCGGCTTCTACGGCTAAATACGGTACTTACTACGCTCCGGTTTGTTTGTATGCCCCCAAGATGTATTTGAGTTGGTACATTGTATTTACTAAGGTGGTATACTTGGATTGGAATTCAGCCAAAATAATATTGTGGATCTTTTCTGGCCTCTCACTAATTATTCATTTATTCACTTTTAAGCAGAGTTTAGGTAACAATTGCAATTCTAACTAATTTTTGCGGACACAGAGGCCATAAGGTTATCATTCATCAGTTCAATCAATGATTAAATTCTCATCAAAGTTGCTGATGTTTCTCATGCATTGCATGGTATGGAAGTAAGTTTAGTATGGTGCTACTCTTGTTCAAAAGAGATACCTATCCAGTCATAACATTTGGTTTGAAGCAATTGAAGAAGTGGATGAAAACAACTTGTAGCTGACAGAAAAATTTGATATATTCAGGTACCTAATTATAATGGTTATTCTGCCATTGACATTCTTAAAATTATTATGTGATTCAAGTATGTTTTGAAAACATTCTTGAAAATTTATGGTTACCCTTGATGATATTAATTTTTCACATATGTAGAGGAATTAATAATTGTTTTAACATGTGGAATTTTATGTCATTATAAGTCACTTAGAAGTGAAATGTTTAGTGAAAGAGTTGATTCTGTATGAAATTGAGAAATAAAGTCCATTTCCTCATATTTGATCCTGTTAATCTACTATCAAGAGTAATATTTTCAGAAGTATGCAACTAGGTAGCTCCGTCTCTTTGTTTTTCCTTCATGTGTAGACATTTTCTTTGAATTAATCCTGAACTTATCCAAGGGAAGATTCAGACTGTTATTAACACTCTCGGGAGGGAGAGGGTGGTAAACGTTAGCTTTAAAGTATATGCTGTTCACTGTGGTGAGATTTTATTTTTTCTGAAATGACTCCTCCTTAAAGCAGGATTGAGCAGGAGCAAAGAGTGTTCTTGGTTATGTTGAGTAGATCTGAATAATAATGGAAAACTGAACTGAAAATGGGGAAGGCAACTTAGTTGTTTGTGCCAGATGTTCAAGCAGATCTAGCTAACCTTAAACAGGAAAAATACTCTCAATTTGAGTGCTTTACGGAGGTTTGATTATTTTGTCCTTCCTTTTCAGAATGGCTACTGTAGAACTCTTTCATATAGCTTAGTTTTAACCATTGGAACAATCCCGCACAATAAAGCATTCATTCACTTCATATATTGAAAAGCTTCTTTGCTGCATAAACCTCTAAATGAAGTCTAAATTCTTTCATTCATCGTGTAATTCAGGGAAAATGAATGCACCTGCACAAACAAACCCAAGACATATATCGCTGCACTTGGAGAAACTTGGAAAACTTTCTCTTATGATATCTTAATGTTAGTGGATGCGAACTTTGCTGAAGATATCTGTAACTCAGAACTGGGACTTCATGGCTATAATATCTATATATGTGACAGACAAAAGTCTCACAGTTCAAAATCTATATATGTAGTTGGTGGCATTTTGATTGCCATATGTTTGCCATTAACATGATACCATTTATGCCTGAATGTGCCATAGTTTTTATTCATTTCTTGTTCATTTTCTTCCTGCAGCATCTTTGCTGGCTGTGTTTACATTCTGCCCAGTCAGCCTGCGACTATTTACTCGGATTTCTGCTTTATTGCTGATGAGGCTATTACTTGCTCTGGCTTACCTGAAAAATTGTTATTGTTGGTCAATTTCAACCTTCCTGAAGCTGTCTGCACTAACAATCCTGGCATCTGGCACGAAGCTAACCTGGCTACCATATATGCTCTTTAGCTACTTAACTGTGTCCGAAACTATTGGGGAGTTATTCTGGAGTAAGTTTTTCTTCCATTTTGTCCATTGAACTGTCTCCTCAAGTTGGAGCAGTATATGATCTATTTTTACCTGAGGGCCAACACCGTCCTGGTTTATCTGTGTGGCTAACACTTCTAAAATCCATTTTCTTGAGCAAGGAGAAATATGTACATGGTTATCAGAAGTATAATTTTGATGCCATTTTTCACAGACTTCTTCTCTTACCCTCATCAAAAGTTGAACCTGCTTGTAATGAGTTTTGCCATAATACATAAACATAACATACATAATGTATAAACTTAATCATCAGTGACAATAAACCTACCTAATGAGAGTGTTGTCTGCAATTTTTCCGGAGTGGTTTTCTAAGGAACTTAAACAACTACTGATAAGAAAGGAAATTGCCCATAAACTATGTAAATAATCATTGAGGTTAAGGAAACTATAACAGCTCTTTATTAGTTTTTAAAATTATTTGCTAGAAAAAGAGTTATCTCCTTCAAATGTGGATCTGAAATCACAACACACGATTACATACTCAACAACACTGTTTTAAATAGAATCTCTAAAGCCAAGAACCTAGGAGTTTTTATAACATCATCGCTCTGTCCCATGGAGCACATCACTGCAAGGGCAAACTAATGGGAGTCATCCTTAGATCCACAAAGGCCTTCAACTGCCGCCACACTCCTGTGATCTGGCATAAATTACTGTCTGTCCAGTACTGGAGTAAGGGTCCACAATATGATCTCTTCATTAGCTAAATCACATTGGCCAGCTTGAAAGCATCTAGTGCCACTTCATCTGGTTACTTGGCTGCAGACTTGGAATTAGTTATTCACACACTCCTGTGAATGAAGTGGCAGGGGCACAGCTAGGATTTAAGGCTGGGGGGGAGGGGGTTAAGGTGCAACTAATCCCGGGGTGTGTGGGAGTATGGAATACCCACCAGGATAAGCGGTTGGTGCGAGATTAATAAATTGTGGAAATTATAAGATAAATGGTTCAAAATGTTGAGTTTTACGGCTTTCTGAGGGATATTTTATTAATCCTTATTCATTTCTATTAGTAATATCAATCCAATTAAGTAAAATGGATTAAACTTATAAATTTCTCTGAGCTCTGGGGGGGGGTTTACCCCCCAAAACCCCCTCTCACTGTGCCACTGTGAAGTGGCACCCATCTTTGGCCTCTCCCATTTACATCTCAGGGGGTAACATGCAGATTTGACGACTCTCTTCAAGCTGGTGAATGCCTTCATGGTCTGCCCAGATCTCAACAGAATTCACTTTCAGATTCCAACCATGGGAACCCGATCCTAGATGATGTTCTGTAGATGCTGCCAACATACCTACCACACTTACAACAGCAGACTCTCAAGGCTAATGTACACCGGAAATGGAACCGCTACTCACCTAGACTTCTTCAATGAGTCATTGTCATCGTTGCAGAGAAAGGTCGGCACCCAGCTAAAGTGATCTAATCTTTTTACGTTTTATTTTTATGAAATTTTTTAAGGGTTGAGCAGTGGTTGGACCTCCTTCCCGTGGTGCTGTTAGAGGGCCACTTTTCTTTGTGATTTGGTGCATATATGCGACACATGGTTGTATGATGTATCATTTCCTTCTCTTTTTTTATCAAGCCGAATATTCTCGTGTTTCTCATGAAAATTGTTATCTGTTATACAATACAATTATGATCTACGGAACAAAATTATTGTTCAGCCAAATCACTATACTATTTTAGTCTAAAATTACTGTCAAATTTTATTGTTAACTTTTCATATTTATTAGTATTATTTCGAAATGTATATTATTTATTAATTAATTATATTATTATGATACTCAAATCTCTCACCCAAGGCCAATGATTTTTTAAAACTGGAATGTCTAAATTGTTGTTATAGCATCACTATTATAATATAACAATTTATTCATCTTTTTGTCATTTACATTACACAATAATTGCTAAATTCTGTTATTTATATTGGTGCCTTGTTTATTTTCTCATAATTGTGTCCTGTTTTGTTGTTTTTACAGAATTTGCACTTCCTCCACACTCAATTTTCTTTCAATGCCGTCGCGCCGTAGGACCGCCAATCGCCGCGGCGATTGAAGATGAGTTACTATGCGTTACTTTGAGTACCTCACCACCTCACGTTCCTTTGCGGCATTCGCGTTACTTGGTGTGCTTGGCGTTACTATTGTTGCTACTGCTGCGGTCTGCGATGGCGTGTTGTTTATCATAGCGTAACAGGTTGTTGCTCGTTTTACCTGTCAAATTCGAAAGTAATTATGTTGGATGCTCTAATAATGGATAGTTTGCGATGAAAGAAGAACGAGAAAGGCCTCCTCTAAGAGTCATATTACAGAATTTTATTAATCACGTGGAAAATTTGGAGACTTATAGGAGAGAAAATAGTTACGAGAAAGAATTCCAGGTATTAAGTCATTTTGCTGTCATGAATTAAGTCTTTTTACATGTATAAACTTAATGAAATTGATAATCCGTGATGTTATTGTGGTTGTAATTACTTCATGTTTTGTGCAGGATCTGAAGTTGTTCAGTGAAAACTTGAAAACAGTTGGGGAGTACTCGTGTAGAGAAGGGGAGAAGGAGATAAACAGAAAAAAGAATCGTTACAAGGATATTTTGCCATGTGAGTTCAGTAAAAATTGCTGTTATGTCAACATTTAAAGGATACTCATCTTTTGTTTCCTATTTTAGTTTTAAACGCCGTGGGCATTAAAACGGTGATATTTTTAGCATTATTTTTCCAATATGCCTTTTATCATGCCCACATTTCTCGCCGCAGCCCACAGAAACTATGCAATTGTGTCATTTTTCATTTAAGTATGCAAAAATGGTATTAAAATTAAGACTTACGTATTTTTTGACAGTAGAATGTCACTGTAGCCACATGCCTTAGCACAACAATACTATGTTTAGAAATAGTATTAAGGGTAAAAAAAAGGTTTGCCGTTAAAATGTTATATTTTGGACGAATCCTGCCCCACTCATGGTATTGTTTTTATGCCCACCGGAATTTAACTAATCGAAACAATCTCAAGGTTCTTGCCTGTAATCATTACTTCTGCTCATCAAGTACTCATTTATGGAATTTGAATGTATTACACCTAAATTCAGCGATTGACCCGTGAGGTATCCGATTCTAGTCAAACATTTTGCAAGTATATAGTACCCTAAGGCCCCTTTACCTGTTCTCTTTTGCCAAACACATCAGGACTGATGTGTGAGCATTAAATTTTTTTCGCTATTGCTTCCAAAATAAAGTGATTCGAATCATTTTGTCTTCATGAAAAGCATTCACACACTCTTGTGCCTAGCTAACTGATTCATTAATTCAGCAATGCATGGACCAAACAGCATCTGAAACAGTCATGAAATTGGGATAGAAAATACTCAGAATATGTGGTCAGTGTGATGCAACAAGCTCTAGGACTTTGAATGGATTATGTTGATTAATATGATGTAATGCCAAAAGTAATTCTTAAGGCCTGGTTACACGGTACATTAACACATACAAGTTAATGTACGTTTGCATGAATGATTTTGGTGGACCGGAACGGAACATGTATGAATGCATGAATCAAATTAGAACAGGTTCTATTTTCTGTGCATGCATTCGCACAAGTTGGGTGGTTACATGGTGCATTTTGGCGTTCATTCACGCGTTCATACATTTAGACATTAACCCGTACTTGTTAATGTATCGTGTAACCAGGCCTTTAGGATTAGTTTTACTGCATTTAGGTTTTGAGTTCATCCTATTCAGGGAAAGAAATTTACCTCTTTTTGATGAAAACTATAAAATTTTGATTGCCAGTACATTTACCGAAAAACTATAAAATTATTTGCTCTAGATTCAGTTAGTGGGGTTGTTTTAATCATATTGAAAATTACATGTAATGTAATAAAAGCGTACTTATTTGAGATACATAACCATGATGAAATATTTAGAACAAATCCTCACTCTGGCACTCTACAGGCACATAGGAAAATTGATTTGTCAGGTAGTACTGTTTGGGATTGTTTTTATCGTGACAGTTGTACTTTACTGTCAAAAGAAGTACATTAAAATTTATGTTGTGGTTTCTTTCACACGTTTTAAAAATTTCCCTGGCTCATAATACTGGGTTCAAGTTAATGTTATTGAAAACCTAAAAGTAATAAGCAGTTTTATTGTCATTTCAATTTAATATTTTCCTTTCTCTTGCTGTATAGCAGCATCAGAAATGGGCAAAAAAGCTCCAGAAGTGCGAGTTGAGGTTGTAATAACCAGTTCGCCACTTTTTTCTGGCATCATAACATTATTATATATGCTTAGTTCTTGACATTTATTTATTTATTTCCACACCTTGGAAAACAGTACTATTTGGCCTTTACATCAGGGTTTATGATAACATGTAACAATCACCTAGGTCGGCAATGACATGCGATTTTTAGGAGATACATATTTCCCTTGATGGAATCGTGAAGAATTACTACACACACTCAAAAGCTAATGCAAAGGTTCTTCAAAGGAAACTTGCTGCTCTGATGTTGCAACATAAAGAGCACTTATCTGCTGCATGTTTGGGAGTGTAACAGTTGAGGCCTAATAAGACTTGTCAAATTTTTTTAGATTGAAACAAGGTCCCTGGGAAATCATGTGAAAATGGGCCGTGGGAGATCAAGATTTGGCTTACAATATTAGGAAAATAAAGAAGGGGGGTGAATAACAGAAAAAGAAATCAAGTAATCATAATGATAGTTTTGTAAGGATAGAGTTACAAAAAGATGTTATGGGTATACAGCAAGACGTAGAGAGAGGTTGGGGAAGTGGGAGAGATGTATATATATTCAGAATGTATATTATGGGATGGATACTGGTTACATGATCAACCGGAAATGTAACACTATAGCAAATGCCTTGGAAACAGAGGTTGGATATTTCCCATGAAAGGTTGTACATTTTAGAACATACTTCTGTAGATGATGAGAAAATTTCGATTCCACTATAGCCTGCTGAATGTAATGGAAAATCAAGGAAAATAATTTCTGATCCTGTTTTTTGTTCACTTCATATCAGAAATTAAGTTTTGAAATTTTTTCCTGGATCAAATTTGCTCTCTTCATTGAAATCTGATTTCACAGCACTGAATTTTCTGAATCAGCACTGATTTCAGGGATGTGAAACTATGTTAAAACCTTGAAATATTATTAACTGCCAACAAAGCCCTTAGTAATTTTTTTTTCAAATTCAGATGACTTTCTAAAATAATCACTTATAGAGATGAAGTCATTTACACTGCAGCCATCTCAGTTGTGACTGACAGTGACTATAACTTTGAAAATAATAATAAGGAAATTTAAAGCTTCTTTGAATCTGTAGGTATAATGCATAATACGTGTATGATGTATGTATTTACTATAACTGTTGAGTGAATACAACCCATAAACCACCAATAATTTTTGGTCATGTCTTCACATATTGCCTTTCAGAAGTCAAATTTGGTTCAATTGAATATTTTCTTAAATTTTATTCTGCATTATTCCATCTCTGATTGTCAGAAAAAATTATCCTCTTAATGCAGCCCTCAAAAGTATACATTTTGTAATTATTGTAAATTTCATTGAGGATATATGTGCCCAAATTTCAGTGCTCGCACGTTATTATTAGAGTTCAATTCTGGTGACACCTTTGAAGAGATTGTGGTGTTGGTCTGGTCTCCAGAGAAGATTACTATGTGCCTTGTGTTAACAAAAGTGGCAATATGCTCAGTAAACAGTATCACAGTTATTCAGGCTTTCTTATCCCTATTGTAATTTCCCTCATCTCTATCAAAAAGCCATCCTTATGATATTATTAAGCCACGATAGTTAAAGTGACCATACGTCGTAGCTTGGATGGGACAGTCCCAGTTTATGAGGGTCCCATCAGTTTCTAAGAATTCTCTACAATGTCCCCGTTTGGTTTAAAAATAATGGGAATTATGTTTTTATAATTAACAGAGAGTGTAACACAATATGACAACAAGTGTAGAATAAAATTTAACTAGCAACTTCAACATACAATAATGAAATAGCAATTATTTAAGAACACTATCAGTTTGGAGCTGAATAAAATCTCAACCACCATTGTAATGTTCTTTACTTTTGCTGTTCATAATTATTGTGCTATGTGTATTCATAACTTCTTTTTGACAGGTCTTACGTATGTATGTATCAACGTATCTACTGGAATCAAAAAGCTTTTATTATCATCATGTTTTATGTGTAATGCAATATCCATTTTCACGCATGCTAGTCAATGATTAAATGTCAAGTGGCAATCTTCTGTACTAAAATAACTAAATTCTTGTTCATTGCAGTTGATTATACTCGTGTAACTCTCTCTGAATATGTTGGAGTTCCTGGCAGTGATTACATTAATGCCAACTACATCAAAGGTGCCAGTGGCTCTCCTGCCTACATTGCTAGCCAGGGTCCTCTGCCGCACACCGTCAATGATTTCTGGAGAATGGTTGTTGAATGTGAGGTACAGGTCATTGTTATGGCATGCAATGAAGAGGAGTCTGGGAAGGTGAGATTTCTTTCTGCCTTATGACGTTGAAGTAGCATTATAAACATGAAGTGCCAGCAGTGAGAATGAACTAGGTGAGGGTACATAAAGGGAAAAAGAGTAGCATTTATTTTTAAAAGGTCACTAGTAATAAGCATGGAAAATATTTTGTCTGCGTTAATGAAAAACTGAACTTAGTGATTTGACCTAATATCAGTTCATTGCAATGAATCATGTGCAGTTTTCAGGGATATGCTCTTCAATAAGTGTGAGCCATCCTCAGACGACTTACGAAAGGTTTATGAAGGATTTACATGCAACCTACTGACTCAAACATACTCAGCATCAATAAATACATAGTGATTGATTATGAACTCTTTGAGTGATTCAATTTAGTACTATTGATTCATTCTCATAGCAACTACTTAGCTTTTTTTGTTCATTCTCATATCTATTTTTGTTAAAAATTAAGTCCTCTGTTGTGAATTGATTCCAAATGAATATGCTTGTGCAAATTTTGCTTCTGAAAAGAATTCTTGTAGCTTCGTCTGTTGATGAAATCATATTTTTTAATGCCATCTCTTTCACCCTCCAACTTCTGTCGTATTTATTATCTATTACCAATTTTGGTTTTCATAAAATTGCGTTCAATATATCTTAGCCATGTGTATCATATATCCTATCTAATGTTTTTTTTTTCATTCATCCACTTCTAGCATAAATGTGAAAACTATTGGGTGGAAAAGGAAGGCGAAGAAAAGAAATTTGGAATGGCCACCATTCGTCTTCTCAAAGCTTCAACCATTTGCCCTGATTTTTTAGTGAGGACAATGCAGTTGAAGTATATGAATGCACAGTCCATTATTGGTAAGTCAATAGTGATATTTGCTATTACTAAGTACATACTTAAGATTAACCAGTACTTCAGTTTTATTAATACTGGTTCCTATCTATTAAGGTTGTTCTATACAACTAATTCCTTGAATGATTGCATAAAACAAGTCTGCAGTGTCCATCTCGTGAACTGCCTCCACATCGGAATTTAATACCTAATAGTAAAATTTTGTGAGAGTCCCATTTAATGGCAAAATCTCTCTTTATATAGTGAGCACATTTGACGAAAATGAGCTATTCGATCATGTTGGCCTGACATTTTTGACTATATGTAGGGTCATACCGCATCAACTCAACCAATTTTTGGGGGGTCCCACTCCCACCGTCTTAGATTTTGATTATTTTTTCCCTGTTGTTAATTTCAACATTAGTTAAGAAAAATCCAAAATATTAAATGCCCATTGCAAGTATTTTCCAAGATATGAGTGTTTGAAGTCATACATATTGCTAAACTTCCTTAAGTCAAGGGGCAAACCCCTTGAACTTAGCCCATGAATGTCACAATCTGTTTTCTTCTCTTGCATTGATAGTTCAACAATATTAAATCATCAGAGGTGACTAATTGCGGTAGGCACTTGAAAATGTTTTACTACAATTGCACGTAATTTCTCAAGATATATCTTGAGATCATTTGTAGCCTCGCGGGCTTATTTTTACTGACAGAAATGCGGAAGTTTCAAGCATTTAGATAGCAAACTTAATGGTAGAAAGAATGCTACTCTCCACTGCTGTGGAAATAGAGCAGGCCCCTTCCTTTCTTCCCTTTCTGGTATTTTTCTTCTCTTGCTCAGGAATGACCCTTGTTTGACTGCTTTCCAGATCACCTCCCCTGACGGCACCCCAAACTTAAAAATTCCTCTTTTTTATACAGTTTTAACCCAATTATCGTATGCTGTGAAATGCAGTGTACCAGTAAAATTCTTTTGTAAATGGAACATCGGGATCTTGTCTCACAAGTGGGTGATTTGTCTTCATGCAATGCTTTGCTAGTCCCCTTCCCATCCCAACACCAGGCACTTTTTGTATTAAAGGCAATCTAATGGTGCTAAGTCATTCCTAAATCACCAGTGACTACCATCTTTTACTTCTTGAATTGGACTTCAATGATTATATGATGACTGACAACATGAGTAATTCTCCGAGTGCAGCTACTATTATGGCTTTCTGAGAATGTTTTTCATTGATGGCTTACAATACCCTCCCATTCAACTTTACTCTTAGTGGGCAATCTAACCCAATAGTTACCCATTCCACTACTTTCCCTTTTCAAAAGAGGAGGCTCAATATTTATTTTGATGTTTACCGAAAGATCCTGTTATCCATTCCAAGGTCAGTATCCATGGAGGAACAGTGAAAGAACAGAGGAAGTGCTTCCCCTGACATGTCTGTGATTGGTGAGTGGGAATAATCTTCCTGTGCGGAAAATCATCATGTGACATCGTGCTGTAGATATCGTGGATTCCATATGATATGAGAATAAGTGTTTAATGAAGGATACTTATCAGCTGTTATTTTATGTCAATAGAGAATCACAATTGAAGTTTTGATGACTGAATCACCCAAAATCAAGGGCCTTCAATCAACCTGCGGCTCCTTGAGGCTAAAGAAAATATTTTATCATGAACCAAATATCGACACATTCGTAAAAAAGAAATATGTAATTTCAAAAATCGCATTGATTGATTGCACTTTTTAACCCATAAAGAATAATGCACTTTGAAATGATACGGTTTTTTTATTCAATTGTTGTGCTGGTGAAGTGATGTGGAGCATTTGGCCTTCTGAACGATGTGAAATCGATTTTTGGCCCTTGCATTAAAAAAGTTTGAAGATCCCTGCTCTAAATCGATCGCTCAAAGTAAAAAAAATCTCCATACTTCACAATTAATAATTGTTTCTCACAAGTGACACCTCTAAATGACTTAAAATTACATTTTTTTCATAGAAAGCTATTAAAATCATTACAGATTCAAAAATGGCAGGTTATTATATACTTAGGATATTTCCTCATTTAGTGTTAAAAATTTTGTCCCCTCTGGAAAACCTTAAATCAAGATTCTACTCTTTTATTAACGCTCAAATGAATTTCGTTGTGCCTGGAAAGTTGCGGAATGTCAGGGGAAATGACAGATAAGTCGGGAACAATTATTTTTATTATCAGCCTCTGTCTTGTGATAATATGTATGCATTTTCCAAAATAATTTCGAACTTAGGTAGAATGTTGGATATAAATTACATTTTAAAACATTTCATTTTATTTCCCATGTTCATATCGCTATGATTATCTCCCCTCTTCATACCAGACTTGAAAGAATATATGTATAAATTAGAACACATCATTATTCATCTACATATCTATAATTTAATTACCTGCATCGATTTATTAATTGCTGTCCATGCATTGATCCATGCGTTCACTCAAAATGGCTAGTGTGCAGTGAATGTAGTTGGTGTAGGTTATGATCTTGCCTTCTCCCCTGTACTTGGTGATTTTTCTTTTTAGATATTCTTGCGTCAATAATTGGATGTCAATCTATTCTGCCAGGAATTTGGACTCCTCTTCTACTTTTCCATCTGCTTTGGTAAATGTGAAATACAAATTAGAAATGTGAATATTTAATGCATAATGATATGAATTAACAGCAATCCTTATTTTTAAATCACTGTTGTTATTTTAATTTGTCATACATAATTATGTATGTAGACATTTATAAAATTAAGCATTAAAAATGGTATCAGCTTCACTACCATACGTATCTGAATCCAACTATTTGTCTTCTGGGAATAAAGGCACGTCCTTTGCGCTGAGAAATTAATATTTTCCCAGATTTTTGGCAGCAATGCTGTCAATGCAGCATTTTGAGCATTCCTCTTCACACCAATTGAAATTGTTCACTGTTCTTCGCACGACTCTGGTATCGAAATCTTTATCTTTGGTCGTGGAGTTCCTTTTTTTCCTTATTTTATGTGGCAATGAAAAGGAAGGTTTTCTTAAAGATGCCCCTTCAACACTCTCCTATGTAATTCAGCACAGAGTTCTCAAAGATATTCCACAAGTTCAACTTGCTTTTGTATTTTTTTCTCTGCTAAGAGGAATAGTATGTAATTCCATTCTCCCCTTCTTGCTTCATGAAATTTGAAACATTTCCAGTAATCACCTGGCTAGAATTCTCTACACATGCAATACAAACGTTTGATCCATTTGCTAGTTGGCTCCTCTACTTGTAGGTTACTGATTAGATTACATCACAATTATCAATCAAGATTGTTTCACAAATAGGTGGAAAAGAGAACAAACAGTTTACTTAAATGAATCTGTTTGAAAATTAACTGTTCCCTAAAATTTCCTGTTCCCATGACATTGTGAATGTTTTGACTGCACTCACTCGGCATACTTGGGCCAGTTGGCAATCCTCACAAAGGGGTATTTCAAACAGGAACACTATCACTGACTTTGTTTAGTATAAGTGATAGAGTAACAACCTAAGGCGGTAACGATACAGACCATTCAAGGGTGTGGAAGTAATGCCACACCATCTCCCCATACCACACCCTCTCCATTTTTTCCTCTCGTCTACCCATCTGTCTTCCCTTGAGCCAGCAGGAATATAGAACTCCCAGACAAATGGGAACTGTCAAAGTGTAAAATCTTATCAGGCTTGACTTGGAAATGCGATATGTCAATGATATAAACTGCAAATGTTAATTTCGATACTTAAACATGAAGCTCCGCTACCAACCATGGTTTTATATTAAAGTGTGTAAATAATCATATGTAGTTTTTATCATGATACTGCCAATGCCCTGATGAATTGGAGTCGTGAATGGAACCGGGGGTTCTTCTTCAAGATTTGTTTTGCTGCTTGCGTTCATGTAGTTGTTCAGTGTTCAATGAACAGCACTGAGAACCATGAACAGGATCATCTTTGTGGTCATTTTATGGTTCATATATCTGTTCTGGTTTTTGCTACCATTCGAGGTTTTTTTAAACATTATATGCTAAGCTAAACAAAATTGCTTTTGATTACTTATGTCTGTGCAAAAAACTGGTGGATGAGATATTTATCTCCCATATAATATACAATGCTAAATATTACACTTGTGCCATTGTGGATGGTGAATTTTTTACAATCCAAATGCCATTTAGAGTGAACACTCAGGCCATTGTCAGTGTCCTCTGTTGAATCATTTCAGAGGAGCGAGTGGTGTGCCAGTTTCACTATGGAGCATGGCCAGACCATGGTGTTCCTGGCCTTGTGCGCCCTCTTCTAGACATGGTGCGCCTGGTTCGTGACACGCAAGCGTCAGAAACATTGCCCGTGTTGGTGCACTGCTCAGCTGGTTGTGGCCGCACAGGCACCATTTGTGCCATCGACTATGTGTGGGGTTTACTCCGTGCTGGGGTAAGTGTGGATTTTTGTGCTCTTTAGTTCCCAAATGTAGGAAGCCGACTTATGAGCTCAAACTTGGGCGAAACATTTGAACCCTCCTCACAAGTCCTATTGATGTGAGGTTGCCTAGGAGTTTTCCACGTCGAAATAGTTAGTGAGTGGTTTTTGGTAGAAGTGCAGAGTTTTTCTATAATTCCGACAAGTTGATGGTTTGATGCATTACTTTATGGAATTAATTCATATTGAATGAAAATTAAACTATGTTGTTCCACATAAAATATTTATTAGATCACTACCATGGTTTAAACGCACTGCGTCATCCTCGCGCCTGGTTTAATTTTCATTCAATCCCTACAAAATTGCAAATTAGCAAGAAACTATCATTAAATATTTTTTCTAGGAATTCGCCCTATGCTGGCAAGGATATAACTGTATAAAGTGGAATAATTCAGACGAATGCTTTTTTAAAGGATCACAATCCTTTTTCCGCTCTGGTGGGAGCATGGTAGCCTACTGGGTAAAGTGTAGCTGGTGATTGAGGGGTCTTGAGTTTGAATCCTGGGTGATTCCTTTGGGCACCCCAAATCGAAATCCTCATACATACTGCAAAGTCGCCCAGGGAAAGGAACTGTTCCCCTACCATACATGTGCATAATTCACATGCCTGTGGCTCAGTGTGGGGTGGGCTCTATACTACCTACCGTATTTGTCTGAATATAGTCCCCCCTTTTTTTCGATAACTGCTCATGGTAAAAGGAAATTATTCAAATCCATTTGTTTATTTTTCCTGATGCTCAAGCCTCAAAATTAGGGGGGGGGACTTTATTCAGAGGGGGACTATATTCGGAGAAATACGGTATCTCTGCCAACCAGGTTGAGCCACTGAGTAGGTGAATCCTTTTTACCCCCCAAAAATCGTGAAAATGTCAATGATCTTTATTGAATCATCCCTGTTGGTGCAGTCATACTCCATGGTGCTTCCATTTATCTTGTGACCATAAAAGCTTGCTTACTTACTTTGTCTTTATTTTACCTGGCCCAGATGAGGCCACATTCCGGCCCCCTCTTCCCCTAGGCCAGCTATGCTATGCAAGTTATGCATTCAACAACGGTTGGACTGAGCAAATTGGCCCAGTTAATTTGCTGCCCAGTTGAGGAGGTACAGAATCAAGACAGCTGACCCGATCAGCCTGCCTTCCTTTCAAAAGCCCTTCTTTCCGCCCTTCTTGGTGGACAATGACATTCGCATCCATCTTGCCCCAAGCATTGATTATGATAATTAATGTGAATATATAATGAGACCATAATAACTAGGAAAATCATATAACAGGGAATTTTATCTAATAAGTACCATCTTAGTTGCCATATTAGTTTTTGTTGAGTTTAAACAATTTTGGAATAATTAGGTGGAAGCAATTTCTCAAAGATTTTTAAAGAATTCGCAATCACTCATGCTTCAAGTTGGAAGTGACATTAATGTCTAATATTTTGTGTTATATTTTGATTGATCAAGAGAAGCAAAGAAAATGACATACAATCACACTATTGGTGTGGACTATCTAAGTTTGGAGTTCATTCAGGTTCCTATAATCTTTAGATGAAAAAAAATTCTTTCTCCATCAGTCAATGCAGGGGTAGCTCTGTTTGTTGTTGGATTGATTAAATTATTGATTGCTAAATGCAAGCAAGAACATTGTTGATTAGTGGGGAGATTGCTTAATTGCTGATGAAAGGGTCCCAGTTTCAAATTCTGGGTGAAGCCTTCGGACACTCCCAGACAAAGTCCTTGCAGTGCAAGGAGGTCCAAGAAAGGAACTGGCCTCCCTATTCTGAATTTGTGAATGATGAAATGGAGTGTTGGATTTCCCTCATGAATTCAATTGCTCTGCTTCATGACATTTTGCTTCAAAATTATAAAAAATAATCAGATGGAAAAATTCAGCTCTCTCCAAAATACTGTTTAAAATAAAACAAGGACTGAATGGTATAAAAAAAGAAAAGGCAAATGCCCTTATCAAGGCTTTAACTTTGTATCTTGTCCTTCTACTTACAGGACAATGGTTGTAGTGAACCTTGACATCCACCTCAGAAAATTTTTATGTCTAATTCCATGTTCAATTATATAAGTATAAGTGAACTCACAATTATTTTGCATGAAAATTCCACATAGAAAAAATTATTCACCTTAACCACGATGGTTAGCGTTGACCAGGCAAATGATTTTTTTCCCTGTGGCATTTTCACATAATTCGTGCATTGCGGGTGACTCCGTATAGTTATCTCCGTGGCTAGTCCTGGTACACTTAAAATTACATATTCATTTATCAAGAGATACTTACTTACTCTTACTTACTCCCAGGGCCATACATATCTAAGTAGATATTTGGCCGCACCAACAATCCTCTTCCATCTATCTCTATTTCCTGCGTCCTCCTCGGTCGCTCCTAATCGCTCCAGGTCTACCTTCACTTGGTCCCACCACCTTCGCCTTGGTCTTCCTCTTGGCCTTCTTCCTTCAGGATTCCTCATTATAACTTGTTTTAAATGATTAGTGTCCTCTCTTCTCAAAATGTGCCCAGCCCATCTAATTCTTCTACATTTAAACTCGCACACTACATCTGGATCCTTGTATAGCTCTCTTAATTCTCTATTGTGTTTTCTCCTCCACTCTCCTCCTTCAGAGATTGGTCCATATATTTTCCTAAGGATCTTATTTTCAAAAACAATTAATTTTCTTTCTTCCTTTTTATCCAGTTTCCAAGTTTCACTTCCATATAACAGTACGGGTCTTATGATTGTTTTATATATTCTGATTTTAGTAGTGTGTGATAGTAATTTTGAGGACATGAGTTTGTTGCAGGCGTAGAAGCATCTGTTAGCCAGATTTAGCCTGTTTTGTATTTCTATTGCTTCTTTGTTTTCTCTTGAAATAAAAATGCCTAAATACTTAAAGGAGTCCACTTTTTCAAATTTGTGGTTGTCTATGTAGAGAGGATTTTGATTTCTGTTCATTTCATTTCTTGTAAAGTGTATATATTTAGTTTTTCCATCATTTACTTTTAGTCCTAGATTAGCTGTTTCTTCCATGAAAAGTTTTGTAAGCCGGCGTATGTCGTCTAAATTTTCTGCTAAAATTACCACATCGTCTGCAAAAGCAAGTATATTTATTCTGGAGCCAATTGTTACGCCTTCGTCCATTTTTGCTACTTTTTGAAGAGCTTCTTCTATTGCTAAGTTGAATAGGATTGGGGATAGTCCATCACCCTGTCTTACGCCTGCCTTTATCCTGAAAGGTTCCGACACCCGTGCATTTATTCGTACTGAGCATGTGGAGTCTGTCATACTTGTTTTAGCAAGGTTTATTAGCTTTTTTGGAATTCCGAACTTGTCCAACTTTTCCCACAGTCTCTCTCTATTAATCACTAAAAACTAGTTAACTAGTTAAAACTAATCTATTAATAATTATTTATCTATTAATCATTTATCAAGAGATAATAGTTAAAAATAAAGGTCCTCCTACATAGTTACCTAAAGTTAATCGTGTTGGTTAGATTAATGTATGTTAAATTATGTCAATGAGTGATTATAAACATTATTATTTCCATGACCCTAATTAATAGTGGTGGACAGCTATTGTAACATCCTTGCTCAAATATTATTATAGTAGCGAGCATGACTTGGTAGAAATCCTTATATCATGGGAATGGAAGGAATCAAAAATTTGCTGTTTCTGCATGGTGTTTTATTCTTTCTGATCATGGTTTTGTAAAGGTCTGGTTACACGGTACATTAGAATGTACAAGATTCTGTACATTTTTCTGAATGGTTTTATGTACAGATTCTTGTACATTTGCATGAACAAGATCCATGAAGAGGTGGGTACGTGATATATTTATTCGGACAAGTTTTCGAACATTTTTTTAGCATTTTCGTTTGTTTTTCCCCATTATTTTAACCAAGGGTGCCTTAACTTGAACCAATGGAGGAAAGCCATAGACTTTTAGCAAGCAGATGAAAGCTGCTTAATCACCTATTCTTTCCGCCTGGTTGTAGGAACTGGAAATGGCACATTCAGTTGTCTTCATCTTGCTTGTGTTGGTAGTTTCCTTAAGTATGTGTGCTCAATTTTTTTTTTTTTTTAAATCTCTTGCTTGTCTTGGAGTTTTCTCTACTGGATTGATCTTCACTTCGTTTGGCCCTTAACTCTCCTATTTTGACTACCCAAACGGAACTGTATTAAAATAGTGAATATTGGACCATACTCTCCCGATTTTGATCCTCGCACTGCATGGACTATTCTTGCAGTTCACATATTCGGTCCCTTTCCTTCATATCCTTCCTTTTACCCATCCCCTTTTCTTCTGTTCCTTCCTTTCGCTACCCGTAACCCATTAGTATTAAATCCTAGACAAGCATGAGGTCAAAATCAAAATAACAATCAGAGCCGCATGTAAACAAAGTAGTCATAAATACAAGCCAGATGAACTGAATGTGTCATTTACATAGTCTACCACCAGGTAGCTCTGTTTTGAGTTCAACTTGTACGATTGTCTGAGCAAAATTAGTACATGTTCTATTTTATGTTGAAAAAGTCATACATTTTTACGTGATTAGGAGAGAGTGGGGCAAAACCGACTGGGCGGGTCAAACCGACCCCTTTAAAATCACCCGGTAGTTTTTGCTTTCAAGCAGCAACATTATGAATTAGTTGAAGTGGCCGCCAATACCAGCAGATAGAGCTCGTTTCCATTTGCATAGTGGCCGCCGTTTAGTTTCTGTGAATTTTTAAAATTTTATACAGTTTTCTTAAGGATTTTTATAACGTTTGTTTTGGATCTGACAGCTATAACGCCAATCTGATTTACCAACGGTAAGTTGATATGATAATTTAGTGTTTTTAGCTGTGTTTTAAGCCCGAGTAGCCGAGTAGTTGATTATGGATATGCTTGTATTGCCATATTTCTGATGTTGTGTGTCGAGGGGCAAAACCGTCACCGGAGAGTGGGGCAGGACCGGCAGAGAATGGATATTCTTAAAGATAGGGATGATTGTAATGAAAGAGATGAGGAGGCTTGCAAATTTTGCATTTAGTTGTATTCCAGTTCCAAGAATAAAGTGGGTTGAATACAATGTTTGAACTGCAAAGGATGGGCTCACGAGGCGTGTTCAAATTGTGAAGAAGAAGATGACAATGTCATTTGCAATTTATGTACTTAAGTTCATATCCAATCTCACATATTGTTAATTTACTAATTCATGTTGAGAAATATCACACACATGTTATCACACAGTGAATTTTCGTGTTTATTTTGAGATTCAGACATTCTCACATTACCTTGTACATTCTAATGTACCATGTAACCAAGCCTTAACAAAGTAACATTATCAAGACTTTTTTATTTATTTTTTTGATAATGTTACTCTGTAATGAAACTATGGTCGGAAAGAATAAAAATCATGTGGGAACAGCAAAGTATTGATGCCTTCAATTCCTACTAATATTACAGATTTTGGATTTTCTGGATATTGACATAAAGGATTTGGATTCTATAGTGGACAAAATGAATTCATACTAAATGATATTAAATGATTTTTCTATCTACAGAAGTTGAAGTTAGACTTCAGCCTTTTCCAGCTGGTTCGTGATATGAGGAAGCAGCGTATAGCAATGGTGCAAACCAAGGATCAATATATTCTTGTTCATCAGGCAGTGAAGGAACTCTTTCAAGATCAGCTACGAATGATCAACTCGCATCCATACGAAAATATTGATATTAGGGGCCTTCCTATTGTGCCAATCTTGTCTTCCAAAGCAGCTATTCTCTATCCTGGTCAATCTTCTCCTCTTGAAGGTATGTCACATTTCTCTCATCGTTACATATTTTTTGGATGGAATGTTTGGTATGTAATTAAAATGCCTTGTCACTCTTTTAATGGCTTATTCACAGTTACTGGAAGGTTTGAGGGTGTACATTTTAATATTTAAGGCATAATAGAAAAAATTGACAAGGTAGGGATGAGAGCCACATTACGTAAGGATAAGATGTATGTATTGTTTTCTGGGAGACAAAACTTATGTAATGTGATAATTAGAAGTGTGGAATTTTGTGTATTAAATCATGCCTAAAGACTCAGGGAAAGGAATAACCAGTGTGTTCACTGGCATAAGAAAATCGTAATATTTTTTTTGTTTCTCTACTGCCCTTTCAGATAGTGTTTCAATGGCAAACAAATCAACTTGCTCTTCACAGTAACCCCTTCCACTCCCTATCGATAAGGCCCTTGGCTTCTGGCTTCGGAATCTCAACGCTTACCAAATCTAGAAGGTCCGAATGCCAAGGCACTGTTCCATTTTCTAGGGTGGTATGAATGTGCGGTTAATGGGCAGCATTCTAATCATTTTGTGGTATAATAATAATAATAATACAGTAAAACCTCTTTACATCGTAATGGAGGGGACCAAAATTTGGGCATTTTGATGTATGGAGGTTCACTATAGAGAGGTTTTGGTGATAGGCACCATTTTATTGATAAACCATAATATTAATATATTTAAACATACACGCATGCATTAGTGAACATATATTTACAATTTAATGATTACACAAAGGTAAAAGTAACTTGTTCAAGAGAGCTTTTTAGGAAAGAAATTAGTTATTGGGTTTGCTTTAACCTTTTTAAAACTCTTTCGATATAATGTTTCTAATTCTATTGAATACAATCATATTATGATCGCATTCCTCCATGCTTAATAAAAACAATTTAATTATGTTCAATAATTCCTCAACCTATGTTTTGGTGGGAACTGTAACTGATTCCTCATTACTAACATCTTCCTCTAAATCCATCTCTTACTGTATCCTGCAAGATATATACATCTCCTTCACCACTATCTTCCAACTCATGTGAGGAACAAATGAATAAATCATTATCAACATTTACAAAGTCTTCAAATGTTGAATTTGTGTCAACTATTTTGTTGATTTTATCGTACTCTGTAGGTTCATTCTCAAATATCTCACTTTCCTCCTGTTTGCTACCACCCATAATCCCAGCCTTGATGAAGCATTTCTCAAAAATTGAGGAAAGGCACAGCCTGTGCATGGACTGAAGGATGTTCCATGAGCACTTTTAATGTCGTTTTCACTATTCACTCTCCATAAAAAATAAATCACTAGCTGTTTTCGATAATGCCTTTTGACCAAAGAAATAATTCCCTGGTCTAAGGGTCGTAATTTATTAGTAGTGTTTGGAGGGAAGTACACAACTTTTATACTTCTTAACATAATTCCTTCATCCTCTTATTTCACTGCCCGCGTTTTTTATTTGTGCAGCCTAGATATACAGTTTCTTCTGTTTTTCCTCGGTTGTTTAAAATAGATGGTATTCCAAAGGTCACTGCTACATCTTTCTTCTGCCTGCCCTCGTCGATGGCTTGGAAAAATCCTCGGAATGCGGTAATGTCAAGCAGCCGCCTTGCTTTATTTGTTGAATCCATCATCAACTTATAATTAATTAAGTAATTTTCGTATGTTTTCATATTTTATGGCAAATAATTGAAAATACTCCTTAAAATATATTTTAGAAAATTGATTTATCATTCTTACAACGTATGACATGTTTAAGATTATAAAAAATAAATAAACACGTGACTATTGCAAAAAATAAACAAGAAATTGAGCGTAATTTTGAAAATTTTGTTAAATTCCCTCTCTCCAAAATACAATGCACGTAGCGTTCCGAAGAAAAACTCTGTCGAGGGCACACAGTAACGCTAGGTCTGCGAAAGGACGTGATTTCCCGGTGAGAATGCTGGGCGTACTACTGCAGAATGCGGCGGCGACGGTAAAAAATTTCATTACTCTACCGCGTGTCAACTAATTAGCTGTCTCCTTCACCTAACATTGTCGCGCATGGAGTGATGTTCGTCAGTATTGCTAGAAATTGACGTCCCGGACTCCTGATGGAAGAGTCAGATTTCGCGGCATAAATACGCACGCAAGACAGATGACTGTCGCTAAGCGCAATAAATTGTAAACTACGATCGTTCATGAAAGCATCGAAAAATTACCAAGGCGGCAGTGAGAAAGTGCTACACCGGGAAATATGGGAATAAAATAATTGCAAAATTGTATTTGATTTATTTCGAGTCGCAGTAAATTCATGAAATATTTTCATTTTAGAAACAGTAGCAATGCGGTTGAGTAATTCTGTCTCCATAAATGGGAGTGAAGTTAGTTGAAATATTTCCGCCGGCAAGGGATTATAGGCTGCGCTGGTCGCCTCTTTTATTAACTGAACATAGTATGTAAGCACTTACAGGAAAATAAAGCCATAAGTAATAGAAAGCGAGTGCTATCGCGCAATTTTTACCATGATTCGAGAGAAAACGATGCGTTCTGTCTTCATTTACTGTTACTTAAAATGATTAGGATAGTTCGTTGCCTTTTTCTTATTTACCGTTAGGTATGCTCTCGTATCGAACAAAATGGTTAACATGAAAATTGCAGTAAAGTAAAGGTGTAAAAGAGAAGAATAAGCGTGAAACATTTATCGCTGAAAATGTCATTCCATGTTCGTTATCGCGGCTGCATTAATGGTCTCTAGTTGTCTCGGTACGAAATGCAGAGGTAGTTAGGCCGTCTCGGGGGTCTCTCGTTGCTATGATATATAGAGGTTTTACGATATAAAGAGGTTCACTATAGAGAGGTTTGCCTATAAATTTACATGTAAATCTGACGGGACCAGAGGGTTGGTACGATGTATAGAGGTTTACGATGTAAAGAGGTTCACTACATAGAGGTTTTACTGTAATAATTTATTTGTCCGGCGATTTGTTCTCACAAATATAGGACACGTCAATTATGGTACAAAAATACATAGATACAAAAAACTACAAGGTATTACCATACATCATGTAAAAAGCAAGGTGTTATGGATGAAGAAAAGCATCCACAGAATAAAATAACTTTTTCAAAAGAAACTCATGAAGCTTTGATTTGAAGAGATATATGTTTTTGACTCCCTTCACTTCTGGTGGGAGTTTGTTAAATAGCAGTAGGCCCATGTGCCAAGGTGCATAACTTGAGTTCTTGGTTCTTGTAAATGTTTGATGGAGGCTTGTAGAACTCCTTGTATAATGACAGTGGTAATCACTATTTGTTGCATAATTCGAAAGATTCTTTTTTGCACAGACAATTACAGCATACATATATACACAGGGGAGAGGTAAAATGTTGAATTTCTTAAAAAGAGGGCGACATGGAGCATAAACAGGCACCTTGCCGATAATACGGAGTATCCTCTTTTGAATTTTGAAGATTATTTTGGAATTGGGTCTAGGGCCCCAGAAGAGTATACTAAACATTACATGTGAGTAGAATTCACCATAATAAATTGATAATAGTACATCAATATCTACAGTTTTTCGGATAGACAGGATCAAAAAACAGACAGAACTCAATTTACTGCGAAGCTTCTGAATATGTTCCTCCCAAGATATTTGATTATCAAGAGTTACACCCAGGAAAGAGGAACTGAGGTTTTGTGGAATAGGTTTACCATCAGTCTTGACAGAGATCTGTGATTGCTGTTTATTCTTGTTGCAAAAGTAAATTAAATTAGATTTCTCCACATTGAGGAGGAGAGAATTTTGATTACACCACTCTTGTAAGACACGTGCTGCATCATTAGATTTTAAGGTCAGGCTTTCCATTGATGTGGCAGACACTAAAACATTGGTATCATCAGTGTACAATACTGGAAGTACACCTGGTACATATTTAAACATATCTGGGAGGTCATTTATAAATAAAAGGAACAGAACTGGTCCCAGGACTGAGCCCTGGGGAACGCCCATGACAATTTTTTTCTCAGGGGACATAAAATTGGTTCCATCCCTTCTAAGGACAACACTTTGTCGCCTATCACTCAGGTAAGACTCAATCCACTTGTAGCCTGCACCTCTAATTCCAAACATTTCAAGTTTTTGCAGTAATAGACCGTGATTGACACAGTCAAACGCTTTAGAAAAGTCAAAGGAGAGAATAAGTGATTCTAGTCTGTTATCCAGATCATCTAATATTTTATTCACAACCTGGTAAGTGGCAGTAGTAGTAGACCTTGATTTCCTAAAGCCATGTTGGGCGGTGGATAATAATTTTTGAGATTCCAAATAAGCTATGAGACGTGAATAAAATACTACCTCAAAAATCTTACTGAACTGATTCAGTAGAGAGATTGGACGATATGAATTCATCCTCTGTCGACTGCCCTTACCTTTGTATAGAGGGATGATCTTTGCTACTTTGAGTGGACCTGGAAAAATGCCTAACCGTAAAGATTCATTGATCAAGAATAATAATGGGGACATGATTGCATGGAAAGAACGCTTTATTACAACCATTGGAATCTCATCAAGGCCAGCAGTAAACTTATTGCTTAGTTTCCGGATAACATTCCTTAATTCTGAATCAGAACAAGGCTGAAGAAATAAGGAATTACAAGGTGTTACTGTTCGGGAATATTTAGTATGTTGATTCAATTTGGGTAGTTGATGTGACAGGAAAAAATCATTGAGGGCAGAGGCCATTTGAAAATTATCATCCAAAATGGTATTGTCCTGGGAGTTCAAGAGTTTAAAGTCTGACCTATTACTCTTGCTATGTTTCGATTCTTTAACAATTTTCCAAATTTCTTTAGTTTTATTTGCTGCATTATTAATTCTTTGGTTATTGTATGTCTTCTTGGCATTCTGAAGGATATACCTATAATTCTTTTTCAAGACAGTATACTCGCGTCTATCAGTGGGGTCCGTTTTACCATTGAAGTACAGAGCCAAATCTTTCATGTACCTCGATAAGTTACGAATTTCTTGCGAGACCCAAGGTTTTTTGTAGCTTGTCCTTGAATAACTTCTACTTTTTACTGGCAAGATGGGAAAGCAATAGTCGAAGTACTCTAGGTATGATGAGTATACTTGGCATACTTAAATTTACCCAGTTCCCATAGAAGTCATATCACATTTTTCGACTTATGGCAAACTTCACAATCAAAAAAAGATGTGGTACAGCTAGTGCAGCTGAAGTCATACTACGGAGTTGTACTGGTCGTACTTAAGAAACATGGTGAACATGGGCAAAATGGATGGCTTTATCATTTTTTGGTAAAAGTATTATTATTATAGCGACCTTGGCTACACTTTTAGGTTAAGTGTTTTTTTTAAGATAATGCATTTGTGTTTAAAAGCCTCACAAAGGAAACTTATCACCTAATTTTTGACTCCAATGTTTACGTTTGCTTTTGAAGTTGTAAAAGTTTTGACTAGATGTGTGATGTTTTGGTAAAATTTCATGCATTTGTTTATGTTCACACCCAGCTGATAATTTAAAATAGTGTTTCAAAATTAAAGACTGTCTCTATTAGTATTTTTGTTTCTTAGTAGATTGATAATGTATGCAACGTAACATACTACAGCAAAATTTAAGCACCTCATGGACCCATTTCAGTCTCCATCCCATTGCCAAATGAGTTCCTCACACCTTCCCAGGACAAAAATTATTCTCCAAGGCACACTTAAATATTCTAAGACGGTCATTTTTTATACAAATCATCACTTTTATCTGTAAAATTTATCTTTCAGTACTATACATACAGTCTTGTCCTCACCATCTGTTTTTGTATCCTCCCTCCTCAAGTCCCTTCTGCCAATATGACCCCTTTTTTCTGCATTCCATTGATTCGTATTAGAAATGAAGGTATTTTGTCAATCTCAATAATTTATTTTTGTATTTTATCCATTAGAAATAGCCCTTGTCCCTCTTTATGGGACGTTCAAGATTAATAAAATTTCCCCTCTTTATCTCTCAAGGCCCTTCTTTTTCTTGAATTCCTTCTTTGTTTAACTCCCTGGCCTGAAAATAACCTTTGCTGGACCACACCTAATGTGCCACATTTTCAAATTCTCCCTAAAATTCCACCCAAGTGCTGCTCACTAACCTCTAAGTCCCTTTCTTTGATTTGATGTACCGTATATGTCTGAATATGGTCCCCCCTTTTTTTCCAAAAATGCCTGTGGTAAAAGTAAATTATATTCAAATGCATTTTTTTTTAACTTTTCCAGAAACTGAAGCCTCAAAATTAGGGGGGGACTATATTCTGAGAAATACGGTATTTATGTGTATGTTTTTCTTCAATTTTTTTCTCTGTAAGTTTTTGTCTATTTATTGAGGTCAGGCAATGTAAAATCATAAGTGCATTTTTTGGCGGTGAAAGTTAATAAACAGATAAATTACTCACAGGTGCCCGAAAAATTGAGGAATCATAATATCTCTGGATTTACTTGTTTAAAATTATGCTTTTACTCTGTTCTGTAGAACCTTGAGGAATTTGACCTTAAAAATAGATAGAAAAGAGCACATGCTGGGATACAAAGTGCACGCCGCTGACGCTTAGGGGCACTGAAGCAGGGCTATGCACAATCTGATCAATAGCTTGAATGATTATGCTCAGTAGGAGTTGAATTTTAGTGAGAAGTAGGTGCAATTCCAATCCTAATATGTTGTCATCGGACATCTCCGATTCAAACGCCAGCAAAAAAACAAAATATTTAAATGCCGGCCTCGGTGGCGTCGGGGTAAAGTCCCCGGCTGCTAACCTAGAGGTCGCGGGTTCGAATCCCGCCTGGGTGGATTGATCACCATCCAGGGCATGGATGTTTGTGATTGTCCATCAAGTTAATTGGAAGAGAGGACAACAATGTCCTAAAATTCGCTTGATAAAATAAGACGAAATAATAATAATAATAATAATAATCTCCTGCTCTCTTCTGCTAAGACCAGAAAAACTGTCAAGGTTACGAGTGCAGCATCCAAACAGCAATCACTTAGTGTACTTCTCTGTTCCTTAGTTTTATAGCCAGATCCTTTATCCACCTCTGAAACAATTGTACATTCAGTTAGCATCAATATGATTTTTGATTTCATATCATTGTAGTATCAATAATGTTGGCTGCAGTTATAGATATCCTTACTGCAGCCAGTCACATTCCAATCTTGTTCCTAACTGATAAAAGGATATTTTCTGGGAAATTTTTCTCAGTAATACTTCATTGGATAAAGGTCAAGGCAATAGGGTAGTTTCCTTCATCAAAGAAAACAAAAGGCATTGATTGCGATTTGTTACCCACCATTAGTATATTCATAATATACAAATTATTCTGTTTTAGAAATTCCAGTTTAGACGAATGTTAAGGGTCAATTTTAACCTCATTTGAAAAAGGCCAGATTGGCGGACATGCGATGCCGCTCCACATGACGTCACAGGGGTCCGGATGCTATACGAGTAATCAAGAATTTTACATCTTCTGAGATTACCAATGCATGCATGAGGCACAGAGCTCAGGGAAAGATCTCTTAATAATCACCTATTAAAATTGCCTATGGTCGGAAAGTTTCCTTTGTTTGATAGAGTATTAATAATCCTTATTAAAGTCGAGCGCTACCTGCTAGCAGGGTACTCTGCTACCTGCTAGCAGCCTACATCATAGCGGCACTCACAGCCTCACACCCAGGTGGGCTTACACAGATGCAGCCATGACCAGAATGATGTCACACAGGCCTTTCCCAGCATTCATACTTAGCCATTGTGTTTTTGTGTGCTTGAAAATTTTCACTTTTCATTTAATCGCAAAAAATAGAAATCGTCATTTAAAAATCTAAAAGCATGAAATACGTACTTCAGGAGTAATAATCATTTGATTTTGGCAATAAAAAAATAGGAAATCATCCTATTGTTGGTGTTTCTAATGTATATATATTTTTTTATTTCCAGAAAAACAGGATAGCAGAGAGAAGGAGAGCAGTATTACATCGAGTTCTGTGTCCACAGAAGAAGCCGTTGCGATAACTATGCCAGGTGTATCAGATGCCCCGCCCTTGCCACATAAGAAAAGAATTCATGCAATTTCTTCGAAACAAGAGAAAGAAGTTGAAAATCTAACTCAAAGGCAGCTAGCAATGGCCAGTGCATGTGGAAAGGTGTGTCAACAGCCGTTCCCCGGGAAACTTTTAGGAGCAAATGATCTGGATACGATTGAGCAAAGTGAAAAAATTCTATCGAGTGCAAAACGTGTCCCAACGCCTGCCCCTCTCACTGCAACAATGAGTGATTGTGCCTTTGGCCTCCCTCGGACCTCGTCTTCAGGGCAAGAAGACTGTGGTGAAGTGCAGAAACCATCGATTGCCAGACTGAAAGCCCTCTTTGAGAGTAATTCAGGAGTCAGGGAAGTCAAACAGATGAATGCGGGGAGCATATTGGCCAAGCCACGCTGTCCGCAGGGGGTCACTCGGAGTCACTCTTTGGGAGCGGTGAGGAAGCCGCAGAAATTCTCTCAATTTACTGCATCGGGGGCCAGTGAGGAGGAAGTACAGCCTCCCCTCTCGTCAGACTTGAGTGAAAGTGAGAGATTCAAAAGTGCATCGAATAATCACGTTGACAGGTCATGCTCAATCTACCAGGGTCCAGAGGTGAATGTGGATTCCTTTCCTGTTGAAAGGGAAGGTGTGGAAGACTTGAAGCGTTCTGTTTTTTGTGATCCTAAAGCTTCTCTCTACTGCGAAATGAAGTCACGTGACCAAGCTACAAATGTGCCAATTATTCAAAGGAAACCTGTGCCAGATAGTTTTATGTTATCACCTTTGCTGAAGAATAAAAATTCCTCTAAATCTTCTGTAGAACTTCCGCCTGTATCTCACGTCTCCCTAGAACCCCTACGTCCGGCTCTTCCAATTAAGAGAAGTAAATCGTTGAAAGCCAAAATGAGTGGGGAAACTTTTAAGCTCTCTCTCTCGAAAAAGGATGCAGTTCAGACCCAGGATTTGCCTGCCGAAGGAGTTGCCTCTTCTGCCCATCCGCCATGCATTGCTGAACGGAAATCTGAGTCCTTGTCAAAGGCATCCAGAGGTTATGACATTTTTGTTCCAGCAGGTGATAACTTCTCTAAAGATAACATGCCACTGAAAGTTCGCTCTATTTCAAGTACTAAACCAGTGAAATTGACTGATACCAGTATTTCATCCACAAAAAGGACTGATGTTAGGGAAGCATGTTCAGCTAAAGTAAGTATAAATAGTGGAGCACCTAACCCAGAAGTTGGACTTCCATCTGTTTCTAGTGCAAATAAATCTGGCTCAGACACTGAGCAGTTTCCTCGAAGTTTAGAAGGGAAGAGGACTGATCAAATGGTCAAGCCAAACTGTGATGTTTGCAGAGCACAAAACTTCAATTTGAGAAGGGAAAAGAGCTTTCATGCTTTAAAAGCTTTCTCTCAAGATGTTCAGTATTCAGATCTGAAAAAGTTTGATGTTACTGATAGCACCAAACTTGTGAAGGAGCCGTTCAAGTATAAATCAATACCTGATAAGATAGGGGGAGCAAAAACTCTCTTGCAGAAACAAAAATCCTTACAGATTGATTCAAGCAAAGTGTACGACCATTCTACAAAGTATTTAATGGCTGAAGGGATGGAAAATTCTGATTCGGGCGATTGCCAGCGAAGTGCTGCTGTTAGTGCCCGCCACAAAGTGGACACAGTTGTTGGTGGACTTGGTATTAGAGAAAGACGGAATAGTTTTAGACGAGCAGTTGGTCAAAGTGTTGATGATAAGAGTAGCTCGATAAAAACTAGCAAAGTCAATAAGTGGCCTCCAAGTAGTAATGAGTCATATTCCTTGTCTCATCCTGATGGAGGTCCACTGAAAAAACAGTTTGAGAATCAACCGACGAGTAGTCAAGTGATATGTGGAGAGAGTCTTCCTGTTAGAGAATTGAGTGAAAGTAATAAGGCTGGTGATGGCAATGTGACCACTAAGAGTCCTCCTGGTGTTCAGAAGTTGCCAATTGTAAGTAAATGTAAATATTTGAAAGGTGTTCCAAAAACTAGTGAAAATTTTTGTGAGGCAAGTGAGTTGCAGAAACAGAAAGTACTTAAAATGCCTGAAACCTTACCCAGTCCCAGTGATCTAGCCCATAAAAGTTTGAGATCAACAAAGATAACTGTTAGTGATTCTAATTCGTTTCAACCTTCAAGTACTCCATGGATGCACTCTGTGGCAAGTGGTGACAGCAAAGTGCTTCATAATCCTGCTAACCCACGCTCTCCAAATTCTAATGATGCATTGAGCCCACTGAAGAGAAGCACCACCAATAATGAGGCTCGTCCTTGGCCCACTCAGCTGTACAGTAACGTTCCTCTTGATAAAGGTGAGTGGTTTTTGATTTATCAGGGTATTTTTTTTCAAAATGCATTCCAGTGAAGTAAACTGAGGGGGCTAGCTACTCAGAGCGGTGGCGTGGCAATGGATTCTTGTTTTGCTAATTCTTTCGGTAAGGAAAATGAACATCATGTAGTCATAGCATAAAGTAAGATGATGCAAAAAAAATTGAAAAGGCAGGGATTAGAACCCCTAACAAATGAGCATTTTAGCTTCTTACCCGAACATTGATGGAATCAATTGAGTTACTCACTCTAATTAAAAGTGAGCCAGAATCTAGCTTTCTGCATCCAAAAAAATTAAGTTGAATTCCTACAAAAATCCAGCTGGTATACTGGATAAACTTCCTAAATGTGGCTGGAACCATCTAAAGCAAATGGCTGGAGAGAATAGATTTTGGATTCTGGTAATTGGTTATCTACCTCCTCCTTTCTGAAGTGCTGGAAGTGCACTAGTTCCTGTGAAACATAGCTGTTGTCTACCTATTTCCAGGGTGCTTAGCACACTGTTAGTCGGTCAGTTGACCAGTTTCAATATTAGCATCATTAGAATGCATTCCAGTGGTAGTTTGTTGGCACTGTGCATATCTGGCCAACCTGTGTAGCATGTTTGTTAGATTTTGGCTGGATGCCTGTGCGTTGATTCCTGGAGAATGGTGACTACTTGAATGGGTGGCTTGGTAAGATAACCCTTCAAGCGCGGCGGGCATTTAATTAAATCCCATCCCAGCGGCTGGATGAGATTTAAATGACTTCACCTTTTGGCATGCTATCATTCAATAATTTATAGCTTTCATAATATACAGTCAGTATCGTTGAAAATTTTTGTAAACCTGCATAATATAATGCACTACTATATGATAGTTTTTCAACCGATTTGAACAAATATTTATTGTTTTATGTATCTTGTTCTATGAACATATGAATAAATTTTCAGTTTTCAAATATTTAAATTTTGTTTCGAATTAGTTTCGAGATCTCTAACATTCCATGCATTTCTTAAACACAATTACATGATGTATTTAAGTGATTTGGGGTTGAAAATGTCATAGCCGATGGGATACTTTCAATAGGATTACCTGTTTCACCTACTTGAGAATTCATCACTTCGCCCATTTCTCCGACTTTGTTTTATTATTACAGAATCATTTCAGATAGGCACTCACGTGCTAATGTTTCAAACGTCAATATATAAATATACAATTGACTTTACCTTTGTAATTCTGCTTTATGTGAAATGATTTGAAGCAATCCAAGCATAAGCCCACTGCACATTTTTCACACCAGTACATCTCTCTTCATTGCCTACACTAGGCGCAAACTGCACACCTCCTTTGAGGCTTTGTTTTCTTCGTATTTGTAGTAATTTTCTTTAGGAAATGTATTTCTTTGAGTTTTGATACTAAATTGTCTAAGGAGTGACGGCCATGTCCAAACAGCCCATATGGAGTTGGATATTTCAAAAATATTACTTCGACCAATTGCATGCAAAATGATAACTGAGTCAATTTTTTATACGTGTTTTCCTGTGAACAACATATGAATTTAGGACTGCGGCATTCAATAGTCTCCTAAATAACTTCATCCACCACATGTTACGGCATTTTTTTTCAATTAGATACGAATGCAATATCAGGTCCTTGAAATTCACCCCACCTATGAATTCATTATAACCTAATGCACAAACAGACTTCCGAGTCTCTTTTTTGCCTTTCAATTATTCCAATTTCGTAGAATCCCCAATTTATAAATTAAAATAACCACACACAGGAAGTACACCCGATGAGAATTTCAACACACTGCCTGAAAGAACACCACACAGCATGAATGGCTCTAGAGAACTGAAGCGCGTGGTTTCGTAGCTCCATCAAGAGACGAGAGAATATCTCAAAGGGGCCCTGATATACGCTGACTGTTTAGAAGGAATCTTATCTTCGTTGATTACTGTCTACAAAAGTAAAGAAAAGATAAATGCAAAGTGAAGCACATGGCCCCTTTGCTTAGGACTAATGCTGTGGACCAAACACACTTGGGGCTCGAGGTGATGAAACACAAGGAGAAGACGGAGAGAAGGCAGTGAGCTTATGAAGATACCGTATCTCGAGCTAAAGTAGCTGACCCTTCTTGACATCTCACAAGCAGAATAGGCAGCAGTTTTCAAGATAGTATAGTTGAAGGAAAGCATTGATTTTTTAGGCCGAATTCGTCAACTCGCTTGTTCAAAACGGAATTTCGTTGAAACATTAAAAAAAACCTGAAGGTATAAAGTTGCTATGAATATTTTATTGGAAAGAAAAAAAAATTTCTTCCAAATGTGGAGTAATTATTTTTAATTTAAAATACAATATCTAACGGAGAAAATATATTAGATTCAGAAGTTCAGGAAGCGTACAGGTACGCATGATGGCGGCATACGAAATTTAAAGGGCGCGTACTGGGTACGCATGACGGCGTTGAGGGGTTAAGCTTAATACCTGTTAAAATTAGATGAGATGTGATTCTTGATATTTACCTGGATTTGGCAAGCCTGGTTCCCGAAGCTGGATCATCGGACATTTTAAGATCCAAATGCATTTTCTAATTCCTGCTGTAAAACAAATCCATTATTTAAGTTTCGTCTAGGTACATGCAATCAAAGAAATGCTTTAGATTTACATACACATTTTAATATTTAACTGATTAAAAATATTTTTATAAGCTTTCAAATTATTTTTAAAAACAATAAAATCTTTACACGCTCAGGATCTTAACTGTCATGCTTGCATTTGGAAATGAAAATAGGTTTCAATCTTTGGATAAACCATTTACTGAATTGTAATATTCCACACACAAATTTCCTCCGAATTTTGTCACTTTCTCATCGCATACTGACTTGTGTTTCACCCGCGAATGCTTCTGTTGCAGTGAGGTGGATTTTGTACTTCCACGTGATAGTTTCACATCACAGTGCATGCACATAATTCTCTTTATGTCAATAAAATTTTTTTTTGCACAATGAAATACATTTTTAATCAGTATATCATTAAATTAAATTGCAATTATGTAATCTGCAACACAATTAACAATGTTTAGAACAACATCAGCGTAAAGTGCGACGAGTTGCAGGAACAGAACAAGACAACCACTCAGCTAGAGGAAAGGGTGGGCAGCATAAGTGCATAAAGGATAGGTGAAGGAGAAGGAATGCACTCCCTGCATCTTTCAAGCAATTAGGCTACGAATGAGTTAGTCAAGGGCGCACATGTCAGGTGCTATTTTGTGACATCGTTGCCTTCAATGGCTTCAAAGCGAAGCTGGGCGAACTATGTGATACTTACAGTTGGCGTTTCCAGGCCATATCTTCTTGTTTGACAGTAATGATGCCACACCTGTTTCTTTGAAAATTGTTCTGTTTGGACTTTTTTTTAATATCGTTATAGTCTTGTTATAACTAACAAAACTTTGTTTCAATCGATTTGAGCTTAAAGAAACCTAGATATGTTAGAAATGCGACGCATTTGGTCTCATTCTTTTTTTAATCCCATGCATGACATCCAATTGCCAAAAACTATCGAGACATCTTTGGGTCGACAGTAAGTCGCTCACCTAGCATTTGTTCTCTAGAAATGGAGAATTGAAGCAGGTAAGATAATAAAGGTCAGTGGGTGAGATGGGGTAGGGATGAAAGATGCTTCCATTGTTCTCGTGTAACTTGATATTTTCCTTTGAAGATAATGATTAATTGACTATTTGACCTCGGAAAGGAAAAAAAAATATCAGAGGCATGGGGTGATGGAGGGCCAAGGGTTTTTTTTATTTGCGACGTAGTAACTTATGACATGGTTGTTATCCTATGGCATTGAGATTTTCGCGAAGGTCGTTCAATCCCTTTGTAAGAGTCACACTATGTGCCTGTCGTATTTTGCCGTAAAAATTTTTGTGGTTGACACTGTTGCATAACCCCTGTGAGAATTTTTGGACAAAACTGTTCGTGAGTAGGGCAAGCATTGCAGTGCAACAGCGCATGGGAAGGTAGGGTCGGAACACTTTCCACTCCCTCGTATGGGACGCTACATTCACTGAAGCAAAAATTTAATTTCGGATCCAGATCTGATGCCTTCTGCGAATTTGGATCCAAAGTATCTGATGAAGGACAATAGCCGCAGATATTTGGATCTGAGGTATCCAATCCGACCATCCCTAGTGGTATTCCAAAATCAGCTCTCATATCCGAGAATTATGTTTTTGCATTTTCTCCATGATAGTCAAGTTCTACTAGCTTTTTTTTTTCAAAATTTAATGTTCCAGACTCTGAATGCACTTCATTTATGCTCTGTGTAACTCTGCACCTAATTGTTCAATGTTTTTAACCACATAGAGCAACTTGAGGCAAGTATTATCAGTGTTACCTTCTCAGAATATTGATATTTTTCTTAATTCTTAGGTACCAATAAACATCAAGCTATTAAATTTATTAATGTGGAATTAAATATTTTGCTTGGTTAAGTTGAAAAAATATTCACACAGGTATTTGTTTATTTATGATTTACATATCATATCTTTCCGATAGTTTTCATTTCCTAGGCATATGGCTGTGGTCAGTTGAATTTACCCGCCACCAACTACTGGTGTAGTAATCCACTGCACTGATACCAGTTGTGCTCAAGACACAAACTGATTGGTCTCGACCTTCTTTCTTAAGGTTTATTGATCATCAAAAAATATGGCACCTAGTTTGAGATTCCTACACAGATTATGGCTCATTTCTATTGTGGAATAGCATTTTGGTTTGGCTTCTCCCGGCACGCGCTGCCGAGCTCTGGCCTCACGATCAAAAGTCAACTTAAAGCTCAGCATCGCATGCAGATTTTTTATTTTTCTTCAAATATGCCTTGAAAAATCTTAAGTGTATCCCTGCTATGAATTAATTGATGGATGGACTTTTTAAATGGTACTTTTATCATATTTGATATAAAAAGATGCATGAAATTGACGCCCAGCCTTTAGTAATGTAAGGACATCAAAACCAGTGCATATAAGTCTCCGAAACTTAGTTAAAAAAGACACAGTATCATATTAATAGGTGATGCCATTTTTCTGCCCATTCAAATATTCCAGTTATGTCACCGGCTACACAATCTGTAAGACTTTTCAAGAGAGTTGAGAACAACAAAACGATCCTTAGGAAGAATTGAAAGTCGAGACTCACTCAGCCCTAGTGGCAAAAAAGGCAATCAGAGCATGCTGAGTCGAAGGAGAAATCCACTTTGATATGTGTATTATCAATTGCACTAGGGACACCATGGGTGCAAATGAAAAATAAATACAGACAGATGGTGAAACGAAGGGATTGTGAATGTGCATAAAACATGGAACTCTATGTTGGTGTGGAGCTGGAGTAATGACCAAAATCACATGGTAAAAGTTTCACCTGAAGCAGTAAGGTTAACTGTTATTGATGGATTCTCTAAGTGAGAATTATCAAGGGGTCGATTTGGAAAACACTTTTCTCGCTCTTCATACCATTTCATTTGGGTTTAGGATGTCCGAATATGTATGTTCCTGTCTGTATGTGTGGGCCCAGTTCATATATTGATTAAATTCTGATACTGAGGCCCCATGCTAAATGCGATGGTGGTTGGCGTAACATGGTGAAACTCCTTCATGATGCACAAAGGTTAAGAAAACACTTCGCTGTTTCACAAAATAAAATATATTTGCGACCGGTTTTGATACAGTGTATCATCATCTGGCAATTACAAGTATCAGTACATCGAATTTATACCCTTGAAGGCGTAAGAGGGGCGGTGGAGTGGAGGTGGAGAAAGGGGGGGGAATGGGGGAGGGGGTAAGGGAAGGGAAGGTAGGTTTGGGAAGTACATCGCTGATGGGTCACTGCACAGGGTAGCCGAGGGTTGGTGTATGATCCCGTATTTCGTCATCATACACCAACCCTCGGCTACCCCGTGCAGTGACCCATCAGCGACGTACTTCCCCAACCTACCTTCCCTTCCCTTACCCCCTCCCCCATTCCCCCCCCTTTCTCCACCTCCACTCCACTGCCCCTCTAACACCTTCAAGGGTATAAATTCGATGTACTGATACTTGTAATTGCCAGATGATGATACGCTGTATCAAAACCGGTCGCAAATATATTTTATTTTGTGAAACAGCGAAGTCTTTTCTTAAACTTTGTGCATCCTGAGGCCCCATGTTGATGAGACACTCTTAAATGTCCTTGTAGCACTATTCGTAGAGTACCTGCTACATTTGGAGGTTCTTGGTTCGAGTCCCACTCATTTTACCCTCTGATTTGTGACTTCTACTATGTTATACCTCACCATTACCCGTGTCTATTTTGTATTATGCACGTCTTCCTATCCCTTTCTTTTCTCTTCTGTCAATTCCTATGGATTTTTGTGCTCATGGTATTTTTTGAATGGATTAATAACTTAATGGCCATATTTTCTTTTTTCATTTGGGTTTTGGATGCCCCAATATGTCAATTTTCTACTATCATATGAGTGTGTATATCTTTGCATCCTGTTTTTCTGTTGGCGAGTGGTGAGTTGCATTGGTGCCGTGTATATTGGTCACTCCTTTGGGCCAATGGGGTGTTCTTTTTTATAAACCCTCAAAATTTGACGATTATGTGCTGTTTTCGGTGGTATGGGAATAAAAAAAAAATCGCTGTGAGCATGTATCCTGGTAGTGCTACTGGTAAGCTCCTAGTGCATCATGGGGAGGTTCTGGGTTTGAGTTTCAATCAGGCTATATTGTAACCCTCTGATTTCTGGGTTCCACTCTCTTCTACTTCACTGTTGTCCTTATCAATTTTGTATTATGCATTCCTACCCCTTTATTTCCACTTCTATCAATTTATATATATATATTCAAAGTGATTAGTGGATGCCTTCCTATGTCATCTATGGGTTGAGAAAGGCATTAGCTAAAGCCAAAATGTACCATCTCTTTCATCTCATTGATTCTCTCTCCTAGTCTGTGTATGTGAGTCAACATGTGTCTTTTGTTTGTAATTTGCTGAGAACTTATACCTGCTCCTCTGAGCTACTATCTGTTGAATGTATAATGATGTTATGTAACATAAATAGGTGAAGATGATTGGTGAATTTGAAATTTTAAAATGCACTCATTCAGATCAGATGGTCAAAGAGAATCTGTCATCAAATGAACCCATCACAAAGTTGGTTGCCAGTGTAATTATTTGTTAGTTAAATGCCAAATATTTTGAAGTAAATTGAAAATATTTTCAGTTGAATTCTTATTGTGGTCCAGTGGTTAACAACTCAAGGAAAATTTTTCTATTTTCAGGTAAAGTAAGTGATGCTCCTTGTCCAGTAGACATGTTGGTAAGCATTAAATATACATCTTTAATATTTTTGTTGTTTATTTCTATGAAGCAATATTTGATAGTAGATTTTATTTAATTACAGGGGTCCCAAATTAACTCCAATATTGTGGTGCCTTTAGAAGTTGATGTGGACCAAGTTGGTGCAAGTATGAATTTCCAGGGAAAATCAGAAGGTACATATTTCATGTGCTCTCCAAGTCAATCCTTTTACTATTTGGAAAAAATGTCTTTGACTGTATAGTACAGTAGAAGTCCATTATATTAAGTTTGAAGGTCCCTGGATAATCATTAGTTGTAGTGCAAAGTCATTATAGCTGATTTATATTTTTTTAATCGCAGATTTTTAGTACTATATATGGCAGGAAAAATAAAAACTTTTGCTTTTTTACATTTTTATTTATTCAGAAGTAAATACATAAATATTTCAATGTTAATTTTAAAATAAATTACGTTAGAACAATAAATAAAGACAATGTCTAGCAAAAATTTCCTCATTAGTCAGATATATCGTTGCGAAAAGACAAAATTCGATTTATTAATGCACTGATATTGATCAATCCATGGATAATTGATCAGTAAATGGTTTGAAATTCCAATTTTTATGTAATAATGATCAAGCAGCTGCTACATTATTTAACTTTCGGCAATCAGCGACAAGGTCTCAGGAATTTAACTGTCAAGATTGCTCTGAAAATTTTCTGAACACATATATATATTGAACATCTGCAGAGTGGCCAAATCATGGGAACAGGCTGCTATGCAGCATACCCTCAGCCTCCCTGAATGGGAAAAGTTCTTTGGGTGCTATGGTTTAGCTTTTGGATCATTTAGCAATACACCATTGGCCTCCTTTATCCATTATTTGAACTGACAGGCAGGCAAGTAGCGACTGAAAAGACCCTTCCAAGAGATGATGGAGTGCTGACAAGTTTTGAATTGCTAGTTGCTACGTGGCGGTCTCACTTGGAGGGATATTGCACTGCTGTTGTGAGCTCTCTCTCCCAAATGAGCCCATTGTCGTCTTGCATGGGTGGACACCCAAGCTCCCGTTAATCCTTGTGGATTATTACCTCTTCCAATTCTCATTTGGACTCATTTCTCATTCACTCGCTGGTAAATTTTTAATTCTGTTATCATGTGGAAATTAGATGGTAACAGTGAAAATTTGTTGTTGAAGAGAGCTCTCTATGAAGCAAATCTAGCAAAATAACACATTGTGGTCCTTGCCCACTCTATTTAGCTACAGATTGTGCCAGAATACTTACTTTGCCTGTCCCTGTCATCTAGGCTGCAAAGGATGCACCTGTTGGGCATAGCATAACCAAACGCCAACTTCTACTGCCGAAGTAGATGTAGCCTAGTGGGTAAAGTGCTTGGTTGCCGATCGTATGGTCGTGGGTTACTGGCAAAACCTTTGGACACCACCTGGATAAAATCCTCAAAGTGTGAGGTGGCCCAGGGAAAGGATCTAAACCCTTACCCAAAATATGTGACTTTGACATGCCTGAGTTAAAGTCTGGGGTGAGCTCTACCTTCGCTGATCTTATCCAACCTTCACGTTGAATCAGTGTTTGAGTGGTTCAACCTTATTGAGTAGAGTTATCTTGCTATTGCCTTGTTTTTTGATGGATTTCAAAACTTATGCTGTCATACTGAAATTTTCAGGGCATATAGAGATATATATCACCTCAATATTTATGAGGAAATACTGAGGTGATATATATGTAAATTTTAGGTATAAGCAAATGTTAAATACAGTCCACTCTAGATTCATTGAAAGTTTCAAGAGGACAGTTTGAGTACATGTTGAGTTATTAATATGTGAGGAAAAAGAGACTGGATCGTCTTATAGTTTGGCGATTGGACCAACTTAACCAGTCTGAATGGTTAATGCATAAGGCTAACCAGCTCAGTTGCACTATGTGCTCCAGCTGCAGTGCTTTGAATTTTCAAAGTTGAAATAGGTAATCACTGTAATTGATGTATCCATGAGTGTATGTCTTAAGAATTGCTTAAAGTGCCAAATTAATACATATTCACCTTTCATTTGGGACACTTTTTCCTGTCTTCATTCCATCCATTAGTTGGCAAGACGGTGAATGTGCCGGACAATCCAAACCCCGGAAACAGTGGAGCTTCTGCTCATTTTACCAGAGCATTGGAAGTTTTCCAGCAAACAGCAGCTAGTATACGCACTAAATTTTCATGGTCTGGAGGAACGGGAAGCACATCGCCCAAATCATCAGAAACTAGCCCTAAAGCATCAGTGAGTCCAAGTCAGCGCCAGAGTCCGAAAGTGCGTCCAAATGGTAAGAGCTCCAATAAATTTCTTGTTGTTTGTCATCTTTTAGGCATTCACAGTTGCTTAATTACTATCTTTTCTATCAGCAGGTGTCCTCAAAAAAGGGGAAAGAAGTATTCCAAGTGTTAGTGATCAACCCAAGGTATTAAAAAAACAACAGCAGTACTTATGATTTTTTATGAATGAGACCATGTATGTTCCTTCTGAGATATCATTGAAAATAAATTCTTTTTTATTATTGCTGTTTTTCTTTCTAATAGCTCCAATTTCCAAAGTCCTCATAATTTTTCATAATATTTTTCCTTCGATATAACTTTATCTATTTATTTCCTTAGTAGTCATTGGGTCATTTTTGCAGATAAAACCAGGGATTTCATTTGCTGTGCTGCTTTTCCGCAGTAGGAAAGGGGGCATTCAACGGTTTTAACCATCATTTTTTTTTAAATTTTGTTGCAGATTATTTAAATAACTTATAATAACTTCTCTCATGTTTGTTGTCCTTATTTCATGAACACCCACGTTTGTTGTTACATAGCCTATTTATTTTAATGGGATGTCACATAAATTGTGACCATTCAATGGCAGGATAAAGAATGGTATTGAGTGCTTGAAAGAGAAATATGAAGTACTCTTGTTTACACTATCTCTGAAAATTGTGACTTCACTGCTTTGGGAATGGCATGAGTTTTCTATTCAGAGTCCATGGTAGAGGGGTCCGAAGTTTTCAGGATCAAATTAGGAAAGGGGTAAACCAAAAGTAATTAAGGAGGAGTCAGTAAATAATTGTGAAAAATACTAGAGAGATGGTGACATGTTATAATAAGATGATAATATAATTGGAGAAATGTGTTTTCTTTTAATTCTTCAATTAGCTATAACTGATACATAGGTTAGCACAAATCTTTATTTTGCACTGGTGTCTCTCATGCTTTTGAAAATATTGCCCAATATACTCTTTCCCATGCAGGTGTTTACCCATGCTAAGAAGTTCATGGCTCTTGGTAATAAAAAAGAGTACTGGTTGAAAAAGGCAACTACAGTAAAACCTCTATGTAGTGAACCTCTCTACATCGAAAACCTCTATACATCATACCAACCCTCTGGTCCCGTCAGTTTTACATGTAAATTTATAGGCAAACCTCTCTATAGTGAACCTCTTTATACCGTAAAACCTCTATATATCATAGCAACGAGACACCCCCGAGACGGCCTAACTACCTCCGCATTTCGTACCGAGACAACTAGAGACCATCAATGCAGCCGCGATTACGAACATGGAATGACATTATCAGCGATAAATGTTTCACGCTTATTTTTTTCTTATACACCTTTAATAATTTTCACGTTAACCATTAGTTTGGGCCATTTTGTTCCATATGAGAGCATACCTAACAGTAAATAAGAAAAAGGCATCCAACTCTCCTAATCATGTTAAGTGGCAGTTAATGATGATGATGACAGAAGACATTGTTTTCTCTCAAAATCTTCAAAATCTTGCGATAGCAATCGCTTTCATTTACTTATGGCTTTATTTTCTTGTAAGTGCCTACATACAATGTTCAGTTAATAAAAGAGGCGACCAGCGCAGCTTATAATCACTTGCTGGCGGAAATATTTCAACCAACTTCACTCCCATCCATGGAGACAGAATTACTCGACCGCATTGCTACTTCTGCTTCTAAAATGAAAATATTTCATGAATATACTGCGACTTGAAATAAATCAAATACAATTTTGTAATTATTTCATTCCCACATTTTGCGGTATAGCACTTTCTTACTACCGCCTTGGTAATTTTTTCGATGCTTTCGTGAACGATCGTAGTTTATAATTTATTGCGGTTAGCGACATATGTCTTGCCTGCGTATTTATGCCGCAAAATCTTCCATCGGGAGTCCGGGATGTCAATTTCTAGCAATACTGACGAACATCAATCCATGCGCAACAATGTGAGGTGAAGGAGAAAGCTAATTAGCTGATATGCGGTCGGGCAAGGAAATTTCTTACAGTCGCCGCCGCATTCTAAAGTAGTTCGCCCAGCATTCTCGCCGGGAAATCACGTCCTTTCGCAGACCTAGCATTTTTGTGTGCCCCTGACAGATTTTTTCTTCGGAACACTACTTGCATTATATTTTGGAGAGAGAGAATTCAATGAACTTTTCAAAATTGTGCTCAATTTCTTGTCTATTTTTTGCAGTAGTCACATGTTTATTTATATTTTTATAATTTTTAACAAGTCAAATGTTATAAGAATGATAAATCAGTTCTCTAAAAGATATTATCAGGAGTATTTTCAATTATTGCCCATAAAATATAAAAATTACTTAATTAATCATAGGCTGATGATGGATTCGAGAAATAAAAGAAGGCGACTACTTGACATTACCACATAATTAGCTATTTCTCTAGCCATCAACGAGGGCTGGCAGAAGGATGATGTAGCAGTGACCTTTGGAAAGCCATCATTCACCCTGACATCTATTTTAAACAACCAAGGAAAAACATAAGAAACTGTCTATCTAGGCTGCACAATTAAAATACTCAGGCAGTGAAATACGAGGATGAAGAAATTATGTTGAGAAATATAAAACTATTGTACTCTCCTCCGAACACTATTAGTAAATTGAATAATTTCTTAGGTCAAAAGGCATTAACGAAAACAGCTAGTGATTTATTTATAGTGAAAATGACATTAAAAAGTGCTCATGTAATTGAAAACATTATTTCAAAAGAGTTTGGAAAAAATTTTAAGCAAAACCAATAACTAATTTATTTTCTAAAAAGGCCTCTTTAACTAGTTACTTTACCTTTGTGTAATCCTTTTCCTAATGTATAACTGTAAATATATGTTCACTTATGCATGCATATATGTTTAAATATAGTTATTTAATGATTAAAAAGACAGTAGCACCTTTCATTTCCCAACGATATGAAAAAATGGTGCCTTCCACTAAAACCTCTCTATAGTGAACCTCCATACATCAAATTGCCCAAATTTTGGTCCCCTCCATTACGATGTAAAGAGGTTTTACTGTATCATTTTTTACCATCCCTGCAGTCCCTGAAAAATGTGCAAAATGTGGGCTGTTGTTCTAAAGAAAGATTTTGTTTTTAGGGTGAAAAAAAGGTTGTTAGTTACCATTTGAGACTTCTTGGGACATAGAAAGGAAAAATATTTTTGAGGACCGTGATGCAGAGGTTATAGAGACGGCACTGAACATCACTTGTTGCTCATAAATGAGATTTTCTCCAGCATCATAATATTTATTTTGTTTTTATTGTATCCAATTTGTCTTCAGTAGAGCAACCTTTTAAATTTGTTCTGCTTTCAATAGGATTCAGTTTATAACATAATGCAATAATTGTTAAAAAAAGTGATATTTTTTATCTGCACATCGGTAATCCGGAACCATTGGTGTACATAACGTTTTTCATAGTCATTTGGTTTCAGTTCCCAAGCTATTTATTGCAAGTTCAGAAAGGAATGCATCTACTACTCATACAGATTCTATAGATATACATCCTTCTGCTCATATTAATTTTACTTACCCCTTCTGCAACCATATTGGTATACTTCACAAAAGAATTCAACTCAAGGTATTTTTGATGAGACAGAATGATTCTGTTGTTCTTTCTGCTTTCATTAGGAAGATTAAAACGAAGCAGTCATATTCTGGGATTGGAATATGTTGCTCATCAAAATATGCAGGGCTTATCACAAACCTTAAGTGAAAGGCCTGTGCGGCCCATTTTCTGCTATAATTGTGTTATGTTGAGGCTTCAATTTCCATTGAGTGTTGATTTGAAAGTTTGCAATTGCTAATGAATATTTTTTTTCAATGTCATACTGTTTTTTCAATAATTTCACACTAGTTTAGCTATTATTCCAGTTCACCATTTTTACTCGCTCTTGGTGTTCCAAACTTTATATAATTAAGACTTGTGCAATGGGTACTCTGCTTGGCAGCAATTTCATGTTTTTCCTTACCACCGCAATTAGGAGGAGTAGGCGTGGCAATTAATTTTTGCGTGGCATTATTAATTAATCTATCTGATATTCTGGCCACAGCATTTGGACATGGTTTTATATACTTAAATGATCTCGAATTTCTTCTTCTGTTCAACCGCTTATCTTTGTGAATTCTTTCAGTTTTGCATTCACTTTGAGTGATAGGGATTACTCCAACTACTCTGCATCTACATCATTATATGTGACACCATCAGTGGGGTAGCCAGGAATTTTGTTCGGGGCCTAAAATCAGGGGGGAAATTTTTGATAAACAGGTAGATAAGTGGAGGATTTTAAACTAATTTTAATACATTTCATAATCGGAAAAACTTTATTTTTTAAAGAAATCTTTTGTAAATTCATTATTTTTCAATATTTCGTTTTCTCTTATGAAGCAAAGTAATTGTGTTTTTATATATTCGGGGTGGGTCCGCACCCCAATCCCCCTCTGCTGCGCCACCGGACACCATTGAGATGTATAAATGAAATAATGTTCAATAAATAATAATTTTGGGAGAGGGCACTCACGCTAGTTAATTTTAAAAAATTCTTGTATTACAGGTCACAATTTCCGCTATTTCTAAAGATTTCAATGGTTTCAATACTTGTGTAATAAAAATTGCTAAGGACAAAATTGTCAGATCGCAGAGGGTACCTACACATGGTACCTACTTAGGATTACGTTAATGTCTTCCTAGCCTCCTCTTGCAGCCACACTGATAGCTATCTGTCATTAAATTTCCTAAATGGTTTCTTGATTCAATGGTTATTTTCATATTTGGGTCATTTTTACTCAAATAATTAATGTAACGGAAAGATTTACGGTTGACGAAGGAAGATACGGACTCTTCTGCAGTGGCGCGGCGTAGCGGACTTTTCTCGCGACGGAGTCGTTACTAACGTTCTTTTCTCAATTCGGGGCGGCTATTCGGGAATCTCGATGAATCTTCTATGCTTATATTTATCCCACCTGCGCTTGCATTGGCTGCACACTTTCCGTAAGCTGAGGAAAACCAAAACTTCAGCTTTTACTATGGGAAATGGAGAAGTAGAACATTAAATATAAATATTTATTAAGAGATTTAATCTAAAGTCTCATTCGTTCAAACGTATTATGAAAGATTTTCGTAATGTTGTTACCGGGACAATGTTTGGCAACAACGCTTTTTACTTTTTAATTCCGTTTGAAATGGAATGTATCCTTGAGTTTAGCAGAAACATCAGTCTTTTCGTGTTTGTTTCATTTATGGAATTGAAAATGGCTAAGCATATAATTTCTTGTTACTTTTTTGTTCTAGTTTTATGTTTTTTCTGTATTAAGCCTCGCAATTTTGAAAAGTTATCGTTAGAATTTTAAAAATGAACTTGGTTTTTTAGAATAGAACTATTGTGTAATACTACTATCTCGTTCCGAACAGTATTTAAAATGGCAAAGTTATTACGAGCTATTATTATAGGTCCCCCTGCATCTGGCAAGGGTACTATTTCATCCAAAATTGTGAAATCTTTCGACATAGTACACGTTAGTACTGGGAATATACTTAGGTTGAATAGTGATCTCACAACAGGTATGTAGTACTTAACGCAATAATGATTACCGTCACCGAGAACATTGCACCATAAGATAGATGGCTGATCGCAATCAATTTTTCCTATTAGTGTTACTTATTGTCTGTTTTCGATTTTTAGAAAATGGTTGTAAAGTAAAATCTTTGATGGATAAAGGATTACTTGTTCCTGATGACATAATGATGACCATAATTCAAAAAGAACTGAATGGACTTCATCATAAAAGTTGGCTGCTTGATGGTAATAGTATACGTGTTTGAAGTTATTAATATCAAACAATTTACCTTAGTGGAACCCCCGTTGACATGAACGCATTGTTATCATGTGCGGCGGACGGAGTGAATATTCTTAGTATTGCAAATTTTTTTTTACTTTTACTGTAGTAGAATTCAGATGAAGGCAAGATATTCTGACTAGTGAATAACATTTATTCTATCTTTGCACGAATTTTAGTAAGGGGTTAAATACAAATGTGCAACTTTTCCGTAGTAATCGGATCAAAACTAAGTCAACTAAGACACTCCGACCCACACCTTTCAAAAATATTGATTTTCAAGATTGCCTTGCTTAATAAATACTGTATTTTGTTGGCTATATTTGAAAACACTCCGGTGTATGAAACCTCGGTTTGCTCTGACAGTTAAACTCCAAACCAACACAAGTCTCTATCATAAAATTTTAGGATACACTGTTTTCTCTGTAGATCATCAAAGTTTCCTAAGTAATTACTTCGATTTTTCCCTTTGAAAAGCCACACAACTCTCAGTAAATCCCTTTAATAGAAAAATGGAAGCTTCAACTCTAATAATATCTAAGATTAACAAAAAAAATGCTCATCCTATATTCCCACTTAGTGGACTTGTGTCGTTTTGGAATTGATTGTTTCAGTCAGTTACCATGTGCACGTTTTTGCTAAAAATTTGGAATAAGAGGTAGTGAACCTATACCCTTTTTGATAAGTTCTATTCCTCTCTCACAAGTAATTTTAGTTACTTCCAAAACCTCTCTAATTCAATTGAAACTTCCCCTCAGGAAGCTTAAAATTTTCAGGTATGAAATTGTGCAATTTTTTTCTCGTGGCTGTAAATGACAATGGTGATTGAACTACTAATATTTGTGGGTATGAACGGAAAGGGACTCAGTTGCTGAATGCAATTATGTATTTCAGTAAAATTCTGAACCCATCCAGTAGGAATTTTTCTGGTTTGAAGGATTGCATTCGAAATAATTCATACTGCAGTGCATACATTTCTAATTACTGTGATGATTGGGACAGGTTTTTTTGTGATTTAAAAAGTTGCCTAGGAATTTCATCAGGAAATCAAAGAAATTTTATTTTGGCATTCCAATACTGTGGCTGTGTCTGATAATGATTTGTTAAGTGTCAGATCAGAGGAAAAGGGTTTCCAAGAGCTAGGAAAGGACTGAGAAATGGGTTAAGAGCCAGGCTGAAGTTTGGATGGAGGTTGGGAGATCACAGTTAGGGAAGTTGTGAATGCAGAGTAATATATATATAATTCAGTATATATTAAAAGCCATTTATGGCTGAGTAATTAATGCATGGGAAATTAAGGGTTGAATAAAATTATGGAATGTCTTCTTCAAAAGTAGCATGGGTTAGTCTCACTTTGGTCAAAATTTGACGGCTCTCTTCAGAAGTTTGGAGTAATGAACATTACTTGATAAGGTCAAGTCTTCAGGGCGATGAAAAGGTGTGTGAAGTACACCATGGGCATACCCAGCGAGGAGTAGGAAGGGGCAGCTGCCCCCCCCCCCCCCCCCCTCATAGAAGCAAAAATTGCAAATTTCCTCAAAGGAAACAATACTTTTCCAAGCAAATAATTTAAAAAATATTAAATAGCTGTTACAGTTTCCTTAAAATGTTGATTTCATTCACCTTTTTCATGCTTAAATCTTACCTACAACAACCATGTCTTGCCCCCCCTCCCCCAGTTTTGATCCTGGGTACGCCCTTGAAGTACACTAAGGTGAAAACTATCTCTGGTGGAAAAAGAAGACAAATAATGCCAATAAGATAAGACTAGAAAGGTAAGATAGCACAGGAGGTGGAATAGAATATGAAGGAGAACTCAATGGAAGAGTTGATGAATGGGCGAGCTTTCTGATATGGAAAGTACTTAAATGTATGTGAAAGTGAAAGAAATTTATCCGACTATCTGTAGATGAGGTACTCAGGATGCTGAAACAGGAAAGTAAAAACAAGATAGAAGGAAAGAGTGGCATGGAGATTGATTTTATTGCTTTGGTGTTTTAGAAGTATTTCAGAAAAATGGGAGGTGGAAGTTTTTTTTGCAGTATCCTTTATTAAGAGAATAGGTACTGATTTAAGGGATAATAATTTTTGGAAAAGGTCTGTTATAAATCACAAACAAACTTCCATTAAGGTCAGGATATAAATATCTATGTATAAGGTTGAAGTTTCATCTTCGTATTACATTTATAAACTAAGAGGTTAATGCATAAAATTTTATGGTTCTATAATCCCTACAAGTCGTTAAAAAATTATATCATAGGTAACGTACACACTGCATAAATTTGTTGTGTAGGGATTCACATATGACTGTGTGTCAGTTATTTTTCTATTAGAATTCATATGGGTAATATTCCTTATTCCTTAAATTATGCTAACGATAAGTCTTACGAAAATCATGAATAATGAAATAATTCATGGAAACACTAAAAAATCTGAATAAACTTGAAATTGAGATACCTATTTTTGATGCAGAATATTAGGAATATCTGATGATTTATTATGGCTAAAAGAATATTTAGCATGCATGGTTGTTGGCAAGTAAAATTTAGTCAATAGTTAGTTATTTTCTATCTGGTAGTTTTTGCAGCTTAACATTCCAGAACACATCCCCTCCAGTAGAATTTTTCAGTGAGGCACGTAAGCATGTACATTGTATATACAATTAGGTACATACCTAATTTTGAGAGTTATACTCAACTACACCACAATTGGCTATGTTAACCTATATTTCCCCAATCTACGGCTTATTATCTTTGTAATAAAAGCAAGTATTTAAATTTTAATTTCCAAAAATATTGGCCAAATATACATCCAAAACTCACATTGGAAGCTATTCAATGGTTTCAATTATCAAACTTTCAAAGATAGTTACTAGAGCCAGCTCCATGTTTGGTAGTTAATATATTAAAATTAAAATATCCTGAGTGGGATTTATGGTTAATGGGAATCAGGGGCATATTTAATGGAGGTGTAGGGGGCTAGTACACTTGAGAAATGAGGATAATGCAACTACGGTCTGAATTGTTTACGAATCATATGTAAGATAATGGCCATAGTATGCAGTTACACTTTGTCAAATATATTATTCTTCGCAATTGATCGAGTATAAAATATCATGGGATAGCCCTAGTTAAATTCCCTCATCCAACCTGACATATATCATCACCCCTTAAAATATCGATCCATCATCTGATGCAATCACTAAGCCCTGAGTACTCGCAAGATATAGAGGCGAAGTCAGAGAAACAAAACTTTATTTGACGGACAGTTCTGAAGGCACGTTTGCCTCTTGTCACCTGGTTAAATGCTGCATTGGGGATTAAGCAAATGGTAATAGTTATCTCCCCAAGGCTTAATATAAGGGTCCCCCTCAACCCTCTGAAAGGAAGATCTGTATGCACCACTGCTGGAAATAGTCAATTATGACAGTCTTGCTTTTAAAGTGGCACAAACTTCACGCCTAAAGTTGGTAGAGTTCACAAGTCATAGTCTTTAATGAATTTTAAATGTACTGGGGGAAAAGAGAATCCTGACAAATAACTACTGCTATCTGTGCATGGGGAATTGATTTCCTTTAAGATTTCTATATATTTTAAAAATATAAATTAGGCCAGGAAAATTCAAGGGCAGTATGTATTCATTACTTTTATATTCTATGAACAAATACAGAGTTTACATTTTCGGTATCATATTTTCCAAATTTCCCTTTCCTACCGGCATCCACATTTCTGACCTTCAGTCATTTACACATAAAGATAGTCGTCCTCTATTATTCATCCCCAATCTCTTCCCTGGAAAGTCTATGCATGAGAGCCTGAACCAATAATAATACAATAAATTCCTTAATATTTTTCTTACTTCTACAGCTGCTTTATATCAGTAAAATAACAAATATGCCCAAAATATCTGGATTACTCTAGTTATAATCCTAAGTCTGTTTCATTTAAACCAATAGATCTTTTTCCAGGCTACTTGCTTTTGTGTTCCCCAATGTCTGGGCCTGCTGCTGGCCTGAGTCTCTCATAGTGTTCTTGCGTGACTAATAATAACATATGGCCGTTAATGTTTTACCCTGATAGGTGTCAAATGTTAGTGATATCTTAGAAGATTGAAAAAGAATGAGTATGATCTTGATGCATGTATGATATTATTTCAAAGTTTGTTAACCCTTTACCGGTGACGTGCGGTCTGAGAGACCACTGCGTTTCTAAAATTATGAATATTTTCAAAATTAAGATTTCACAATATCTATAATTCTCGTTAGCTTCATATTTTTGCATAACAAGGACATCCCACTCTTTAAATTTAACGCTCCTTTTATTAATTTCTGTAAATTTGCAATTGAACTCGATTAACGATCTGTGAGACCGCACGTCACTTACTAATAATGCATCAAGAAAAAGAATAAGCGGGATAAATTTCATGGCTACTTACTACTTAGCCTTCCAACTTTAACATTTAAGGCCTTTTTTTGAATCTGGCGAAATATTGATACATAAATATAATAATTATAACTCAAGTGTTTTTGGCATCAGTTTTTTGATCCTGCTTCAAATCACAATTTTTTATGACAAATTGGTTGGTATTGGGAGTGTAAAAATTTTAATACAAGTTTTAGAAAAGTTAAGCATTCAAAGAAAAATTAAACAAAGCAATAAAAATGGCGTAGCAATATTTTATGAATTTTTGATTTATTGCGGTCTCCCAGACCGCACGTCACTGGTACTGTAACAAGAATTGCACGTCACTGGTTAAGAGTTAAGCATGGCCAGTGTCGTATTTTACGGTCTACGAGGTAAACGGGTGCTCGTGCTGAGCGTAATAACCGAGCTCTAAATATAAATGGAACACGTTTATAACAGAGTCGCACTTGACAAACTAGTAAATAAAAGCATTGATGGCCACGGATTCTGCACACCTTCGCACATTAGCCTTCCAGCTCTCGCCAAGTCATGGACGGCACTTCTAAGCTAAGAGCGCCAAATTTATGGTCCCTATATCTTACGGCTCCTAGGGCAGTGGCGCAGCGAGGGGGGGTTTTGGGGGATTAAACCCCCCCCCCCCCCCAGAGCTCAGAGAAATTTTTGAGTTTAATCCATTTTACTTAATTGGATTGATATTACTAATATAATATTGTAAGGATTAATAAAATATCCCTTAAAAAGCTGTAAAACTCACCATTTTTAACCGTTTATCTTAAAATTCCGCAAGTTATTAATCTTGCATCTACCTCTTATCCTGGTGGGTATTCCATACCCCCACACACCCCGGTATTAGTTGCCCCTAAACCCCCCCAGCCTTAATTCCAAGCTGCGCCCCTGTCCCAGGGTACTCCGCTTCAGGGGCGTAGCTAGGAATTAAGGCTGGGGGGGGTTTAGGTGCAACTACCCACCAGGATAAGCGGTTGGTGCGAGATTAATTAATTGCGGAATTTTAAGATATATAGTTCAAAATGGTGAGTTTTACGGCTTTCTGAGGGATATTTTATTAATCCTTACACTATTTTATTAGTAATATCAATCCAATTAACCCTCTTAGTGCTATTCTTCTTCCTGGGGTACTGGCGAGAAACGCGGAGGGTATTTTTATAAAATGTAGCTATAAGGAAAAAAAACATTACGAAGATATTTTATTACATGTCCATAAGCGGTTTTTTAAATTATTGAGGTTAAACTGGCTAACATTGACAAAATATTTTTGGATTTACTGAAATAAAATATAGCAATGTAATAAGTTATATGAAATTATATAATGTACTACGTAAGAGCCGATATATCGGCCCGCCGCACTTTTTGCCCGAGCTGCAAAAGCCGATATATCGGCCAGCCGCACTAAAAGGGTTAAGTAAAATGGATCAAACTTAAACATTTCCATGAGCTCTGTGGGGGGGGGGGGGTTTACCCCCCAAATCCCCCCCCTCGCTGCGCCACTGCTCCGCTTGTCTCCTTCCGGGCGGTTACTTTCAGCGGCGCTTTGGTGATATGCAGTCATTCTTAGTGATGATGCGTCCGTAGTTTGATTTTCATAGACATGATACTTGTTGGTAGATATTCATCAATAATTTTCAAGCATTGTTTTTTTTAGCTGGTGCAGTAAACATTTCATTGGGGGACAAGCGAAAGATTGCCAATTTTCCGTATTTTTCAGAAATTTCAGGAGCCGTCCTACTCGTTATCCGCCACTTTTGCCTTGGAACCTATTATTTTTATTAGTTTTTTTGCATTACTAATTTTGAACTTAATGTGGTAAAAGGTAAGATTCCAAATGGTTCAGGCGTTCATACTGGTCATTATTAGCGGTTTCTAACTCAAGTTAGCGTAGAAAGCGAATTTCGCTACAATTTTGGTACTATCTTTTCATGGTTCGCTAGCATTAGCTGTATCTAACCCTTTGCGTCTAATGAACATGAATGTATGCTCAGTTGTGCTTTTCCAATGCGTAACCTATGTTTCGTAACCCAGTTAAGATAAATGGCTGTGCCCCCTGCCAATACTGCCTGCGCACTTAAACGGATGTATCAATCAGTCGGTAGGGACATCTCACTCACAATCTGTGGCAGCGTTACTTTTTTTCGCCAATGTCATCACGGATCGTCTGCCGATCGCGAACTCATTTATTTTGCCTCATCCAAAAGTGCTGCATTAGTTCTGACTTCAGTAACACCGTCCTGGCATGCCCTTCTCGATTTACTGGGACGATCGATATCATATCAGTGGCGCGGACTCCATGGGGCCTGAGGGTGCCCGAGCCCCCTCAAAAATTCGTTATGGGTGTGATGAACAAATGTGCCAGGCTTGTCGATTTTCCCCGGAGTGTCCAGATATCGATATTCGAGTTATCAGGGCTCTAATGTTGATCATATGACTTCTAAAAAACTAAAAACTCATTACTTATAAAATTTTTCGGTGCAAGATCCCCGGTTTGGGCCCCCCCAATATTTTTTGTAAGTCGGCACCCCTGTATCATATATTCAGTTCGCCACATGTAATCCACTGGTGATCGTGACCATGGTGTGACCAATTTACGGAGAGTATCTGTAACATTATCTGAAGAAAAATCTTTGAATCATTCTTCTCATGGGACGGTCTCCCATTACTTTAGAAACACCGAACTCGGTCTCGGTAGTGGTAGGCCGCGTCACCCAATGATGACGTCAGGATTCCCCATCCCTTTGTATCCTTATCCCTAGAGGCTTCAGCAGGCTCCCTGTCGCCACGGCGCGGCGCCTCCTTCCTTCGTCCTCCCTCCTCCTGGGGTCCGGGAAGAAGTTAGGACTTAACGCGCATGGCCCGAGAAGTTTATCCCCGCGGGCTAGCCACGAGTTTTCTCTACGGCATAGCCAAGAATTTCTTTCGACGGGGTGTCCAAAACCAGGGGGGTCCGGGTGAATTTTTTTCAAAATCAGGGTACAAAGGAGAGAGTTCTAAACTAAATTTAACATTTTTTATAATCGAAAAAACTTCATTTTTCCAAGAAATCTTTTGTAAATTCATGATTTTTCAATATTTTATTTTCTTTTATGATGGAGCAAAGTAATTATGTTTTTATATTTCCTGGGGGGGGGTCCGGACCTCCCCCTGCCTGCGCCACTGTTAATTTCTTTACCGTCGTCTGTAACACTCCTTCAAATGGACACATTATCAGATGAGTATTGTCGAATATGTAATATTATAATGAAAAATGATAATTTTATGGCTTATTTTGGATAAATATATGGGAAGCGCGAAGTAGAGAATGAGTGAGTGAATTTAATCGATTGAAATTTAAATATTCACTAATTTATTAAATCTTTACAGTGGAAATTTAGGCTAATTTTGTTAATATTAATTAGTTATTTAGGAGTAAATTAGTCGCATCTGGTAACCTCTTCAGAATAGTCGGTGGAGGCACTGAGATTTTGTAGGGACAGAAAATAATCCCCAACCATCAAATTATTGCATTGAGGCTCAGAAGTTTGCTGGATTAAAACCTTAGGCGTGAAATATGATGGAGATTTGTGTCCTTTTGTTATTAGCTCGGAAGTTATTTTCTAAAAGTAAATACTTTCCAAATTCTAAGGAAAAATACCGAAATTGAACGTTTAACCTGTTACTACATATTCCATCCTTAAAGCTGGTTGATAAAAATTCATTCATGGAAGCTGCTAAATGTCTCAGGTGATAGATGGGTGTTTCTATCCTACATAATGCTTCGCATTTGTGGAGGAGTTTTTTGTCCCGAACCACAGGATTTGTCATGCAATGTTCTATGTAAGGGCCATCATTACGTGGCTATAAAACGCCCCTCCAGATGCTTTACTGAAGCCCAATTTCTACCGTACTTTTAAATCTACACCATTGTATTTATATTTGTAATGTGACGAAAGACTAATTCAAATGATGAATCAGAGAACTTCACGTTAACATCATTTATAAAAGAATACGCAACTCCCATTTTCCGTAATTTTTTACGGGAACTAGGAAAGTATTGAAGAGAAACTGATTTTTTCCATTTGGCCCCACGAATTCAATCCTTAATTTACTTGTTAAAATAATGGCCATTGATCTTATTTAAAAAATCAGTGTCATAGCAGAGAACAGACGGTTCTATATTCTATGTTTTTTTGCCTGCCTTCAAAGTGAGAATTCTTTTTGTAACGGCTCCACCCCCACCTACTGCCTACGGATCCAACCACCCTCCTGTGGTACCCCAACAGCTCGTAACTGGAATGCTCCTTCAGTAACTTGAAACTTTCAGTTAGTTGGCGTGAGTGACTACGTATGAGACGAGCTGAAATGATAGGAGGTCATTAATCGTAGCGGGCGTAACTTGGTGGAAATCCATAATCGCAGGAATAGAAGGATCAACAACTTTGCTGTTTCCACATAGTCAGGGGTGCCGACTTAGAAAAAATATTGGGGGGCCCAAACCAGGGATCTTGCCCCGGGAAATTTTTTAAGTATTGAGTTTGAAGTTTTTTAGGTATTTTAGAAGTCATATGATCGGCATTAGAACCCTAATAACTTTAATCTCGATATCTGGACACTCCGGGGAAAATCGACAAGCCTGACATATTTTTTTCTCACACCCATAACGAATTTTTGAGGGGGCTCGGGCCCCCTCAGGCCCCATGGAGTCGGCGCCGCTGCGCATAGTAATTTATTTACACCGACCATGGTTTCGTTACAGAGTAACATTATCAACACCTTGTAAATTAATAAATTACTATGTGGAAACAGCAAAGTTGTTGATCCTTCTATTCCTGTGATAGGAGGTCGATCAGACTGATCCACTTCCAGAGCGACAATTTCTCGGAAGAAAAACCATTATCCTCCACCGGGATTCCAACCCGAATATTCCGATTTTAAGGCAGTTGCTCTACCACTTGAACTACCGAGGCATCTGTTTTTCCCTTGCTGAGGTTAATGGTTCCTCCTCAGTGGGATTTTTGCTCTTATGCTTTTGCGGGTGGGTCCACAAATGTACGCCGCTGGCTAATCCGCGTTTATTCCTTGAATAAGTGTGATCCCCCCTTCGAATCTCTCATCAATCGGCAATCCCAAACAGCCGGTTGCTAATCAAGTAAGAACAAGGACGAGAAAATATTACATATAATTTACCATGCGTTACACCTACTGATCCTAAAATAACTGCTGTGAGAAAAATTTATTTCTCCTCGACTGGTTCAAAAATATTTTCTGTAGCAGTGTTAATCATGAGTATGTTGCAGTCATTTTGGTCGCCAAATATCACCGTTACTGTTAGTTGTAAACAATTATTGATGCTTTATAAGAGAAATTCGGCGGTATTCTCTCAAGCGGAATGCTTATCGGCGCAAGTTTAGTTCCTTATTTAATTGAAAATGTGCGATAGAGAGGGCTCCGTTCGTTGCCAGCATCCACGGGAAGGCCTACGTTACATGTTCCTTTAGATCCGGAATCGGTATTTCTTTAACAATTTCGGTTGATGTAAGGGAAAGAGAAGTTACAGCGAAAAAATCTTCCTCGTGCAGTCATTCATTTAAAAATTTAAAAAAACGCGAAATCAGCCGCCCACTTTTTATAATTCTGCGGCCGCATGGAAGTTCTGGTTCATTAACTTGCTACTGGAGAACTGCTCATTGCAGGAAAATGGCTCACAAGAGTGTTAACAACATCGAGCCATGCGAGGAAGGGAGTAGCTGATTAGTACATACCCACTCGACGAGAACACATGACGTCATCAACGTATTTGCGCGAGGGCCAGAGCCGTCGATTTTATCCGCGAATAGCTCTAGAAATAGCCTAAGAAACTAAAATTGGAAGGATAAGGATAACTTTATTTTTCAAACTATCGCAAATGATTTTTACAAGTAGGCGAACCTGGCCCATGATTTAGATTGGTCGGTGAGCGTATAGATGAGGGTTTTTAAATGCCTCTCACGAAACACAACATTCATTTATCTTGAAAATGCACCACTTCCGGCATCGATTTCAGATTCGAGCATGAGTCTGTAATTTTTAGCGTTACGTACCGTTGAACTGATTAGAAATAATTTTTTACAGTCATCCAGGAATATGCGTTGGAGATCACCGAAGAATTGATTTGATGTATTTTTGGTATTGCATGCCACCCTCTATTCTGTTCACAAAGTACCGCAGCGTGAAGATGAAAATATTAATTTAGCGTCCGTATTAATCGGAATGATAATTAGGGAAGTGACGAACTTAAAATTAGCTATTACTATGTACTTATAGTTGGAGGTTCTGTCAACATGAACCTACAATTCTTTTTCTGATAGAAAATAAAAATAGTTGAACTCTTTAGCGTTTCTATTATAGATTTTCTGCCGATGTGTTCCCGATGCAACTCGATTTACCCATTGGCGCCTGCTAAAGAAATCATTGATTTTATGGTGAAGCCTCGAGCATTACATTCACTATCGAATAAACTGAAAACATCGATGGCTCATATTGTCGTCCTTACCATCTACCGATTCGATCGATGGATTTTTCTTCCTCATAGGACCATCCTATACCATTGCCAGTACAGCATAAAAGTTTTCATCGACATGGACTTTGCTATTTCTAGTAATGAAATCGCATTTGGATAGTTGGCCTCAAACGTGCAGCGCAACACTTGTTGTGGCCTTTCTTCTTATTAACAAACTATTGCGATAAGGCTTTTAAAGCCGTGGTTAATCGGTCCATAGGCGGATCTGGGGGGGGGGGGGGACACGTGCCCCCACGAGACCCTTAAAAAAAGATGCAAGATTTTTAATACGGTCCCATTATCATTGCGTTCGTTTTGTATTACAGGGTATCCTTGTGCCCCCCCCCCCTGAACAAAATCCTGGATACGGCCTTGCTTGTGCCTCCCCCAGAAATAAATCCTGGATTCACCCCTGAGTTGGTCTACGAATTGATTAAAGCCTAGGTCAACAAGACTTTTAAAGCCTTTGTTATTAGTGATGTGATATGAAACGTATTCCCTTCGCCCGCAAAAGAGTTAAGCTAGAAAGTCATTATCTTAGTGTCAAGGGTCTTCAAAGTTCCGTTTATGGAAAGGTAGAGACAATTTGAGTTGAACTAAAAATCAAAAACCTTAACCAATAACTTTAAAAATAGTGCAAGGATTCTGAAGGAATGTATTTGTGAGGATTTTTTTTTCTAATCAATAACTGGTGTTCCGCAGCCATGACGTAAAAAAAGAACCCTTAAAATAGAACGGGTGAATTAGGCCAAGGTTTCAGAATAAATTATTGCTAATATGCCCTCGTGAAAATATTTCAACCATTTCTTCCTCCGTTCCAAATTAGATGAGGAAAGTGGACAGCATTTGAATTCTCTACCTAGAATATTTTTTCCTTAAAGTTTTCTTAATAAATTTTCCTGAAAAAATGAAACACTCGTGGAATTATCAACTATTCACGTCTTTTTCCTTTTAAATACTGATTACATGAGAATATTTAACAACTGCTATTGTTAGATTAATTAGTATTGTCAGATTAGTCATGATTTATAACACCTATTTAATCTTTCCCATAAATTTAATAAAATTATAACTTTATATTACATAAAAGTGAGATTTGGTACAGCCGTTGCATATTTAATTGGATTATATTAAAGGCAACCTCTCTGGGATATCTCAACAACTCAATTATTTTATGCTTGACATAATCGTATCATCGATTGCCAAATGAGCTGCCTGCCCCTTTTATATATGGCTAATATTTCATAGATTAAGCGGTAATGATTCTCAAAGAGGATTTTTAAGGACTAATTATCACTGCCTTGGTGAAGGACAGTCATCAGCGAACAATTGTTGTAACAATGCTTGGCCATATCTCCATGTACATATATATCGACCATAGTTAACGCGTTTTAACATATTTTCCTATCCAATGGGAAGGCATCCTTGACATTCCATCGGTAATCGTGGCGCTCTCGAAAGAAAAATGAAAGTCTGTTCCTTAATAGATTTGAAAAAAGTTCCCCGGAGCGAAATTAGACTGTTTCCTCCTCTTTGCCATTCTATTTTCAATAATACGTGGCACGGAAAGAAGAAGAAATTTAGCCTCGTACAATCCCTGTTTCGGCAAATTGATTTTTTCCAAGCTTCGATCACTCGTAAGGTTGTCAGATACTGATTGAATCTTGGGTTGATATCATTTTTTATATTGATTTTTGTGAATGGATATCTTTAAGAGCGACTCGGAGAACATCATATTAGAACCCCACTACATTTCCAGGTCCGACTGAATCGATAAATTTTGAAAGATATTTTGCCGAACAGATAGGTGTGGGAATCCGTTTTTCCCCCGCACGATAAAGGACTTTAATAAATGCTAGGCCTAATTTCGTTATAGCATTTCCTTTTTATAGTTAAACGGCCGGTGTCCTAACACCCCCGCCACATGCCTATTGAGGCGGCTTGCGATGTAGTATGTGCTATTGATGTATATGCATGGGCGGTCTGGAGTGATTGGGGGCCCTCGGTTGGAACTCGTGATGGGACCCTCCTTACCGGGGGATGCGGGGGTACTCCCCCGGAAAATTTTAAGAAATTGCATTTCCGGAAATTGATTTTGACGCTATTCTTGCTCTTAAAACTAGGTAAAAGTTAATTAAAAGTAGTAATTTCGTAAAAAATACTACGGAAAGTGATAACTTAACAGCTTTTAAAATGTAATATTCTTTATGGTTCTAGTATATATATTAAGTGTATTGTTTCCTTGAAACTGCATTGAAATCTAAAAAACCTGTAAAATAACCTTTTAAGATAAACCTATCAAAAATCATCAGGCTCTCTTTTATCTTCTGACACCTTTATTTAATGACTTCTGACACCCTTATAAATGTAATATTTTTACGGTTCTAGTATCTACTTAGTATATTGTTTCCTTGAAACTGCATTGAAATCTAAAAAACCTCTAAAATAACCTTTTCAGATAAACCTATCAAAAAATCATCAGGTTCTCTTTTATCTTCTGACAACTTTATTTTACTTGTTTTTTATATAATCTTTTTGGCACAGAGTACGTCGTAAATAAAGCAACTAATGAAAACTTAGAGTTTTCTTTGTTTCAAACTTTGGTTCAAGTAATGAGCATTTTTTATTACGCTATTCATATATGCTTCACGATAGACGCGAGTGTTGTGGGGGCCACCTAATCTCGGGGCCCTCGGCAATTGCCGTCCAGCCGAACTGGCCAGACTGCCCCTGTGTGTATGTATATGATTCAGCTAGTTGAATTCTTGTGGCGCAAATAAAGCCTGGAGACGGCATACTGACAATGAGTGCGACCGCGGAAACCTTTCGAAAAGCGTGTTTCGCCACTGCCTGAGATGCTTCCTGAAACATTACCTCTGTTTTATTTATCGCTCTTCAGACTGTCTACGTCATATCTACGCCTCCATATGATAAAAGACTATCCGATAACAAATTATTCTATGTGTTCTACGTTCATTGAAACAGTGAAGATATAATTTTCCTTCTTCTAATCGAATGGTGTTCTCCTAAATTCTATCTAGAAGATGTTTTATTTCAATACATAATGGACTTTTATGTTGGTAAATTTTACTTTCAACGTTGGTTTAATAACATTGAAACACGATTTTTTTATTTGCCAATTTTTGACTATGTAACTCGTAAACTTTAACTTCTACTGATAAGGAAATTTTTTTGCATTAAAATTTTATGCAGTTAAATAAGATCATAATTCGTTTTTCGTGTATAACTTGAAAGCCGTGATACAAGAATTTGAAATCAAACTTTATACAATTTTAATGCAAAAAATATGCGTAAAACTTGTATTTCAGTGAGCGTGTTAACTGGATATTGGTAGTAATTGTATACATTTCTTTTTCAGGATTTCCAAGGACAAGAGCTCAAGCTGAGTTATTATCGAGCAAAGTCAATTTGGACCTAGTCATCAATTTAGTGGTAGATAAGAATGTGTTGTTGGAGAGAATAAATGGACGCTGGATACATTTACCATCCGGAAGAGTCTATCATGATGAGTACAACCCTCCCAAAACGCAGGTAGGCATGCAAATTTCTTACTAATCCACTTAAGTAGCTTTTTTTTTGGAATCCATTATTTAGGGTTCATTGGAGACATCATCTTCATCGCTTGTGGGAATATTTGCCACTCTCATCGTCATTTTCCGTCATCGTCAATTTAAATGCAGCATTCTTGACCGTCAAATGAATTATTGAATGAATTCTCTTTCCATGTATTGGGAAACTCTTTAAAAGGCGATTGTAGGGATCATTGATTTTCGCGATCTCATTTTTGCTTGCAGTTGTTCAATATGGAGTTAGGCCCTTATTAGACGAGGTAGCCAGGCGACGTCGCCAGCGACGAACCTGGCTACCCAGCTTGTCGTGGGTCATTGATTCTTATGGGCCTTATTACACGAGGGTAGCCAGCGACGTAGCCACACTTTGGCGACTGAATGGCTACCGAGCCCCGTCGCCACTCCGGTCGCCACTGGCTACCCGTACTGGCGACGCTGCGTTGTAGCATACGGAGCTTATTACACGAGGTCGCCAGGCTACTCGGTCAGTACACCTCGCTTGGTACTGCTCACTGTTGTGTTGTGTTCTGTTGTGAGTGGGTGAATTGTTCAGTATGTCCACGCCAGTTGAGAAAATGCCTACATCTTCTGATTCAGTGGAAGGGATACGCGGAGAGAAGAAGAAAAAAGAAGAGCCGCAGAAAGACGACTAAAAGAAAAAGCATGAAGAGCTCGTGAAAAAGTGCCAAAAGTTGGCCGACACAAAATTAAGATAACGTTACCACTCACACAACGCAGTCCACTATAGTTCACAGCAAACTGAGAGAAAACGGAAAAATTCTGGCTACTGAACTGGCTACATAACTGGCTACTAGGTTTGGTAGCCAGCGACGTCGCCAGCTACCGTCGCTGGCGACGTCGCCTGGCTACGTCGTCTAATAAGGGCCTAATGTTCACATCATCATCATTAGTCAACAATCCTAAGATTGGTTTGACGCAGCTCTCCATTTCTCTCTCCTATCCGCTAATCTCTTCATAGCTACATATTTATTCTCTTTTACATCCTTTATAACCTGTCATATATAACTCATTCGGGGCCGTCCCTTGCCCTTTTTCCCTTCCACTTGTCCTTCAACGATTGTCTTCATCAGACCATCGTGCCTCAAAATGTGGCCAACTAAGTTGTCCCTTCTTCTGCTTAATGTTTTTAGGAGGCTTCTCTTTTCTTCCACTCTCCTTAGCACTTCCTGGTTACTCACACGCACAATAAAAAATTGAGGAAAAAAGCGAAATAACGCCATGAATTCTAGAAATCGTGTGAAAAATATGAAAGATATGAAGTAACAAACTTTTTATTCTCGAAAAGGCCTAGCAGTATGGAATAAGGAATCTTGTCAAATAAATTATTGAATAGACTACCCTGTAGTACATGGTATTAGAAACAGTAAGATACCCCTTTAAAGGTGATATATGGGGCTCCTGGATTTTTGCGGATACGAATTTTCGCGATCTCATGATTTCTTGCAGTTTTTTTTATGTCCAAAAAAATGACAAAAAATTTTTCTCGGCACTAAGATGGTTAACTTTCTAGTTACGATCCACGTCCAGAGGTATCCGGGGGTATTGGGAAACCAGCAGATTCAGTGATTAAAGATTCAGTGCATGAAACTGAGGAATGGAAATCACTGAGTGTTATGTTGTCATTATGCTTGTAGCGAATAAAAGAGTCACGAAGGTGCATGATTAGTCAGCCAGGTCTGCGGGCATACAGTACATTTGCGTGGGAGATTTAACTATCGATGCTTCTTCTAAGTGAGTGGTTCGCAGCCTGTGGTGCGCCGCAGGGGCGCAGCTAGGAATTAAGGCTGGGGGGGGGGGGGGGGGGTTCAGGTGCAACTAATACCGGGGTGTGTGGGGATATGGAATATCCACCAGGATAAGCGGTAGGTGCGAGATTAATAAATTACGGAATTTTAAGATAAACGGTTCAAAACGGTGAGTTTTACGGCTTTCTGAGGGATATTTAATTAATCCTTACACTATTCTATTAGTAATATCAGAACAATTAATTAAAATGGATTAAACTTAAAAATTTCTCTGACCCCTGGGGGGGTTTAGCCCCCAAAACCCCCCCTCGCTGCGCCACTGGTGCGCCGAACCAGTCGGGGGGACGCCGAAAATAATCGCTAATGGCGGACGTGAGGAATTATGCATCTCTTAACCAGGAAATATGCATGCATATTATATGCTTTAATTAAAACAAAGTTTCTAATTATACAATTATTTATAACTATAAGTGTCACCTACCCGTAGTCAAATTATGTAATAAAATGTGCACGTTACATTTTTGGGGTTACAAAATTAGTTATATGCATGGGGTATGGGAGGAAAAAAAAGATTGGGAACCGCTGTTGTAAGTGATTCTGTGGCAGAGATTACGAAATTTAATTACGTCAAAAAACGGAGTCTCAGACACCCAGGGCTAGTGACCTCCTCTGCGAATGTATCGCGAACAGTCGCCGCAAGGGAAAATATTTCGAGGGTGCTGTAGCCCCCCAAAAAAAACCCTGGCTACGTTGCCTTGTAAAGTTTATATTTTACATATAGTGCCGTAAAGTTTACATTTTTTTCGAAAAATCAAGAGGATTCCGCGAACAAACGTATATCGACACCAAGCCGTATTACCGAAGGACGTTCCGGGTGAAACCAACGGTGACCATCAATTTCAGCACAATGAAAACAAAATACGTTACTTATTTAATCGAATGCATGGTTTTCCGATGCGTGCGACTTGACAGCAAATTGCCAGTGTCGGAAACCCGCACGCCACCCGTGCGCCGCCAGATACAAATTTATAGCAACGTATCTGATGAGGGCAGGGGCGGATTTAGGGTGGGGGGTCACAGGGCTCATGGCGCCCCCCCCAAATTTCATCAAAACATATTTTTTTAATTATTAATGCTTTAAATGCTTTTTTATCCATATATATCTTTTAAGAATTCAATTTCAGTTGTTGTTAAGAATGAAAATGAAATATTGGACTCCAAAATGCGTAAAAAAATGGGTATTTTAAAAAGGCTTACGCGGGAAAACGCTTCTCTCTCCTGGGCCCAGGTATGGCCACGGTTAATACTAATAATAATAATGTATTAAAGGTTGCCATGGCCCAGGTCATGACCCACAATGGTGCAGCCAGGATTTTTAAATGGGGGGGGGGGGGGTTTATCGGAGATTTCGGGGCCCTTCCGGGGTGCATGGAAAACACCCCAGGACAAATTGAGGTCATCCCCCGGAACGTTTTGGGATTTTCGACGCTGAAAACGCGATTTTTGGGACTCAAAATCAGTAATTTTGTACGAGTATTTATTTAAAGGTATTTATTGAGGCCATCTGACGCGTTTTTGGCGCCTTTTTTAAAGGCTCAAGGGGGGGAGATGTTACCCGGAAAACCCCCCCTCGTGGATGATACCCCGTGGATAGTTGATACCGAATCCGCCCTTGCCTGAGAGCATGTCTCCCATACGATATTGATATTGATAACTTTTATTATTTAAACAGTTTTCGTACCCTTGTGAAGGAGTAAAGGGAGTGTATATGCAAATGTATGGCTACAAATTCCAGGCGTGAGAGAAGTTTGAATTGCATTTATCGTAGAGTCAGTAACGGATACAAAAAAAATTCAAGGGGGGCGCAAAAGATATTTTGAGCTTTTATTGTTATAAAAAATCAAGTTACATGCAAAGTTTAAGATTTTTTATTCAAGCTGACTATACGCAAATACAAGACAATTCCATCCTATGATATTATAAAGTTACAAATGTGGTTCTGCAACGTTCGGCAATGCGGTTAGACCCACAAGGGAGACCCACCCATATGTAGCCGCCACTTCGTAGAGTGTAGTTCTTAAAAAAAATACTCGGGAGAATGCCCTTCTCTCTCTCTGGCTTTCTCGAAGTGCTTAATTATTGATAATTTTGTAACTTATTGGATCCATGCGGATTTTAAGAAACCTTTCTCTTATTTACAGGGCAGAGATGACTTGACAGGTGAGGAGCTGATTCAACGCTTGGATGACAATGAGAAATCATTGGAGAGGAGGCTTGATTTATACAGTGAAAAAATCCCTCCAGTTCTCAGCTTCTACGAAGATTCTAAATTGCTCCAGAGCTTTCATGGCAAGACGTCTGATGAAATATGGCCAAATGTAAAGAAATGCCTATTACAGTATATTACTGCTAAGAATTAGAATCCTTGAAGCCTTTTATGTCACAGTATTGAGTCTCCCCACTGTTTAGAGTATGTGATTTTATAAATGTGTTGGGTTCAGTGGCGGATTTAAGAGGGGTGTCAAAGGGGTCATAACACCCTCAAATTTTTAATTTTTAATTTGTATTAGTTAAATAGTTTTCGCATCCTTGCAAAGGACTAAAGGTAGTGTATATGCAAATTTATGGCCCAGTTTATTTAAGTCCCAAATATGAGAGAGGTTTGAGTTGTATTTTTCTTGGAGTATAACCCTTTAAAAAAATTTACACGGGAGAATGCCCCTCTCTCCCTGGGGGACCCAGGTCATGACCTCCCTGAATTTGATGCTGAATCTGCCCCTGGTTGGGTGATGCAACAATAGAGAGCTTTTAATTTTAACTGAGAATATTTTGAGAAACCACTCATGATGTTATTGCATCTAGTTTATATTTATATTGGATAGTTATGGGAAAATTTACCAAAGCAAGTATTTATGGTATTGTAATTATGGAATAGTTACCGCACAATTAATCAGTATTTTGGTCTATTTGTGTAAATCATCAGAAAAAAAAAATTATTTAAAAATATGTATGCTCGTTATGATCAAGCTCTCATTTTTATGATTGTTTTTCTGGGAATGTTTGACCACTATTTTTCTATCGGCAAATTAGCCATTTTAGGTAAGGATTTATCTAAGGGTTATTTTTCACTCTTAGGCTCAAATTATTCCTCAATCTTACCCATATCAGTATTAGTTTAGTATAGTGTATCAGACTGGGTATTAGACTTTGGGGGATTTCTGCAGGAGAAAGGTGCACAATTTTTTCATCGTATTTTGATGATACTCATGGACTCGGACCTAAAATATATGAAGATGTGATTTCAACGACGAATTCAGTAATAACTCAAAGTAAATTTATTTTTGCATACAATCGAACAGAATTAATTATGTGGTGACGTAAATATCAGCAGTATGTGTATTAATATATATGGATGATGAAGTCCGATGTTATTTTTTGGGGTGATGGAATCATCCGAAATTCTGTGATTCCAAGTATTATTAAATATTTATTTTATCTGTTATGAATGACCTAAGACTACTATTATACGTAGCTGATATTTACAACAGTTATATGATTGATTACTCAGCAAAATGCTGTAGTGCTGTGAAAATAAAGTTTGTTGCTCAAAAACGTACTTATTCTTATTCATTTCTACATTCTTTTCTTACTCCGTCGAAAATTCCCCTTGCCTATATTACGCGACTTTCTCTTTATTTAGGTGAGTACGGTGAGTACCTAAGTGGATGGCAGCATGATATTTTCGGGATTTTTCGACGTAGACATGTTCTCTAGACTCTGCTATTGACGAATGTTTGCGAATTACAGATCTCCCTTTACATGAAAAAAGCCTTTTTATAGCGTGCGGGTTAGTTAATGGCGATTGGGACTTTCGTTTTGTTTTCAACGCATTCATGTTCTTGTCATTGAGAGATACGTTCGACTTGTCGTATGGAAACTACCACGTCCGTGCAATAATGGACTTTTCCAGCCTATTGGGTAGTATTCAAGCTGATGGCGGCACAGGCATAGGTGTTTTTTTCATGTACATACGTTCTTTAAACTTTACCGTTTATTATTAAATACTGTAAATCATGCATAAATACACCCTTTCCTATAAAAAGGCCCAATTTTGTACACGGTGACTCGGCGTTTGCGTAATTTATTCGTTATGGATGTATTCCGTGGACGAGTTCATTATCCATTCACGGGTATGATTTAACATCGCTTCGGACCTAAAATTCTTCTGGCCTAAAGGCCTGGTTACACGATGCATCTACCCGTACCTAGTAATGTTTAAATATGTGAACGCGTGAGTCAACAGGAAAATGCACTGTGTAACCACCCAACTTGTGCGAATGGAAAAAAATATAACCTGATCTTATTTAGTTCATGCATTCGTGCGTTCATGTTCTGTTCCGGTCCTCAAAGCTTATTCTCGCAAACAGTTATTAACTCGTGCGTGTTAACAGCTGGATGCTGTACCCCAAATGTGGACCTTATTTCTGATTGTTTGCTATCCCTACTGTCGGCGTCAAAATGATGTTTTTGGCGCCTTTTTTAAAGGCTCAAGGGGGGAGTTGTAATCCGGAAAACCCCCCTCGTGGCTACGCCAGTAATGATCCCCCCCAAAATTTGATACCGAATCGGAATAGCGAATTGATGGCGAATTTATATCTGGGCTTTAGTTCATGATATAATAATGAACTATACGTCATTTTAAAGAATATTTCATTCTTCGTTCTGATTTATTTTCTGTTTTATGACAAATTCAAAAATATAGACACTCCAGTGCAAAAAATAACTCCGGGCACCGTAAAATTAGCCGGTTTGCCAACTTCCTGAAATTTTTTACCTAGGGAAAACTACTATGTTTACAGCATTAATATTCCACAATAAGTTGCATAAATCAATGCAGATTACTAAAATGGCTTTTGCGTTTTTTTCGAACGCATATTATGTTGTTAATGAACGAATATTCTTAAATATTATCTTGCCCCACGGTTTACCCTGAAATAAAAAATAAAACTGATAGAAACAAAAAACCACCTCATCCAGTTTTTGTTTTCTTATTTTATTGTCCCATACGGCTTAAGCAGTGCTTTTATATTTTTATAGCCCACTACGTTTAATTAGGCCATTTTACACGGGGAACGGCATTGCGAATTTACGTATGCACGAAGGCGCAATCAAAATTGGGTCGTGTGAAGCGGTGAATTGCCAGAACACATGCGAGAACGCGTGGATGCGAGGCGGCAAAATAGCCCCTGCTCTAATTCTAAGATCGCATTCTCGCAATTTAAACATGTTTTCAGAGCAAACCTGCGCAGTGACGTGCCCCATGTAAAACGATCTTAAGGTATTTAGCATACGCATCCCCATGGGGATGAGGTGGCGTTGGAACAGAATGGTCTCCGGTTATCAGATGGGGTGCCGGGGGTTCAAGGAACACGGAGAGACAATAGGGAAGGGAGGGCCCGCTAGGAGAGAGGACCGAGGGAAAGGGCAGGTCTGGGGAACGCGGTCGGGGTAGGGCTGGAGAGACCACAGTTGGGACCTTACGGGGTCCCATATTACTGTCGGCGTCAAAATGATATGCCGCTGTATTTTGCGAATTTATATCTGGGCTTCTGTTTATGGTATAATGATGAATAATACGTCATTTTAAAGAATATTTTATTCTTCTTCTGACTTATTTTCTGTGTTATGATAAATTCAAAAATGTAGACACGCCAGTGCAATAAATGACTCCGCGCACCGTAAAATTAGCGTTTTTTTTTCAAATTCGTGAACATTGTAACTCAACCTAGGGTAAACTACTACGTTTACAGCATTCATCTTCCACAATAAGTTGCATAAATCAATGCAGATTACTAAAATGGCTTTTGCGTTTTTTTCGAACGCATATTATGTTGCTAATAAACGAAAATTTTAAATATTATCTTGCCCTACGGTTTACCCTGAAATAAAAAATAAAACTGATAGAAACAAAATTCACTAACTCTTGATTAACACTGTGGTATTCCATTGTAAGTTTTCTTGGATATCACACAATTACTTATACCACTTACTTTTTACAGAGCGCGACCCGAGTTTCAATGAATTATCATCATCTTCAGGCGCAAATTATGACTTCATAATGTGCGCCTGAAGATGATGATAATTCATTGAAACCCGGGTCGCGCTCTGTAAAAAATAAGTGGTATAAGTAATTGTGTGATATCTAAGAAAACTGATAGAAACACTTTTTAATTTATTTGTAATTTTCCTATGATCCGAAAATACACGATTTATGCGTAGCATAAATTATATATGGGTATTATGAAAATACGCCGGAGTGAACGAGCGCGCAAGACGTTGCCACATCTTCCGCGCGAAACTCAAGAAGAACATTCGAGTGAACTGCGACTGAAACATTTTCCTTCGAGCTTCAGGAATCTTTGTGACGTTAAATACATCAAACTACTTAGTAGATCAAACATAAATGGTTAACGTGCTTATTACCTAATTTGTCCTTCTAATAAAGTAGCCCTCTTTTCATTAAGTAGTTTAAGAATTTTTCGTTTCTCATTACGCTCAAACCAGGAGGTAGAATTTATGCGAAATGTGATTGAAAATGTACCCTCTTAATCCTTTGAGCAGACACAAAATTCTATTCCTATCCTCCTTTGGAACCCATTTGCACGGTTTCGATGGTTCACTACTGTGTAACCCCCACCCTGCCCCACGTCCAAACCCGAGATAAGTGCAGCACGAAAAGCAAGCTTAGCGCGGACAATAGCGGAGACAATGCACATAGGAGACAATACGAGGCAAATCCCTTAAAATACTTCAGAAAAGGTTGTAAAGGTTTCCAACCCTTGCCTTTCCTTCGAACCCCTAAGCAAGGCTTTGATGATTCGTACTCATTAACCCACGCTTCCTTTAGGGGCCCAGCGTGTGGCTATTCTTTCCTATAATCCCATCCTCAGCGGTCAAATGTTTCTTCTTTCATTGCCGTTTTCTAAGAAGACCTTTAATTTTGGAATTTCCGTCTATCTACATCGTCATCAGTAACCCAACTCTCCTACCGTAACTCCATTGTCGCTGTCGAAAGTAAGTTTCTGCAAGGCATTTTCTCTTCCAACGCAACTCTCAGTGCGAGCAAGAAGCATCCCATAAAGAGAGGTGTCCTTAGACTGCAAAATCTATCAACGAAAAGTTCCAACGAAGAAAATCATGAAAGAAAGAGACCGCAGAACTTGAGGGGACGCGAAAGAGATGTTATCACTAATATTAAGAAGTTTTTTGAAAGTGCAAAGTCATGTGATTTGTTATTGACACCAAAAAAGTGGTGTTCAATACGTCATTTGTGCAGGCGTGAGTGAGGAAAGAGTAGTAAACGTTATGTGAAAGAAAGAAGAGCAGGTGCCGATGGTGAGGTGTCTTCGCCGAGAAAATATAGCTGACGATCGCGCATTGTGCTTCACGAGTTCACCCGAGGAGTTATTCGACAAAAAGTGCATAGATTTAACAATAAAGAATTTCCGGCAAATATCAAAGTGCTGAATGGGTTTACGTCGCAAATAAATGATTTTCCTGATGTAAGTCACAGTAAAATGCTGAGGCCATTATCCGTTCGGCGACTTGGGGGACGAAAGCAGCAGCACTTGCAGTCGCAGCGATGAGGATTGATAAGGGGTTTAAATTATTTCAAGGTAAACATTTTACTGCATTTATTTTCAAGTCTCATCAGGTTGAGTCAAGATCAAACTTTTTTATTAGTTTTACTGGACATGTATATATTTATCGCTATGTTCCCATGTCATGGTCCGATATCCACGGTGTCAGGAAGTTGCAGTCATTTATCTTGCGGTTCATAATATTGTGTTGTTTGAATTGAAGACTAACAGATAACGTTTGTTGTATTGTCAGGAAAGAATATGAAATAGCAAAGTTTTATACTTTCCTGACAGTCATGAAGGAGTTCCATTAAGTAACGCCTCAAGCCATTGCATTGCGTTTGGTGTAGGTAATATCATTTTTAGGTACAGGGATAACGTTAATAAGAGATGGATTATTTTTACTGCTTGAAGCACGGTTATATTATCAATGTAATGTAGTTGCAAATACTTTTAATGCACAAGAAATGGGTAGAGTACAGTGTATTTCTTTGTTCCGCGGTCGGAGCAGGCTAAACAGCATTCCATGCCTTCCCCGGTACAGCAGCCTTGATTCCCGGGAGCTGGCAGGGGCCCGCCGCGGCCCCGATTGAAAACATGGCATTAATAGAATTGATTAGCATTCAAAATATCAATATTTTTATAGATTACGGATCATAAAAAAATTACAAGTAAATTAAAAAAGAATTTCTATCAATTTTATTTTTTCTTTCGGGGTAAACTGTAGGACTAGATAATGTTTGAGAATTTTCGTTTATTAACAAAAAATATGCATTCAAAAAATACGCAAAAGCCATTTTAGTTATGTGTATTGATGTATGCGACTTATTGTGGAAGATGAATGCTGTAAACGTAGTAGTTTACCCTAGGTTGAGTTACAATGTTCATGAATTTGGAAAAAAACGCTAATTTTACGGTGCGCGAAGTCATTTATTGCACTGGCGTGTCTACATTTTTGAATTTGTCATAAAACAGAAAATAAGTCAGAAGAAGAATAAAATATTCTTTAAAATGACGTATTATTCATCATTATAGCATAAACAGAAGCCCAGATATAAATTCGCAAAATACAGCGGCATATCATTTTGACGCCGACAGTAATATGGGACCCCGTAAGGTCCCAACAGTGGTCTCTCCAGCCCTACCCCGACCGCGTTCCCCAGACCTGCCCTTTCCCTCGGTCCTCTCTCCTAGCGGGCCCTCCCTTCCCTATTGTCTCTCCGTGTTTCTTGAACCCCCGGCACCCCATCTGATAACCGGATACCATTCTGTTCCAACGCCACCTCATCCCCATGGGGATGCGTATGCTAAATACCTTAAGATCGTTTTACATGGGGCACGTCACGGCGCAGGTTTGCTCTGAAAACATGTTGAAATTGCGAGAATGCGATCTTGGAATCAGAGCAGGGGCTATTTTGCGGCCTCGCATCCACGCGTTCTCGCATGTGTTCTGGCAATTCACCGCTTCACACGACCCAATTTTGATTGCGCCTTCGTGCATACGTAAATTCGCAATGCCGTTCCCCGTGTAAAATGGCCTAATTAAACGTAGTGGGCTATAAAAATATAAAACCACTGCTTAAGCCCTATGTGACATTAAAATAAGAAAATAAAAACTGGAAGAGGTGGATGAATTCTATTATTTTGGAAGCAGGATAAATAGCAATAGGAGAAGCAAGAAAGAAATTAACAACAGAAGAGCCCAGGCGAAGAAATCATATCACCAAGAGAAAGATCTACGTACAGAGGGAAATTTAAACTGACAAGTTAGGAAATAGTTTATCAGAACTTACAGTTGGAGTCTTCTCTACGGAAGTGAAGCATGGACCATGAGAGCCGCGGAGAAATCTAGGGAAGAGTCCTTCGAAATGTAGTGCTACAGAATAATGAAGAGGATCAAATGGATCGACCGAGTAAGAAATTAGGAAGTCCTAAAAGAGTTGGAGAGAAGGGAAGCTTCATGAAACCCTTGAAGAGAAGGCGGACAATCTTATTGGCCATACCTGAGACATGATGGCCTGATGAAGACAATCGTCGAGGGGCAGGTGGATGGCAAGAACGGAATAGGAAGACCTCGAACAAATTATATGGAACAGGTAGAGAAGGATGTGAAAGAGAAAAAATACGTAGGTGCGAAAAGATTAGCTGATAGGAGAACTAAGTGGAGAGCTGCGTCAAACCCATCCTATGATTGTTAACCGGTGAAGATGATGATGATGCCCTATGTGCTGCCACTTTCCTGGACGCTTTTTAGGTGCACTCCTTAATATTTCAAAAAACGAGCGAGGATTTTTTCTTAGAGTGAGAGAAATCAATTATACCTTCCTTTTAAGTTTTGAGTGGCTTCAAGCAGATGATTCATTTTCGGGGAGTCAGTCGGCGCTTTACTCTTTTTTGCCCGCTTTCTACAGCGCGTTTTGGAGAACGAAATACCGTGGAGTTCCATTAATTTGAAAATATTTGTTTATCGCCATTAATTCGCCAATTTTTGCAAATGAATAACCGCGTGCGTTAGCGTTAAAATGAAATATATTGGGTTACCTACATGAGCTTATAAAGTTAAAGCGACTGAGTTAAGTTTCTGATGTATCTTCACTGGGTTACCGTCCATAAAAAAGAGTGACTTCCCTGTAAACCAAAAGTGTTGTGAAAACGTTGCAAAAACATTGTGCTGCAACCAACATGGAGTTGCTGCAACGTAATAGCAACGTTCCAAAACCAGTCAAAAGTCTTCTCTACAACGATTTTGCAATGTAATGACAACATATTCGCAACCTCTGATGAGACATATTTGCAACACTTATGCAACTCCTGCAACGCACTTGCAACATTTACGCAACTCTCATATGCAGGGTTTCTGTGTACTCTGCACCCCTGCTCGTATGCTTCAAAATTTAAGTGCGAAAAATTATCTTAAGGCCGAAAATTTGTTTAGCCTTATTCACTAGGTTAGGTTAGTCACTAGTGAATATTCCACTCTCACATACAATCAGTGTCTTATGAATGGGATGAACCGAATTTAAATATGTATATCCTCTGGCTAAAGTATTGCGCTATAAAATTTTTCAGACCAAATGAGTGTATCAGCGACGTAATTAAGACGTTGCAGAAATGTTGCCAAATGCCTAGCTGCTTCCTGCGACTCCTACAACCTCGTGCAACCCTTTTGCAACGTTTCCACAGCACATTGCATTTACTGGGTTGAATGAGCATGTTTTTCATAGATTGGACAGTTTTTACCTTTCAAGATATGTGTTGAGATCGTATTTGCAGGGAAGGTTTAAACGGTTAGCAATGTAAGCGGCCGCGGAGGGCGCCAAGTAAAAGGGGGCGCCTAAGCGCTCCGTCCAATGTTTAGTACCAATCAGTTCTGTCCAATGTTCAATACGAATTTGCCAAAATGAAAGCTGGAAAAATCTCTTCTTGGTGTTCTAAGTATAAACTTTTTAGGTTTGTTTTCATTTGTCGACCAAATAAATGGCTGAATTTCTTGAAAGCTGACTTGAGTTGTATTTATTGATTTATTTACATTTTTTACTCTCAATTTTTATGAGTAATTGGTTTTTAAGCTCTAAAAATATCACATTTTAAGATCAAGCAGGTTATAAGTTCAAGGTGATATTTAAGTCTCGACCCTTATTCCGGGCGTATTTGAATTTATTTAAAAATGTATCCCTAGAGAATCCCTACAACTTCTCAGGTTCTTTTTGAGGGGGGCGGCGGAATGTTATTCGCTTACTACGTTAACTTATCTAATAGGCCACTCAAACCTTAGGTGTTTTTTGGCCTCGCCAACAATGCCCCGCCATCTCTCTCGGTATTGCATCCAGCCAGCATCTATTTCCAGTCTTCTCATGTTTTTTTTTCAATTTGATCTTTCCAGCGTACCTAGACGTGGCCGTCCCAGTGGTCGCTTTACCCTTGGTAGATCTTCTGATACCACTTTTATCATAGTGTCCTCTTATCTTCTTGTCACATGGCCTGCCCACCGTAGTCTTCTACTTTTGACCTAAGCTATTATGCCTGGATGTTTATTCTCGTGGCTCTTTATGGTTCGGATCCTCCATATTCCCTCGTTTTTTATGAGAACGTAAATACCTACATCTTAAAATTTTGTTTTAAAAAACTATCAACTTTTTTCAGTCTACTTTGACACTACCCACACTTCGGAATCATACCATACACCTGCTTGTATTATGGTTTTTAAACCCGTATTTTGGTATTTTTTTGTAACAAAAAAATGTCTAGAGGCGGATCCAGGACTTTTTTAGGGGTCACAAGCGTCTGACAGTCAAACGGTCTTCTCATGTTTGAGATTAAAAACAACACACAACAATTACTGTACGAAATATTCTCTTTATTTCAATATGAAAGTTACCAATATGAAATTAAATGAATTAGGCTCCATAATAAAAAAACAAAATGATCCTAATGATAAACATATTAAAATTCTTGTCTACTTTTTAAGCGTCTGGGGGGACCGTGGGGATGCACGTGCCCCCCCTTAATCCGCCTATGCCCGGGACTAACTATATGGTTGCCTATTACGAAAAGGTTTAAGTGGTTGAAGGTTCAATGAGTTTCAAATGTGGCGCCTAGGCGTGTGACGTGATAGTGACGTACCAGGGAGCCCCCTGGTACGTCACTGAGTTAGTATGATAACGGGATAACGGCTTGTGATCAACTGCTAATGTAAAACAAAATGTTGACAATGGTTCTTATTCATACAATTTAATTTACCAGCTAGACATGACATTGACAGAGTCTGATATTTTCATAAATGGTAATCCGTCTCTTTCATTATTTACGTTATATACCCATAAAAGCGCTAGTTGAACCAAGGCCCAGGCAATCGGCTGAGGAGCATTGCACAGGTTACCTGAGGTATTCTGCGATGAATTATTATTAAATGAACGAAGGATACTTGCATTTACCCAAGACTGAAGTTAAATCTAAATAACATAAAGAGTATGAAAAATCGAACAGGAGTGATGAAGCGGAGAGAATTTGTTAACCATACTATTATCTGCAAATAAATAAATTAATTGGTCACATGGGTGAATGGTCGTTTTTGTGGAGAGGACGAGAGGCCAGTTCATTACTTTCCGCAGCGCCCTAGTGGTATGCAACACCTCTTAGCGATAACGTATTGGAAGACTGATATGCGTTGACAAGCGGCTTTAAGATATTCATCATTGTTTTTTTAGCCGGTGAAATATTTTTTTTGCAGAGCCACTTCTGAGATTACCATATTTGAATTGTTCCAGATTTTACTGGGGCCGGCCGCACCCCTCTCACCATTAATTCTCCATTTCCAACGTATTGATAACAATA